>NC_044309.1:106918811-107553811 GCF_007474595.2 Lynx canadensis
ATCCATTTCTTGCAAGTAAAGATAAACCAGTAGAATAAAAAAAAAAAAAAAAAAAACAATCTTCCCATAGAAACTCTTCATAGGACTTCTTATGTAAACCTATTCTGCTTTCTCACAGTATTTTTATAATCTGGAAACAATTTGCTAAATAGTTTAGGTGAAAAAAAAATAGTTTCTGTGGCCAGAAATCTATCATACTAATTTTGTGTAATATGATATCATAATTATATAATTATTTGTTAATTCATGGGTGAAACATTTTTTGTAAGTTTCTCTGAAGCATTCTTGAAATTGAATTTTTCTCTTCTAGCTTGGAAATATGAGTAGGCTCTTTTGCGTGTTGGAAATTAGAAAATGATCAAATTAATATAGGAAAAAATTAAGGAGTGTATTTCTCAGGGTCTGGCAAACAATGTAACTTCTTTGCATTTTGTTCTTTTTCTCTCTTTGTATGTAATCAGTAGACATGAATATTGTAATTATGGGTTCAGAATTTTTCTCCACCTAAGTTTTTAGGAATAAATAGCAGCCTATAATTGAAATAAAATATTTTAAATTAAACAAATACATTGAAGAAAAGTAGGGTTTCTTCATTATATATGTATATATTCTTATGTATTTCATATACATACTGTGTTAAATGAAATGACATATTCAGCAAAAATAAACTTCAAAACATATATAATTATACCCACTAATTTCCACAGCTGTCAGAGTGATATCTAACAAATCCCAAAACCACCACCAAGGGACAAAAAAATATATCAGAGAATATCTTTCATTTTAGCTTCATGGCAAAGAGGACTTATAATTATTATTTAAATACCACATCTGAAAGTAAAAATATTGCAGAAATAGCAACCTGCAATATTGGCCAAGGTTGAAAATAAGTTGGAGCCATTCTTGGTGACTCACATTAGTTTCTTCACTGACAGCCAGTTGAAAAACTGGTGGGTCTACTTCATATCTAATTTTGAAGCTGAAGGTGTTTCTTCAAATAGAGCATAGAGTCTATGCTCTATGACATGGGAGAAATTTCAGTTGAAAAACGGACAAGGCTGATTTGTTAAATGATACCTAGCCCAATTCTGTAGGGTGTACTAAGGACTATCACTTGTTGGTAGGGTAATCTCTAATGATAAAGACAGTTAATTGAGCCACAAATCAGCAAAATAAGTAACTGATTCAGGAGAGCAAAGTACATAAATTATTTTGCAAGAGACATAAAAATTCAGTCAAAAATTTTTAAAACTGGCCTGTACCTAATTGCAAACTTGACTTAAAACTTTGGTAAAATATATTGCATATAAAAAGTATTACTTAAAAACAATTAATAATTTTTTCTGTCTTTTTTAGGGAGATTTTATGTACAATATCTAATTTCAGCCACACTATAACTCTATGAATTTAGGAGGACTAAAGTTTAGGATTTCCTTAGAAAACACGTACTCTTGAACCATTTGTTAACCCGTCCTCCATCTGAATGTACACATTCCTGAAATAACTTCCTTGTCCAGCCCCTTCCACATCTTCCAAAGACTCAGTGCTATAAGGGGCATGGAAAGATAAAAAGAATGAATATTATCTGTAACTTGATCTACTGGCATAGATTCAAAAGGAATCCTTCCATTTTTAAAACTACAGAAATTGTTTACTATAGTTAAATTTAAGTGTCCTTGATTTAACTAAAACCACCAGAAATCTAATGTACAATCATAATACCAGAAATTAGAACAAAATGAGCAGTTTCCAATATGGTATTAAAGTAGTTTTAATAATTCAGGCAAGAAACTTTTTACTGAATTATCTTGGTAAAAGAAAACACGGACTGGGGTGGCTCAGTCGGTTAAGCCCTCACTCCTGATTTCAGCTTAGGTCATGATCTCACGAGCTCTGCATCAGGCTCTCTACTGACAGTGCTGAGCTTGCTTGGGGTTCTCTCTCTCCTTCTCTCTGCCCCTGCCCTGCTCACACGCAGGCACACATACTCTCTCTCTCAAAATGAATAAATACAACTTAAAAAAAAGAGAGAGAAAACTACAGTTTGTTTTCTTCTGTTGCATGGAAATTGAAAAGATAAGAAACTAATTAATGACTACCTATTTTTAGCAATTCTAAACAATATTATCAAATCTTTCTCCAAAATGAAACCTTTGCAAAACCATACATTTGATTGAGTCCCTTACAATCAGGAGGGTGTCATCTGGGGAAAAAGATTCGGGAAGGAAGTTCAGATATGTTGAAGACTATTCTTAAAGGAAAACAACTTCTTAGTAACACCGACATCTTTTGCCCTACCTTAGTAGTTCTCAAACTTGACCACACACAGGAGTTACTCATGTTATTTAATACAAATGCAGAATTCAAAAGTTAATCTCTGGAGATTCTGATTCAGTGGAATTCTAGAAATGAAAAAAATTTTAAAACTTTTGAACAGATTTGGATAGGGTTAGTCTAGATATAAGGATATAGGATCTATGTCAAAAGATACAATTGTATAGGATCATGTTATAGAGAAAACAAACCACCACCACCAACAAAAACAACAAAATAGGTAATACGTAATGGTTGCCTAAAAATCTACCATGTTGTATCTGAGTGCCGTTGATACTTGAAAATTCAGACAGATTATACTGTTTTTTCCCCCTGTAAACTATTTAACTTGCTTTAGACCATTTATTATCTCAGAGATCAACTGTATTGACCACTAAGTGCAAATGGGGGCTCGTGCCAGTGTCCTGTGGTAAAAGGAATGATTTCAGGCAAGAAGAAAACCTCAAGTAAATATCTTTGAAATTATTATTTTCCACACTCCATTATGTCATATTTATTTTTACTAGTTTTTCCTATGAAATTGCTTCATCTATGGTTATTTCAGGATTCTGCTTAGAAAACAAAGAAAGTGTTTGGTGTAGACATTTTAGGACTGTTTACAAAAAGCTTATTAAAATTTTTTCCAGGTTATTTTCTGGTTATTGGGAGTATGGATGATTTACTTTTATGATTTTTTGGTATTTTCCAAATTTCTATAATGTACATGAATTACTTCCATGATTAGAAAAAAAATCAAATATATCAAATGGGAATTGTGAATGGTATGAACACTGTTATAATCATCAAAAATATCAATACCAGTAGATTTACTCAAGTGACATGATAATTTATTGAGTCAATAGTTTGTGCATTTTTATTCTTGCTAGTTCTCTTTTATCAAGTCATAACTGTGGGCTCCTGTGCCTCAGAAGCAATGCAAAAGTTGCTCGTAGTCTGCCTACCCTACTTTTCGCTCATGCAGAAAGTTTAGTTTATTGGAAGTGTAAAGATTTAATGTTTGAGGGTAGAAAGGAAGCGAGGGAGAGAATTAACCAAAGGCTGAACGGTGGATCTGAGGAAGCAAGATTCTTTGGACCCATCAGGGGTTTCTTGCAGTATGCTAGAACTAAGAGCATTAGGTAAAGTGAAGTAATTTGCGTATCTGAGTTAGTGGAACGTGATATATACTCACTACACTGTTTGCTTCACTCAATTACTGAAGTTTATTTTATGTTTACACTCTCTGACAAAATGAAAGTAAATGAAGTCGATGAAGATCATTTGCATCCAGATCCCCAGAGATATTGGTTAAAAATCATGCTGATCTTGGGATGAGCACTGAGTGTTATATGTAAGTGATGAATCACTAAATTCTATTCCTGAAATCATTATTACTCTATATGTTACCTAACTTGGATTTAATTTAAGAAAAAAAATCATGCTGATCACTGAGTTCCTCTCAGACTTCTTCAATCAGAACTTCTGAGGACCAGAAAGCTATAATTTAAAAATAAGCCTCCGAAGTAATTTTACTCACATTAAAGTGTGAAAATTATTATTGTAAAGGCATAAACTAATATTTATTAAAGACTTTTTTTTCATTAATTAACATCATATCATCACACATGTAATTTTTAATACTAGGAGCAAATCTTTCCTACTTCTGTCAGTCTAGGAGGAAATCTTCTCTGGTCCACAGTAAGATGGGAAAATGAGGATAATGCAGTGAGTATGTGTGTAACTGAGTGATCACCTTCTCCTTTCCCTTATTCTCGACCCATTGGGGAATGATTGTTGTGGACAGAAGGATAGTAAATCCTTATACTATCCCATTCACTTACATCAATTTGCTTCCCTCTAATCTAAGTATCTCTTTTCTTTCTAAAGGAGTTTTGTAGAAGAACGTATCCACAGGTGACAGAGGCTTGCAAAGTGCATAGCAATTGTCCATAGTCATTGACTATTGACTATGTGTCATTGAGCCATAGTCCTCTCTAATTGGGAGAAGGGGAATAGGCATGCGTGATAACATGTTAGCATCGGCATGATAGGTGAGGTACCCTATAAAGAATACAGTATATTCAATATGAATCTGGACCATCCTGATCGCAAGTTATTTCTTGTCAGGTGTGGGTTTATGATCATATAAACATTTTACATGAATTATCCACTAACAACTACACATCAGATTGTGCTAATGGAGGGGGAGAACTGATTTTAGAATGAGGTTTGACTCTACAATTATGGATGGAGTTTTCTAAGGGGAAGGAAATGAGACTATGGTAGCTTAAAAGGAAGTGTCTTTCAGGATATGGAGAAAGGAACAGTCTTTGAAATAGCAGAGCATGGCTAGGTTCTGAGAGTCAGTCCACAGTGGACTAGATTATTCTGAAAGGCCCTTGGTTAAATAGTCTATAATAGCATAGAGGTTTTCCTAACATTCATCATACAAAAAAATACATTTTTTCCTATTCTCACAGGTTCAGGCTGGGATTTGACTTTTGATTATTGACAATTGACCTTAATATCTGCATAAACTTTTGCAGATGAAGGTAAATTAACCATAATGCAAGCAACATGTATTGATTCCTTGCTATGTTAATGTCTTTGGAGAAAAAAAAAAAAAAAGGACCACCTGTTCACTAACCCTGTCTCAAATGAGGTGATAGAATTATGGTTGCCTTTTATCATGACCCATTGTTTTTACCCAAGAGAAGTAATAAAAGTGGCCAAAATGCCTCCCTACTTTGTAACCGACTGTCTCCTGGTTGTAAGCAAAAACACTATGGGAAACCTAGAACTGCTTAGAGTTTTAGAAAAGGAGAAGCAAGAGAAGGAGTTGTTTTTATTAAGGCTCAGGGCTGAAACATGGCAATAGAACCTGAATGTGTTTATCAACCGTGTGTGGGATGGTAGAAGGGTAAATAATAAAGAAACACAGTGGATTGGTTTTTGCCTCTGTGTACATTTTGTTCTTTAGAAATTTTCTTTTAGAAATAAAATTACAATTGTATGACTTGTGAGGTTTACTTTAAAATACTCCAGAAAAAAAGTTGTAGAAGAGAATAAACAAGATAAGCCAATCCTTTAAAATTATTCAATTATGGTGAATGAAATCCATGAGCATTTATTGTATCCTACATCTTCCTTGCATATACTTCATATTATATAAAAAAAAATCAATGTGTTTTCTACCATAAAATGGTACCATCCCTGGTTTTAGTCAGCTTTAAAACAATGATCCTATTAAAGTTCTTTTTTCCACATTGAACTATAGAAGAAATCATATTCACTGTGAAGTTTCATATTTTTTCTTTTATGCTTAAATTTCCTAGTTACTCCCAATTTCTCAGTAAAGTCTTATAAACCTATAGCCTTTAATAGGGAACACAAAGATAAAGCACAATAAAGTTTGACCTTTTGCATATCAATATGTCTTATAGGCAATTGTAGCAGCATTCTGGGGAGGCCAACGATCCAGAAATTTTTGACCATAATCAGCAAAAAAGTTGCAATGAGAGGTAGTCACTTTAGAAGTGGGAGAATTGAGAAGGAACACTAAAGAAATCTGCTCTCAACTAATCTATAGCCAAACATATAACTACTTTTGTTCCCAAATAATGGAGGAGAATGATCTTTGAGGAATGTCTGTGGTATGTCTGCCTGTGTCGATGTTGAGTAGTAAGTTACTGCCATTTCTATAGAAGGAATGACTTCGATTTTGACAGTATTTTATTCCACCATTTATATTAAAATGATTTTCTTTATGAAGTGATGATGCTAACATATGGTAACATGGCAAATATTTTTAAGGTTTATTTTATATTAGCCTCCATAATAGTTTCAGATTGCCCCCCCAAAATCAAAACCTAGGAATCATTGTCTTTTTTTTTCAATCTCCATTTAATCTATTTCCATCTCTTCATCTCCTTTCTTTAGTCATCTGTTTTTCCAATGTCTTCACTTCCGTGATCATTTTCTTTCTCTAGTCCATAAAGCTTAATTATGTTGACCTATTTATCATATCACAGATACCTCTCGCTCTTTTTGATGACTAGTGTCTGCAGTGCTTGTCAAAGACTCCTGGGGGCACACAATAAATATGTGCAACAGAAAGATGTATACTACATAGAATAACTTGATCTTCCATTTTGCAACAGTGAAGAATGGTGGACAATAAGCAAACATGTTCAACTCTGTACTTCTAACATTTTCCCAGATGCACTGGTTGATAGTATTATTAATAAAAGTGTGTTTAAGAAAACAGAGACCACACTCATTATTTTATTAGAGGGAATTTAATATAGAGAATTGGTTGAAGAGACTTGAGAGGTTCAAAAGATATTTTCTAAAAAAATATCACAAAGATAGTACATGGAGACAGCAGTTATCATTATTAACTTGGGGGAAGGGGAAGAGGCTGAAAAGATTAGAACCCAGTTAGCTTTGAGAAGAATTTATGCAGATGTCTCAGTCCTCTTAAAAAGGGAGTTGTCCATCTGGCCTGTAGGAGGATCTCAGCAGACCCAGAACCCACACCTTGGAGTAGAAAATGCTGCCTGGCTGATGCTGGTACCTCATGACCTCAGAGCCATTGCTTTGCAAAGGTGAAGCCCAGACTTCTAAGGAAAGAACTCTACTAAGCTGTAACTGGTATTTCTGAGGGGATATAATGAGGCTATTTTGGGAAATGTATATAAAAAAAAAAGCTAGAAACTTGAATGAAGTGCTGTTCCCAAACTGAGAAGCTGGCATCACAGAACACAGAATGCAAGGATCGGTTTGGAGATGAGAGAACACAGATTAATTAACCAGCGTGGTGAATTCCCTCTGCTACTCATCACCTCTGTATACTCTTACAATACACTAGAATATCATATTACAACTTTAACAATGTTATGCTGTCACCTAGAAGTACTCAGTTGTCCTTTATACAATGAAGATGTTCCCATCTACTCCTCAAAAAGTGTGACACAAAATCCAATTGGTCATAGAATCTTCCGCTAGATTTTGTAATTACTTTCTATTTCCAATCATGTTCCTACTTGTATATTCCGTTACCTAAAGACTATATTATAAAGTTAACCACACACAACAATCCTTAATACATTCATAAAGATAGGAATAGAAATGGGACACAAAGTAATTAGCACACACAGACACAGCATACTGAAGAAGACAGGCATAGCTGCTACGATACTTGCCTTATAATAAGTCATAAAATAATAAGTCGTACAGGCTCTACCTTGCAGCATTTGCTGATTTCTGTGGTGTAAATACTTCCAAAGGCTTATTTGAAGCTCACAAGGCTGTGTCACTAAATATGGAGTGAGGAATGACGCACATAGTCAGCTTTTGGGAGTCCATATGCACCTGCTCCACAGCACCACTGCTTTCATAGTCCTGGAAGTTGAAACCTGGCCATTTTGCACTCCTGATGTCATTCAAGCAAGAGGCAAAGAAGGTAGTATACTGGCCAGGTAGGAGACCCTAATGAACAAGGAGAAGTTGTGGTTGCTGCTATACAATGGGGGAAAGAAAACTTTCTGTGGAATCCCTGGGCTTCTCCAGGGTTACTTCTTATTGCTTCCATTCCAATCAGTAAAGGTAATTGAAAATTAGAACAAAATGAAGAAACAATCAACCAAGCAAACAAACAAACCACAAAACAAACTAATGAGGCAGGTCCACTCATGACTCAGACGCTTCAGAAACAAACATGTAAATCACTATCAGGTAGAGAGTTTCAACCAGCTGACATCCTGACATTACATAAAGGGTATGGGGAATGTGTAATAGATAAAGATCATTGCCTATTAAATTTTGTGTCCCCAAAACCTAATGGAGTTTCCGATACACTTAAGTACTTAATAAATATTTGGCAACTAAATAAAATTCACCTACCAAGTCAATTATCTAAATTGTCATTAGACCAAGTTCTCTTTTCAGAACTAAATTATCAGTTACATTAATGACTTGGGGTTTGAAATTCCATTGTTTGTTCCCCATAAATGTGTGCCAAGGTGTAACAGAAAAGTGACTAGATTAGCTTTGCCATTATGATAAAAATCTGAGTAATCCTTATTATATATTCCCCAGTTCCTCACTTTGCTTTTTCATTATAATGCTATAAGGGATTCTGGAGAACTACAGACAAAACATTCACTTTCAACTGACTTTAATAGCAGGTGCAGAGAAATAACAAGCCATTAATTTGAGTATTGAGCGCAAAGAAAGAATAGCATCAATCTACCTGTGATAGATATCATTTGCTGATCCTCAGCACCGTCCTCACCCTTCAAAGATCTCCCAAAGAAAGCCAAGGGCCACATTTCCCAGACCTCTTCATCTACCGGGAGGTGGAGAAAGCGAGAAAAAGAAGGAGTATTTACCACTGCAGACGGGTGTACGGGCATCAGTAGGCAAGTAGCAAACGAAGACTACTTTCAGCAGTCATTGGATTTTTTCCTATTACCAAATTCAGTGTTCTATACCTTTAGGATCATTCATGGAAGCCCCCAGAGGCTTCCTGGAGTCCTCCTGAAAATAACCCACGCTCGTACTGCAGGCAACTGAGGTCACTGGTGATGATTTCCCTGTTCTACCATTATTTTTCCATTTCCTGAAAGTTCCTTTCCTGACGCTCACATCCTCGGGGACTCGGAAAGCCTCTAGTTATCCATTTAAATGTATTTTCTGTATCACATTAATCTAGAATGACCGCTGAATGATACACTGTTCTATCCCACACTTTTTCCTTATAAACCATGTGATCAAGATGGATGAAGCACAAAGAGGCAAAAAAGAAGGCAGCAGAGATCAATATTTGTTGATTAGTCTTTGAAATTCATGCGTATTTCCTGGTACCGGGATCCTTAGAGAAGGATCAGATGAACATTTGTCAGAAAACACTGAAATAAAGTATTGTTTTAGTGGTCACTTGTAAAATCACTTTTAATGCTACCATATTGTAATTCAATGAATCATCAGCTAGCAACATGGGTGCTTAACCATCCTGGAATTATTATTAAATTATAAAAATGTCATAGAATGATGGTGGCAATCATACTGATAGCTTGCATTAGTACTTAAAATTTTTTCAAGGTAAAAAGTCCACATAATCTCTTCATAAAACATTCACCATAGAGGCATTATTCTATAATTTTGTCTGCCCTTCCAATTATTTTCAAATGAGATAAAACTATCAGTTAGCAGGGGCACCTGGGTGACTCAGTCAGTTGAGCCTCCGACTCTTGATTTCAGCTCAGGTCCTAACCTCAGGGTGGTAAAAATTGAGTCCCACATCAGGCTCTGTGCTGGACCTGGGGCCTGCTTGAGACTTTTTCTCTTCCTCTCCCTCTGCCCCACTCCTGCTCACATGCACACAAGCTCTCTGTCTCTTAAAAAAAATTATCAGTAAATAGATATAAAACACACAGGAATATTTCCTATATGCAAGGTCCTACACTATGCATGTAGCTTGGGACATACCAAAGAGCATAATTTACATGCTCCCTATTTCACAGAAAACCTCAGAGTCATTATTAATCCCTTCATTCAATAGATCAGCCTGTAGCTGCAGGTTCTAACTCCAAAATACACCTAAAATCGACTCCTTTTCATCTACCTTACAGTTACACTGGGTAAGCTAGCATCATCTCTCACAGATTTGCCTCCTTACCACAGCTTCTATATTCCTCACTCCAGCATCAACAACCCAGTTCACACTCAGCACACACAGTATGGTTTTAAAATGGAGATCAGATCATGTCAATTGCCTGTTATACAACTTTCAGGGCTTCTTCTTTCTTTTATGATGAAACCCAAATGCCTCTGTCCAGCCTAGTCTTGCACAATAAAGCTTCTGCATAATTCCCAAGCTTCATCTGGTACTCACCACACACCTTTCCTCGCCATGCTCAGCTACCCTGCCCTTCCGTCTTTACCTTCCTTCTCTGCTCTAGCATCTTGCATTTGATGTTCTCTCACCCTGGTAAACTCTTCCCTAGTGCTTTTTTTTTTTTTACTTTTTATTTTGAAGAAATTTCAAATTTATATAAAAGTATCTGGATAGTATTAAGAGCTCCCATATACTTTTTTTTTTTTTTCAGATTAGGACACTTGCTTTCATAAGCACGGTAAAATCATTACAATCAGGAAATTACCATTGATTAAAACTGATTAGATATTCCCATCTAATTCACAAACCGCATTTGAATTTTACTGATTGTCCTAATAATATGCTATAAAGGCCTAAGATCTAATCTAGAATTTTATGATATGCTTAATGGACATGTCTCATTAACCTTTTAAAATCTGGAACAGTTCCTGGGGCTCCCTCATATTTCATGTCTTTGACAGGTCTAATGAATACAGGCCAGTTACTTTGTAGAATGTTTCATATTGATTTGTGTTCTCCTTAATACATTGTATTAGAAAGTACACCAAGCCTAATTGTATTCCTGGTGATGCTGACTTTTACTGTTTAAGATAGTCCCAGATTTCTTCACTATAGAGTTCATTACTTAATATATCTATTAAAAATAACTTCAAAGTATTTTGTTGAAAAATACTTTGAGATTCTGAAAATATTCTGTTCTTCATTAATGTTTGCATCTATTTATGATTTTATATGAATTACTTGCATGATGGTTGCCAAATGCTGATGTTTCAATTCCAGCATTCCTTTTGCACATATTGGTTGGAATTCTACTGAAAGAACTTGCTGTCTCTTCAGTTTAACATATAATTATATACTTCTGTATATATGCATTTTGAATTTCTGTTTTACCCAAAATGTTGACAATTGTTACTGTTGTTATTTAGATGCTCGAATTCTCCCCTAGTTGGTCACTGGAAGCCTCTTCAAAGTTGTTGCTCTATCCTTTTGACCCATTGATATCATTCTCAGAGCACTTCCTTTCTCCTAGCCCAATGAGTTTTCCTGAGCTCATCTTGCTTTTTCCCTGTCCAATCCCTGGAGTCAGCCACTTCTTCAAGAACCTCTGGTTCCTTTTAGTAGAGAATAGTATTTATAAACCAAGGTCTGGGTGCTAGTTGTGCTCATTTCAATTGGGACATCATTACCCATTGGCTGGCCAGTGGGTAGAATTGGGAAATACATATGCACACACACACACACACACACACACCCCTAAAGCTATTTCTACACCTCCTTATCTACCATTTATTGTTAAAAGTCATTTCACACTGTTACCTACAATTCTACCCTCCCCTTTCTATGTTGGTAACTCCATTTTTAACATCTTGGAATTTTATTCCCATTATCCTCAATTTATTTGCTTATTTTCTCCACCCCCCCTGTATTGTATCTACAAATCTTTCAGCACTCTTGGCAAAAGCTCACTACCGATGGAGGGGAAAAAGGGAGGGGGAATGGGAAAGGAAGAAAGGAGGAGGAAACCTCACTATGTCATTTAACCATTTCAGTCTCATTCTTAGGTCTTAGCTCAAATGCAACCACCCTTTACACTGGATTGTGTTCACACAGGGACACACAGGTCATAAGTAAAAATAGAAAAAGATTGCCTATCTAGTTTTTATAATCTCCTATTTTAAAAAAAAGTGTCAAATGTTTACTGCTTTATTCTTGCAAACTGGTTGAAGTCTCGGGCTCCTTGAGACCTGATTCTGCAAATTACTAGCATTGTGATTTGGGCAACAGGTTTTAATCCTTATAAAAAGATGATCATAGTATTAAGATGGCTAACTGAAAGAGAAGTTGTGAAGAATAAATGAGATCAGAACCATAAAATTCTGCCATGAGCTTTACCTGGCATGTAACAAGCACTTAGCTAAAAAATGTTACCTGTTGCCGTTGAAATATATTTTGGGTAGTATTATTGATATCAAGTTCAATTCATGTTAATATTAACATTAACACTCCTCAGATTTATGTTCTTCAAGAATGTGTGTATCCCCCAAATCATACCTTAAACAACTACCATTAAACTGTCTGTACATTTTTAAAGAAACATTACAAATCTACATCAATGGAAAATATTATATACTTGTCAGCATATTATACAAAATAATGTGAATAAATTTATTTTGGTAAACTATCTATTACAAAGAGGTACTATTTATTTTCAAAGATGATTCTGGCATTCTACACACTAATACACACATACACACAATAAATATCTAAACGATGGAAACTTATGTAATATTATTTAACTACTTATATTTTAATTTAAAGTGTTTTTAAAATACTTTATTAATGTCCAGAAATGTTATTGGAATATCAATATATTATGTCAATTTTCTTGATGGTTGCCTTCATTTAAGAAGACAAGATTTTTAATGATTATTTGTATTTTGTTTTTAAGAATCAATTATGTTGGTCTTGTAATTTTATAAAGGTTTATTTCAGCATAGAAATAAAAGCATTTTTCTTTAAATTTATAAGGCAATAGAGATGTAAAACATAAAACTTCAAGCCTTAGAAAACAAGATTTTTTACATAAACATATACTTTCTAAAGCCTTGTCAATTTACTTGGACATAATGGGAATGAAAATATTTGAAAACCTTCTATTGATATGGAAATGTGCTACTGCCCTCTTATGGAACATACTTGAATGACAGTCAGTGATTTTACACCTCTCTTGAAGTAGAGAGGAATAAAAAAATATTTTTAAAATATGATTCAATTCATTATACTCAATTCTGTTCATTTAGTATTTTCTTTTGTTTATTTCCTGACCACAACACAACACTTTTAAAAAACTTATTTGTATATACCTTTTTCCCTTGAGCTAATCAGTATAAAATTTCTACAGATTTCCTTCTCACATGGTATCCTTGAATTTGTATCAAAATTATAATAGTATATTTAATGGAAAACTGAAATATAATATTTGACCATTAAGTTTTGAGGGTGGCTGAAAATACTCATTTTAATGTTTAAATACTGGCTGGTTAACATGTCTAGTTAATCCAGATGGAAAAGCTAGATAAAATAAGAAAATTATGAAAATATTAATCATCATTATATAATGTACTGTTTGATATGCATTGATCTAGGTGCATAGCATTCTACATATATTAACTCACTGTATTCTCACATCAACCTTATGAGTTAGGTGCTGTTATCATCCATAACTTACAGGTGAAGAAAAGGAGGCAAGGAGATGTGAATTATTCAAGGTCTCTTGGATACTAAGTAGCAGATCTGGCATTTAAACCCAGGCAACTTGATTCCCTGTGTTGAATTCCAAAACTCTTCTGGTTCTCTATGATCAAGGTAATTTATATTTTATTTTATTTTATTTTATTTTATTTTATTTTATTTTATATAATTTATTGTCAAATTGGCTTACATGCAACACCCAGTGTTCATCCCAAGTGCCTTCCTCAATGCCCATCACCCACTTTCCTCTCTCCCCCATCCCCCATCAACCCTCAGTTTATTGTCTGTATTTAAGAGTCTCTTATGGTTTGCCTCTCTCCCTCTCTGTTTGTAACTATTTTTTTCCCCTTCCTTCCCCCATGTTCTTCCATTAAGTTTCCCAAATTCCACATATGAGTGAAAACATATGACATCTGTCTTTGACTGACTTATTTCACTTAGCATATTACCCTCCAGTTCCATCCACATTGCTGCAAATGGCATGATTTTATTCTTTCTCATTGGCACGTAGTATTCCATTGTGTATATGGACCACAATTTCTTTATCCATTCATCAGTTGATGGACATTTAGGCTCTTTCCATAATTTGGCTATTGTTAAAAGCGCTGCTATAAACATAAGGGTACAAATGCCCCTATGCATCAGCACTCCTGTATCTCTTGGGTAAATTCCTAGCAGTGCTATTTTTTTTTTTTTAACGTTTATTTACTTTTGAGACAGAGAGAGAGACAGAGTATGAATGGGGGAGGGTCAGAGAGAAAGGGAGACACAGAATCTGAAACAGGCTCCAGGCTCTGAGCTGTCAGCACAGAGCCCGACGCGGGGCTCGAACTCATGGACCACGAGATCATGACTGAGCCTAAGTCGGACACTCAACCGACTGAGCCACCCAGGCGCCCCGGGTAGTTCTATTTTCAATTTTTTGAGGAACCTCCACACTGTTTCCCAGAGTGGCTGCACCAGTTTGCATTCCTACCAACAGTTCAAGAGGGTTCCTATTTCTCTACATCCTCTCCAGTATCTATAGTCCCCTGATTTGTTCACTTTAGCCCCTCTGACCCATGTGAGATGGGTTTTGACTTGTATTTCCATGAGGATGAGTGACATTGAGCATTGCTTCATGTGTCTGTTGGCCACCTGGATGTCTTCTTTGGAAAAAGTGTCTATTCATGTCTTCTGCCCATTTTTTCACTGCATTATTTGTCTTTCAGGTGTGGGGTTTGATGAGTTCTTTATAGATTTTTGGATACTAGCCCTTTGTCTGATATGTCATTTGCAAATATCTTTTCCCATTCTGTAGGTTGCCTTTTAGTTTTGTTGATTGTTTCCATTGCAGTGCAGAAGCTTTTTATCTAGATGAGGTCCCAATAGTTCATTTTTGCTTTTAATTCCCTTGCCTTTTGATACTATCAAGGTAATTTATATAAAGATCTGATATATTTATCAATGATCCTGAAAAGAACCTAGAAATTGTCAGCTCATCTCTATATAGATAATTTTCATAAGTTTAAAAAAATTGAATAGGTAGACTAGTTGATTCTATTTAATAAGAGTGTGGGCATTCAGATATATGTTTATTCTCTTCTGATGCTTCTTCCTCTTTCAATACCTCCTCCTCTCCTATTCCTGTTTCATTAAAAAAAAAAGTTGCATGTCTATTCTGTGCCAAGAATACATAACTTCAGGAAATATAATTCTAAATAATATAAAACATCTAACCTTTGGGAATTTATAAACTAATGTGGGAAACAGAGGACTTGAATATAATGTGATGAGTGTTGTTCCAAAGGTAAGTAGAACATATAAATAGGGCAAACAAATCCACAAAGGAAAATACCTTCTAAACTGAGAACTGAAAGATGTGTTGATTCTAGCCAAAGACAAAAGGAGGAATGGGGAAGAATGGAGAACAGTCTGAATCCGTAAAACAATATGTACAAAGAAATGGGTTAGAAGGAATTTAGAACATTCAAAGAAGCATAAATATAGCAATAATATATGGCTGCGGTGTAAAATGTGCTAGGAAAAATATGAGCCAGAGGTAAGGCAGAAACTTATGAAGAACCAGGTCTACCATCTTAAATAGTTTGTAATTTATCCAAAGGAAATGCAGAGCCTTAGAAGGATTTTTAAGAGAAGGATCAGATCAGGATTACACTTTTACATGCTCTTGTTATCTGCATTTTTTTCCAGAAATATGAAGGAAATAGTGAAGTCTATTCTTTTATTGTTACTCATAGCAGTATCAGATTTATATTTCATCAGGGAAACTGGACATAAATGAACACAGCCTCAACCTTCTCTGCTGTCAGTTGAATTGTGTCTCGCAAAAAGATATGTTGAAGTACTAACCCCTGCTCCTGATGAATGTGACCTTATTTGGAAATAGGGTTGTTGAAGACCAAATCAAAATGAAGTCTTACTGAATCAGGATGGACCCTAATCTAAAAGCACTGGTGTCCTTATAAGAATAGAAGATATACAGACACATGAAGGGAGAACATCATGTGATAAAGAAAGTAGAGATTGCACTGATACATTTTCAAGTTAGGGAGCACCAAGCATTGCTCAAAACCACCACAACTAAGAAAAAGGCATGGAGTAGATTTTCCGCTAGAACTTTCAGAGTTGAAGTTTCCACAACTTCGAGAGAATACGTTTCTGTTTTTTAAGCCACCCAATGTGGTACTTTGTTTTGGCAGCCATAGAAAATGAATGCATTCTCTCTCCTAGTTCTGTCTTTATACTGACTTCACATACAGAATTTGCCAAGGGATAGTCAGTTAGTTGACTTATGTGAAAAGGCCATCATTATATTTTGCAAGGCATTTTTATATAGTATTTTCCCCTCTCTGAATTTTCAATGTGGCTATCTATTTAGGTGAATGCAATTATCTAATCACTCAAAGTTTTTATAAGTTAAGTCTAGTGTCTTCTCATTTGCCTGCCAAGACAATAGCGTATGAACAAATATTCCTTGGCCATGTGATTCCCAAGACTTTATACGGACACAGATGAGATATTGTGCATGGATGTAGTTGTAAGCTGGCAGCCTGTTAGCACAGTCTGGCCTTCAGATATGCGTTATTCCTTTAGCACATGTGAATCTTAGTTCCTTTCCTTTTTAAAAATCATTTTGAATGATTTAGACATGTAATCCAGTCCCTAACATTCCTTCCTGCTCTGTAGATTATCAAATATGTTTAGCTTGAAGTGTCTGAGTTTATCACTATCCAGCATCCACCTTGCTTTCCATCATCCAGCTATATTATGCCAATAGAAGGCAAGGAGGGTTGGCACTGATCTGGTTTTTAAGCCAATACAACAAACCATTGCTATTCCCATAGGAAGGGGATCTTGGTATCTCCATTCACAAAGCTCTGATCCCTCAGACCTTATTCTTTCTTCTGACTCTTAGCTCCCATTTCTTCCTTGGGGCTCTGACTCTTGACTTTTAGGCCACATCTTTAATCTTCAGCCCTGCACTCATTGGTTGGATATTATAACTTATTCTGTATCTCTAATTTGGCTATAATTTACATGTGGCATGGGCTTGGGAAATGTATTTGTAATGTAACAGAATAGAAGTATGTAATGCCTTGGCCATTTCCAAATAAAGAAGCCTAATGTGTCTTGGCATCTCAAGACTAGTATTACACATAGGAAAAATAGGAAAATTTAGTATATGGTTTGATTTTGAGGGATTCTGAAAAGCCTCAAGCTTGCAAAGGATAATCTTCAGCCTTTGATGAATGCCTAAATATAATGATCATTTCATATGGACCAGCAACTGTGCTGAATATTGTATCTCATTATCTTCTTTAATTTTCAATAGCTTCTGTGGTAAACAGTATTATCAATCCCACTTTACAGATAAGGAAACTGAGGTGTAGATTGGCTTGGTAAGTTGTCCAGAGTTACATCATAGTAAGCGGTAGAGCTTGTAATAAGAAAAAAAAAATCCGACTCCAGAACCATAGTGTTATTGTATATGTATGTAGTTTGCATATAGCCTCTTGTAAACTTGGAATTCATTTCTTTAATGAAATGTTGTCCAACTTAAAAAAAAAAAAGAAAAAAAAGTGAAGCTGCTTTAGTTGAATAAAAGAGGGGAGGTAGAGTTGAGTAGAAGCCCTATCCATTGCCTCCCTAGGCACTAGGGGCTCTATGGATTAAAGGTGGAACTGATTTGGGGCACCTGGGTGGCTCAGTTGGTTAAGTGTCCAACTTCGGCTCAGGTCATGATCTCGCAATTTGTGGGTTCCAGCCCTGCGTCGGGCTCTGTGCTGACAGTTCAGAGCCTGGAACCTGCTTCAGACTCTGTGCCTCCCTCTCTCTCTACCCCTCCCCCACTCACGTTCTGTCTCTCTGTCTCTCAAAGATAAATAAAATGTTAAAAAAAAAATAAAATAAAAATAAAGGTGGAACTGATTTAAGACTGTACTTGCTAGCAAACAGTAGGTGCCTATCAGAGTAGAGCTAAAACCTAAAATTTTTCTAGTTATTTATTCCCTGACTGATGGATAAGAGTTAAGGAAAAGAGGAGAGGAAAGAGCAGAGAACACTACCCTGGAAGTGGGCAAAGTAGGAGGAAAAAGCTGAGGGAAATTTGGTTAGCTTTGAGCTTAGGACTACCCAGCTAAACTATACAGATTGTCCCCTACCCAACGATGGTTTGACTTACGAGGGTTCAACTTTATGATGGTGCAAAACCATACGCATTCAGTAGAAACCATACTTCTCCTTTTGAGTTTTTTCCAAGCTGGCAATATGTAGTATGATACTCTCTCTTGAGATGCTGGGCAGTGGCCATGTGCCACAGCTCCCCATCAGCCATGTGATCATGAGGGTAAACTAATCAACACATGACCACTCTGTGCCCCTACAACCATGCTCTTTTTCCTGTTCAGCACAGTATTCAATAAACCACATGAGATATTCCACAGTTTATTATAAAATGGACTTTGTTAGGTGATTTTGCCCAACTGTAGGCTAATGGAAGTGTTCTGAACAGCTTAAGATGGGCTAGACTGAGCTATGATGTTCAGTAGGTTAGATGTATTGAAAGTATTTTCGACATATTTTCAACTTACAATGGGTTTATCAGGATGTAACCCCTTCATAAGTCAATGAATATCTGTAAATACCCATTTGAAGTGGTGTTCATAAAGTCTAGGGATGCGATAGGTAAGTTCTCTATACTTAGCTGCCCAGGTCTCAATATTAGAGCTCTTACATGGAATGTTTACACTTCACTGTTTCAAAAGTTTGGACGGTAATTTTCAGTAGCTGAGTCTCTAGCCTTTCAAATCCCTATTACCTAAAACATATTGTGCTTCTTAAAATGTGAGTAACTTGTGGGAGCTACTTTTCCAGAATTTCCATAGGTTATGCTAAGCAATGACCCTGATCTCAACTAGTTCCTATGTGCTTTTTAAGATGCGGCTGCTGTTAGGGCTACATTCCTAGTATTCCCTTTGTGTGAAACCAGCTGGACAAATCTGAAACCTGGACAGCAGAAGCCTCTGAGTTAGCCCTGAGAGTTAATCAATAAAAGCAGACAAAGCTGCCATGCCTGGCTGATCAGTGAAAGGTATCACGGCATGGTAAAGGAAAGCCAAGTCCCACAGTCTGTTCATCCATCTAGTGCACACCAGGAAGCTCTTCAGCCGGAAACATCTCCCTATTTTCTCTGAACGGACCAGAGCCAATGTCTTTCTTTAATGATATCACATCGGCAATCGTTTTTTTTTTTTTTTTCCCCCTATTAAAAGACAAAGACTCATTCACAGATAAATTGCGTTCCCCTCTGATGACTGGAACAATGATGTAAAGACAGAGATTCAGAATTCATTTCAGACTATTGTCAAATAATAATCAGCATTATTTTTATTCGGAAATGGGACTGTCTAATGCCAAAAATATTTTCTCCCTATTATAAGAGCTTCCTTTATGCCCTTGACATTACCTGAAATTATTTGATTATAGTAAAGAAATACTTGTGTCTTAATCATAAACAGCTATTAAATTCCTATGAGACAAGCTACTTATGAAATTCTGGGTACTTTTTCATTTAATCATCGCAAAATCAAGACAAATTCTCTGGACTAGTGCTTGTCAGCACTGTATGCATTATGAAGTTTACTTTTGTAATAAGAATACCAAAAAAAAAAAAAAAAAAATGATGCCTCTATCTGTCACTCCTATTCTAGAGGTATTTTGCTTACTCTGCCTAAAATAGAGAACCAGTTTTAAAAGCCTTATTTGAAAAACTCTGAAATGCAAAAGCTTAAAACTTTGAAAAATTCAAGTTTAGGATACGGACCTAAAATAAAAAGAAGGTAAAAATGTGTGTGCTGTTTTGCTATTGTAATTCATCTGTAAAATTCAAGAGGAAGGCAGCTTAATCTATTGTTTGGGTTGGGATTTGTTTGAATATAAATATTTTATGAAGAGGTGGGAAAAAACTAAAAATGAAAGAGTTTTGGATGGGAAAATGCTATTTTTAATGGATATGAGTCATAACTACAAGTTAAAAAGTGAAAATAAAATAGATAAGAAATTCCATATCATGATAAAGGGTGCATTATATCAATAATTAGATTTATTCTATTGAATCTAAGTCTCAGAATGAGTTTATCAGTGACCTCACTTGGACAAGGAAATGGGGAGAAGACATACTTATTTAGAACGGCTGGTTGGATAGTTGTCTGGTTGTCTACACTGATACTGCGTTACTTCATACGCATGAAGAAGAAAAGGATTGAGATGATTAAATCTCATATGATTGTTTATAAAAGGCTGAATTGAATGATTCTACCCAAAATTGTATTTAAAAAGTACATAATGAAGAAACTTTTATTTGATTAGCTAAGCAGAGAGATTGGGCCATCCGGTTCCCTCTTGCTCGGAGGGCGTATCTTCCTTGTTTAATTCTGCCAGATATTGACTTAACTGACCCTGAATGTTCTCGGATTGATCCTTTTAATAATTATTCAAATTACAGCAAAGCTTTAAAATGAAGGGGGGAGGGGAAACATAATCTTGATAAGAGAGATACTACGCTAGGGAAAATGAATATAAGCCAGGCACCTGCATCTATGAATTCTGTTGACCTGGTCAACAATGTGGGTGAGTGCCAGTGATGAGCAGATCAAATGAATGCCACCTTGCTACCACGCTTGAAAATTTTAAGCTTTACTCAATCTTTTCAGATTGGTCCTGCTTTTTTGCTTTTTATAAGCATCCCTTTAAATAACAGTAAAATCGGGGCGCCTATGTAGCTCAGTTGGTAAAGCACCTGACTTGGGCTCAGGTCATGTTATCTTGGTTTGGTTCATGAGTTTGAGTCCCACTTTGGGCTCTGCACTGACAGCACACAGATACTGCTTCAGACCTCTGTCTCCCTCTCTCTCTTCCTGTCCCCTACTTGCTCTCTCACTCTCTCTCAAAATAATAAACATTAAAAAAAAAAGATAGAACAGTAAAATGATGTTTTTGCCACTCTTTTAATGGATTTTTCTTAAGAAAATTGTATTTTCAGAAACATTAATGCCACTCTTCTCTAAAAACCTTTATCTTCCTTACTATGCAACTGAATATAGCCTGAAAAGGCAAATAGGGGGAAAGAAAAGCAGCAGGGATACCACCATTAATTCATCTATGCGGCATGGTTCTTTATACGTACATGGTACCTCACGTGGCACTGCCTGGGTACCACAGGGCATGTTTTTGCCCAGTCATATAAATAAGGTGTTTTGATTGTGTTATTTATTATTGGTGGTTGCAGTGGTGGTATGTGTGTGTGTATTCTTTTTAAACGTTTATTTATTTTTGAGACAGAGCATGAACAGGGGAGGGGCAGAGAGAGAGGGAGACACAGAATCCGAAACAGGCTCCAGGCTCTGAGCTGTCAGCACAGAGCCCGACGCGGGGCTCAAACTCACGGACCGTGAGATCATGACCTGAGCCGAAGTCAGACGTTTAAACAACAAAGCCACCCAGGCGCCCCTGTGTGTGTGTATTCTAATGGGAGTGCTAGGAGTGACTGGTGTGTTAAAGGAATAGCAGAGCCCAAAGGGCACTGAATTTAGGACAAGATAATGTCCCAGGCTTTTTTCTCCTTTAAAGAAAACCTCCACATGATAGGCATCCTTTAGGCAATGTTTCAGATGGGGACATATGTCCAGTAACTAGACACAATGAGCCAATTTGGGAGTCAGTCATTTTTGCCTCATTTGAGGCAAAACAACATATGAAACCTTTTACTTCAGTGGTAGTTATAAAGGTAAAGTATGCCATACTCAGTAATGACTAGCTTATGGAAAGTTTTATCTTTAATATTTCCAATAGTTTTCTAGAGTTTTACATTTTTTTTCTTTTTATCAAAACTTTATGGCCCCAAATTTATAAGTAAAATTTAGGGGGAAAATCCATATAATTGATATAATCAGTATTGATTTTATTCATATTCAATCGACATAGATATGGATCATTTCTGGGGAGTATTCAGGCAACAGTGACTGGAATAAACTCAAAAGGAGAAAGATATTTTACTTTTCAAATTATTTTTCAAATTATGAATTCCAACTTCTATCCACCTAAATTATTTTTCTCCCCAGTTATCACAGCTATAGCATCTTCATTTTTATTCTGTTTGAGTGAAGACAATTAGAATTCACATTTACTTGTCCTTCTTCTCATCTTCTTCATATCCACGGTTCCTAACCAAGAATGCACACTGGAATAAGTTTAAAAACAAAAACCAAAAAAACAGTCGTTGTCCTGCATCCAATCCCGAAAGAATTCACATTCAATAGGTTGGAAACAGTGTCTTTAGTAACTGTAAGGCATAATTACAGTTAAGAAGCACTACATCTTACTCTTAAACTTTCTGGGATCACTTGCCCATTTGAAGATTCTATAATGTATCTTCCTCCTTTAAAAAATGCACATAGACATAACCACATGGAAATGCAAACATACTTTCAGAAAATTACATCCCAAGACTTTGTCGCATCAAACTATTAGACTCCCTCCTTATGATTCCAACACCTAACAGTGAGTACATCTTCTCCCCTTCTTTTTGCCCCACATTGAACGTTCTATTAGCCTTACTGTTCCACTCCCCAGCCTCCTTTCCATTTAAAAATAGACAACCTTGACTATGTTACATCCGAGTACAATTCAGGCCAGAGCTTACAGACATAGTGAAAGTGATACGAAAACAAGTAAACCTCAAATTTTAGAGCACAGAGAAGGATAACTCATACACACTACCGCTTATTGATTAAATATTGTGCTGTCCGGGAAAGCGCGGGAAAGGGGTCTCCCAGACAAACGGGAGAAAATAGGATCAAGATAAACAGTTCACGTTAATTACAGTAGTGCCTTGGCTTAGTACTAAGAACAAATTAGATGCTTGAAGAGATGCTCAAGAAAAAGTGGGCAAATGAGTAAATGAACGAACAGCTGAAGAACTGACGGAATAAAAGCAGCAGAAATGAGAGATGACCTTGCTCTCTTCACTGTCTAGTCGCCTCATTTGCTAAGTGGGGGCATTAGAAACAGTTCAGATTCTCTTCCGTTCTACAGGATTCCTGCATTCTTCACATTACTGGGTGAATAGAAGAGATCTATTCGCCAGCGGAAGGCAGGAATCCAAACTGTAGATAAATGGCCTATGGCAAGAGGGGGAGGAGCAAAGGGGGATGGTGCGATTTGACAACCTATAGTCACGACAAAGTAAAGGCCAGCAGGTAAAGTAAGTATTTGGTACAAATTCTTTAATATTGGGGAAGCTTATAAAAACTATTGCTTCAACATAAAAATAAACAAAATTTATTACTTCAGCTTCTGAAATAATCAGGCAGATCTATGTGCTTTCACATGAAACACTGTCCAGAATAAATTATTCACTGAAATAAGATCCAGAAAACAGGACACAGAATGCTGTTATTTATGCTCTACATAGAGCATCTCCAAAAGGATACATAAGAAACTGGCAATGGTGGTGCCTTGAAGAATGGAATCGGGTGACTAGGAGAACTGTTGGAAGGGAAATTTACACTGAACTGGTATCAATTTTGAGTTCTTTATAATGTGCATACATTGCCTATCTATACAATATTCCTAAATTTTAAAGTGATACAAAATATAATATTTACGAAAATGTAAAAACAAAACCAAAAGTTTTGGTCACCGGAGGAATTATATTTTAAATGCTACGACGTAGTCTGATAACATAGTCTATAGCAGACCAAAAATATTTGGCCATAAATAATAGATATGGTATGTGCCCTACCTCTCCTATTTTGCTGTTGTATTCATCGTTATTTTATAAATGCGACTAATCTAGTGGTAGGACAGCTATAAATAAAAGCCTTTTAGTGAGATGGTACTCAGTGGAGGTCTGCTTCATCGAAATTCATATATGCAACAGTCTCATTAAAAAAAGTCACAATTAGGGGCGCCTGGGTGGCTCAGTCTGTTGAGTGTCTGACTTCGGATCAGGTCATGATCTCACGGTCCGTGAGTTCGAGCCCCGCGTCGGGCTCCGTGCTGACAGCTCAGAGCCTGGAGCCTGTTTCAGATTCTGTGTCTCCCTCTCTCTGCCCCTTCCCCACTCATGCTCTGTCTCTGTCTCTCAAAGATGAATAAACGTTAAAAAAAATTTTTTTTTTAAAGTCACAATTTCTTACACTTCAGAGACAATACTGACCCTGCAAGCGGTCAAGTGTACACATGGTTTCCTAGGAGACTACTTTTTCAAGAATTGTGAGACTGCATCAGAACACCATTTAACCATAGCATTCTATTTCTCCCTAGTCTCTAAAGTGGTGGTAGCTGTATTAATCAATTTATTAATCCCTCTTGGAATGTGATGATTACTTATTATGAAATGCCTAAATCCTGACTGAAATGCAAGATAGTCCAGTATAGGTGATACAAGAAAAATCAATGTGGAAAACAAACATCATTTTTAATTTCATTTATTTGTAGCTTAAAATGTAATGCCATACAATCTTAACAATCACTTAAAAAAGGATTTATATTTGCATAAAACAGAAGCAAAACAGAAAGATATGAAATAAAATGCCATCTTGCTTCAAGTTTTCAAATCAGTACTTAGAGTACTAATATACATATATACATTGCAAGTATATATAAATATACTATGAGTAATCTTGAAACCACAATAAATATCAAGTAGGTTTTTAGGCACACGGCATAGGAAAATGCAGAATCTGCATAATTCTTGAGAGCGCTGAGTGACTCATTCTTAGATCACTTTCACACATATATTTTACACAAAATATACAGCCATCGAGCACATGATCCCCAGTCACCTCTGAATCTAAACTGTCATCCAGCATTAGTGCCTTCTTATTCTTTGATACTATTGCTCTATACAGCTATTACATAAGAAAATATTTGCAGTCTTCTTCAGTTAATTGTCTAAGAAGGTATCAATGCTACCAAAATAAGTACAGCCTATCTACACAATATGTTCATGGAAATGTGCTTAGAGGCACCAACTTACAGAAATGTTTTTGTAATACTGGGATTTACCCTGAAGGCAAACTTATACATTTTAAATTATACCATTTTTGAATTGCCAATACTATTAAACCAGAAATCATTACAAACTGAGGTAACACCTGTTTTTTTTTTTTTTTGAGATAGAAATGCTTGAAAAAACACCAAAAGTATTTTTAAAAATTCTGACACACATGGACCTCAGTCACTATAAGCTTTATCTGTAACTCTTTCTGCGCAAATGTAAACCAAAGAATCTGAAGGAATGCTCTAGTTGAATTTACATGTACTTAGGATTAAAGATCACAGCCAAGGAACACCTGAGATCGCCCTCTGATAAGTGAAGCCCAA
Organism: Lynx canadensis; assembly: GCF_007474595.2. Taxonomy (NCBI): domain Eukaryota; kingdom Metazoa; phylum Chordata; class Mammalia; order Carnivora; family Felidae; genus Lynx; species Lynx canadensis. The sequence continues at coordinate 106,944,166 of NC_044309.1, forward strand.
TGCTTCTCTTAGTAGAGCCCATGTTCATTCATACAAATGAACCAAATAGAACCCGCTGACATTTTCCCCTGGCTACAAATCGGATTCTGGCATATCCGGCATATCTGCCATTAAGTACCCTATTCCATATCGTCCATTGGGAGCAGTATCCAGAGTTGGTGATCCACTCTGTTTTCGATAAATATTTTTACCAAAATTTGGAGATGACATCTCGCTGGGTATCTTTCCATGAATGAGGCTTGCATCATCTCCCTCTAAGTTTACAGGCTCTTTCAGGACCCTTCCTCTCTTATAGGTCACAGATGCTAAATTGCCAGAGCTATTGTCTATCAGGTTGCAGCGACGAATGACGAAGACAGCTGGGACAGGGAGTATTGCCAGGACCATCAGCAAGATACAGACAACCATTCCCCAGGTTGGATAGCTCAGAAATTCTTCAGATGCCTGTGAAAGTCAAAAAACCCATTGTTGGTTATCTTGCTCTAAAAGTATGTGGAAAAAAAAAAAAAAAAAAAACCTGTATTTATCTTGGGTTTGTAAGCAAAGAGTCTTCGGATGTGCTTTGACCAACAAAAGTGACATCAATCAACTTTCAAGGCTAGGCATTACAAGCCTTGCAGTTTCTGCCTCTGTTTCTTAGAATGCTGTCCTCAGTCAATAATGCTAGGAAGAAGGCAAGAATGAAAGTTTACATGGACAGAGACCAACCCTCCAAGTTTAATCAACTGTATGAGCTAGCTCAGGAAAAACCTAAAGAAGAATTACCCGGCTCAACTGCAGAACCCTGAGAAATAATAAATCAGCATTGCTCTTGGTCATTAAGTTTGGGGATAGTTACATGTTACATGTGCCACCTGTCTTTCTAAAAACTAAAAATCTAAATTTTGTGGGTTTTTTTTTCTTTTTAAAAGTTTATTTCTTTATTTTGAGAGAGGGAAAGCACGAGCAGAGGAGGGGCAGAGAGAGAAGGAGAGAGAGAAGCCCAATCAGGCTCCACGCTCACCGTGGAACCCAACACGGGGCTGGATCTCACAACCGTGAGACATAAGCCAAAATCAAGAGTCAGACACTTAACCGACCAAGCCACCCAGGCACCCCTAAAAATCTAAATTTTGGCCCCAAGATTTTTGTAAGAGTTAACAGACTTGTTTATGCCCCAGTCATGAATTTAATTGTTGTTATATAATTACAGACAATAGAAGAGTTAAAGGTCAGAAATATCTCTGAAAAATAAGGATTTTGGTTTTATAACAGCTAATATGTACCTTTATTATTATGTCGCTAATTTGCACCTTGAAAACAGAAATTGAAATAGTCTTTGCTAATATAAAGCAATTATAACAAAACTTTCCTTCAGTATTTACTTAAATTATGTGTACACGGCCACTGCATATTCTCTTATTATATAGTATCTGGGATATGATTTAATAAATTTATATAGGAAAAAATATTCCTGGTGGTTTAGGCAGTATGTTTTCTAGAGTCAAAGGCCCCATAATTATTGGTTCATCTGTGGTGTCATAAACACAGTTACTTTAATGAGGACCAAATCAGTGTTTCTCATGTATTAAAAAAACAAACAAACAAACAAACTACAATGTACAGCAAAATCATACATGTTTGGGGTCAAACAAAATATAAATCTCAAGATCCCTGCATAAAAACAACACCATTTATTAAACAGCAAAATATACTGTGAAGAAAGCAAAAGACAAAAACCCCTAAAATAATATTTTATGTATATTTTTCATAGCTTCCTTATTTTGTATTTTACCTTATCTTCAATCCATGCATTATAGCCAGGAGGACTTAATCCCATATTCACAACACTAGCTATTAGCAGTGATAATAGCATTAGAGGAGAAATATATTTCCACATATAGTAGTAATATCTGTTGGGAGCAAAGCCCAGCATATCTTTCAGGTCTTCCATAAACCTAAATAAAAAGAAAGTATTTAATTATGCCTCAGGTAATTATTTCCATGCCTTAAAAATGTGCATTATCAATAGTTTGACAGAGGTTTCATCGATGATACCCTATGACATTTTATACTGAATCAAAAAATCATATTGGAAGATTACTTACAAATTAAGAACATTTATAAAGTAAAATGGAACCAGTTAAGTACTGTGATTTTCATTTAGCAAAAGCCTTCTTTTTTTTTTTTTTTTAAATTTTTTTTTAACCTTTTATTTTTATTTTTGAGACAGAGAGAGACAGAGCATGAATGGGGGAGGGGCAGAGACAGAGGGAGACACAGAATCGGAAGCAGGCTCCAGGCTCTGAGCCATCAGCCCAGAGCCTGACGCGGGGCTCGAACTCACGGACCGCGAGATCGTGACCTGAGCTGAAGTCGGACGCTTAACCGACTGAGCCACCCAGGCGCCCCAGCAAAAGCCTTCTTAAACCAATTACTGAAAAGTCTCCTACTGGTGACTTTCTACTCTATAAACACAATATTTGCAATACATTAAAAATTCCTAGTCTCTTTTTTTACTTAGCAATAATAAATTAATATCATTCAATATTCAGTCAGTCTTTATATAATCTAAACTTTCACTTCTTTTCATAGTCTGTTTGTTTGAATTGAAAGAAGGTCCACACACTGTGACTGACTGATGTATTTCTCAAGTCCATTTTTCATCTCTAGGTTCCTCCTACTTCTCTTTTTTGTTTCTTCCAATCTATTTGTTAAATCAACTAGGCACTTTATCTCATAGTACTCCTACAGTCTGGATTTTTCTGATCACATCCCCAAGTGTTGCTTCACAACTACACTTGATCCTCCTGTTTCCTGTAAATTAGCACTTAGACCTAGTAATGATCAGGCTTATGTTGTTTTAAGTAAGGTTGTTGTGGTATCACTTACATGAAATAAAGTTCACCCTTTTAGGTAAATGATGTTACCATTGTCAAAGCATATAATCATTACATACTAGTCCATATCCCCTAGTATTTATCTAGAGATATTTACTGCCCACCCACCAGTCCTTGTAGCAATGTTTCTGCAGACTTTTTGATTTTGTAAAGATAGTTCTCTATTATATTCTTCAAAGAGAGATCATAGTAGCTATATTCCCCAATTTCTTGTAAGTTCACAACTGTCTGTGGTCACTACACTTGAATGTGAGTTTTGCAGGATTTAAAATCTTTGGCTTATGTTTTCTTTCCTTGAGAACTGTAAATATTTCTTAACTATATAATATTGTTACAAAAAAGTTTGTTGATTTTTCTCTTATACATAATTTTGATTATTTTATTTATTTGTTTGTTTTAAAGGAGAAAGTGTGAACACAGTCCCGTATTACTACAAATTGTGCAGTTGAGTTCCCCACGTTTGGGGAAATCACAGCAGTCAGCGCATCCGGAGTGCACTAAGCCTCTCCCTGGAAAAACGACCTTCATGATCATGGTATCTCCCCAGCCAGGTTAAGTATGATCGTTTTGTTTCTTTATTGTTTTTGCCTGGATAGCCCTTTATTTTTTCCCTTCTTTCTATCTTTGTGGGGTTTTTTTGTTTTGTTTTTTTTTTTTTCTTTTGTCTTGAAGTAATAGCCTAGACTACGTCCTAGTGTTGGCTATTATGGGCATTTTTCCAGGTATATCATGTGCCTTTTCAACATTCAAGTTGTCGCTTATTTCAGGCAAGTTTCTTGAATTACAGAGTTTGATACGTTCCAGCCACTGCATTTAGAGGACTTCATTGTACACATGTTGTCATCTTTGTATAACTCCTGTCTCTATTCCTTCACTTTAATCCTTTGTTATTTCTTTTTGCTTAAAAAAATAAACATTTACTCCTTTCTGGCTTCTAATTCTTGTGGAACTAGTCACCGTGCTTATTGTTTTTGTGTTCATTTTAATTTGATCATCACTTTGGAAGTGTTTTTTTATTGTTATTATTCACAATTATTTCCTGAATTCTATCACCTTGTTTTCAAATCTCTCTTTTCTCTAATTGTCATATTCTTTATTTTTAAAATATTTTGTAGCTTCTATCACTTAAAACAATTTATTTCAACTCATTTTGAAATATGGTTAGTTTTCCATCTATTTTGCTTGTGTGTTTTTGTTGTCTGCAGGGATTTATTCTCCTCCTTTCCTCTTTAAAAAAAAAAAAAGTATTTTTTCCTAAGATTTTACACCACAATCAAGTGAAGTGAATTTTCCTGCGTTTTCATACACGAAGATATACACTAAAAGATGGCAGAGCATTTTTTTTCGGCATTTTAAAAAAACAGAATTTCTATCGTGAAGTTATTGTTAGTCTCATAGGCAATGCGTGCAGAGCACACTGCCTCACATACAGTAGGAATTTCGTAGATACAAGTTTAATAACTACTATTAGTAGGAGTATCATTTCTCCTTCTGTTGTTAACCATTATTATTTAGGGACACTACTAAAACGAGATATTTTGTACTATGCCTATTGTAAATGACATACTGTGTAAATGGAAATCTACATTATGATCTTAATTGATCCACAGATCAGTCCAATAATAATATCAAATGCCAACACAATGCAAGTTAGGAGTTGAGGGTAGCTTGGTAGAGATACCTAGTTTTGAAATTAAGGTCTAAATTAAAGTCCTGGCTCTATAACCAACATAATGTGTTCTCCTGTATAAATAAGGCCAATTTTCCATTTGTAATATGGATATTAGTTACTACAGGGTATTTTTATGAGGATTCAGATTTTAATGCATGTTAGACAGCTATTACTACTATCGCTATATAGTACATGACTACTAAAAGTCCCTCCCCATGCTTGCCTGGAGCTTTTGACAATAATAAAAATATTTTCCAACCTTTGTCACAAAACTCCTTCAATACTGATAATATTCTCAACGTTGTTTGAGAGGACTCTGGTCTTCATGCAACACACTCATTCTTACTTTACATATACTTCCAATAACCTAATGATCTTAGTGCCTTAGTCCATATATGTTAACTAGAAGCAACAACTTTAAAAAATATTGTACAAAGCCTCTAGTAACCCTTTTCTTCTGCAATTACTCTAATGCCTCATTTCACGCCAAGTATATATACTTTTGGCATTAAGCAGGTATATAATTTAGAGGTAATTAGGAAGTAATTAGGAAGATAGGATTTAAAGTTAAGCAGAAATAGCTATGAATCCCAGATGTGCTTCTGTCCAGGTGTGTGATGAGTTAGTCACTTGGCGTCTCATAAGCCTGAGAAATGTGAAATGTGGACAACAATAATAACTTCAAACAACTTAAAGTTGTTGGTTCTTGGACCATAGCCATTACTCATTAATCTTGGAGGTTACTATTTGATAACTAGAATTAAATCAAAGCTCCAGAATCCTAGATTATATTACTATCTACACAATTCTATCTAATCACCTAATAGGGGAATATACTGTATTCAAGGGATTGAATGAAAAAAGAGCCTGCAAAAGATCTGATGTTGTTGCAAAGCATTTTCCCCTCTAATCATTCCCCTCCTCTTCTAAATGAAATGGGTATTGACAATTGGTCTTTCCAAAATAGAGATGAAAAATGAATGCACAGATACTTACTTATCTATGCCATAAACAAAGGATACAGCAATATTCTCCAAAATGACTACAATTAGCAGAGGCAGTGTAGCAGAATAATCATCAAACATTGTAACGAAGTAATTTCCAGAACGTTGCACAAATATCAGGCCAATACAAAATGCCAGAAGACAACAGATAACTGTACAAAAGAAATAGATGAAAAAATTTAAGTTTTTATTCACGGGCATCTTTTAAATTTAATTATGAATTACCATGTTCAAACAGTTTTGTTTTCACTTTTATAACTTGTCAATCATATAAACAGGCAACACCTTTCTTGATACTATGGAATATAATACATTGGGAGTTAGTTAGCTGGAGCTACGCCCAGATTTAATAGGAATCCATGGTAAGACTCAATTCATTGCCCTGACTCTGCAGAAACTTACTTACAAGCACAAATAAAAAAGACAGAAAAACTGAGAAGATTTTAAAATCATAAATCTCTGTAATATACTTCTCTTTATTAATAACAAAGTGACCTTTTCAGGGCGCCTGGGTAGCTCAGTCGGTTAAGCGCCCTGCTTCAGTTCAGGTCATGATCTCAGGGTTCATGAGTTTGAGGCCGGTGTCAGGCTCTGTGCTGACAGCTCAGAGCTTGGAGCCTGCTTCAGATACAGTGTCTCCTTCTCTCTCTGCTCCTCCCCCACTCATGCTCTGTCTCTCTCTGTCTCTCAAAAATAAATGTTAAAAAAAAATTATATATAAAAAAATAACATAGTGACCTTTTCAGGCAGCAAATGTTCATAGGTCTTTTCTGCTTTTAATAATGTTTTATAGTTTTGGAAGCTCTGTGGAAATCTTAAATTAATAATGAGACTAATATAGCTCATAATAAGATTGTGATAACATATATTTTTATATTTGACTGAAATACAGTTATTTTTAAAGCATAACTGAAGAAATCCGATCAGATCTTGCCTGAGCTCCAACCCAAATCTCTATCTTGATATTGCATGAATAGATAAGTTGAGAATACAATTATGACAGGGTTGGGCAATCTCATTATCCAAGTAACAGAGAAGAACCTTCGAAAAGGAGTTTCTGGAGTAGTATCTAAGAAAGAGGCAAAAACTTCTGAGCACCTACAGTTAATATAAAAACTTAGAGAGGGGTGCCTGGGTGGCTCAGTCGGTTAAGCATCTGACTCTGGATTTCGGCTCAGGTCATGATCTCACGGTTTGCAAGTTTGAGCCCCGAACTTGACTCCATGCTGGCAGTGTGGAGCCTGCTTGGGATTCTCTCTCCCTTTCTCTGTCTCTCCCCAGTTTGCTCTCTCTCTCTCTCTCTCTCTCTCTCTCTGTCTTAAGTAAACAATAAAAAAAAACTTTATAAAATTTTTTTTAAAAAACTTAGATTTCTGGAATCTATATAATATTCCCATATTTTCATTAGACTATTCTCTCACACACTCAGCAAAGGACCTGTCAAAAATAAAAGATGACTATGTTCTACTTCTCAACCACCTTTTAGCAGAGGTGAGTGCAAATAATTGAGCAGGTAATGGCAGTTTGGGAGGGGAGAAAACAGACATCCTTGGGTTCAATCAGATGAGGGTTCTCTAACAATCCCAGTAAGTATGAATTTCCAATTTAACTTCCAATTTAACTTCCATCACTCTTACTGATAGTCCCATCATATATTTAGATGACTTTTGTTGCTTCCTTATTCTTACAGCATGTTAAATCACTGTTAAGCTATCTATCAGTATATTACCTGGTGTAAGTCTTATCTACCCAAACTTGGTTTTAGTTATCAGTACTATTATTTTTGGAGACAAGGCTCTCCTATATCTCTGTATCTCTTTTTTAATTTCTCTTATATCCTTTACATTCTTCAAATGCAAGGATGACGCAGTACATAACTGGTATTTTAATAACTGCCTGCAGACTGGACTTAAGAATAACTATAAATATTGATAAACTGTTTTATTATCTTTCTTACTTAGAAGTATTAACTACTAGTAGGCCATAAGGGCTATTTTATATGAGAACTGAATTTAGATTTATCAATTTCAACTATGCATTTTTTGGAACAGGAATATCAGATCTGAACCTTTAAAAATATTTGTCTTGTTGGGGCACCTGGGTGGCTCAGTCAGTTAAGCGTCCGACTTCGGTTCAGGTCATGATCTCACAGTTCGTGAGTTCAAGTCCCACATGGAGCTTTTTGCTGACAGCTCAGCGCCTGGAGCCTGGTTCAGATTCTGTGTCTCCCCCTCTCTCTGCCCCTCCTCTGCTTGCACTCTCTCTCTCTCTCTCTCTCTCTCAAAAATAATAAACATTAAAAAAAGAATATTTGTCTTATTTACAAAGTTATGCATAAACATTCTATGACTTTATTCTAATGCCAGTAATTCATGGTAGTGACATTACTATTAATAAAGAGTGATATAATAAGTAATCATTAACAATCAATTCAACCTATGTTAAATCTATAATTTGCATAGTATATAAATACATAAATAACAAATAATAATATACATATTAATAGATAGGAATGCATAAAAAACTTTCCTAAAATGGCCTGTATCAGTTCAATGAAAAGTCAAATGCATAAAAACTCACCAGTAAGAATTTCTTTCCTCACTTTGAAAGTGTCCACAACAGGTGTGATGATCCCTTCAATGGTTCCAAACATGCTGCCAAGCCCTAGATTGACGAGCATGAGGAAGAACATCACTGACCAGAAGGGAGATGCAGGGAAATGTGTCATTGCTTCCGTAAAGGCAATAAAAGCTAAACCAGTCCCCTGAACAGCCTGTAAAATATATATAAAATAGTGACATTAGTACCAAATAATATTAAGAGATAGCCATATATATATATATATATATATATATATATATATATCAGTTACAAAGAGGAGGGAAACACTGAATAATGTTTGGAAATACTGGAAATAAATAGGCTGATATTGTGTTGTTGTCCCCTAAGAAACTGTCTCCAACCAAACTTAGTCAATTGTGTTATCTCATAAAAACAATATACCAGAATTAAAAAAAAAAAAAAGAACATTTAAAAGTAAGTTGGTAATTAAATCTTTCTTTACAGAACTTAAGATTTTTATATAAACGATGGCTCCATCCATAATTTCCTCCACATGATTCTTTATGCTTAGTCTCATGTATGGTTAACTGTCTTATGGTAAAGGATTAGTAGCCAAGCTCTCTGTTATATTTTCCTTTTTAGCAATACAGGGAAAAGGCAACAACCAATACAATGATATTTATTAATGTTCACCTATTTCGTGTTTATTAAAATAAACGACAGTGGCTGAAGAAAAGGACTTAATCAGGACTTGTTAAACATAAATACTAAAATGGCCAAGTATTCATGTGTCAAAGCAATTATGCAATATATAAACGATAGTCACAATTCAAATTTTGTATTAAAATATTATACCAGGAAAAGTATCAGACTAATTTCATTTTCTATGATGAAAGTTTATATTTTATTTTAAATTATTATGGCTTAACCAATGGGATTGCTTTTTAAAGTAAAGCAATCCTTCATGATTTAAGAAAGTATGTTCTTTTGATTTCTCTCTTGTTTTTTCCCACTTTGTCTTCTTTCTTAAATTCCACATGTTAACTGGTAGTAAAATAAAAAACTTAAACAAAAAAAGAAGAAAATATCTTCTCTGAAATTAAAAATGTCAGTTTTGAAACAGCATAATCTTCCACAGGCATTTTAAAGGTCATTTTCCTAAAAGACGTTTTGTGGATAATGCATTAATTAAATGATTGATGACTATCGTATTGCTTAAATATAACCTACTAACTTTATTTAGCTCATCCTCAATTTGACAGGAATTGAGATGAAGAGCAGGAAACTCTTCTTCTTTCACTTTTTGAATGATGTCATAAACTAAATGATAATCTTCTGCAGTAACAGCTGACAGGTTGATATGATGAGGAATAATATCCTGACTAATGTTGCCCATTCTCAAAAATTTTACGATCATTTTCGAATTTCTGGAAAACAGAAAAAACGTATTAATGAACATTTATGGGCTTGGGAGGTTATGCTTTTCATATGCTTATGCCATCAAAAGCTAAAGGAAATGAATATCCATACTCTGCGATGCATTTCTCATTTATGACATTTGCTTTGAAGCCCAGAACTGCAAACACCACCAATGTTGCCAGGACAGATGTAAAAAAATTAATGAAGGACACCAGGACAGCATCGAAGTGGCAATTGTTGTCTCTTTTGTTGTAGCTTGAAAAGGCGATGACGCCACCAAACCCCAGCCCTAAGGCAAAGAACACCTGGGTGGCAGCTTCTCTCCAGACCTTGGGCTCCAGCATCATTTCAAGCTGTTTAAAATTAAACATAACAGAAGTCAGCTGCAAAATAGTATTTAAGAATGCTCTACATGGAATCAGTTCTACTATTTAAATATATCATAATGATACTTATGATATATTTAAGGTTATTTAAACTGGGGTGATCATCTGTTCGTAAGTAGAAATAATAAATTTTTCACGTAGTAAAGAAACAAGAAATATGAAGAAAGACTACACACAAACGTGTAGATGGAAATTTTACTTACGTGGAGATTTTCTACCTATAAGGGAATTTTTAAATATATTTCAGACAAATAAATCAAAAGGACTATTTCAAATTAACTATCTTCAATCATTTCTTACTTATGCCTTTGTTTTCTTTCCAAAGCAAAATAACTTATCAATAAAATCTAATTACTTAACTAATACCCTACGTTTTGTGTTTTCTGGTGGAAGTCTAATAGTCAAAGCAGATAATAAGCAGATTATGAGCTTGGTTAGAGCTATTTGTACTTTGCATGTTCATATATGTATTGTTGATTCATTTCAACAGTTGCCTGAAAATGGAAGAAGTGTAACTATATCATCTCTAAGACACTTTCATATCCAAAGTTTTAAAGTTCTAAACCTGTGCTGGATATATACTTCAAGTAACTCAGCTTCACTTCTTAGGCAATTATAACTGTATATAACAATCAAACCTTTCAAATGGAACAATTAATATTACCCATATCTGACAGAGATGTTAATAAAATTAAGTTTGATTTCAGTAACAATAGTGTTTAAATTGGTATTGTATCTCTTTTTACCATTGTTCTCATTGGGAGCAATGTCAAACGTGGCTAAGAACATGAGTTCCAGTTTCAGATCCTGATTCTGCCATTTCATTATCTAAAAACAGTGCAATCTACCGTAAGTGGCTGCTCTCTCTGAGTTTCAGCTTCCTCAACCGCAGACGGGGTAGCAAGGCATATACCACTCTGTCACATTCCTGACCTACCACACTCTAAGTGCTCAATCATTTTGGACAACTATGGACTGTACTGGTAGGCACACTGATAAGCACTTTATATGGATTATCTCATTTAATCTTCAGAACAATTCATGAAATTTGTTGCTACTATTATCTGAATGATAGAAAGATTAAGGAATCTGCCTGAGGTTACACAGCAGTTCTGGAGCAGAGCTGAAATGCGAACTCAAGTAGATTCCAAAATGCCTATTTTCTCAAATATTAGGATTTATTGTTCAATTAATTTTAGTGATTACTATTGAAATATAATGTAAATATAATATTCTAATGAAACATAATCATGATCATATGTATAATTTATGAAGACTTAACTAAAATATTCATATTGCTTATTGATTGTTGCTACATTACTATTCTATCATGAATACTGATCTAAAACACACTTAACAATCTATCTCTACTCTTCCCACTAGATGGCAGGCAATACCTATTTAGTAAAGATATTATTCAGATTACTTGTGTCCTTTACTTTCTCCCTTGGACAAACAATGTAAACTAAATAGTAATTGACAACTTATCATTATCAGAGTAACTATCACACCCACATCTATCCACAGTCAATGGAAAATGAACTGAAGAAAGAATTAACTATATTGTAATAGTGATTCCCCAGTCCTGGTTTAAAATGTTAATAATGCTACAGTTTTAAATATGGAGGCATGTAAAAGTGTCCTATCAAAGTATTTGCACTCTAAGATATTTATTTAAATCAAATATTCAGAATTATGTCACAAGCAATAGCCAACTTATAAAAAGTGATATTCCAGAAGTTTACACCAAAGTTTGTTGTTTTAAACTCAAAAAGCTTTCTTTTTTTTAACATTACACTATAAATGTTTTTAGATATTAAGTATGGACCATTTGAAGTCGATTTAAATTATAATACAGCTGAAATCTATAAATCTTCAGTAGTTACTCACTGAGGAGTTCCAAAAACTCTAAATGCTAACCAGGACTTTTGAATTAGTCAAGAAAATCAGATATCAATGGCAGCATTTTTGCTACTAGAGAATGAATTCCAGGTTCCAGCTTGGGAACCTGATACCCAAAGAACACAGCCTCTTTTACATAGTATCAAGGCAGCTGCCAGGACTGACAAAGAATTCCAGGGAAGCTAATTTCTGCCCAAATCCCACAGCATGATGCTGGCTGCACATTCACCCTTCAGATAACTTCCAATTTCTGAACTAATTTTGAAACGGTATTTTTGTAACTCAGTGTCTGCCAATAAAAGTGTTAGCAAACTAATAGTGAGGTATAACTTCATTACTAAAATTATGTACATCTCAAAACTTGTTTTTGTTTCCTGCCAAATCAATATATTTAATCCACAAGGATTAATTAAACAGATTCAAACGGCCCAGCATTGGGTTCAGCTCTAACATGAATAAAAGAACATAAGTTCTGAGCCATTTATGGAGCCTAATGAGAATTCTTCTGAAATGTATATTCAGAAAACTTCCCAAACTTGCCACTATAAGTATTATTCTAGGAAGTACAAAACCTCAAAACAAGAACACTGATTTTCTCGAGACAGGATTTACAGCACAGAAACGTCCTCAGCCCCCATTCATGGATTTTAGGTAATCTGTCAATCTTCTAGATATTAAGCAAATCATTATGTTCCTTATGTTTTTCTGGTAAGAAGATCTTATTATCGGTTTTTTCAAAGCAGTCAATTACAAAAGGTTAAAAACCACAGATTTAGAGAAGGAAGAAGAGTAAAGATGGAAAAGTCCTAAAATGTCTCAGTGTAAAAAACTGGAAGTTAATTTACTATAAAAGAGGAATTTTTGAAGTTCACATAGCGAGTCTTACTCTAGAACTAAAATGGGACATATAAAATTGGAAATAGATGGATATAATTATAGATATATAAAAGCCCTGTTTTTTTCTAGGCTGGTTAACATAACAGCTATAATTTAAAAGGCTAATGTACATATGTTAGAACAATTGTCCCTTAAGTCTAACTGTGGGAACATTTTAACAATGGACATAATGCTTTTATGATCATAAGCCTTGAATAGAAATGCAGTACATACCTTAGGGGTAAACATGTGGCGGATGCCATCAATTGAACCATTTAAAAGGAGTGCTCTGATTAGGAAGCATATAAGTACCACATATGGGAAAAGAGAACTAAAATACATGATCTACAAAGAAAAAAAAATATAGGTGAGACACATTAACATCTACATTCCTTTCTACAGTTAAGATAATATGTCCTCTTCTACACTTTGGCAGTCTGTTTTTACAGCATGATTAATAATACTATTAATACCTTGTATAGCCATCATATTAGAATGGTTTATTAGTCTTAATGCAATGTGACTTAAGATCCTATTTGAGATATAATGAGAAATAAGGACTCTCTCTTACTTACACTTCTTTAAAATAGTCCATAGTTAACTTGATTTCTTATAGTTGATTTCTTACAGTTCACAAAACAAGCAAGATTTAAGAGAAATTAATGGCCACTGACACCCTAATAAATCCTTACTTATATTGTTTTAGGTAAAAGAAACAGCAAAAAAGTCTTTATTTTTTCATTAATCAAAATCCCATTATAAGTCTGTAAAGCTTTTGGAGTAAAGAGCGGCCCCTGTTAAGTCTCCCAAGACTGAATAATTAGCAATGCCAAGGTTGTACTTTCCACTTCACAAGTTTTCACGTTTAAAGTTAAGCAAATGTTTAACCATAGAAAAGCAATTGTCCTAACCAGACATTTACAGCTTCCTTGACATCCCCACGGAGAAGCCTAACAGGTCTCTAAAACTTTTCAGGTCCAGAAAAGAACTTCTGAATTTCCCCCACAGATGTCCCCACCCATCTCCACCTCTACAAATAGCCCAACCATCCATCCAGGTGCAAAAGTCAAATACTCAGAAGTAGTCCTGAACCACTGGTAATATTCTCCTAGTTTTCAGGCTACCACTCAGGGTATCTTATTCCTGCTTAACACATTCCCAGGATTTCTAATACAGCTGCAATACAATGTGAGTTCCTCCCTCTGACCTGCAAAGCCTCACATTACAGCACCTCCCTTCCCTGCCCCATCATTCTTCCTCCAGCTGAGCCCCACACGGAGGCCCTTGCTAGCTGCCTCAGACCCCTCTCTGCAGCTTCAGGACAAAGCAGGGCTGCACCCACAGTCTGCGGCACTCATCTCCTGAGCCTCATGACTCGCTCTCCTGTTATCTATGTCTCACCTCCATCTTTGGTGAACTAAAACATGAGGGTCAAGTGAATGAATAGCAAAAGTAAAGATTGTTTAGTATTGACACAAATTTCAGGAAAGATCTTTGATGAAATAAGGAGAGATTACATAACTTCGGATTTCACTATCAAACACATTTTTATGGTCTTTCTTTAAACACATTTTTAAAAGCACCACTTTTTGCCAATCTGTATTTCCTAGAATGACATGGTACTTGTAGTTTGCCCAGACATTTATAGCAGAGCTTGAGGGGTGCGTGGAGGGCATGCAGGAGTGGTGATTAGCATAATCAGGAGGGGCTCTAATATACTAACTTTTCCAGAAGATTGAATGCCTTTGATCATAGCCAAGCAAACTACAACCCAGGCGGCCAGCAAGCAGACGGTCATCTTCCAGTTTAAGCCCCCACTTTCAGAAATGGAACTGGAAATATTCAGGGCTTCTCTATACCAGTAATAGGTGGTGGCAGAACTTTTTTCACATTCCGGCTCCACGACTGTAGAAAGAAAGGTAATACAGTCATTTCAGACTAGAAAGAGGAATGAGGCATTTTTTCCTCCAGTAAGCCTATAAATCAGTTCTTAACATTTCATAGAAAAGTACTACTATTCTCGAGAAGCATTTACATTCACAATGAAAACACAATGGTGCAAAATTCACAGACATGTATCCTTGTTGAGGTTTCTTTAATTTTTTTTAACGTTTATTTATCATTGAGAGACAGAGAGACACAGAGCATGAGTGGGGGAGGGGGAGAGAGAGGGGGAGACACAGAATCCGAAGCAGGCTCTAGGCTCTGAGCAAGCTGTCAGCACGGAGCCTGATGTGGGGCTCAAACTCACAAACTGCGAGACCATGACCTGAGCCGAAGCTGGACGCTCAACTAACTGAGCCTCCCAGGTGTCCCTTCCACATTATTTTAAAAGGAAAAAAATCTCAAAGTCTCACACTTTTAGCAACTTTATGATCTTTATATACAAAACAGTACATGGTACATGTCTTACAAGTGTGTGAAGCATTTTTCACCAAAGGACATTGATCCCAAGGTAGAGGTTGCTGAAAAGACTGAGAAAAATAAAACAAACTCCAGCCAATGATGACATTGTAGTAGAGAGCCACAAAAAAGCACACCTGCAAAACAAAACAGTGTAATTACATTACATCTCTCATGCCCCTTCCTTTGAACAAGATGAAATGCATAAAACCCCATTCAACATTTTAAAAATCCTCATTTCATTTTTACTTGAAACACATCATCTTTTCTAAAAAGATGACTCCTATAGGTCTTAACAGACATTATCAAGGTTGAACTGTATTAATATTTACA
Organism: Lynx canadensis; assembly: GCF_007474595.2. Lineage (NCBI taxonomy): Eukaryota > Metazoa > Chordata > Mammalia > Carnivora > Felidae > Lynx > Lynx canadensis. The sequence goes on from NC_044309.1 coordinate 106,959,602, forward strand.
GCTTGGTTTGCATATTAGTGCAAACTCCAAAGATGTTTTTTAAAAACACGATTAAAGAGTTGAATAGAAATACACAAATATTTCATATAAATGAAAACTGTACCATTATAAACCCTGTAAAAATTATATGGCATACACAATACCAGGAAACTTACTACACAACTTGCAAATCCAATGCCACCCAGTTTAGGGCTTATGTAATTCCATACACCAATGCTTCCTCGCCGAATTCTCTGACCCACAGAAAGTTCCAGGAAAAAAAGGGGAATACCTATTACCAGAAGCAGTATTAAATACGGCAAAAGATATGCACCTACAGAAACAAGGACAAATAAAATAGATTACATTTTTAATAGTCACAGTAGACAATGCACTAATTTTGAAAATCTCATAAAAGACAATATATGAACTTCTATATAGTATAATTCTAAAGGACTTTGAAGAAAATGAAATTTCATCATTTTAAACTTTCTAATATTTGAAACCCAAACTTGACTGCTACAAAGGGCGTCTGATAAAAAATAATTGTGATTAAAATAAGAATACAGTTTTTAGTTTCATCTTATTGAAAGGGCATGACTTCATTTTCCATAAAAATAATTGATTTCTTAAAATTATTTTCTCAAGTAGGTTTCACAAACTCCAAGAAATCTTATTCACACATTGTTCATCAAGTGATTTATTAAATCTTATTCAAACTCATCTAAATCATGCATTCCAAATCACATAAATTAGAGTGAACGAGATTTTCTAGTATTACAGCTGACTTTTCTCCCTAAATAACAACAGGGGAGAAGCGGCTGCCAAGATTGAAAAAGAAAAAACAAAATAGAAAAATAATAAGAACTTCTACCTCAGACAAATGTTATTTTTCCCATATATACTTCATTTACAAGGTACATTTCAGGAATTTTTTTGTTTTTCAAAATTCTGTGAAGGGATGGTGACATTGACTGAAAAACTAAGATATTTAATATATATTGTAAAATACATGTGCAAATATATATATTATCCTTGTAGTAAGGTTTTCATACTTAAAAATTATTTTATAGCAACATCTCAAATTAAGACATATGACTAGTTATTTTAAAATGTGAATAAGTTTGACAATGTTAATATTAGTTCCTATTAATTGATAAAGTTAAATGTGAAACATATTCATTCCTACATAAGAATACATATGCAAATCATTCATTAAATAACCCCTAGGATGGACTTCCTACATTCAAATTTCTTATCTGAAGTTTTGTCCAACCAGATACTGTCAAGTAAATCATTCAATTGGTGGTGTCAATGCATCAAATGCATTAATAATAAAATAAGAATCCATTTGTTGTATTTTCCCATTAAAAAAAAACCTATTTAGTGGAATTGAATAGATTTTAGAAGTTGTTCAAATTGTTCTGGTGGTTATTCTGCTGAAGAAGTAAACATTACTTTTTTTCAAATTATTTATCTGAGTATATATCTCTGAAATAATGACCACATACAAGAATTTCCCTAATATAGTGGTCCATAGAAAATCTCTACTTTCTTATGATGGATTTTCAGTCTTTCTGACTTAAGTTGATTCTACAAATGGGTATGTAATGTAAAGCATGGATTCATGAGTTTATAAAACAGAATTATCAAAAATCTAATTCTTTAAAAATTTATTTAAGTTCAAGTTAATTACCATACAGTGGAGTACTGGTTTCAGGAGTAGAAGCCAGTGATTCATCACTTACATATAACACCCAGTGCTCATCCCGACAAGTGCCCTTAAAAAATGAACAATAAAAAAAAAAATCTAATTTTTAAAATGATTAGTTACATTGAGGGGCTAATGACCTGAAAATGTTTCCCAAAGGACTGAAAGAGCATTTTAATACATGCGCCTAGTCCTAGAATGTGAACGCATTCACATATGTGTGCATGACTAGAGAGGGAGAGAATGAATTAAAACTGGATTTGGTGATAGTGCCTCAATTATGTGTGCACGACATGCTATTAGATACTTAGCTTTATCTTCTAACCGAAATTACTCTAACACTAACCTCCAAGTTAAAAATAGTCATAGCTAAGATATAAATGAGCATTTACTATTTGCCAGGCACATTTCTAAGCATGCTACATGTAGTTACTCATTTTTTCCTTACAAGAATCCAATGTGGTAAGTACCCTTATTACCCTCATTTTACAAGTGTGGGAACTAAACCAGAAGCAAGTTAACTTGGAAAAGGTCATATGGCTACTGTGGGAAAGAGCCAGGCTTCAAGGCCAAATTGACTTCAAAATGTGAGCTGGTAGCTTCTATATTACACTATTTACTAAGCTTACCCATTGTACTTTAAATTTAGTATCTTCAAATCAACTTACGCTGGTTTACCACTTTTTAGTTCTATTATTCATAAAGTGCCTCAAGTGACAGATGAATGAGATTCAACTAGTCTCAGGTTATCTGACCAAACAGCCAGAAAATACAACTCAAATACCTGTAAGGCTCAATACTATACTGCATGTTGGGTACAGCCTTTTGTATTGACAGCCCTTTTGAAATGAAAAAGTCCATTGGCATTTTATATCGCTGTCCAGTATTTTTTTATTTGAAGAGAGGAAACAATGGTAGGAAGAACGTTTTGACTCCTATTACATATGACAATAAGGAGGAGGAGCCATTCTGTCTAATAACTAATCTCTAAATATGAAATCCTTTGAGTTCTCCACCAAAACACAATTTGTGTTAAATGGATGGCAACCTGACTTCAGGCAATACAGCCTTCTTCCTCAACAGTATGGCCAGTAAGGCTCATAAAGTGAAAGGCTTAAAGATCAGAATTCATCTTCTTCTAGTCTTGGCAAATGGGATGACTCAGGAGAAACAAAAAGCAGGGTAGTATACAGCTGCTTATAGCTGATTTGATAAATAATTCCTATGTGATGTTCATGACTGGCTAAGGAGCATACAGTTTCAGTGGAGTGATGTGTAGTGCATCACATCACTGACATCAAGAGGTATCGATTCTTACCTCTCAGGCAGATTTGTCTAACAGGCTACTATTTCCAAACCTGTTGTTTTGTGCCTGGTTGAATTAACTAAGTAAGATCTTACATATATTTTGTCATCAGAACACCTTAGCTTTTTATCTTTTAATCCAAAAAGAAATTTCACAAATGAATGGTTATATCATCTCATTTGATTTGTACAGAAAGTATAAAACCATATTTTTGTCCAGTCAACTAAACTATCACAAATTGGAATCAAATACCAAAATAATCTTTCTACATTTTGTACGATGAAATTTAGTTAATATTTAGTTTTTAACCACATTTATTTTCACAGCTTCCATGTACGTATATAGATAATAAAGTTTCAACTCAAATGTTAGTTAACTTAATATTACTTGACTTTGGTACCCTATAGAGCTTGTGTCCTACATGAACAAGCCATTCCCTTGAATATGTTTTTTACTGATTTTTAAGACAATTTTTGCTAAGTAACCCTTATTATTATATGCACAAATACAAAAAGCTAGACCGTTACGTTGATGGATTTATTTTTGTTTAAAGTTATGGATGCTGATTTCTTTTTTAATTTAAATTCAAGTTAGTTAACATACAGTGTAGTCTTGGCTTCAGGAGTAGAACCCAGCAAGGATGCTAATTTCTTTAAAGTTTTTTTTGAAACTAAACATTGTCCCCAAATACTATAGAATTAGGAATCAAATATATATGGTATCTAAGGATGAAGAATGCCTAGCAATACATTAATTATCTGGTTAAATCCCTTCCACTGGGATCTACAAAGTTTTGGTCAGCATTTGAACACTATAATTACTCTAAATTAAATACAATTTTTGTGTGGTAAAATGAAATTATTTCAAATTCAGAGTTCATAAATTCTGTAGAAAAAATTCTTTGTGAGTTGTTTTACCAGTATCGTCTTATATCAGAAACTTTAGGTTTTTCTCCAAAGAGATTAACTGACAGGCATAAGGAATGCCTGTAACATTTGTTAGAAAGTTCAGTAATTTAGAGATGTTTAATAACATCCACAGAAAGAATTTGAGAATGTATTACCCTTAAGAAATCTTTCTTTGAGTATTCATAACAAGCCATCTGCCTCTATGGAAACCTAATCTGAAAACAGAGGTGAGCTCACTTCCAACAAAGGAGTCTCCCTGGCTTTACAATGGAATTCATACTTTCTGAAATAATGAGACTGCAGCAACAACAGGAGCTATTTCAAACAGTCAATTACAATTTACTTAGCAACGTATCACTGAACAACAAAACAAAACCCCCCAAAACTTACCACCTCCATTCTTCTGACATAGGTATGGGAATCGCCACACATTTCCTAAACCCACAGAAAATCCAACTTGGGCCAGGATGTATTGTAGTTTACTGTTCCAAGCTGGTCTTTCATCTTCAACTTCTGATTCCTCTTCAACATCTATATCTTTTTCCTCCTGAACATCAACAATTAGTTCACTCTTCTTAAAAGCATCATCAGCTGAGTCTTCATTGGAAAGAAGGTCTTTGACAGACTCAATAACTTCATCATCTAATTCTCTTTTTACCACCTTGCTATTCTTCGGCATTTGAAAACGTGGGTAGTATTATTTTTTAAAAATTCCCTTATGGTGAATTTGTCAATTTTTTTGAAAAATGTTAATTGATATGAATAAAAGATGGAGGAGGGTATCAATTAAATCCTTGATTCAAGGTGATAGAGTCTTAATGGATCCTGGATCTGAATGTCCAATATTCTACAGGTACCTGTAAAATTTTAAGTTGAAAAACAATAATATTTAATGAGAAAAAATATTTAAAGTACTGAAAACTCTTATTAGTTTCTATGATGAAAACTCTCTCTACCAAGTATAAGACATACGATTGTCCTTGGCCCTTCATAGTTTAATGTTGCCAGAAGTATAAAAATTGTAAAGTACACATGTGCTTCAGGCACATTTTCTTTTAATGTTTATTTTATTTATTTTTTGAGACAGAAAGAGAGAGAAAGAGAGAGAGAGAGAGAGAAAAAGAGCGAGCACAAGCAGGGGAGGCACAGAGAGAAAGGGAGACACAGAACCTGAAGCAGGTTCCAGGCTCTGAGCTGTCAGTACAGAGCCTGATGTGGAGCTCAAACTCGCAAACCATGAGATCATGCCCTGAGCTGAAGTCGGATGCCTAAGCAACTGAGCTACCCAGGTATCTCTGGACACATTTTCTTTTAACTCACTTCTTCCTTCTTACATAAATCTACTTTGATTTCAGATATACTCCAATGCATAATGTATATGGGATTCATTAGTACTTAAAATTTTTTGACTTTTTTTTTTAATTCTTCCTTTTCTCCTGACTAAAGTACATCCTTTACTTTATTCCTCATAGAATTACATACACAATTACATGTCATCCCTATAAATTTGTCTTATATAGAATCTCTTCTGTTCATGTATTCATCTGTTCACCCACTTGATATTAATTATAATAGGGCTACAATTAAGGGATACAAACATTCACAAATTATACAATATCTGCTTTAAAGGAGCTTATATTTGATAGAGCGAAAGGTACATTCCAAATAATTACACTACATTGCATAATTTATATGACCCAACATCATTACTATAGGAGAGATCAGAAACGTTGCATAAAAGCAGCATTATAGTTGGGCAGAAATGGAGTTGAGGACACACCAAACATAAGGAATAAGATAAAAAGATGCAGGAAGCGGTAAAAATTATTATTTGTGTAAACATTCTCTCCACTGACCCCAAAAACATACTACCACTACTTTGGCATTTTCCCTTTATTTCATTTTAGGTTATATCTCATTTCCTTTTCTCTGTTCAAATATAGACCAAGTAAGTCTATAGGGTATGTCTGCAGACCAATCAGATTGTCTATTTCAAAAAGTGCTTAAACATATGAATGCTTCTTTTCAAAATTAGGTCAGAAGACTTAGAAATAATATCCCAAGAAGTCTGCCATTTGTTGCTACAAAAAACCAATTCTTTGATGGAACTGTATTAGATTTACATTCAAAGTCAGAGAAATAGCCCATCATGCTTTAATTTATAATCTTCATGAACAAGACAGGGGGCTAGGTAACTCAATGAAAAAGAAAAAAAAAAAAAGGAATTCATTAACTTGACCATGTAACTTTTACTGGTTGCCTTTAGGTAAACAACTTTTATTGGAGGTGTTCAGTTGTTTCCCAATTAAAATATATACCCTAAGAGCAAACACTCATTTAGGATTTGGTGAAGATTAAGAGTTAGACTGTGAAGAAAGCTCTGAAAAACAGCATTCCCAAAATACTTTAAATAATAGATACATCTCTAGAATAAGTGAAAAACTTCCCATGGTAACTATCGTAAAGAGACCAACAAATTTTTGATGTGGAAATAGTTTTAAGAGGTTAGAGATTATGTTTGTTTAATTTGCTTTATTTTTCCTGAGAGTTCAGTAAATATTAATTGAGTAAATGAATAAATACAGCCAGTGAAAAATTGAAATAAGCTAATTATCCAAATAATTTTGCTGAAGAAACAATCTGACGTATAGGAAATTGTGAGACAAGAATTATGTAAAGATCTACATTTGTTGAACTACCTAAAGATAAATTGTTGGCCCAGTGATTTAACTGACACATAGATAAGAGTATTGGCTTTAATCTGACAAACTAGGAGTTGTGTCCTAGTTCTTTTATTTCTTAGTTGTATAACTTCTCGTAGTTATCCCACTCAGCCCTAGTTTCCTCAATAAACTAAGGTTATCAGCTATTCTTTTCGCTTTTTCCACACAAATAAAAAGGTAAGGAATGTATCAAAGTTTAGAAATACTACTACAGTAAAAACAGCCACGATATCAGAAAGAAAAATTTAAGACAGTGTTACTCATGAACCTCTCCCAAATTAATTATCTTGGAAATTGTAGTATTTATTCTATGTATTTCCAAGTCTTTGTGGAAAAAAAATACACAAACAAAATGAAATGAAAAATAACAATGTTGGACACTGCTGAATTTTTAAAAAATACTAAATGAATAATCATATCAACGTACAAACAATATCCTTTGGCAAAGTTTACATTTAAAAGTTTCTATCAGAGGAGCGCCTGGGTGGCTCAATTGGTTGAGCGTCCAGCTTAGGCTCAGATCATGATCTCACAGCTTGTGAGCTCGAGCCCAGATTCAGGCTCTGTGCTGACAACTCAGAGCCTGGAGCCTGCTTCGGATTCTGTGTCTCCCTCTCTTCCTGCCCCTTCCTCACTCGTGCTCTGTCTCTCTCTCAAAAATAAATAAACATTAAAAAAAAATGTTTTTAACGTTTCTATCAGAGTACCCAGAGTTCATATTTTCCACGAAAAAAAATCGTCAAATATAAACGAAATTTAAATACAATGGTATATTATAAATGCCTAAAATATATCTAATATATGAAACCTATCTAACTATATATACAGATTATATAGTACATTAGTCCTAGGCAACCTTTATAATATTAAACATACTAAAAAGGATGTTAAATAGGTTGTTTCACTTATTTAGAGCTCTCTTCACTAGGCCATAAGCTCTGCCTGGAGAATGGCTTTATCTTACTCATCTCACATTCTTAAGGTTTAAACTTGTCTGTGAAGTGAATGAACTCTAAGAAGTAGGACAGAATAATATTGTTATGATAACTACAAGTATTCTGCACTATTACACATTTGGTTGTTTTGGGGGGGGTTGATTTTTTACTCCAAGGACCTATACTCATTGAGTCAGAGACATTCCTTTCAGAGGCTGCATAAAACCAAATGTAAAGATATAAATTGAATTTCTGAATGGATTTGTAAAAACTCAGTATGTAAGACAACAATTTGGAAAGTAAATTAACTTCATATTTTCAAGACCTAACTTTTCTAAATTATATCATTTTTTATGATGCTCAAAGCTTACCTGAAGATCCTAGTTAATAAAAGTAGGCCATATATATAGATTAAAAAGAGAATAAAAAGCCAGGTTGACTACTGCCAAAAGTATATTGGTCATTGCTACATCTGGGAAAAGAAGAAATGAAGCCAGAATGTCCAGGAAGGAAGTGAGGTAGAAAGTAATAAAGTATCACTACTCTACAGGTCACACAGGAAGTAGGATAATCAGTTTCAAGGAACTGCACAGCTTCTGCCAAGCTAGCACCAACCATTCCTGTGACAGAATCAAGCTATTATTTACTGCACTTCACTGCACCTATGAGTTGCATTATCAGCGTACATCACTACTGGCAAAAGGCCTCCTCTCTACTCCTGAGCAACAGATATTCAAGATCCAACATCAATAAAATATTGCCCATGGGTCAAATACAACACACTGTCTGATTTTATAAATAAAATTCTAATGGAACATAGATAGCCATGTCCACACATTTACATCTTTTCCATAGGTAATTTTGTGCTGCAACAGCAGAGTCACTTTGTATGTACTGCAAAGCCTAAAATATTTCTCACTATCTTGAAAAAAATTGACAACCAGAATAAATCTGAATTGAAGATGTGGAGTTTCCTAGACCACTCAATCCAGGCTCCATTTGAATGACATAAATTTCTTTATAAAATAGTGTGACAAGATAGAACTCTACACATTCAAAGATAAGCAATTACTAAGAATGAAAGGGTTTTATATGGAACCAGGGAGATGGAGTGGTAGTATTTGAGAGGGGAAGAAATATAAGCAAAGACAAAGGTGGAAAATATATGTCAGGAAACAGAATGCTCAAGAGTTTCAAGTAGATTACTTATTAAAAAAAAAAAACTCAGAGATTCAATAAATTAAAGATCAAAAAGTTCCCCTTTAAAAAAATCAAAGAAAAGATATTAAATATGAATAGAAATAAAAAGTTAGGTGGATGAATACTAAATATAGAAATTGGAATATTCATTATAGGAATAAAAGGCATATTCGGAACAAATAAAGGCTGCTACAAGTACATCCACAGACATCAGAATAGACTTAAGGAAACTTCTCAAAAAGAATGAAAAGAGTCAAATATTTTAAAGTAATTCAGAGAAAAAGCTAATGGAAATGGAAGTCAGATAAAGGTGATACAACAAACATAAAATTGGTGTACCCAGGAAAGAAAATAGAATTAATATAACATAAAATACTAACAGAAGTTTTGCTTATACTCATATTTTCAAATAATAATAATACAGAAGGGTCAACACTGAAAAATACTGGCATAAAGATTCCTAGGGACTTCAAGCAGAGTAGAAAGGGGAAATAAAAAGACTTCCCAGTATACTTAATAACCTCTAAAACAAAACAAAACTAAACAAAACTAAGAGGAAAAAATACTTACTTTCTAATTTTTGTAATCAATTATTTTGTATTCTAATTATAAAGGCCACAGGCAAATATTCTTATCTAAAAGAGATCTGATGATCCCTATTGGGGAGGGAGAGAAACAGGTTACATGATCGTGAACTTTGGCCAACCAAGAGAGAAAACAAAGTAAGTATCTCAGTAATAGAGAAGGCATGTTAAAGGATAGCAGTGAAAGTTAATTTAAACAAGAAATAAACTTTAAAATCTATATGAATTATGTTTACGGGAAAATATAAATTAAAATTTAAAAAATAACTGACAAAAATTGGGAATTAAATGGGAGAAGACAGAAAGAAATAAAAGTATGAGGATGTTCTCATCTTTCATATCAGGAAGCAACTCAGGGTACCTTCTAAATATGAAACCCATAGTTGAAAAAAATGATAATGCCCAACCTCTTCACATTTTCATATAATCCTCCTGATTTACTTTTAATGGGATCTTGCAGAAATTAATATTTCTTGCTGTGAAGAGACATGTATTGATGCCAAACACTTATATCTAGATTCTAGAATCAGATTGAGTTCAAATCCTATTTCTATCACTTATGGTTCTATGAGCTTGGCTAAGTTACCCTGTTACCTAATAATAAAGTGCTTGGGTACATGCCAGCACGTTGAGAGAACTCAATATACGTCTTCTTTCATTACTATGATTATCATTCCTCTTACAGTTGTATTATGTTACAACTGGCTTGTTGCAAATTATTCTATTAAGAATAATGGTAAGTCTAGAGCCAATGCTATGTTTAAATTGTTGTAACATCACTTTATTGTCTAGTAACAGTTTTCTATTGCTGCATAACAAATTACCTCAAAACTTAATAAACAAATGTTTTAGTTGCTTATGATTCTGTGTGTTTGCAATTTGAACTAGGCTTAGATGAACAGTTCTTTCATTTGTCTTGACTCAAGTCATTTCTCCACTACAGTCATCTATCAACTGAAGTGGGGAAGGATGGTCTAAGATGGCCTCACTCACATTCTGACAGGAGGCAGTCTATAAGTCAGAGCACTTTGGTTCTCCTATATGTAGTCTCTACAAAATGCTAGCTCCAACTTGTTCACATTATAAGCTCAGACTTCCAACTCTAGCCAAAAGAAGTAAGCCCAACCTGTGGGTGCTAGTAAAGCCTCTGTTTGTTTAGCATTTGCTAATGTTTCACTGGCCAAAGCAAGTCACACATCTAAGTCCAGATTGATTACAGAATGGATAAACACCACTTTTTGATGGCATGAGCAACAAAGTCAGATTGCAAAAGTACAAGTAGAGAGAAGGGAAAAATATTGCCACCATCTTTGAAAATAATCTACACTTGTCCAGTTAGAATTCCTCTCTTTGGATTTTGATTCTTGAGGAGACGAACAAAGAGATCAAAAGATTGGCATCTCACTCAATTCCAAAGGCATTATGCCCAGGCTGTAACTACTACTGTAGTCATGGATTCTGGTTCCTATTTTTAAGAACTGTTTTCATTCTTGCCCTTTTCCATCTCATTGCCAAGCACCCCATTGTTCCTTTGAGCCCCTGAGCTCCTGAGCCTTGCCAGTATTTCTTCCTTATTTTACTTTATTTTTGCCTCTTAGCCAGCATCAGTTTCTGCAACTTTCAAACAAAGAACTCTGAATAATACAACACTATAAATGTAAAACAACTGGTGTCTTTCTATTCATCACAATAAATGTTGGGGATGTTACATTACTTAAATTTGGACTTATATTTACATTTTTCTCATTCTCCTATCTTTGTATTGCTTTAATTATCTTCGTATGTAATTTTTCAGAAAAAAAAAGACTAAAGCACTTAAAACAAGATTGAAAACATTTTTATATCAACATAATAAATTTCTAACTCAGTGCTTCTCAACCCTAAGCATTTTTAATGTCTTTTTTCTTTTTTGAGATTATTTCCTTGCCTTTCCACATAAATTTTGAAGTCAGCTGGTTAATTCTACACCCCTCCACCAAAAAAAAAACAAAAAAAAAAAACAAAAAAAAACCCCCAAACAAACAACCAAAAAAACCAGCTTGCTATAATTCTGACCAGGATTTCATTGATTCTATAAACCCATTTGGGGAGCACTGACATCTTAAAACATAGAATTTTCCAATCTACGAACTTGGTATATCTCTTCATTTATTTATATCTTCTTTAATTTCTCTCTGGAAAAAGTTCATTTTAAATACACGTTTCCTATCCTGCAACAATGCTGAAATTGAGCTGATGTTGTTTTAAGATCCCTTAGAATTTTTATATACACAATATGTTAAAGGTAAATAAAGACAGTTTGGGTCTCTCATTGTTTACCTTTAATTTCTTTTTCTTGACTTACCATACTGGCTGTGACATCCACTAAAATTTTGAACAGAAGTATTAAGAACAGACATCTTCATCTATGCCCTGATGCTAATTGGAAAGTACTCAATATTTTACTAAGTACAATGTTAGTTATGGATTTTTTTTTTTCATAGATGCCTTTTGTCAGTTTAGGACAGTTTCTTTTTATTCCTAGTTCAGTAAGGGTCATTATTATTTTTTTTAATCCTGAGTCACTATTTAATTTTGGTGCATAATTTTTTACCTGTATTAGGATAATCATATAACTTCTTAATCTATCAATATAATAACATCAATTGTTTTTGTATTTTAGACCAATTTTTCATTATGAAACAAACCCACTGGTCAAGATGTATTACCTTTTTAATATGTTACTGGAATCAGTTTGCAAATATTTTGGTAAGGATTTTTTCAACTTTATGGGAACATGGATCAATAATTTTTTCTCTTGGATTTTGCTTTTATGATTTTGGTAGACTTATAAATGGAGTTTTAAAATGGCCTCTCATTTATTTTCTGAGAGAATATACGTAGAATTAGTTTTATTTCTTCCTTACATGTTTGGCAGCACTCACCCATAAAGCCATCTGGGCCTGGAGTTTTCTTTCAGAGAATATTTTTAATTAAAAATTCGATTTATTTCATTGATATACAGCTACCGAGACTTTCTTTTTCATGTGTTATTTTTGGTGACTTGTATTTTTCAAAGAATTTGTCCATCTCATTTAAATTGTCAAATTTGTTTGCAGAAAGTGATTCATAATATTCTGCAGTTTTTTAATAGCTGTAGGCTTTGTAGTCATACCACATTTTTAATTCCTGATATTGTTAATAGAATAGACAATATTCTCAGCATTTGTCTTAATTAGTCTTACTAATATTTTCACTTCACTATATAATTAACTCAAAGTATTGTGCAATTCTTACCCTATCTTTCAAGACTTTTTAGCTCCTAAACTATTGTTACAACCTCTTTTGTAACTTAATTAAACTCTAATTAACATTTCCAGTGAAAATATGCAGACTTAAAATAACAGGCAGGCACTTGCATCTTAGAGACAAGAGAGGACTCAAACAGACATGTGTGCACTGGCTAATTACTGGTACTTGCCACAAGCTTAATATTCTATTAATAAAGAACTAGAACAACAGCGAATTATCTCCCCGACTTGGGCAATTACAAATTTTACTGAATAAAATTTTCTTTAAATACGAACCAATTATGAACACCGAGTCTGACATGTACTGTGGATCCAAATGAAATTTACTTTTCTAATTCTTAATATATAGGATAAAAAGTAAAGACTATTCGAATAAAAACAAAATGTGAAACAAATTGCAACACCCAAGAAAAAAATGACACATCTTGAGACGTTTATAGTTATGGAATAATTGTGAGAGAAAAAAAATAAGAGATTCTACAACACACAGAATTAATGATCTTCATAAGTAATACAGAAAATTTCAACAATACAGAAATCAACCTAAGCATTTCTTTTCCAAATTATATCCCCTTTACATAAAATGTTTGCACTAAGCAAAAAGATGACAAAAATCACAGAGCCAATCAAAAGAAGAGAAACAATTTTTTGCAAATGACAATACAAAATCGAACTTAAACTTTATATATTTTGCCCCCAAAAAGGTGGACTATAACACACCAATCAGGATGGCTAAAATTGAAAACAAATTTTAAAAAGTAAAGAAACCAAAAGTTGGTAGGCATGAAAAGAGGCTAGATCAATCATATGTAGCTGATAGAAACATAAAATAGGACAGCCACTCTAAAAAATAGCTGGCAGTTTCTTTTAGCACTAATAATAGAGTTATCACACTGACCAGCAATTTGCACTCTTAGACATATATCCCAGAGAAATAAAAACTTATTTTCAAGCAATAACTTGCACATAAATGTTCTTATCAACTTTATTTATAATAGCTCCAAACTGAAAACTACCTAAATGTCCATCAATGAGTGAGTGGTTAAACAAGTTGTAGTACATCGTGTCATCCAATATCAGCAATAAAAAGGAAAGAATTGTTGATACATGCGATAACTTGGATGAACCTCAAGGAAATGATGCTGCATGGGGGAAAAGCCAATATTAAAAGGATACATATTGCATAATTATTCACTTATATAACATTTGTAAGATAACATAATTACGTAGATGAACCACAGAACAGTGGTTGCTAGCAGTCAGGGGAGAGAAGGGCCGGTGGGTGTGCTATAAAGGACAAAGGAATCTTGTGAGATGGTACAGTTTAGTGTCTTCATTGTGGTTAAGGATCACAGGAAGCTACACATTTGATAAAACTGCAAAAAACCATACACATATATACACACACAGGCAGGGACCCTGACAAACTCTCCGGCTATCCTAATATCAATCCACTGGTTTTGATATTGTACTGTACATTTATACAAGATTGTAAAATGAGAGAGCCCAGGTGAAGGGTACACAAGGACCTCCTTTTGTAACTTCCTGTGACCTGGCGATTATTGCAAAATTATAAGGTAATTTCGAGAAATTGAAATATATTTTTTGTTGATTTCTATGAATCAAGGACAGAGTTTAAATCTCACTTAAGTATTTTAATAAATCTCTTAAACATTTTAAAAATAGACAAAAGTTCTCCTAAACACTTAAATTACATATTGAAAACACCTCAGATTTAGACACTATACGCATTTCCTAAGAATGCTGTAACAAATTACTTCAAATTTAGTGGCTTCAAATAGCATAAATGAATTCTTCAAAGATCTGGAAATCAGAGATACAAAGTAATTTCAATAAACCAAAATCAAGGCATGGGAAGGTCCCTCCCTCAAGAGATCTAGGGAATAGTCTGTTCCTTGCCTTTTCTAGCTTCTGGAGACTGCCAGCATGCCTTAACTTATAGCCACATCCCTCCTATTACTACCTCCATCCTCACACTGTCTCCTCCTCTTCTGTGTGTATGTAATCCCCTTTGACTCTTTCATGTAAGAGGACATTGTGGTGACATGTAGCACCCATCTGTACATATCAGGATAATCTCTTCATTAGAGGATTATGTCTGCCAAGACTCTTTTTCCATATATGGTGACATTCACAAGTACCAAGAATTAGTAGGTAGACATATTTTTTAGCTGACTACAGGCATAGAATATTATATCACACTTATTTATATAGTTGTATTGTCCTATCATGAAAAATGAATTTGGAGGCAAATGTTTTATTCATCACCATGTTTTATTCATGACCATCATAAAATATCAAGTATGATCTTTCTTACTTATTTCCCGTAGTAGATTGTTTGCAAAAAGAGTGTTTTTAGTTCCTCTCAATGCTGCGCATGTCTCCCTGCTACTCCTCCCATTAGGAAACGGAGCCTATTTCCTCTTCTCTTAATTCTGGGCTGTACCTGAACTTGAGTTTGAATTCTGGAAGTAACTGAACCTGCTTGGACCAGTAGAAGGCAGAAGTGACACTGCAAGTTCCAAGGCTAGGCCTGAAGAAGCTTGAAAGTTTCTGCTTTCACTCTTCTGGAATTCAGACACTGTATATAAAAGTCCATATGCCCTGCTAGAAATCTCACATGGAAAGAGAGAGAGAAAGTCTCAGTCAGCCACCAATTGTTCGGCCATTTAAGCTGAAGCCCTAGGCACAAGAACAAAGGCACTGACATTCTAGCCCCAGTCCAGCTGCCAGCACATACCAAATGGAACAGATGAAGTACTCAGCTGAGCCCAGACAACACACAAAATAATAAGAAATAGTAATTCATTATTGTTTTAAGTTATTATAATACCAGAAAGGTAACAGACGCTAAGGAGGCTAAATAAATCATTGTTTCAAATCTATTGAAAAAAAAAAAAAATGGTGTGTGTGTGGGGGGATGCAGTTTGCAATGTAGCAACAGATAATTTAAACATTTGCCTATGGGGGAGATAAACTGAATATTCACTGAATTTAACTGGAAGTATAAATATTTAACTCTACTGAAATTTAAAATGTTGTCCAAGGAACTGTTCACAAAGGGGCTAGACCCATGCAAAAGGGATGTAACTTAGAGTTTAAACCCATGCAGTGATTTTCTTTTAACCGTAAGATAAATATTAATCTTAAAAGACACATTTAGTTATTCTCATGTAAAGTTCCATGTGGTCAGCCTTATGTTTAAGGCAGTTATATATCAGAAATGAAACAGGAATTATAATAACAAAACCTGCAGACATCAAACTGATCATAAGGGAAGAGTAGCAAAAACACTCTATACACATAAGTTAACAACTTAGATAAAGTGGACAAATTCCTTGAAAAACATGAACCACCACAACTTACCCAATATCAAACAGATCATGTAATAGCTCTATATCTATTAAGGAACTTAAATGCATTATTTTTAAACTCTCACAAAAGCAATCTCTAGACCTACCTGGATTCAATGGGGAACCCTATCAGACATTTAAAGAAGAATTAACACCAACTCTGCACAATCTCTTCTAGACAATAGAAGTAATGGAACACTTCAGAATTCATTTTATGAAGCTAGTGAAGCTAGTATTACTCTGATACTAAAACTATAAGCAGATAATGCCAGAAAAAAAATGTTTAAATGTAAAATATAAAACTATAAAGATGTCTTAAATAAATCATTGGAGAAAATCTTTGCAATCTAGAGCTAAGCAAAGAGCTCTTAGATATGTCATCAACAGCAAAATCCATCAGAGCAAAATTTGGTAAACTGGACTTCAAACGTAAAACTTTTACTCTGTGAAAGAACCCATTAAGAGTACGAAAAAATAAGCTAAAGACTGGAAGAAAAATATTTGCAGACCACATATCTGGGAAAGGGTCTGTATTTAGGACCTATAAGAAATTCATAAAACTCAACAATTAAAAATATGGGTAAAAGACATACAGGGGCATTTCACTGAATACAGTGCGTGGATGGCAAATGAGCACATGAAATGAGGTTCAACATTATTAGCCATTAGGGAAATGCTAATTAAAACTACAATGAGATGTCATTGCATACCTATCAAAACAACTAAAATATAGGGATGACAAAATTCTGGCAAGGATACAGAGAAATTGGATCATTCATACTTTGCTGGTGAGAATAAACTAAACAAGCAATGATCATATAACCCAGAAATTGCACTCCTGGGCATTTATGCTGGAGAAATGAGAATTTATCTTCCATAAAACTTGTAAATGAGTATCCATAGCAGCTTTATTCATAATAACCCTAACCTGGAAACAACCCAGATGTCATTTAATGGGTGAATGGTTAAACAAACTTCGGTAAATCCATACCATGGAGTACTACTCAAAAATAAAAATAAACAAACTAGTGACATACACAACTTGGATGAATCTATAGACAATAATGCTGAGTGGAAAAAGCCAACTTCAAAATGTTGCATATTATATGATTCCATTTTGATAACATTCTTGAAATGCAAAATAATATGAAGAACAGAGTGATGTGGTTGTAGTTATAAAGGGTAACACAGGGATCCTTACAGTGATGGAACTGTTCCATAACTTGACTTTATCAATGTCAATATTCTGATTACAATGTTGTAAAACAGTTTTTCAAGATGTTACATTTTCAGGAAATTGGGTGAAGAGCACATAGAGCTCTCTGTATTATCTTTGAGCAACTACATGTGAATCTATAACCATCTAAAATAAAAACTGTTTTAAAACCCTACTCAACTCACTAAAAACAATTTTCTTTGTATTTTTATGCTAATAAAACTGGCTAAATTTAATGATTCCACTAAATCTCATCTGCTGCTCTAATATAATTTTACTATTAATAATGTTGAAAGTAGAGACTTTCTTGTAAATTCAGATACTAAAAAAATCATGGAGCCAAAATACTCATTGGCTTTTATACCTTACTCATTTGGCAGCATCTGATGCCTGGATAGGCTCCACACCCAGCGCCATGGGGCTTGAACTCACGACATGTTCTACCAACTGAGACAGCCAGGCACCCCAACTATTGTTTTCACCTTAGAATATATTTTAATCTATACTTGGAATAAGTAATACAGTTATATAGTATCAAATGGCATAAAGTGAAAAGTATTCCCATTCTTTCTCTCAGCATATCAGTTTCACCCCCATCTCCCTGTAAGTCACCAAAGTCCTCCACAGGTATTGGTATATATTCAAGCTAATAGGTGTGTTCTTCCACCCACCCAACCTGTTTTTTTTTTACACAACTGTCACTATATGTATAACTCTGCCTTTTCGTTTTTCACTTAAAAATTCTTCAAAAACTTTTGCTCTCATTACAATTGCTCGTTTTTGCCTTTTGTTTGTTTTGTTTTGTCTTAATAATTATATGATAGACCATGGCATGATCTATTAGGTTATTTCTGGCAATCTGAATCAATGTTCAAGCAACTGACTTTGTATATCTGGCATTTGCATATCTACAGAATACGTTGTTAGAAGAGGAACTACTTGATAAGAGGTTATGTGCTTCTATAATTTAGGTAAATACTGACAAGTGGCTCTTTATAAAAGTTGTCTCAACTTGTACTACAACTAGCATGTATGAGACTGCCTGTTTCCCTCTGCCCTCTTGAACAGTGAGTCATTTTTTTTTTTATCTTTGTCAATCTGACCAGTGAAACAACTCCCAGTGTAAGCATTTCATTCAAAGATAACAATCAATGAATCTTATGTGAAAGGATACCTTAGTGCATTAATCACAAGGAAATAATGTGACCTTCAAGACTGAAAACAGTTCTCCAACAAGTGATACTGTGCATTCAAAACCACCCCAGTCTCTGGGGCTTGTTATTCACAGAGAAATATAAGTAAATCACTATTGGTCAAAGTTAATATTTAAGTCGATAAATTCATTAAAAGTTTACCATATGCATCCAGAAGAGTAGTTAGGGTTTATTTTAAGTTATAAGGGAAATTGGAAATAAATATAAAGAGTCCTGCCGTGTAACTTTAAATGTTTTCATGTATCAGACTACGCCCATGGAATTCTGTTAATGGCATCTGCTCAGAAACCATTTTAATATTACTCTGCATAGAATATATGAATATATCCAATCATGCATATATGTATATAGTAATAAAGAGTTAACACATTACCCAAAAGAAGTGGAGAAGTAAATTGAGAGGCAAAAGTTTTCAGAGCTTTTGATAATCAGCAAGGTCTCTTTCAGGTCTATCATTCTAAGTCAATGTCTTTTTAATTACCTGGGAAATAAACCCAGAGTTCAACACAATACAAATTTCTTACCTATTTATACACAAGTTTTATTTTATGACAGGACAACTGTATTTTCTAACATGCACACAGCAAAATTTGAACACTGATCACTGGGTAAATTAATGATTATAAACATAGAGTTTAGGTTTTAGTAATTATTCTAACTTAAGTTGTCAATTGACCAGTAAGGCATTTCATTTGATTATTAGTATCTCAAATAGCTATTAGCCAATTTAAAAATTCTTCTACTATTTGCTATGATTTGAATGTTTGTGTCCTCCATTCCAAATTCATATGTTGAAATTCTAACACCAGGATGATTGTATTAGGAGATGAGGCTTTTTGGGGTAATAAAAGTAACTTCAGAGAGCTAACTAGCTCCTTCCAACATGTGAGGACACAGTGAAAATTGCCATCTATGAACCAGAGAGCAGGCTCTCACCAGACACCAAATCTGCTGGTACCTTGAATTCTAAGCCTCCAAAACCATGAGAAATAAATTTCTATTGTTTATAAAGCTCCCAGGGTATGGTATTTTGCTATTGGCAGCCTCAACAGACCAAGACGGTATTTCTTACTTATGTTATTATTTGGATGACATAGCACTTATTTTCTAGAAACACATATAAATAGCTTTCTTAATGCCATTAAAATACTATCTCTTGAGTTAACATATATTGGAGGTACACAGTAATTCTGGAATCAAGAAACAATATACAATCAGAGAAAAGAAAACTTGTCAACATAAGAGACTGTCTTCCTTTCAGAATAGTGTTAATTGCTGCGTTCCTGGAAAAAAAGAACACATTACATGTTTCATTTGGATGAAAATGTCCAATGAATTCAATAATATATTTTACTCCAATAAATCAACACGGATCATTGATCATGTGGATACAAAGGGTACGCACACAAAAATAAAGTATGATTCTGATGATCGAATATGCCGAATATAATGAGACACTCTTCAAGGAAAATTCATTGCATCAAGTACTTATTAAGTACTTACTACATAAGTCAAAACTAGTAGGAGGCGTCAAAGACAAAAGTAGGTCTGCATGTCAACACTGTTGTTGCGGAAAAGAAATGCGGCGGGGGAAGGGGGGGTAAGAACCTCTACAAGGTTGCTTCGTCAGAGAACGATACTTCCTAAAGCAAACAGTTTGTTTCCTGTATCCCCGGAAAGCAACCAGGCATAAACAGTTTTTAAAACTGGGTGATGAGGCTCTTAAACGCAGTACACAAAGCGAACCCTCCAGTCCTCTTGGTGCTTTCGGGCAGTGAACCATACAAACGATGCAGGCTAAGAAAGGCTGGGTCTACCTTTAAGACCTGGAAGGGAACGACCCGACTGGGAGCAAAGAATGCAGCCTCATTTGCATAAGCACCCAAACACTGCTGACGTCACCGCGCCGGAGTGCGGACCCCGCCCCGTCTTACTCCAACCTTTCCCTGGGAAGGAAGAGGATGGAAGGAGGGAAGGGAGCGAGACGCCACGGAGCGCGAGCCTGGGGGCTTCCCTCTCCCACGCGCGGCAAACGCCGCTCCTCGGCTTAACGGAAAAGAATTCCCGTTCTTGCGGCCTCTGCGACAGGGTGGGTCCACGCCTGTCCCCGGGATGTCTCGGCTCGGCGTTGCGATTCGTTCGCCTTTACGAGGCTGGTATGCCTGCATGTTTTGATCCGGAAGCCCCTCCCTGTACTCCAAACCGTCCTCTGCCCAGGCCACGCACACACGAGCCGAGCGAATGGTGTAGAAATGGTCTGGGTTTCCCGTTCCGCCCATCCTCTCCTTCACATCCCCGCACCACCATCTCACCGCCACACGCTCAAATTCCTGGATGCGCAGAAAAACACACAGGCTGTGCTTTCTTCTGGAGCCACGTGCCCTGTGCGGCGAAAGGCCCGCTTTAGGACCCTTAATCCAGGATGCCTCAGGCTAGGGGGAACGGGGGTCACGTGAAAACACACAGCCTCGGGGGATCGCGTTCGGCAGTGGCCAAAAGCAACGAGAAGCGAATGAGAAATGAGCCTGGCTCCTCTCCCCGCCCCGCCGCCCACCCGCACGGAGATCGGCTGCTAACTCCCCTAGAACCTCGGAAGCGCCTCGCTCCGTCCAGACCCTACCAACTTTCCTCTCGGGCTTGCCCCAGTCGGACCCCCCGCCCCCACGTCCAGCCCTCACTGGACTTGGAAGCCACTAGTTTCTCGGGGATGCCGTAGGCGATTTCCACCGCGAGAAGGAAGGATGGCGGAACGTTTCAACCCATGTGCTTCCCCTACTCGCGGCTCTCGCCTCCTCCCCCCATTGTGCACAGGTGCAAGACACAGCCTGGAGGGTCGCGCGCCGAGCCCAACTTCACCCTCAAAAGCTTTAGAGCCGCCCGCCCCCCCCCCCCTCCACCCCAGGACCCAGCTCGAGTCCTTCCCGGGATCCATCCATCAAGTCCGCTCGCGCCCCTGTCCCCGGGCTCCGGGGTGGCTAACGGGGAGCCCCGCCCTGCCTAAAACCGTGCTCTTAGCTGTAGGAGCGTGTCATTACCGTTCCCGTGTCTCCACCGGGCGCCTCTCGCTTCTCCCACGTCCCGACGGCAGCGGCAGTGGCAAAGGGTCGGGTCCAAGTGGCTGCGACAGAGGCCGCGAAGGAGCTGTCCAGAGAGAAGCAGCCGCTGGCCTCGGGCGGGCCCTGGGGCTGGGCTGGAGCCGGGGGGGTGGTGGTGTCGCTGCCCTGCGGGCTGGCTGCGAGGGACTCGCGAGCGCCGGTGTGTCGGCCAGGGAAGGAGCACGAGATGCAGGCGCGCGGGTGCGTGCGCGCGGGTGTGTGTGAGGGTGTGAGTGAGGGTGTGACGGAGGCGCCCACGTGCCCGGCCCGCCCGCGCTGCGGCCGCCGACCCGCTGCGGGGGAGAGGGGGAGGCTGCGGGCGCCGCGGGGGAAGGGAGCCAGGTCGTCCGGCTGGGCGCCGCACCTCCCCGCCCCGCCGCTCCTTGACGCAGAGGCCGCTGCGGCTGCCCAGCCGCGTCCACCCTGCGCCCCGGGATGGGCCGGCCGGGGCGACACCGACCGAGCAAGTCCGCTCCGAAGCAAAACCGAACGGATCCCCCCCCCCCACTCCTCCGCCCCCCTGCCATCCCAGCCTCCCTTAACCCATCCAACGCAAAGGACAGGCACCAGTTGCCCGCCCCGCGCCTTTGTCTCAAAGAGGATAACAATAGAAATGGTCCTGCCTCACACCCTCCAATGTTCTCTTAGAGTCACTGACGGGACTAGAAGAAGTGGGTGACCCAAAGAACCCTTTTCCCTAGCTGTGTCCCCAAGCCGGTCATTTACATCTCTTGCAAAAGAAAAGCAACCTGGGCATTTGCTTCTCCACCAAACGTTGGCCTGATAGCACTCAGGGATTCTGGCCAGGTTAGGAAAGCTGTTTTAGGGAGCTGGTCCTCACCCTGTGTTGGTCCCTTAGCATCCGACTCTTCCTCTAGGGGGTCTCATTACAACACGAAGGCTGACTCACTTCTGGTAGCAAACGAGACGTACTCATAATTAAGCCACGTGGAGAATCTCTAAAATATACATCAATGAGCACAAAGCTTAGCTTTCTTTTGAAAATGGCTGAACCTTCCCCTAAACAGGGCATATGCTCTAGAGATTAAATTTTATGTCCTTGAAACTTTCAAAATTGAAAGAAATGCAAAATAAGCCTACAACCAATTATGGTGGAAAGGTTCAGTGACTTGATGAAGGACATTTTTTCACTTCCAAACGATTAATGTTACCATTAAAAAAATACCTTTGTGCACTTTGGGGGCTTTCAACAATCCCTCAGATTTTGACGGTTTGTATCCAATTAAGATTGAATTAAATAACAAGGCCATTTCAGACAGGTTTTTCATGCAGTGAGAAATCTCCTGGAAAGAAATCACAAGACCTAAATTTCAGGTCAGAACACTGCTACTAATCCTTAGCTTTTATTGCAGCCAAGAGAGCTTTTTCTCAGTCTCTTCCAATCCCACCTTTAAAATATTTTTAAATATTAAATTAGATCTGATTCCCTGGATGCCCCTCTGCCATGGGTAAATAAATACTCTGACAGATGTCCCATTGGAAAAAAATAAAACCAATTCCAATAAACCTCTTATGGAACATCTTGTATAATTTGCTTTTTACTTCACATACTGGTGACAAGCAAATATTTCTGTTGATATATATAATATTTTTATATTCTGAAATTGATGCACAGTAGAAATAATACCAATAACAACTGAGAAGAATTTAAGAAAATAAGTAGGGCTATGTCCCCCATAATCAGGATTAGGCTTATCTGTGGGAAAGTTTTTGTATGCTTGCAAGAATGGTTTATATAAGTACAAAGAAGGCCCACTTGCCTACAAATATTCCCTCCTCACATTTTTTTTTTCACTGACAATTGACATCTACCTCAGATACATGTGCAAAGCTACAAGTCACAAAATATTTGTGGAGTGATACCCTCAAAAATGACTAATACTAATTCATGTCTTGAAGCCAATGAGAATAAGAGAAAGCAGGTATTAAGTTTCCCACTAAGTACCTGGAGTTTAAACTAGCTCATTTAATCTTCTCAATTAATTAATGAGGTGATTTTAGAGATTAGACACAGGTGATACTCAAGAGAAAAAAAATTGCAAAAAGCCACACAGCTATTTCAATGACAGAATGGAGATTTTAACCAAGATCTGGTTGGCTTCAGAGTTCATGTTTTTTAATGCTACCTTGTAAACCTTTAGTGAATGTATAAATTTTAACAGGAGGAAAATCTAGAATTAACACAAGAGCTAGGCACCTTTGAAAATAAGAAGTGGAGGGGTGCCTGGGTGGCTCAGTCGGTTAAGCATCTGACTCTTGTATTTTAGCTCAGGTCGTGATTTCACAATTTGTGAGTTCTCACCCCTAGTCGGGCTCTGAGCTGACAGTGCGAAGCCTGCTTGGGATTCTCTCTCCTTCTCTCTCTGTCCCTCCTCTGCTCATGCTCTCCCTCTCTCTCTCTCAAAAAGAAATTAATTGATTAAAAAAATAAAATAAGAAGTGGAGTGAGAAGTGGAAAGATTCCAAAGGAGAACCTAGGAACTCTAGTCAAAGAGGTAAAAAGTATCTATTTCTAAATTTTAACAATAAAGACACTTCAGTGATCTAATACCCACTTGCTAATATCTTTTAGCTAACAATTATTGAATGCTTTCTTTGTCACACAGGAAGACAAATGACCACATGGTGTTTTGTGAGAGAAGAGGCAGAAGGGAAAGATTAGAAGATTTGAACCTACAAGTAAAGGGAGATTAGTCTTTTTGGCCACACTGTATTTAATATTAGCAAGTATTGATCTGAGGTTAAGTATGTACATTTGCAATGTACAGAATAATTTAAATGCCATATTTTTCTTAATTCTTATACCAACCCTAAGCAGTAGATCTAGTTATTAGCCACACATTGCAAAAGAAAAAAAGACGAGACTTCGGTTGTCCATGTTTATAGTTAGAAGGCATCTGTTAGATACTGTAAATAAATACCCAGCCCTATCTAGATCACTTTCTGAATTTGATATCTACTTATAAGCACCAAATCCTTCAAAATGACAATATTATATAAAACCCCCCAAAGATATGGGCACCTGGGTGGCTCAGTTGAGTAAGTATCCAACTCTTGATTTCAGCTCAGGTCATGATCTCACAGTTCACAAGATAGAGCCCCACATCTGGCTCTGAGCTGACAGCATGGAGCCTGCTTGGAATTCTCTCCCTCTTTCTCTCCCTCTCCCCTGTTCAAGGGCACGCACCCTCTCTCTCTCTCTCAGCCCCTCCCCTCTCCAAAAATAAACATAAAAAAAAAACAAACTCTTGAAGATATAGCACCAGTGCTCAGAAATGCAATGCAAATATTTACCAAAAAAAAAAAAAGATTTAAAAATTACAGTACTAAAAGAAAATATTTAAATCAATTTACACTATAAGTTTATGTTAATTCATTTTCTTATTTGTTATATATGTAGTATATTGTGGAAATTATTTTTTTATTCTGATAAAAATTTATTATATTATTTCCCATACTAAAAGTTATTTGATACATAGTTTCAAATATTTATGACACCAAAGTCTGCACAATCCCAAAATATCTGGTGAATATTCTAGTCCTCCTACATTTTCTTGGCTGATGAAGAGCTAAGAGGCACAAGCAAGGTTACTAGATTAACTGATCTCTCTATAGGTAGAGGATGGGGTAACTAAGTTGACAAATGTCAAAGCAATCAAATAAATGTCAAAGCAATCAAATCAGTTGGTGTGGTTTACAAACTCACAACAATATTGTTTCAACAATTTCAACAATCATTTGAGGAAAACAGGACAAATAAAAAGTTTTTTTCTTTTGACTTTTATGAAAATAAATGCTTGCAATTTTTTTTCCTACATCTTTCATAACTCTATCCATCTTCTTTATAGTCTCTTTCTAAATGTTAATGGCTTTGGGGCTCTGTCCTTGGTCCTTATGTCTTTTTTTTTTTTTTTTTCTTTTCTCTCCGTACTCTCCTTAGGTGATTTCATTCAATTACCTTTTTTTTTCCATGTTTTATTTTAAAAAATGGTGATATTAAAAGTATTTAATTTTCTGTAACTAATAACTGTAATTGTCACTAACCAAAGGAAATTAAGCCTAGAGAGGACCAGTATCCCAGCAAGGGAGCCAGGGTGACTGAAGTAGCAGAAAGGAAGCACTTGGGGGACTTAGGCACAGCTATATTTCCAGCAGTATGAAAATATTTCAATATTTCTTCCACTGGTACAGCTGAGTAATGTGTGATAACCGAGAAATATTCTTCATATTGAAGTGTGTTTTGGCATATACTATTTCTGGTAATAACATACTGAGTTTTCAAATCATGAACTATTTCATCCAACGAATATTTATTGGGTACTTATTATATAGCAGGCATAGTCCTAGGTGCTTGAAGTATATCAATAAACAAAAGAGACAAATATCTCTACCTTCATAAAATTTATAATCTAGTGGGGTGGGGCAAGGAAAGGCAAACAATTTACAGTAAACATAATAAATAAATTATATGTTTAAAAGAGCTAAGTGCTATAAAATTTTAAAAAAAGGTAACATAGGCTAAGGGGGTTAGGAGATTCAGGGGGAGGAGGGTGAGCGTCAATTTTAAACTGAGTGATCAGGGTTAAGTCTCACTGAGATCTTATCAGAGCAGTGGTTTGAAGCACTCGCATAAGTTGGCCTTGCTTATGTTCAGGCAGAAGAGTCAGTCAGTGAAAAGGCCCTAAGAGGAGTTTACCTAGCATGTTTGAGGAACAGAGAGGAGACCCAGAGATAGCAAATTCTTGCCTTACTACTATTTTTTTATTTAAATCGATAAATCCAACTTTTTCATATTTAGAGTTTTTCATCTATATAAAAAATGAAGTTATTTGTGATTTGTTTATGTTCACCTTACATTTTTTTAAAATCAAGGTTATTCTAGCATTGTAAAACAAGATACAGAGTTTACACTCTTAGTCTCTCAAATACTCTTACATAAGATAGAAATTGTTTATTACTCATCTGGGAAATTGAGGAGAGTAGGAAGAAGATGGTAAATAGAGACACTTTATTGTTAACTGAATTTTTCTGTTGGTTCATTTCAGTTAACTCTTCCATAATTGAGTAAATTTTGGTAATTCCTTTCTTTTAAATTGTTCATTTCACCTAGTTTTTTAGTGTGTTTCAATAAATTTGTTAGTACTATTTTATTTTATTTTTAATTTTTTTTTCAGCGTTTATTTATTTTTGGGACAGAGAGAGACAGAGCATGAACGGGGGAGGGGCAGAGAGAGAGGGAGACACAGAATCGGAAACAGGCTCCAGGCTCTGAGCAGTCAGCACAGAGCCCGACGCGGGGCTCGAACTCACGGACCGCGAGATCGTGACCTGGCTGAAGTCAGACGCTTAACCGACTGCGCCACCCAGGCGCCCCAGTACTATTTTATTTTAAATCCTACATTATACATGCATTGTAAATACATGCACTTTTCCATAGCACTATTTTTACTTTATCTCTTTCTTTTCTATCAATCTTGCTAAACTTTTATCTCTTAGTTTTTTCAAATAATCAACTTTTGATATTGTTAGGAATGTACTTTTTGCTTTCTTGTGAATTCTTTTCTCATTGTATTTATATATTTCTTCTAGTTGTCTTCTCTAGTTTTTGGATTTGAACAACTACTATTACATTGCTTCAACATTATAATTTACTCCATATGTACAACATTAGTTACAAACTACAAATTAATTAAGTGATCTTTTTAAGTGATTTCAATTCTTACCCGCATAATTTATAAGCACATCTTTAAAATTAATTTTACTACTAATCATTTATGTGGAGACTGTAGTGAGATACCTTGATCTTTGTATTGTCAATTCTTTTGGAATTTTTGAGATGTCTTTTGTAGTCTAGTATTTGTTCATTTTTTAAAAAATACTTTATATTGAACTCAAAAGAGTATATATTTTATTTATTAGATTAAGCTTATTAATTATGGATTTTAAGTGTTCAAATATGTAGCATATGTCCATATGATTGTATAACTCTACTCCAAATAGATTTTTAAGAAACTGTGTGTTTTGTTTATTTTTGTTTAGTTATTCTGGATCATGTTCTTATATCTGAACCAACTGACATAGCTCTAGGAATGAGATTCATAGTTCCATAATGACCATATTGAGCAGACAAGACTTCTTCCAGCGAAAGAAGACACTATTAACAGAAAAGGGGTATGAATGAATAAAAACATTCTAAGTAGCCAAAAATATGGGCTAATAGAAGAAGCCCTATAAAGCATAGAATGAAAATAACTTCTCTAGGCAACATGGTTATTGGATTCTAGAAAGTAGGTGTTAAAAGAGGTCATTGAGAGTATGTGACTGCTGGTTGACCCATGAACTGAGTCTCCTTACCTACAACCCTGTCCTTGGAATGTGTTCCCATAGCTGGAGACATTTCAAGAATTCAACCTTGAGAGAGTAGTGTGTTGTTGAGACCATCTGGAGCATATATGTGACTGAACCCCAGTAAAGCCTCTATAGAAACTTTTAAAATTCTGGTGGGCAGGGGCGCCTGAGTGGCTCAGTCAGTTAAGCTTCTGATTTGGCTCGGGTTGTGATCTCGCGGCTCCTGAATTTGAGCCACGCATTGGGCTCTGCAGTGGTGGTGCGGAGCCTGCTTGGGATTCTCTCTCTCTCCTTTCTCTGCCCCTTCCCCACTTGTGCTCACTCTCTCGCTCTCTCTCTCAAAATAAGTAAATAAACTTAAAAAAAATGAAAATTCTTTTAAAAAAATTCTGGTGGGCAACTTAGAGATTTACTTATCTTGTAGCAGTCTTAGGCAAGCCTCATATGTAAGCTTCCTTGTTTATTAAACTTGCCCCCCTACCAATCTGGAATAGTCTGCCTGTTTCTTGGGTCTCTCCTTGTACTCTGTGTATGGCAGCCTAGTTTCAGATTTCACGTGGGGAGCTCCTGAAGTTTCAAACCAACAATTGGTGACCTAGCCAGGGTCTGACATATGGGCCACCCCTCCTCACAGAGAGGCCAATGGCTAACCCAGCATTTTCCCCACAATACCTGTTTCCCAAGCTGCAGGAAGGGTAAGTAAAGTTGCATTATAACAATCTTCTATAGAGAATTTTCCAGGACTTCCAATGGTAACTTTGTAAAATAAAGACATGATTATGACAGTCTCTGTTGTGTGAAGAACCCCAAGACAAACACAGGAAAAGTTACTCACTATATGGTAATGAGAGATAAAAGGAGAAGCTTGTATTTAGAAAGGAGCCACATCATTCATGGGCAACTAAGTACGGAGCAAAAACAGTTGAAATCTAAATCAAATACCGAATATTTGAGGTTCAAATATTGTAAATTTGTAACCCCTATAGCTTGAGTCCATACTACTCAGACTTCTCAGACTCAGTTTTGTTGCTGTTTTTTAGTCTCTTTCCTAATATTAGAGAGTATCAGAATCCCTTCTGGCCATTGCAGGGGGTTTTGCAAAGCCCTTAAACAGAAGCAAATTCTAGAATCAATTCCAGACTACCCTCCATACGATTCCGTTCCCTTAGAACGACTCTGGTATGAACATTTTTATTAGTCTTATTTTGGTCAGCAGAGCAGAGCCGTTATAAACGTGCAAGGCATTGGGGCAGGGGAGTAAAGGTCTAGATCACTAGAGCCAGAGAATTAGAGAAACACTCACTAACAATTCAGCCTGAAGCAATGTAGCTGCTGGAGGTTTCCAAACTCACAAGGAATTCCAAGAAGCCGCAGCATCCGGCTGGGCGACCTGAGAGTGGGGATTGCCACTTCACTTCTGTTTTCCAAATTACACATGTGTTTCTCCTACTTGAAAACCCTCAGAGTCTTGAAAGAAGGAAATTCTTAGAAATGTAGTGCCCACCTTAGGGAAGTGATGATGGGGTCAAATTGAAAACAGCCAATCTACCATATAACATTTCTAACCATAAATGAGGTGTGTGTGTGCATGTGTGTGTGTGATATTTTTGGTGTTTTTTTCTGTGCCGACTTTACAAAATGAATTGGGTAGATTTTACATTTTACTCATGTGTATATACCTTCTTGGAAGTATCTCTTCTTTAAAAGACTGAAATGAATTAGCTTGTGAAACCATCTGGGCCTCGTAATCTTTCAGAGGTAATTCATGGTTTTTTCCAAGGGCTTCTAAAAAATCTGCCTATTTAGGTTGTCTTCTTCCTTTTTCGTCATTTTGGAAAAGAAATTTTTCAGAGCCTATTCTTTATTTCAACCAAATTTCAAATCGAGAGTTGGGCATAACATTATTTTATACTTTAAAAATATGTTTCCTAGCTATGCTGGTATTAGTAACCTTGTCGTATAACTAACCACCCAAGAATTGCAGTTGCTTACAATAAGTTATTTCTTTTTTACTCATATTACTTTTGGACAACTGCAGTTAGCTCAGATTTTACTTCCCTAAAGCTTCATATAAATGAAATCATACAGTAGTAATATTTTATTATGTCTTCATTCAGAAATATACTTTTAAAATGCACCCATGTTGTGGGAGTAGTTCATTCGTTTTTATTACTCAGTAGCATTCTTTCGTATGAATATAAATATACAGTGTTTATCCATACGTCTATTGATGGATACCTGGCCTACTTCCAGTCTTGGCTATTAGGAATACGTTTGCTATAAATATTCTTTCACACTTGTTTTCATTGATATATATTTTCATTTCTCTTAGGTAAATTCCTAGGAGTGAAATTCCTATGCCTTACAGCAGATATATGTTTAGTCTCTTAATTATTATGAAATAGAGTGAAAATGAGACGTGCAAGAAAAATGGGATTTTTCCAGATAGGAAATTTAGGGAAACCTATTTCAGATTAAGAGAATGATATTAACAAAAGCACATAGTTGTGAGAATGAAGTTTATTCCTGAGAGGAAAATGAAATATGTGTCTGATATGGTTAAGAGATGAGATTGCAAAGGTAATTAAGTCATGTCCTGGTGATCTATTTGATCATAGTACTAAAGATGTATGGCCTAAGGACATAAAAAAAGGGGGAGCGAATCATAACAGATTTTTGGAGAAAGAATAATTCATTCGTTCATTCACTCTCTCCAGTAAACATTTGCTAAGTGCTAAGTCTGTGCAAGCATCACAATGGTCTTTGCAGTGTTTTAAGAAGTGCTAAAGGTCTTCTAGAACAATGCCAGGAAAGGGAAAAACATCGCTGAGAAACACTGAAAAGAACAATTCCAAGGCATTTTGTGGTTAATAGACTTAGTTTCCCAAAGGAGAGTAAGGGCTTACTATTAGCCACAACTTGAATAATTGGAAAGTTGATATTGTGCTTCACCACAATAAAGAATTTAAAAGACAATCACGTTAGGTCTAAGAAGCTGAAAGTGGAATATGTTTTTGAAGACATGCCTTCCAGAGAACACAGTAATTCTGTTACAATACCGAGTACTTTATCATAAAATGTTCTAAATGTAACAGAGTTTACCTAGCCCAGGTTTTTACATGAAAAAAAAAAAAAAACTTGTGTAAACTACTCTGCAATAAACAGAGGGCAATTTTAATTCTAAGCTAGTATACCACAGTCCAATTACATTTACAAGTTCTGTCAAATGATTTCTTAGAATAGTTTTGTTTGTTGTAGGAAATAAAGCCAAGAAGATCATATTTCCTTTGAAAATAACAATATTTGAGGATTAAAAATTGATTTCAGGGCTTTTAAATTAAATAATGCATAAGTATTGGTACTGCTTTGGACTTAAGCCAAACTAATTTGCAGAACTTAAAAGTAGAGGGAGGTATAATAGCATATCTTTCAAGGAACAGCAGTGTGCAATCATATTTAATAATATGTTAGTTTAATGTTATGCCTATAAGGATCAGGGAAAATGTATAAAACATGAGTGAGTCAGATGAGACTCTATAGTCTAATAAAAATTCTTAACAGCAATTTTTCTCTTCTATTATTTTCACACACCCTTACTCCAAGTCTAATTGTCATATTTTAATCTCTTAGTTATTTTCACATACTTCTCTTATGAGGAAAGTAGATTCTTACATTAAATTAAATTCTGCTTTTTTCTCAACTTCGGATTCTCTCTGTATTTGATAATGCTGGGGACCGCCATTTGATGATCTCTCCCTACCTGTTTGTACAGCTCTGTCAACTTCTGATTATGAAAAGAAGACTAATGGTCATAATTCAAAATAATAGCATGACAGGAGTAAATGAGAGAGGCTGGACCAATTCACTTGAAAGATAGTGCTAATTCAGGGGCGCCTGGGTGGCGCAGTCGGTTAAGCGTCCGACTTCAGCCAGGTCAGGATCTCGCGGTCCGGGAGTTCGAGCCCCGCGTCAGGCTCTGGGCTGATGGCTCAGAGCCTGGAGCCTGTTTCCGATTCTGTGTCTCCCTCCTCTCTGCCCCTCCCCCGTTCATGCTCTGTCTCTCTCTGTCCCAAAAATAAATAAACGTAGGAAAAAAAAAAAAAAAGATAGGGCTAATTCAAGAATAAGTGAGAAGCACTGAGGAAGACAGTTATTGCCACATTAATATTGCAAAAAGCAAATCGCTCCCAAACTCGGTGGCTTAAAACTACAATCACTATCCTCATCACATATCTTTGGGGAGGTTACGTTATCTAGACTGATTTGGCAGCATTGGTTCTCAGCTTTATTCAAGGCTGCTCCACATGTCTCACACCTACCTTAGACCATTAACTTCCAAGGCATGGTCTTCTCATGGTAAAAACGCAGAAGTGCAAAAAATTCCAATAGAAACTGGATTCCTCTTACAGCCAGAATTAGAAATGGAACACTCTCAAAACTTCCCACATTCTATCAGCCAAAGCAAATCACTTGGCCAAACCCATATAATGGGACAGAGAGGTGTATTTCTCCCATAAGGTTAAGGAAAGGAGTGAAGATTATGAGCAATTAATCTAATAAAACCCAAGCACTTAAGTAATCTAAAGTATTTTCTGTAGTTAAACTTCTCTCTGGTTTTGCACCCATATATTGCCCTATCTAGCTGTCCCCCAGGTAGTTCCACTTCTCCGTCCTTGGCAATTCCAATCTTGCCCAATGGTATGCCTTAAAGACCTTCCATCTGTAGGTGGAGCCTCCCCCAGCCCAGTCCTTGAGTCATTATAATGAAGAAGGAAGTTTATTAGTCATTCCATTTCTATTAAGTCTTGCTATAGAAAGTATATATCATTTTGCCTGAGTTGGGACCTATAGGCTTTCTGAGCATTGACCTCTCTTTCTCTAAAAAAATGCTTGCAGGTGTGCACTAAAACTGCGTAGGTGACTGATGTCAGTCTTCTGTGACCATCTCAACTGACCTCAGGGAGATATTGAAAACAGGAAGAACTGGAAAATCAGTTAAGTGGAGGCATGCAAGCAATGTTTTGGACAATCAGATACGATAGAAACATAACGTATTAAGATGACCTAAGGGTCTTTCACGTGTCTATGTAGAAATCAGTAAACCTTAATTGTTAAAACTGAACAAATTATACCTTGTGACATCCAAATATTTGGAGAACTGCTTGTGAGCACGTACACTTACTTCTTTTCCTTACAGCTACTGAGCTTCAGAGAAGTTCTGCAGAGCGATCTGAAAGACTGTATCTGTGCTATACTCCCTAGTAAGATAACAAATGAAGCATTTACTAGCTTACTTTGAGGTTGACTTTCTTTTTGTCAACACAGGGAAGTGAGTGGCTTTTAAACTCTGACTCTGCATCAGTTTTCTTAACTTCCAAGAAGGAGGTAACAGTAATTCATCTTAAAGAATGCATTGTATGGTGTCAACATTTTAACACTATTAATTCCAATTCCAATCCATGATCATGGAATATCTTTTCATTTATGTATGCTTCTTTAATTTCTTTCATCAATGTTTCACAGTTTTCATTGAACAGATTGTTCTCTTCCTTGGTTAAATTGATTCCTAAATATTTTAATGCTATTGTAAATGGGATTGTTTTCTTAATTACTTTTTTGTATAGTTTGTTACTAGTTTATATAAATGCAACTGATTTTTGTATATTGATTTTGTATCCCATAACTTTACTGAATATATTTATTAATTCTAATAGTTCTTTGGTGGAATCTTTAGGTTTTCTTTATATAAGATCATTTAAAAATAGTGACAACTTGGGGCACCTGGGTAGCTCAGTCAGTTGAGCATCCAATTCTTGATTTCAGCTCAGGTCATGGGACAGAGACCAGTGTCAGGCTCTGTGTTCAGCCTGGAGCCTACTTAAGATTCTCTCTCTCTCTCTCTCTCTCTCTGTCTCTGTCTCTCCCTCTCTCCCTCTCCCTCTCCCTCTCCCTCTCTCTGTCTCTCTCTCCCTGTGCCCCTCTCCCCAGCTCACTCATGTATTCTCTCTCAAATAAAAATAAATAAATAAATAGATAGATAAAAAATAATTAAAAAAAAAAAGAGACAGACACCTTAACTTCTTCCTTTCCTATTTGGATGCCTTTTATTTCTTTTTCTTGTCTAATTGCTTTGACCTGAACTTCCAGTACTATGTTGAGTGGAAGTAGTATGAGAGAGTATTCTTGTCTTGTTCCTCATCTTAGAGGAAAACTCATATTTTTACCATTGAATATGATGTTAACTGTTGATTTGTCATACATGCTCTTTATTATGTTGAGGTACGTTCTTTCTATACCTAATTTGTTGAGAGTTTTTTGTCATGAATGAATGTTGAATTTTGTCAAGGGCTTTTTCTGCGTCTATTGAGAAGATGATGTGATATGATTTTTATCCTTTGTTCTATAGTGTATCACCTTCATTGATTTGCATTTGTTGGAACATTCTTGCATCCCAAGGATAAATCACTGTTTGTTTAAATTTTTTTAAATGTTTATTTTTGAGAGAGAGAGAGAGAGACAGAGACAGAGACAGAGAGAGACAGAGACAGAGTGCAAGTCGGGGACGGGCAGAGAGAGAGGGAGACACAGAATCCGAAGCAGGCTCCAGGCTCTGAGCTGTCAGCACAGAGCCCACCCTGGGGATTGAACCCATGAACGGTGAGATCATGACCTGAGCTGAAGTCATACACTTAACCCACTGAGCCACCCAGGCGCTACAAATCACCGTGGATTATGGTACATGATCCTTTTAATGTGCTGCTGGATTCAATTTGCTAGTATTTTGTTGAGGGTTTTTGCACCTATGTTCATCAGGCAAATCGGTCTGCATAAAGCTTACAAAAACAAAAATATGCATTTCTATACACCAAAATAGCACATACAAAACTGAAAGTCATTGAAAACTAAAGACTGCATTGTTATTACAATGACAAGGAAAGAAACCATTTTTACTAATTTAATTGTTAAATATATATTAAGAATCTAGCTTCTTATAGGCACTCTTCTAAATTCTAGGTTTCAGAGCTGGAGAAAAAAGCATTTGGACAAGAAGTGGATTTGGGGGCACCTGGGTGGCTCAGTTGGTTAAGCGTCTACTTGATTTCAACTCAGATCATAATCTCATGGTTGTGATACTGAGCCCCATGTTGGGTTTCCCACTGAACATGGAGTCTGCTTAACATTCTTTGTCTCCCTCTCTCTCTGCCCCTCCCCTGTTGATGCTCTCTCTCTCAAAAATAAAATTAATTAATTAATTAATTAATTAACTAAATGATAAAGAAAAAGAAATGGATCTTGAATCTGGGAAAAAAAAGAAAAGCAAATGGTAGTGTCATTCCAAAAATAATTATTTGTTTTGGTTTTCAACTCAAACACACTTTGCTCTGCAGCAAGCTTTATATTATTCCACATCCAAATCTACAAAGTCAAAATGCAGATTTAAAAAAATAATGCCTACCAAAAATATCAGTCAAACCCATGCTCTTTTTTAAAACCTCATCTTTGAATATTAGGAATGTATTTAATTATTCAAATTGGTAAGAATAAAATGTTCCTCTATACTTTAATTTAGAATATTGGTGTTTCATAACACGCTCAGTGCATATTTGAGATGTCTATGATATTGAATCAAAGATAAATCTTTACCTTTGAATTTTGAAAGTCAAAAGCTATCCCTAGTCACCTTAGAAATAAGTGGATAAAAGGTACAACCCATCGTGTTTTGCAGAAAGATATATATACTGTTTAGGTAAAATATAAATGTAACAATAAACTTTATTCCCTGTTCTGTGGTAAAGGTTGAGTACATTTTCCCATCCTCTCTGAGGACACTACTGTACTCCAGGGTATTAAATCAGGAAAGTAGGTCCATGTACACAAAAATACAGTCAGAGAACAAAGAGCCTATATGTAGTATTACACTTCATTCTCAAAAGAATGGTCATTTCATGGCATAATAATAAAGTAACTTGCACTTGGTAAATAACCGGGTACATTTAATAGTTGCTTAGTTTGTGATTTGAAAAATATTGGCTCATAAAATTAAAAAGAATAATTTGCTGCAGCATCAAAAGTAGCATTTTTATTTTGTACTTTGCCTTTCTAAAAAATGATTGATGTGAATATACTGCCTTTAAAGTGGGTACTGCAAGAATATGCCAAACTCACTACATTTAATTAGTAAAAATGTATTATTTTATAATACTATTAGTTAAAAGGAAAAGTAAAGTGTACCTTTAGCCTATCACACCTTTAAAAACAATAGTTCTAAGGGCACCTGGGTGGCTCAGTCGGTTGAGCTACTGACTTCGGCTCAGGTCATGATCTCACGGTTTGTGAGTTTGAGCCCCACGTAGGGCTCTATGCTGACAGCTCAGGGCCTGGAGCCTGCTTCGGATTCTGTGTCTCCCTCTCTCTCTGCCCCTCCCGCTTGTGCTCTGTCTCTCTCTCTCTCTCTCTCAGAAATAAATAAACATTTAAAAAAATTAAAAAAAAACAATAGTTCTGGCAGAAATTTTTTTTCTGTTTCATGGCAACATTTATTCAAATTAGAGACTGAATGAAAAGCAAGCTAAATAAATAGATTTTATGAAGCATTTTGCCATTAAAAAATTTACTCAAAAATTAAAAAAAATCATTTTGTAGTTAAAAATTGATTAGAAAGATCACTGATTTACATAAAGACTGGCTCATTATCATACCAGCTGCTGAAAAATTTGTGAAACAAGTTTCATGTTGCCAAGCAGAGCTGCAGGCTGTCTTAGATGTAAAAATATCTGCAGGCATGAAAGATGTTCTATGCAATTAGAGTGGAAGGTACAGATCCAGATTTTGGAGCATTTCTCTTGTGGGTGATTTCCATTCCCAGCGAAGATGGGAAGTTATAAGGAAAGCTTACCTGACAAATGTGTACGTCTGGCAACTAAATTGACCTATTCTCAGATGAAAGTATTGTAGATAAGGGATCACAGAAACTTAATATAAGAATCATATGAGCTTAATGAATTGGCTTGCCACCAGATGTAAATGTGCATTAAACACTTTTCATAATAAGCTGGAATCAAGGGGCGTTTCGGATTTTATTTCAAAGTCTGTATATCCTTTATTCCTGAGAGAGTTAAGGGTTTGGAAACATCGCCATGTGGCTCCACTTGAATTATTTTCCACTAGATGGTAAAATAGTCAAAGATTAACATATCTTTATCTATAAAACTTCTCAGATTATTTTGCTTTCAAATTGTAACACACATACATACATTCACACACATACACATACCAACCACACGAGAATGTTGCTAAAATAGCTTTATGATTTGCATAATGTTATTATCCATTCTGTGAAGGCTACTAAGGTGACTTTTCAGAAGAAAAAAGTGATGGAATTATCCAATGAACTCAGATTTTGAAAGAGCAGATGCTTCACAAGTATTTTTAAACAGAATTACTTTTGTTACATGAAGTTCTACAAAAACTTGTTATTAATCATTTTGTCCCGTGCCCTAAATATCTCCAATCTATAATGTATAGTTACAAATGTTGTCATTTTTTTAACACGAAAAATTCTGGTTTCAATCACATTGAAATTTAAATAGGAATGTAAAGGAATACGTAAGCTGAGCTTCTATAGGTAAAGTGTTGTTATCCCAATAATCCAAGCAAGAGTTTTGCTTCTCTATTGGTTAGGCATTATGTCAAATGTACTTTCTGCATAATTGTCTACATCCTTCAAATTCTTGGATTAGTCACCTTCACTAATATGATGGGCTTTAGATCAAAATGACGAAAGTGAAAAAATAGATTAACTTAATTTTCACCTTATAAATTCAAATTATACTTTGTGTTGAATATTTTTTTACTTTAAAACAATGTGTATTTTCCCAGATCCAGGTTAAAATGCATATTGCCCTACATAGAGGGTAAAAACAGGGTATGCATTTTCAATTTGTTGTCAGAATTGAAAGCAATATTATATCATTCATCTTGTTATGTGGCTTAAATTATAAGTTTTTGGACATTTCTGTCTGTTTTGTACTAAAGAATAATGTAACCTTATTTATTTAATTTTTAAAACATGTTTATTTATTTTGAATTTGAGAGAGTACCAACGGGACAGGGCAGAGAGAGAGGGAGAGAGAGAGAATACCAAGCAGGCTCCACACTGTCAGTGTAGAGCCTGATGCGGGGCTTGATCTCATGAACTATGAGGTCTCGACCTGAGTGGAAATCAAGACTCAGACACTTAACTGACTGAGCCACCCAGGTGCCCCAAGAATAAAAAACTTTAAGATCAGTAGAGACCAATAAATTATATTTATCGCACTAATTTTCATATCTTTATGAAAATAACTGTATCCAAGCATGCTGTGTTAACTGCTACCAGGAACTTCTCATGAACATAAATATACATCTCTTTCATGGGGCAAATTTGGACTTAAACTAATATTTTACTCTTTTTTTTCATGTTTCTTTTTCACTGGTAGGTCTCCTTATTGATTGCATATTTACATCAAGAATACAAAGAATATCAAATTCTGTCACCATAAGAATATTACAGTTGATGAAAAGATTAAGTGAATTAACCTTGGTAATCACAATACTTTATAAAATAATGAGTACCGATTGCCATAAAACATATCCTTAGATCTCACATAGTTTTTTTTAAATTTTTTTTAATGCTTTTATTTACTTTTGAGACAGAGAGAGACAGAGCATGAGCAGGGAGGGGCAGAGAGAGAGGGGAGACACAGAATCTGAAGCAGGCTCCAGGCTCTGAGCTGTCAGCACAGAGCCCGACGCCGGGCTTGAACTCACAGACTGTGAGATCATGACCTGAGCTGAAGTTGGATGGTTAACCGACAGAGCCACCCAGGCGCCCCAATAGTTTTGTTTTTGTTTTTGTTTTTAATGACAGAAGACTTGATAAGCCAGGGAACTACACAAAAGTGGACATTTTTATTAAGCTTTCTCAAATCTTCATTTAAGAAAACTAATCCAAGAATATTTACTGAGTACTTAGTACAATTAAGGCAGAGTGATACTTAAAATTTGTGTCATATCCTCAAGCAACTCACCAACCACATGTGAGATAATACAAATATACTTGAAAGGAACAGTAAGTGCAAAATTTTGAGGGAGTATTTTAGCATTACATGAGCCTTTTAAGACTTTCACGTCTAGCTGAGTTTGTATAAGAACAAATTAAACAAATTAAACAAAATTAAATCAAATTAAAATATGGATAAGCCTTCAAAATATTTCCAGAAACTGGCTACTTCTGTCTTCGATCCTTCCATCTCCCTGGTGTGAACCACCTTCTATCTCTCGTCTATGCTACTCAAATAGCCTCCTACCTGGTTGACTTAATCTTGCTCTATCCCTCTACACTTCATTTCTAATAGTAGCTGAAATAGTACTTTGAAATATAAGTCATAACCTGTCCCTCTCATTCTTAAAAATCTGCAATTTCATTCAGAGTACAGTCAAATTCCACAAAATGTCCTACAAGGTTCTCCATGATCTGCTCTCCATCCCTGAACACACTGCACAAGCTTATGTGCAATTCTTGTTCATCCCCTTTGCTCACTCAGCTCCTACCATGTTGGCTTCCTTCCTGCTCTCAAACACACTAAACATGTTCCACCCTTAGGAGGGACTTAGCAATGGCTGTTCCCTCTGCTTGGAACACTTCACACCAAATATCTGCAAGTCAATGTCCTCATCTCCAACTCTGTTCAAGTATCCTTGATCATTCTGTTTTAAATTGCATCCTGCCCTTCAGCACTCTCAATTCTCCCTAATTATTCTTTTTCCATAGCATTTATAGTGTTCTAGTTAACTATAATTATTTGTTATATTTATTGTTTTTTTTTCTTTACGATCATAAGGTTAAGATTCTTTGTATTTCCAGCTGATGTATCTCAAGCACATAGAGCAATGCAGGATTCATAGTGGGAACTTTATAAAAATGTGTAGGGTAAATAATCAAATGACTATGTAAACAAGTAGGAAATACAAGAGTTTTTTTTTTTCCCTTGAAAAGGTCAATTTTTACTAAAATGGAAGTTACCTATATTGGTTTGGATTTTGTTTATTTTTTAAAAATATTCTTTCATTTCCAATTATAAACTTTTGCTAGAAAGGCTAAAACACTTGCACCAATGCATGTAGAAAGGGCAAGAAATCATAGAAAAAGTATCAATGAACTTCTCTCACTATTATTGATCAAATTCAGAAGTTCAAAGTTAAAGTCTAATATTTTGCTATTTACTACTCAAAAAGAAATATCTCTTGTGATGCTACATTAGATAAATTATTAGTTTGATTTTCTAACAGGTAAATCAAAGCTTGGGCTTTGGGCCACTTTCAGAGAGGAGACACCTTATGTAAGTTTATGGAATGAGGAAACTGAATAGCTTCTTCTTTTTGATGAAAACAGACTTCTGATACCTGTTCTGTTCCTATTCCCCTTTCACTGGTGCTGGCACTTCATTTTTTTCCCATC
The DNA here is from genome assembly GCF_007474595.2 of Lynx canadensis. Lineage (NCBI taxonomy): Eukaryota > Metazoa > Chordata > Mammalia > Carnivora > Felidae > Lynx > Lynx canadensis. Next base: position 107,000,005 of record NC_044309.1, read on the forward strand.
AGGACGTACATCATGGGTATATGCTTAAGGATATAAACCGAATTATATGAAACACATCCTTATGTTAACTAAAACTCTACTCCTTTCTCTTCTACCAACCCCCCCCCCCTCCAAACCCATATTGGAATACTAGTATAGTAAATAACTTTGTAGCTAATCTCGTTTATTTTCATAAAAATATTTATAAATTCACAAACATTGGTCCTTTGCCTACCTGTGCATACAAGGGAGGGATATAGAATAGATGCCAAAGCAGCAGTAAAGAATCACTACTTGGTCAAATTCGGAGCATGTCTTCCAGAAGAACAAAAGTAGGTGTTGTGTTCAACTGCTGCATACTGGCAGCTGACTAGAACTTTGATTAATTGTTTGATTGATTGATGCATTTATTCAGTAGTTACTGATTTTCATGACTCAATATATTGTTTCACAGAGTGCAAATATAAGACAAGACATGGTCCTTGTTTTATTTAATTTTTTTTTTTTTTTTGTAGAGAACACGAGCCGAGGGGTAGGGGGACAGGAGGGACAGAGAGAGAGGGGAACAGAAGATCCAAAGAAGGCTCTGAGCTGACAGCAGGGAGTCTGATGCGGGGCTCGAACCCACAAACCTTCAGATCATGACCCGAGCCAAAGTAGGACACTCAAACGACTGAGCCACTCAGGTGCCTCAACATGGTCCTTGTTTTAAAAGAGAAAAAAAAAATCATTAACTATTAAGAGAGGGGGGGACATAAAAAGCAAAATTAGAGTATAACATACTAATTTCCAACATGTAAGCAAAAATTCCATAGAAGAAATAGAATGAAAATTTCTCCCCGCTGGAAACAAGGAGCCAATGTTCACTAAAGTTTAGCTCCATGGGTACCATATTCTGAGCATTTTATTATTTTGATTTTGTGATAACTTCTCTGCCTTAAATTTACATAAGAATATGCACTTGTAAACCAAACCTTCCATGCCGATATCAATATGGCATTTCTGGAATGCACACCTAAGTATATCTGTGTGCTTAGAACCCTCCAATTCCTCCTCCTCCTACCAGTGACTACAGGCCTATCCTAACTCAAACCTCAGCCTTTATGTCTCTTATTCCTCTATCACACTTTGCTTTTCTAAGATCAACCAGCTCACTTTTCCAAGGACTGTGCTCCTTTTCGGTTCAACAGTATGGAAAACCTTATAGCTTCCTCCAAAACAAACCATGCTTTTTCGAATCTTTGCTTATGCTGTTTTTCTTGCCTAGCATAAAATCACAACTTTTTTCCCTAGTAAACTCTGTTTATCTTTTAAAACTTACTTATGTCCGTATTTTACGAAGCCTTCTCTGAGGCCACAGTCACGCATTTCTACTTGCACCCCTGGAATTGCATTTAAGTTTTTCTTTTACATTCATCATAATGTACTTTAAATGCTTTTTTTTTTGAGAGAGAGAGAGAGAGAGAGAGAGAGAGTTCAGGCATGAACACACTAGTGGGGAGGTGAGAGGGAGACAGAGGATGGGAAGGGGGCTCTTTGCTGGATTCAGAGCCGGCACTCAACAGTGAAATCATGACCTGAGCCAAAATCAAGATTTGGGCCCTTAAACGACTGAACCACCCAGGCACCCCCTTATCACAACACATTTTAAATGTTTGATGATTTCCCTGTGTCTACCTGGCTGGAGCACCTTGAGAACAAAAGGCATAACATTCATTTATATTTCCATTATCTCTCACAATACTGACATACACTAGCTGATCAATAAATACTAAGTAATTAAAATAAGTATAACTTGACCATTTCATAAGTTGTTGTTGGTGCCAATAGAAATGTTTTTAAAGCATCTACATTTATCATTTACCTCTCAATAAGAGCTAGTTTACCAGAATCTCCTGACCTAAACAAATTCATGATTTCATATTAGATTCATAGAAAAAAAAAACACATTAGTACATTAAGGTTACTCTTTAATTTTTTTTAAATTTATTTTTATTTTTAAAATTTTTTTAATGTTTATTTATTTTTGAGAGGGAGTCAGAGCACAAGTGGGGGAGGGGCAGAGAGAGAGGGAGACGCAGAATCCAAAGCTGAGCCCAAAGTAGGGCTTGAACCCAGGAATTGTGAGATCATGGCCTAAGCTGAAGTTGTATGCCCAATCAACTGAGCCACCTGGGAGCCCCAAGTTTATGTTTTATTTCTGAGAAAAAGAGAGAGAGAGAGAGACAGAAAGACAGGGAAAAAGTGGGATAGAGGCAGAGAGAGAGGAGACAGAGAGCCCCAAGCAGGCTTTGGCTCAAAGAACTGTGAGATCATGACTTGAGCTGGAATCAAGAGTTGCCTGCTTAACTGACTGAGCCACCCAGGCACCCCTAAGGTTACTCTTTAAAACAGGAATTATATTGGGGCGCCTGGGTGGCTCAGTCGGTTAAGCATCCGACTTCGGCTCAGGTCATGATCTCGCGGTCCGTGAGTTCAAGCCCCGCATCAGGCTCTGTGCTGACAGCTCAGAGCCTGGAGCCTGTTTCAAATTCTGTGTCTCCCTCTCTCTCTGAGCCTCCCCCATTCATGCTGTCTCTCCCTGTCTCAAATAAATAAACGTTAAAAAAAAATAAAAAAAATAAAACAGGAATTATACCTTAGAGAATGTGATCTCCGTGTAACTAACTACTTTTCAAGCTTACAACTTTGAAATATGTTATACACAGCTAACTCTCTTCTATTATATCTTCATCTGGAATCACTTTTCAAAACTATCAACATTTATCTAACTTTCATTCACAACTCCCAAGTCAGGAAAGTATGTATCTTTGTTTCCAAGTGAAGTAATTGCTAGGTACCCCATGAAATACAGTTTCCAGGTGATGGAGTACCCAAGCTGGCAAAGAAAATTTGTTACTCGAAAAGGTATATATTAGGGGCGCCTGGGTGGCTCAGTCAGTTAAGCACCCAACTTTGGCTCAAGTCAGGATCTCAGGATTCCGGAGTTTGAGCCCTGCCTTGGGCTCTGTGCTAAGAGCTCAGAGCCTGGAACCTGTTTCAGATTCTGTGTCTCTCTCTCTCTCTGCCCCTTCCCAACTCACGCTCTCTCTCTCTCTCTCTCTCTCTCTCTCTCTCTCTCAAAAATAAATGAACATTAAAAAATTTAAAAAATAAAATAAAAGGTATTAACTTTCTATTTGTAAGAAAGATTGACACCTGAATTGCCTAGATTGTTATTATTTCAGGTGGGAAGGGAAATATAAAAAAACCCAGTGATATTACAACAAAAGTTGATTCTACTGCTCTTTGTGTATAGACTTATTTCAGTGCATCATATTTCTCTAATCTCACTGACTTAACACATTGGCCCATTGGTCCGGGTTTACAGATCTTTACCTCTTGAGAAATGATCCCATATTTGTTGCCTGACAATATGTGAACCATTACTATTAAAGTAATTCATCTGCTACTGAGAATTAGTTTTATAGTCATCAGATCATACCAGCGAAATAGTATGATTAAATTAGAATGTTGATTTCTAGGTCAGAGGTTTCTTTAGTTATTGTAGTGATTTGTCTGGGGGTAGGGAGATAAGCTGAAAGGAAGAATTCCTTACTGCCCTCATATTTTAAAAAATCGGGGGCAAAATCTTAATATTCCTAAATTACAGATTAATTTTAATACAAATAATAAAGTTAGTTTATAATACAAAGAAAGTGACATACAAAATCTATAGCTGGATGACAATATCCACTAGACGAGTCTGACAGGGGTGTAGGTCTAGTATAAACTTTAAGAGACAATTTATCTTACACTGGTTCAGTTTGGAAACTACAAAGTAGGTAGCAACTATGACTTCAACCTACTTTTGAAGACATGTATGAATCTACAATCAAGGTATAGTAAACATCAGCACATCTTTTTACCCTTAAACATGGTCACATTGGTGTTTGGAATTGAAAGCAATGTTTTGTGATTTTGGACGTGTGGCTGGGAAAAGAAAACAGAAGACTGTGTTAAAAAGCCAGTTTCACTGATCAACATATTAGTACTAAACAACATCTGGATTCTGTGATTTTGTTTCCTTTCCTGTGTTAATATCACGATCTCCAAAATCTGTATTTGTGTCTGTAATTGTCATCATCCACCACCCAATTTCAAAAGCAATCTCTGCATATTCTGTGTTCCTCACTTTGTATTCTAAACCCAGATGCTATACTAATTTTACAATCCCATTTCCCAACAATATTATTGCCTAAAACTGGACACTGAATATGATTTTATATACAGATATTTATAGATAGAATTTAAAAAAAAGAGGCTAGTGACATAGAGATGTTATTTACCTGGGCAATACAATAGTAAAAGATGGGCATTATAAATCCAGCTTTGTTACCAGCCCTTAAGTCAGTATTGAAAAATGTGCGGGTCTTCCGATATACCCAACATAATTCTCCATAAACATTTCTGCACATACATAGATGTCACTCTGGTAGGGGTATGTGTTGTCTATTAGAAATTAAAGCCTGCAAATGATGTTTGATGGAAGTAAATTAGGTAATTGATAATTAACCAGGAGCAGAGGGAGGGATAAAAATTGCTACAAATTTGTTGCCAAGTTCAATACCTCTGAAAAGGATGGATTTGTTAACACTACTACCTAGTGCTTTTTGCCACAATTATTTGTAGCCAAGCTTTCCAAGCATAGTTAAATAGCCCACTGTTGGCTCTTTAATCCAGTGTTGTATTTTCTCAGCAGCCAAATGTGTTGGGTCTATACACAGATGCTGGCAGTAACCAGAGGCATTGGAAACAGTGAATGCATAATATCCTTCCTGATATAACCTCATAAGATCGTCAAATATGGTTATAATTTTCACTCTAGAAATTAGGCCATTCTTTAATAACTTAAGTTGAAAGTCCATTGCTAAGGAGATTAGTGCTAATAGAATACTTTGTATAATCAAAAAACACAAATGATCAAATGATCATGTATAAAACCACATGAAATAATTTTATCTCTACAGTGATTTTCATGTTTATACCATTTATATTATATATTACATTAAAAGTGATTGACCACATGAAGAAATAAAAAATAGTATTGCAGTAAAGTTAATATAGGTTTAAAATGGAGCAATTAATGTGTTTGTCATATTGTGCTGGTACTTTTTAAAAATTGTATAAATGTATTTTCTTTTTATTTTAGTTAAGTTATAACCCAAGCCATCAAATATGGTACACATTTCTTTTAAAATACAAATCATGCTTCCAGGAAAATTTGTACAAGCTCAAAAATTTCAGTTAAATGTTAGAAAAGATAAAGAAAACCATAGTTGGGTAAAATGAACTTAACTATATTCCTATTACACGGCACTTATGTGAAACAAAGTTAAGATTTTTAAATGAATGGAATAGTCAAATATTCTTATGGTGTGGTGTACTTTCTTCTAAGACATGCCTCCTTTTTTCAGCTTAGTGTATACTTAATATTGCACAGCAATCACTTATGTAATAGAAATACCTTTCTTTATTTACCTATTAAGCTCATATTTATTCATTCCCTTCTATATGCCCTACATTGAATTTTTTTTAAGGAATGAAGTACACAGTGTGTGTCTTATGTTTTGTTTGTAGTTAGCATCAATTCCTTTGAGAAAAATGCTCATTTCTTATACCACGAAATTCTGATAAAGTGGCCCATTGAGGAGCCCTACCTCTCCCATTACAGTGGTGAGCATGTGATCCAGGCCAATAAGAAAAAAAAAAATGATTTCATTTCTCTAGCTAATTGGTGTTCTTTTTAGGGTTTGATATAAGTGCTGAGAGAGAGGGAGAGAGATGCTCTCTCTCGCTCTCTCTCTAGGAATGTAAGCTTCATAGATGTAAGCCCAGAGGTGCTAATAGCTGAGAGAGGTTGCCTGGGAATGAAGTCTACACAGAGGTAAGCTTAGACAAGATGTGCAAAAAGCAACTGCAGGCACTTGAGAATGATCAGAAGAATCAAAGAATTAGTCAAATTGGAACATGATCTTGAGCAATAAATAGGATACTAATACGTATAGATGAGTGGGAATATTTCAGGCCTGAAGGAAAGCACGGACACGTGTGGAGAAGTAATTAAGTTCCTTCCTTGTTTCCTTCTCTCTTTGCTGTCTGCCTTCCTGTCTTCCTTCTTTCCTTCTCTGTCTTTTTTCTTCCTTCCCTTTCTCCACTGCCCTATACATTCCCCCCCTTTCTTCCTCCCTTAAGTATTTTGGGGATAACCATAAACCATAATGGATATTGAGAACAAAATTGGAGAATAAAATTGAGAATAAACTTGGAGTCCCTAACCTCTAGGATTGTAGGGTCCAAATGCAATACCTCTGTATTTCTTTGATGGAAGTGAAAATGATTTACACAAATCCCCCCCTTTTTTTTTCTGTCCCATCTAAAATTCAGGTAATAGAACAATTCTAGAAATAGAAATATATATGTTTTTAAAAGAACACATTTTGTGGAAAGTGGTTTTAAGTCCTTGAGCTATGTCAAGAAACCACAATTTATAAATTAACTTATCTATTTAGAATAAGATAATTTAGATAAGCAGAAGATAAATGAATTGTTTTTACATAAAATGTCTAGATTTCTTTGAAAGTATAATATAATTAATAAATGCTAAGTTCTTCTGACTCTACTGCTATGCCACATGACATGCATCTTGAAAATAACATTTTCAGAAACTTATTTAAAAACTGTGATGCTGATGATTTTTAATATGACTTAACTAATTACCAGATGAAACTTGTGAGTAGAAAGTCAAATAGAAAGGTATTTGTTTCCAAAAAGTGGATAATTTGATGAAAAAAAGACAGAGAGGAATAATAAATAAAAACATTTTAAATTACACACACAGACACACACACACAGACATACACACACAGTGGAAATGTTTCCACACTGTTAAAATATCAATCTCACCTTAATGTGACAAAAATTTAACTTCAATTAATTTTAACAATTCTGAGAAATTAAATTAATAGCCAAACTAGAGAGAGAGCCCAAATGTCCATTGGCTGATTAATGAATAAAGAAGATGTGGTATGTATATATATATATATATATATATATATATATATGATGGATTATTACTTAACCATCAAAAAGAATGAAACATTGCCATTAGCAATGATGTGGATGGAACTAGAATGTATTATGCTAAGCAAAATAAGTCAGTCAGAGAAAGGAAAATACCATATGATTTCACTCACACATGAAATTTAAGAAACAAAAATGGTAAACATATGAAAAGGGGGGGGAAGAGGAGAGAGGGAAGCAAGCCACAAGAGACTCTTAACAATAGAGAAAAAAATGAGGGTTGATGGAAGGAGGTGGGTGGGAGATGGGCTAGATGGGTACTAAGAAGGGTACTTGTGATGAGCACTGGGTGTTGCATGTAAGTGAGGAGTCACTGACTTCTCCTGAAGCTAATGCCTGCACTAAAATTTAAATAAATAAAAAATAAACAATAAAAACAGATAAATAGATCGATGATAGATAGATCTTCAAAATAGTGGAATCTTCTTTTTTTTATATTCCCATCTATGAAATCGCTTGCATTTTATGGCCAGAAAATACTGACAGATAATCAAAAATGTTAATTTCATAACTCTTTATGATAAAACAGAGAATGGAATTAAGATTTAGATATTCAAAGTTATTTCTATTCAATATGCTTTGGTTTATTGTTTTCCCGATTTGACCTTGGTCTATAGCTAAAAGTATTTTTTCTATTATAAACTGTATTCTTAAAATATGCATTTCACAAATTTGCCTCTTAAAATAGAAAATAAATTTCCACTTAAATTACTCTACTTACTTATATTACCTAAAAATAAGGACAGTAAAGTGAAAACTTTGCAATTAACTATTTCATTTAATATGAAATTTACACAATATTATTTTAACAGATGTTTGCTTCACCATTTACACTGTTTAAGCACACAACCATTTTTTTCAGATTTGAACTGAAGTGTTTTTAATAAACATTTAAGATAAAAATGATGTTTGACTATAGTAGAAATAGGCATTATTCTATTATTTAATGAAGTACCCATAATTATACATATATAGGTAGTTCATAAATTATAAACATAATTTTTCCAAAACTTTACTTATGCAAAGAAAAACAATGGTGACTTTCCTAAACAACTCCACAAATATTTCATCCACAAATTCATGTGTAGAACACATGAATACTGTATTACTCTCTGTGTGTAAGGCTACTCAGAGAACATAAGATTAAAAATTGAAACTGTAATGGGGCACCTGGGTGGCTCCATTGGTTAAGCCTCTGACTCTTGATTTTGGTTCAGGTCATGATCTCACAGTTCCTGAGACTGAGCCCCGCGTTGGGCTCTGTGCTGACAGCATGGAACCTGCTGGGGATTCTCTCTCCCTCTCTCTCTCTCTCTACCCCTCCCGTGCTTGCACACACACTCTCTCTGTCTCTCAAAATAAATAAACATTTTATAAATGAAAATTTAAGAACAATGTAGTTGAACAAAATGCAGTAGGAATTACTGATGAGAAAGAAATTGAAAGGAGCATTTTATTTGGTTTTTCAAACATTTCTCTGGGTAAATACATACTATTAAAGCAAGGATATGTTTTTACAACAATATTACAGTATTGGACATTGTGGTAACCTCTAATTATCCATAACTTTCTTTCCAAAATGTTAGCCCAGTGGTTTGTAATACTGATCTCAGCTCCAGTTCTGTGATCTGATTAGTCTAAGCACTTGTCCTCAATGCTGCCAGCACATTAGAATGAACAGGAAGGGTTCTTAAAACTACTGATGCTAGAGGCTCACTTCTATGGCCTCCGATTAGTAGCTTTTGCTTCTCAGGTCTCTATTGTGTAGCCGTAAATGAGAATCACTGGTCTAAGTTAATCACAATACTATTAATCTACCCAGTGAGTGTTTTGGGAATCAGGATTGGTTCAGATCTGGATATGATTTGTAGGTTCTTGTTAGACCATGGCCCTTTGTCTCTCTGGGCAAGTCAGAGACCAGATGGCCATTACAGATGAAAGCTGTAATGCACTGTCTGTGGGTGAGGCTTAGTGACTACAGATAAACTGCATAAGACATAGAAAGATGGGTGAAGGTACATTTTTAGAAAATACATCTGATATTCACATTTTAGATCCCAATGTCATGGTTTATTAGAGCCAAATTTGGTAGTTTTGTAAGTTAAGGAAATGAGAACATCAGAGTGAGCTGGAGAGGGATATAACTTGGTAGGCCCACCCTCAGGACTTCCCACAAGCTGGAAGGACTGTAGTATTGCCAACAACATGACCAGACACGACCAGGAAAACTAGAAGACATCACTAATTACATATCCCAGCTGATATCTCTCCTCAGTACGGGCGTTCTTCCTTGGTGAGCTGACTTACCTGACAGAGATGTGATGTGAAAGGTATGCTTACGCAGGACACGACCTTTTCCATCCTAGGAAGAGTTAGAAGAGTAAGGTGGAGTTTAAGACAATACCTTAGTTACATGGAAGACTAAGTAGAGGAGGCCTAATTTATGGTGATCCCTAATCTTAAAATATACATTTTAAGATTTCTTCCCAGGTGCCTGGATGGCTCAGTGGGTTAAACGTTTCAGTGCAGGTCATGAAACTGAACTCTCAGTTTCAGTGCAGGTCATGTTTTCAGTTCGTGAGTTTGAACCCTGCATCGGGCTCTGTGCTGATGGTATGGAGCCTGTTTGGGATTCTCTCTCTCTCTACCCCTCCCACGTCATTCTCTCTCTCTCTCTCTCTCTCTCTCTCTCTCTCACCTCCCCCTCTCTCTCTCAGGGGGAAAAAAAAAGAAGAGAAAGAAGAGATTTCTTCCCCATGTCCTATGATTAGAGTTTTTCCAGGTCAACTTGTGACTGTTCTCAGGGATTTTTGAGGTGCCCCAAACCTGGTCTCCCAACTTCCAATGTTTGTCAAGCTGTTGTTTTTAACAGCTATCATAGTTGGGAAGCTGTTGGTTTTTCAAGGCTACCGTGGAGTTGGGAAAGGGAAAGATAAAATGCTGCAAAGCTCGCTGTTTTTCAAGATTCTGTAATTTCTCTTGAGTAAATACTCCTCAGATTACTGCAAGCCTTTAGTTAATCATTGAAAACGTGATTTTTAATAATTATCTATAGTTTTCTCATTGCTCTTATGGAGAGATAGATTTCCATTGTCTTTACTGCACCATTCCAGAAATACAATGTTCCACCCATTTTGAAGGACTTTTATCTACTTTATCTCCAGTGGGAATTTGATATAAACATAGATGCTATCTCTTTACTCTAGATAGTTAGAGCCTTTCCTGAGGTTGTAATTAGATTAAGACGGAAAACCTTTGTGTAGCTTCTGGGGTCAATTATAAAGAATATTTCAGTGATTATGGCATTAAATGTGATAGACTAGATATAATTTTACATTGCACTGACAGATGATGAATTTCTTTTTTTTTAATATTTTCAGAGAAGAAGGAATTGAGATAAGTGGGGAATACTATCTGTCAGAACACATATATAAATCAAGAATTCTAAATGAGAGAAGGCTGAAGTCTAGAGCTAACAAATTAAATAGAACCCCATATGATGCATCAGAGCATTTCTTCCTGGAACTTATTAAGATGAGTATGAAAATTTGTGGGAGGAGAGAGCTACTCGGCACTAATCATCTAGAACGAATAGAACGAATAATCAGAACCTACTGATTAACAAAAATGACGTAAAGAAATCATATGGCAGTAGTAATGTAAAGGCAAGGAAGGAAGTTATAATCAGAAAGGAATAAAAGCTTTCCCCAGGAAAATCCTGAGACGTGGACTAAAATAAATGATAATATACTATGTATTAACTAAAGTAATTAATACCAGTTTCTGCAACAGATCACCCCCAAAGTTTAGATACTTACCACAAGGTTTGTTTCTCATTCACATCATATCCAGTGTGGCTCAGGTGGCTCTTCTACAAGAACTTTGCTCTAACTAAAGTCTGAACAATCCAGACTGTTTCCGTTCTGCAACTCCACCTTCTCAAATTGTTTTCAGTGACACAGAGTAGAAAAAAGATGAAGTGAAGACACCCATGCACTCTTGGCTGCCTTAACATAAAGTGACCCATATCTTTTTTTTTTTTTCCCTCACAGTAAATTGGTGGCAAGTTATCCCATTTACCCTTTCCATGTGAGTTTTCTGAAATATAGGGGGACACTTGGATACTTCATGAACACTGACAATCTCTACCAGACTTTTACAACCTAAAAACTGAACACTCAACAGTGCAACTAACTCTTCTATTGTCTTGCTGGTCTAATTTGATGTTTCCACCTTTCACCTTCTCATTTCTATTAGTTAGGGTCAGTTTCTGCTGACTTTCTCTTCTTAGTTGTTAATTGCTGAAACTTAAAAAAAGTATCCACTTAATGCAGCTTGATTTTTTCTATATAAATGATTGAAATGATTGTAATTATATATCTGCTCCTACTCTATTAGAAAAGTTATAGGAAATTAGATATCATTTTCAAGTAGGGAAGAAAGTAAAATAACATTTTGAGCATTTGATCATGTCTCTTATAATCTTTTTTATGTTACTGTCAATTGTTATTTGACTAAATCTACATTTTACACATGCAGTACAATCTTCTTTACCCTCCTAAATCTAAAGGATGATTTATACATTATACATTTGCTGAGACTCATTTGTTCAGAGAATGTTTTTCTGTATATAATACTCTAGTAACAAGTTATTTCAGTAGACATTAACTCTTTAAGCGGAACAGATTCTAGACACTAATGACTCGCAGTTTCTAATTGCAGTAGGAAAGGTTATTTGATTTGAGCTTAATTTGTCATTGATACAAATCTGGATTGTAAGACTTAAAGGGGCAGGGACAGTGCCTCTTTTTACATTAAAAAATTCTTTTTAGATTATAGTAAAAACACGTAACATGATATCTACTCTCTTAGAAAATGTGAGTACACAACAGAGTATTGTTAACTCTGCACAACAATGTTGTACAGCAGATCTCTGGAACTTATATCTTACATAACTAAAAGTTTATACCCTTTGAACAACAATGCCCTACTCCAGCCCTTGGCCACTATTATATTCTTTTTTTTTTTTTTTTTAATGAGTTTGACTATTCTAGAAACCTCACACAAATGGAATCACGCAAGATTTGTCCTTCTGTGACTGGATTATTTCACGTAACATGATATTCTACAGGTTCCTTCATGTTGTCGCATATGTAATAATTTTCTTCTTTATCAGGGATCGGGCCTCTTTCCATTACTGTTATGTCTAACATAGTGCCTGGCATGTAAAATTCATTCTGTAAATACTTGTTGAACAAGTTAATTAATTCTAGGTTAAATATGAATACCATAATCAGATCTATTAATTTTATGAGTCATTGTTCACTTTTTTATTTCGTTAATTAGCTAAAGGTACATATTTTCCTTTTTCTAGCTCCAAATTTCCCTTGTCTTTTCTCCGAATCTGACTGACACTTTCTATCTGTGTCTATAATGTCATGGTGGTGAACCACAAATATTTGGTATGATAGAGCAGGAGCAGTAGTTCACATACACACCCCATTTACTCTCTGTAGGCACTGAACTTGATATACATGAACTCACTCCTCCAGATGAAGATTGGTGTTCTTAATATGCCCATTTCACAGGTAATATATCTAAGGTATGGAGACACTAGTAATGTGCTCAAGGTCACATAGCTAGTAAACAGCATGACTAGGATGTTAATCTCGCCTATCAGACTCCAGAAAGTGTATTCTAACACAGAGGTCTAGCCACTGTAATGTTATGCTGCCTCACTCCTACGCTGTGACTAAAACCATGATTTACTTTCAGTCAACATAATTCTCACGGGTGTCATAAGGGACTTTTCTTGGAGAGATGCCTATAAAGAACTGATGTTTACATTTCAATTTGTTTTCTTTAAAAGTTAATGCCTCTATTTTAAAAGTTATGTTTTCTCTCTACGAAATTTGGAATCAGGCTCAGATTTAAAGCTTTAGATTTGCCTCATTTCAGCTATGCCCTTTTCAGTAGTTATTTATTTTTACCCCTTTTAGCACATTTTTTTTTAACCTGTGACATAGCTAACTTGTAGGCTTTCGATGAGGTTAAATAAGACAAACAAACAAAAATGTCTTAAGTTTTAGCAGTGTGTGAAATGTAGCCGCCTTTCAATAAATATAAGTCATAATAACAGTTCTTTAGGATTTCATCAACAAGTTTGGTTTTACAGTACTAGGTAGGAAAGTGGTTTTCAGCAGAACATAATATCCATTCCCATAAGGATTATAACATAATTATTATTTTTGCAATGTTTGTGCCAAATATTGTCCCATATTTAGTTAAGGTTTGTGGTTCAATATCCTGAGTAGCCTTCTATAAAATCTCATGGTTAAATAAATGGGTAGCATAAAAAGGTTATATAATGCTTTATTATTAAGTTGCAATGATACGCTTTTATTTCAAGGCAGGTGAATAAAAAGGCCTCTAAGTAAGCTTGTCTTTAAATATACGATATTTACATGAACACATAGTATTAAGTGTCACATGAACACATATACTGAGATCATTACATTGATTCTTTAAAAGTACATTTGCATCAACAGTGCACTTCTAATTTTATTTCCATTGGTAACCTTGTTTAATGTCAGATTTCTTCACATCTTAAAGAAAAAGGACATTAAAACCCCTTAATTCCATTTTATACTAAAAAAAAATGTCAACCAAAAAGCTGTCTCCTACAGGAAATAATAGCATGTTTAACTTGTAAATGCCACAGGATTTATTTTAAAATTGTAGACTAATGTTCAGTTATGAATGTACACTTTGAGGATTAGCCTGTGGGTACAGGAAACAACATGTTCAAGAGATCTCCTGTTCAGAACAGTAAAATACCTAGAGCATTATGAGGCTTAATTGAATAAAATTTCACCATAGACACACATTTATGAGCTTACAACTCTTGACAAGTTAAAACTTCATCAAGAATTCAACATCAAATAGAAATTAATTTCTACCAGCAACGTTGAGTGAAACCCTAAGCTAGACAGGACGATTTTACTGACACCTACGTTCTTTGTCCAAGTTGCAGTTGCCCTAAAGCTAACTTAAAAATGAGTCTCTGTTTTCTTCATTCTTTTTTAAAGGAGGTATCATAAATAACTGATACCACATTCTCAGGAGATTGTTTTCCAAAGGGCAAGATTTTTAAATTCTATCTTCCTAGAACAGAATCAGGATAGTAAAACATCCACATAGGTAGTTCCAAAATACTCTTAGTTCTTCATAAATTAATAGTAAGGAATGTAAGAATAAATATATTAGCTATATTAAAAATATTTTTTATTTAGACAAATTTAGTCCTTATTCAAAATCTCCTTGAACAAAACATGGCTTATAGGTTAAACAATCATTAAATGTCAGTTGTGTATTGATTGGTCTAGTATGTAAAATGCATATTACTTTCTTATTAATTAAAAATCCCAAATGTCCATCATCTGATGAATGGATAAAGAATATGTGGTTTACATATACAATGGAATACTACTTGGCAATGAGAAAGAATGAAATCTTGCCATTTGCAACAAAATGGATGGAACTGGAGGGTATTATGCTAAGTGAAATAAGTCAGAGAAAGATAGCATATGTTTTCAATCATATGTGGAATTTGAGAAACTTAACAGAAGATCATGGGGGAAGGGAAGGGGAAAAAATAGTTTCAGAGATGGAGGCAAAGCGTAAATGACTCTTAAATACAGAGAACAAACTGAAAGTTGATGGGTGGGAGGAGAGGGGAAAATAGGTGATGGGCTTTGAGGAGGGCACCTGTTGGGATGAGCACTGGGTGTTGTATATAAGCAGTGAATCATGGGAACCTACTCCCAAAGCCAAATACACTATATACACTGTATGTTAGCTAACTTGACAATAAATTATATTTCAAATAAATAAATAAACAAACAAACATTAAAAAAATATTATTCAGCCCTAAGAAACAAGGAAATCCTGCCATTCGTAACAACATGGATGAAACTTGAAGGCATTATGTTAAGTGAAATAAGTCAGGCAGAGATAGCAAACTACTGTATGATCTCAGTTGGAGAAAGAGGGGTCAAGACACAAACTCCCAGTTAAAGGACAAACAAATACTAGGAATATAATGTACAATATGGTGACTATAGCTAACATTGCTAAGTGATATACATGAAAGTTTAAGAGAGTAAATTCTCTCTCATTATAAGAATTTTTTTTTTCTTTTTTTGCTTTCTGTATCTATATGAGATGATGAATGCTAACTAAACTTATTACTGAAATTATTTCACAATATATATAAGCCAAACCATCATGCTGTACATCTTAAATTTATATGGTGTTGCATGTCAATTATTTCTCAATAGAACTGGAAAAAAGAAATAAGGATAGTGCAGACTAGGGCAGAGCCTACTGAGTTTATGTGTTATAGAGCATGATTTCATAGTTTGAGGTTTTAAAGACTAAGGTATTTTACTCAATCATATAATTGCTTCTAAACAATATAATATCTGCCTTAAGATGGATTATTATGAACTAAAACTACTCATGTCACTATAGTTTTAATAAGTGCATTCTGTGTCACCCAGACTATCCATGAGGCGCAGGTGATGTTAAATATATGCGGTTGTTTGTATGAGAGAGTTTTTCTCCCTCTTGCTCTGTTTTGAATGTGTATTCAGCTTGAGAGGATACTGAGAGAATAGAGTTATTGTGACTTCACCTGTCTTACTTGTCAAACGATTTGAAGCAGACAGCAGGTCAACAGCATTTAAAATTCCAATTGAATAATGAACAGCTGAAGGAATTTTCTGATTAGGATGGAAAGAAATGAGTATACTCATGGAAAAGGCAGGCTGTGAAAAATGTTCTTTATCTTCCTCATACCTTTTTTTCTTTCTTTCCCCTATAGAACCTATTAAAAAATACGACTTTTGCTCTGTTTCTCTGTTTTTTAGGAAGAACTGTTTTTAGAATAAAAATAAGTCACTTATTAAGTCACTAAATCTCTCAGTACCTCAGTTTTCTTACCTGTAAAATAAGGTGGTCGGATTAGAACATGTGACCAACAAACTGGAGTGTGTGTGAGCCAACATTGGGAGCTTGTTAAAATGAAGATTCCCAAGACCTGCCTCAAAAATTCTCTTTCACTAGGACTGGGTAAGTCTCTGAATTTGCTTTTGTTAATAAACCCCTAGAGATTTTTGAAGACTGTAATCTGAAGACCCCACTGTGAGATCCTGAAAATATGACAAATTCTCTCCAAGGCTCCTCCCACTTCTCACAAATCCCCAAGACATTGTTTCATAGAGATTCCATAAAAAAGAATGAGAACTGATTTTCTGGCTTGCAAAGGTAGACTAAATAATTTTCACCTATTATTAAAGTGTTCCAATTAATCCATTCAGCTTTTTAACACTTTTTTGAAGGACTTTCTTCAACAGAATATTGCAAGATAAATATATCTTTGCACAGTGATTATACTGTAGTTTGTGAAGGATTTCATTGAATATTACAAAACTATACAGGAGTGCTATTATGCTATCAAAGCAAGCAGTCTTTTTGAAAGTGCGTTACTCTCTTAATAGTGTCTGGGTTATAAAAGAAATAAAATTAATATGTAGCTTGTCCTTTCCATTTTGAATTTCAGTTTGTATTGGAACATCAAGGGGAATCCAAATTACAATGTTTTAGAGCTAAAGTATACTCTGGAGATTATTGCAAACACTTCTGTTCCTTTAAGGTGTTATCAGTCCTATCATACCAACAATCACAATGTATTCATGTTTATATTCTCATTGTACAGTGCCTGCTCATTGTGGACACTCAAAAAAGTCCACTAGTGAATAAATAAATGGAATAGAATGAATGAATTCCATCCTTGAAGTACTTAAGGAGAAGCTAAGTAAGGGATCTGATATCCCTCATTTGGCAAGTGGCAGATTTAGGTTTAGAGTCCACTCTAAACATCCTGAATCCTAAGTGAGGCCTTTAAATGTTGGTGTGTTGCTTCTGTGGATGAAGAGTTCTTAAGTCTTCAAAAAAATGTGTTGAAACCTGCTTCTCTTCTTCAACTCATTTCCACCTCCCACCTTTGGTAACATAGACTGAAATACCCAGGGCGGTGACATTTTACATAAAACATCTTTCTCCTCATAGCCTGCATAATCGAAAACCCAGACAATTCCAGATTATAGTAGGTCTTTCTGTTTACCAGCTAATGTAACTCTATCATGTGACAATAATATAAATTCAGTTTGTAAATCATAGCTAGTAGCTTCTGAAATGGTGTGATTCTTAAGATTCCTTTTTATTTCTGGGATTTGTATTATGAAATGAGGCTTCGTGTTTTACATCACACTAGCTCAAATTTGCAGGATTCAAAGCTGCACAAAACGTAACCATGCAGTATCATCATTTTAATTCTGGCACAGTTTCAAAGCAAATGGGCTAAGTCTTTCTTGACTGTCTCTTGTCACTCTACTGGTTTTCTACAAGGCCTTATTTTGATAGCAACATTTTTTTTAATGTTTATTTATTTTTTGAGAGAGCACAGAGCACAAGTGGGGGAGGGGCAGAGAGATTGGGAGACAGAATCCAAAGCAGGCTCCAGCTCCGGGCTGTCAGCACAGAGCCCTATGCAGAACTTGAACCCATGAACTTGAGATCATTACCTGAGCCAAAATTGGATGCTTAACCGGCTGAGCCACCCAGGCGCCCCTAATAGCAACATTTGTAACTGGAGTGGATAGTTGGTTAATTTAGTTATTTGCCTCTGAGGAAAAGGGAATACTGTAGTCCATTTTGTCATGGTGTATCAGGGATGGGATTTTTCATGTGATATGCTATAGATAGGTGACACTCACATGTGAGGTAAAAAGTCAAGAACCAATTTAAAAGGTGATTTTATTTCTTTAACAATGGTAGAGCTGTTTATTTGTTTGTTTAAAAGAAGAAAATGAAATTTAACATATACAACAGGAGACAAGATTTAGGGGATTCTTATTGTTTCAGTTATCTACTGGTGTGTAAAAAGCCATCCCAAAATATAATGACTTAATATAATAACCGTTTTGTTCTCGCTCAGATTCTGTGGGTTACTTGGGGACCAGACGTGAACTTTCCCTACTGATTCTTCTTAGAGTCTTCACATAGCTATAGTCAAATGGTGGCTGTGACTAGATGTCTGGCTTATCATCGGTTCTCCATGTGTCCTCTCACCCTCAACAGACCTACCTACACTTTGTTGTGGGGATCAGTGCTCTAAGAGAAGGAAGGGGAAGTTGCAAGACAAGTTGTTTAAATTCTAGGGTTCACAAGTCCTAGAGCATCTCTCCTCTCATATATTGTTGGCAACTTTGGAATTGTTTCATGCTATCTTTGGAAACTAGCCACCTCACTCTGTGTTCTTCCAGCTAAATATATCAATACACTCAGATTATTGATGATCTGGAGACAGTTGTTGAATGTGCTCTAAAATTATTTTTTTGATTTTGAAACAGGCTATTGCAACTCTCTCTGGCCCACTTCTGTGGTGAAACTACACTATCCAGTATTAACCTGTGTATTTTCCCAACAACAACAACAACAACAACAACAACAACAATGGAGAATAGCTTTTATTGGTTGCATGGAGAATGTAAAGAAGAAAAGCTAGGAATCCCATTACCATACACATAAAAAACTCCAACCCATGCTAATTTTGTTTGATCCCACAGTGGAAGATTCTTGTGGGTAGAGGCACTCTTCCTCTTTGAATTTATATACTTTATAGAGATGTGATATGAAAAAAAAAATGCTTACCCAATTCTTTCATCCTAGAAAGAGTTAGAGGAATAGAATAGAGATTAAGACATCATCTATCCTAGATAGATGGAAGAATAATTAGAGCATTCCTAATTTGTGGTGGGAATTTATACATTTCTTCCCCATCTCCAAGCAGTCCTTTTTAATTAGATCAAACCTACTTTAAATGGTCCTCCTTCATCAGAGCTATACCTTAAAAAACTACATTTCTTTCCCTCTCTGTCCATCCATCCATCCATCCATCCATCCATCCATCCATCCACCTATTTCATAGGTTTGCTTCTGTCTGAGACTAATTTGTAGATATTGGATGTATTTTGTATTTCCTCAACTCTTGCTTCATAATAGGGAGATTAAGTTTAATATATCAGAACAATCATCTGGTGAGGTTTAGTTTACAAAATTGCCTGATTTAAAACACATTTCGAAGCAAATCATGTTCTTTATCTAATACCTAATCATTAGCATTAAGTTTTCTTCCAGAGATATCTTCCAGAGATAACAAATATTGTAGAGGAAAAAATTCTCAAAGCATAGGCTGACAGCTGCTTTACTTTAAAAAAAAATCTTAACTACCAAGAATACATAATCCAAAAATTACTTTAAAAATATGGTGTCAGTCCACATACACCTGAATGTAATCCTCTCCTTGAACCATGGAAGAGAAGAAAATAGCATGCTTGTATGTCTACAGTAGAAAGTAAAAAGCTACCAATGTGCTCTGAAATCTTGGTGCTGTGATAGAACTGCACCACATGAGCAGGCAAAATGACTGGAGCATGACCTCAGGAAACCCTAGATTTTTTGACGTCCTTCCTTATAACCTGTACATTGAACGAGTGGGTGTTATGAAATGTAATCAGAAAGCAGATTGGCTTTTGCTTCTGTGGGAGCATTCTTTCTTGCTTCTAGGTAAAAATGTGGGCAGTCTCATGATTTTACACCTTGCTCTTAGGTAATTACAATTTCCTTGGCTTCTTTAAATCACAGAAGAACATCAATTCAATATTTAGAACATCTGGTCCTATGTCTAAGTCAAAGCTGTTGGTTTCATTCAAGGATGTAGCCAATCTTCTTCTTGCCTTCGGCTTCTAAATCTCTTTTTATTACAGCTGATTCCCCAGAATTGAAACAGGAGGAAGCAGGAAAGTGAGGGGAGAAAGCCAGGTGTTATTTTACCCTGGTTTCATTCTTTATGGGCATACCCGGTATTTAAAGCTGACAATATCCTTTTTAGCTGTGTTTGCACATTCTTCAGAGTCTCCCTTGTTTTTATGTGTTCCTTCCATCTGTTTAATGCTTCTCTCTCTCCCTCCCTCTCTGTCTCTCTGTCTCTCTCTCTCTCATGATTTCTTGCTTACTCTTGCAAGCCCTGAGAATATAGTGATATTTGCTAGCCATTACTAAGGTTCTTTTGCTCCTCTAAAACTATCTTACTGACCAAGCCCTGAGATTATTTCCACACCAAATCTCTTTTACACGTGGTCCATGTGGCCCTCAAGAAACACATACACATTTTTGTTCCTATAAGTAGTGTGAGGGCAAGTACGTTCTAACTAGGTGGCAAAATCCTTTTACTCTTGCCTTTGGAGCAGCTGCCCAGCCTATTTCTGCCATTAGGTCTACGTCGGAGAGGCTGGAAGGCTTTCCTAACTTTAGGGGACAAGATTTCTCAGATCCATTGAAGCCTCTCTGTCTTGACTTGAGAGAAAGGGGACCCCAAACTAACTCCTGATTCTAGTCAAGATCTAGTTCCTCAGTCCTTTTATGTCTATTTCCCAAAGGGTTAGGGGCTTCAAAATTCATATAACCTTGGTTTTTGGTTACAGCCCCTTTGAAATTCTTCAGCACATTTGCCTTACTTTGGCGTCTGAGAAGCAGAATAGTGTAATAGTTAAATAGTTAAATAGTTAAAGATTCTGGAACTCGATTCTTCAGCTTCAAATTCCAACTTATTTAACCTGGCTAGCTTCAGTTTCCTTTTCTATAAAATAGGCTTACCTGGCTGATACTAATAATGCCTACTTGCTAAGTTCATTGCGATGATTAAGTAAGTTAATAGGATAGGACACTGAAAAGAATGGCCCGGAAGTCAAGACAAGATGAATATTATTTTATCAACCTGTTAATGGTCTCTTTATCCCTGGAAATGTCAATTAAAAGCTGGCAAATGCAATACATTGGAGAATTTACCTCTACACGAGGTGGGAAAGTGGGAGTCTAAGAGTATTCCAACTGTGAGACTAAAATTCAATTAGTCAGGAGACTGACCAGGGATTCAATACTGGCCAGAAATTTAATACTGCTCGTGAGTAACTTGTGAGGACTTCAGTATGTCCTTTAGTAACTTATATGTTTGCTTCTCTCGTTTATATGTAGGATTAAAAATTTTTCCCATTTCAGAACATGAAACTTCTTTCTCAAAGGAAATTTATTCCTTTAAAAAATACTTATTAAGCATATTCCAGGTTTTCTAGGTACTGAAGATATGGCAGTGAACAAAAACTGAAAACAAACAAACAAAAAACAAACATCCCTGCCATCATGGAGCTTGTATTCTATTAGTAGGACCCAAAAATTTAACTATGTGTGATGTCTTATAGTTGCCCCCCTGCCAATAGAACCACAAGGAGACTTGAACCGGGAAGAGGAGGGATGGTCTGGGTGTCCTCACCTCCTTGTGACAGAAGTAATCCCGTGTTTAGGGCATAATAAAATGAGTTCCGATCATCTCCATGCGGTCAGTGATGGCGAGGCTGTGAATAGTATTCAGCAAAGGAAAGAAGGAGGCTTTTGCCAGGAACATGCAGAATTTTGGATTCCCATTCTTTTGCTGGATGGTGATGATATTGAGGCTAGCAAGAGGAGGTCTTATGCGGAGTACGCAAATATTCCGACCTCCCTTTTGGTCTCCCAGTGGAGTCTAGAGACTGAGAAGGGGCAGCCCTACCTAGAACTCCTTATCCTATGTTCCCGTGTGATTCTTACAGCAAGAAATCTCTGAGTCGCTGTGGTGTCTTGCAGATGGTGGCATAAGGAAAAGGAAAAAGAATAAACAGTTTAATAAGATTATATGTGTTTGGAAATTCTTTCCAACTAGAAGGAAACATTGTTTCTGTGACCTATAAAAGAACCTAGAAATACAAGTGACATTTAAAAAATCTTATATTTATCGGAATGTCGCACACTAAGACTGACAGCAACAAATGTGGATGAGAATGTAGATCAAACTGAATGCTCACCAGGGGAGTCCTGGGTGGCTCAACTGGTTAAGCGTCTGACTCTTGATTTCCACTCAGGTCCCGATCTCACAGTTTGTGAGTTTGAGTCCTGCATTGGGCTCTGCGCTGACAGTGTGGAACTTGTTTGGGATTCTCTCTTTCTCCCTCTCTCTGCCCCTCCCCCACTCATGCTGTCTCTGTCTCTCTCAAAATAAATAAATAAATTTAAGAAACCCCTGAGTGTTCATATATTCTTGGTGAAAGTGGAAAGCGGTACAATCACGTAACAAACGGTCTGGCTATATTTATAAAATTAAGCCCACAACCTCCCCTGTGGCACAGAATTTACTCATGAGAAATGAAAGCATATGTTCAAACACACAAACACATACAAGAATGTTCATAGCAAATTATTCAGAACAGCTCAAAACTAGACACAGCCCAGATGCCCACCAATAGGAGAATAGATAAACTGTGCCTTGCTCACATGGTGGAATACTACTCAATAATAAAAAGGAAGGCAACAGCATAGAGAAATCTCAAACACAGAGTGTTAAGTGAAAGAAATGTTATATACATACTGTATGATCTATATGAAGTTCTAGAACAGAAAAATCTATAAAAAAAATTAAAACGAAATTGTTTCTGGGATGGTGGGAGCAAGAATGGATGGAGAAGGAGTATGAAGGAAATTTCTGGGGTTTCAGTAACCTGTATCTTGATAGGAATTTGGAGTTGCACAAGTGTATGTATCTGAACTTACTGAATGGTACACTTAAGGTATTTGCATTTCATTGTATGTAAAATTTAGCTCAAAAGAAAAAATCCTGTAAAACAGTAAATTCTAGTTAATGTTAAACATGCTTAAACATTTAGGGAAATGTACTGATATCTGCAAGTTATTTGGAAAACCATAAAATAAAATGGTTTGATAAATGGATAGATAATTATGTTATCTAGCAAATATAGTAAAGAGTTTATATTAGAATCTAGGTGGTTGGTACATGTTTATATACTATAACCTTAATTTCTTTAAGCTACATAAGTTTCAAGATAAAGGTTTAGGGGAAAAAAGTCTAGTTTGAGGTGGGAATATGATATTTTATTATCATGCCTCATGTATTATAAAATTTCAAACATCATGATATTTCATAGTTTTCTCATGTACCTCTCACTGAGATGGTAAAGATGATAAGATATGCATTTATTCGCTCAATAAGTTATTTATTCAGCAATTCATTATCAGTCCTCAATAGGACAGGCAAAGGTAGTCTGTTCCTGCCCATAGAGTCTTTCTTTTTGAAATTTATTTCTGATATTTTATCCAAATATGTAGTTTGTCCTTTTTATCTTTTTATTAAAAAATAATTGACTCACAACATTGTATTAATACAATAGTGATTGAATATATACATTACGAAAAAAATCCTTAAAAAATATTTAGGGACATCTGGGTGGCTCAGTCAGGTAAGTGTGTGACTTTGGCTCAGGTCATGATCTCACAGTTTGTGGGTTCAAGCCCTGAATCAGGCTCTGTGCTGACAGCTCAGAAGCCTGGAACCTGCTTCGCATTCTGTGTCTCCCTCTCTCTCTGCCCCTCCCCTGCTCATGCTTGGTCTCTGTCTCTCAAAAGTGAATAAACATTAAAAACATTTTTTTAAACAAAAAAAATTTATATACATTATGAAAGGGTCACCACACTAAGTCTACCTACCTACCATCTGTTGCCACACCAAGTTGTTAGAATATTGACTATATTCCCTATGCTGTACCTTACAGTCCTGTATTTTATTTATTTATTTTATAACTGGAAGATGTACCTCTTAATACCTTTCACCTGCTTCGTCCATCTCCCACCCGCTTCCCCTCTGGCAACCATCAGTTTGTTTTCTGTATTTGAGTCTGCTTCTGCTTTGTTTTATTTGTTTGTTTAGTTTGGATTTTAGATTCCACATATAAATGAAATCGTAGTATTTGTCTTTCACCGTCTGGCTTATTTCACTTAGCATGACATGCTCTAGGTCCATCTGTGTTGTCACAAATGGCATGATTTCATTCTATTTTATGGCTCCGTAATATTCCATTTTATCTATATACACCACGCCTTCTTTATCTGTTCATCTGTTTAGGTTGCTTCTGTATCTTGGCTACTATAAATAATGCTGTAATGAACATAGGGGTGCATATCTCTTTTTGAATTAGTGTATTTGGTTTTTTGGATAAACACCTAGAAGTACAGCTGAATCATATGGTAGTTCTTCTAACAGAAGAAGAATAAATCTTATTTTTTAATCAGTCTGTTAATAGCTAATATAGCATTTTCCTTTAAAGTCCCCAATCCTGCTTAGATATGTTACTTGTATTTGATTTGAAAATTTTAAATAAAGAATAATGAATTATTATGAAAACAAGCTCTAGCAATAGATCTTATGGTGCTTTCTATATTTAACCAATAGCTAGCAAATTATCTCCAATTAATATTCTTCATGTCTTTCATGTAAAGTACAGCCATAAAATATTAGTTTCTGAAGTGAATTAATCCAAAGTAAAACCAGTTGAATAAGTAACTTTAAAAAAATTCTCCCTTTCTCTCTCTCTTTTTTTTCTGAAACATAAGCCAGCAACATCACAAGGTTTTTTCTTAATACCTACATAATGTAAATTATATCTGGCATGTCTCCTTACTAAAACCACAGTGCCCAGACATAACTAAAGTAAATAGCTTTAAGCAAGTTAATTTATAATCTCATCCAGTGAGTGTATATGCAGCTGTCAAAAAACATTATTCTTCTAGTTACTGACTTTAAATACAAATCCTATTATCTCTATTATCAAAAAGCTAGAAGCAGACTTTGGGCCAGTTAAACCTTGTGTCCAGTCTTCAGTCCTCTTTCTGTTCTTTCCTTCTGTGAATCTACTTACCTGACCCTTTCCCTCAGCAATAGTTTTATTTTTCCTATAAAATACTGAATATTTTCTTTAAACACTCCCAGCTCCAAATTTTTAAAAAGTCACGCAACTTTCCTACTTTAATTATAGCTCTACTATTTCTCATCATCCACGTGCTAAATATAATCCATTCTTCTCTTAATCTAGTGTATTAAGCCACTGAATTTTGTTAGTTTTCCCCTCGAAAATTTCTCATCTCTTTCTTTCTCTTTATTCTGTCAGTCTACTTCAATATACTTAATTAAACTATGGCAATAGCTTTTATTTTTAAATGTATTTATTAATTTCTGAGAAAGAGAGAGAGAGAGAGAGAGAATAGGGGAGGGGCAGAGAGAGAGGGAAAGAGAGGATCCCAAGCAGGCTCTGTGCCATCAGCACAGAACCAAACATGGGGCTCGAACTCAAGAACCATGAGATCGTGACCTGAGCTGAGATCAAGAGTCCCGCACTTAACCAACTGAACCACCCAGGCACGCCACAACAGCTTTTAAAAGTAGAAAGTAGAATTTATTGTTGCTTTTTCTCCAATTATTAAAAAAAAGTCACAAAATAAATTAAAAAAATAAATTTAAAGCATAATTTTTGGTGTCGCTATGAGCTAGTTGAAAGAACTATCCACATTTTGTTTATACGCTTCTGGTGGTTTATCACATGTTTTTCAAAAACATGTTTTAATTATGTATATTACTTTTTCAAAAACATACCCAAATTCATGCATTTAATCCCCACATTTGCATATTTATTTCATTTTTAATTTTTTCTTGTTATAAACAACACTAACATGAGCATCTCTGTATATACATTTTTGTAAATCTCTGATTACTTCCTACAGATAAATGCCAAGAGGTGGAAATAGTGAGTTAGATAGTATAAATTATCAAAACTTTAAAAATAATCTTTCCAAATGTTTTTTTCTAAACCTACTTGCAGCAATGTAGGAGTATCTGTTTTGTTATATTTCCAAAAAAATCAGCATTAACGTTTAAAAATTATCAGTTTTAGGGGCGCCTGGGTGGCTCAGTCGGTTAAGCGTCCGACTTCAGCTCAGGTCACAATCTCGCGGTCGGTGAGTTCGAGCCCCGCGTCGGGCTCTGTGCTGACTGCCTGGAGCCTGTAGATTCTGTGTCTCCCTCTCTCTCTGACCCTCCGACGTTCATGCTCTGTCTCTCTCTGCCTCAAAAATAAATAAACGTTAAAAAAAATTCTTTAAAAATTATCAGTTTTATAGCTTACAATGGTATCTCAATTCTCAGCCCTATTTGGTAATAAAGTTAATTTATTTTTAAGAAAAAAATCTTTTTTTCTTGTCTTCACCCTATTTTCTTATTGGAGCCTTTATGTTTTTCTTATTCATTTTGCCATAATTTTATAATGTGTTTTTGTCTCCATTTTCTCCCAATTCCAAATACCCCTCATTCTTGCATACCTCCATTCCAGAGAAATACAACGAATACACCATTTGCTTGTCCAAATTGTAAACGGTTCTTCAATCCCCTACAGAATCAAGACTGACATTCAATGTTTTTAATTTGTCTGTCTACCTAAGCCTATCAATAACTATCACCATCCTCAACACCAATGATGTGTCCATCCGTACCAAGGGTGTGTGCAAAGATATCGTTCCCTGATGGCTTCTCTTTCTCTTATCATCTGAAGCCTATCACTCCGGACTCCCACCCTACACAAATCTTATCTATTTACCCCAGCTCACACCTATCTTTCCTGGCAGAGTTTCTATTTACTTTTCCAATATTTTACCTACATGCTCCTGCCAGAAATCTGGGAGCCTTTGCTGACACTTTCCTCTTTACCTCACATACTCGATCCATAACCAAGTACAGTTGGCCCTTGAACAACATGGGTTTGAACTGTGGGGGTCCACTTATATGCAGATTTTTTTTAATAATACAGTACTGCCAATGTAGTTTCTCTTTTTTTTTTTATGATTTTCTTAACTTTTCTTTCTCTGTAGCTTAATTTATTATGAGTATAGTGTACAATACATATAACATACAAAACATATGTCAAGCAACTGTTTCTCAGTAAGGCTTCCAGTCAACAGTAGGCTATTAGTAATTACGTTTCGGGGAAGTCAAAAGTGATATGCAGATTTCTCATTTACAGGGGGGGTGTGGGAGGGTTGGTCGTCAGTGCTCCTAACCCCTGCACAGTTCAAGAGTCAGCCGAACTCTTCATTTCCTTCATAAATACTGTTTAAATTCTCTTGCTTATCGGAACCAACACTGCCACCATCCCAGGCCACGACTTAACCCTGTACTACCTAGAGTATGAAGAGCCCCTCCACTACCTATCATTCATCGCTTTTTAGTACGCCTGGGGACATTTCTAAAAGGCAAAATCGATCACAGTTCTTACGCTGGCTTGAAACTCTACCAATAGATTTTTATCGCACTTGGGATAGAATCCAAGCCTGCTCTGTGTAGAGCAGGATCTGGTTGCTCTTCACCATCACCTTTCACTACTTCCCCTCCGGGCACCTTGGTCACTGTCTTCTCAAATGCAATACAACTTCCTTCTCATCAGCACTTTCCTATATCCTTTGTTCCTCCCTGCTACTTCCTTCCCTGTACCCACATCCTATTCCTCCTGCAGTTACCAACTTAAATGGTAACTTCCTCAGGGCACAGCTCTCAACTGTCTAGATGAGGTTACGTTACTTCCTCACTGAGTTTGACAGCAGGATGCTTTTCCTCTGCAGTGCTTATGATCATTTTAATCACTGCCGCAGTCTTGCAGTTTAATATTTGTTGCCTTTCACAAGGGCAAGGACCGTGTCTGGATTTTTCAGCATTCTATGCCAAGTATTGGGCAGAATGCCTTGCAAAAACAAGAAACTCAATAATATCTGTGGCCTGGAAGAGAAAAAAAAAGAAAACCTGATTTATTCAATGGATACAGTACTTACTTGTTATTCCCCAAATTATCCTTGTGGTTAATTTTTATTTCCCCAAGTATAGTTCATATTTTTCAAGTCAAAAACCAGGTTCTATACTTCTCTATAATCCCCATAACAGAGAACAGTTTTGCAAAACAGCAGATGTTAAATATATAGCAGTTGAGATAAATGTGTGGTTGAATAGTCACAACACTGACCTCTTCAAAAGAAATTGAAGGACAGGTAGTCAAAACAAAGTTTGGTACTGAGGGAAAATAGACGAAAGGGGATAAAAACATCACTACTGGTCAACTGGAGGTTGATTGATAATCAAATTATGAGTATTGATGATGTTCTCAGTTTTCTAGTTGCTTATGAGGAAATCTGTTAATGCAGAAAAATCAATTTGCTTGAATGCAATTCAAATAAGAGATTGAATTAATCCAAAACTTGCCATTTTCTCTTGCATAATGATAAGCATTATTAGCTGTTTCTTATTGTCCCATCAAATGATTCTTTTAAGGAGCAGCTGAATCAGGTAAAGAGGCATCGGAGAGTAGGTAATAAGGTCAAGGAAAACCCAAAATTAAATTGTAAAACAAAAATACAGTTAAGTCTGAATTATTTAGCAGCAACCTAATCCAGTTAGAACATAGGTCAGATCTGATACCTTCTCACTGCCATAATTAAGCATAGGCAGGAGTCCAGGGCGTTACCTTCGTTTAGAACAGAAAGGCCAGGGGCCAGCCTCAATCCTCAGATCCCGGGTGGAACCTAAAATCAGCATCAATTAGCCACTGCCAAATTATTCACTATCTCTGGGTGTGTATTTTCCCCAGGTTGTACCGTGTCTCAGGTTGGAACTTGTCCTTTCTTCCTGCCATCCACATCTACCTCAAAGAGTTTCTTTGTAATATGTGGATACAGTGCGAACCCTTCTTTTGAAACAGTGCAGTCATATGAACCCTTGACCCCAGTTGCTGAGTTCCTTGCAGGGTGTCAGAATGCAAATTTGAGTCCAGGGGCCAAAGAGAACTGATTTGCTCTTCAGAATTGAAGAAAAATTAAACACTGTAGAAGGGAACTGTAGAGTATGTAGGTGTTTCGGTGGCGGGGGAGGGGAGGGGTTTGGAAGACTGCCACCTGCTTCAGCAATGATTCCTCCCAAACCTCTAGTTGAGTGTACCAAAGCCCATAAAACATGTCATCTAATGGGCTGATTGTGCAAACTATGGAAGGGCCTGAGAGTCACATCTGAGAGAAAACAGGGAAGCCAAAAGAGACAGAGTCCCTAGCAGAGAAGAAGAGAGTGTGTAAGCCTCCACAGTTTACGCTTAGTTTCCGTGGCTGCACAGGGGTCAGTGTCTAAAACTGACACTCCTCACTGAAATCTGTGTTTCTTTTCCTTTGAGAGAAAGTAAGACAATTTCTTAAGGGAAGCTCGGTGAAACTCAGTGACATTACGGGTAACTTAGTTAAGATAACAAAGGAACTGAATAAAGAAGCAAGTTAAAATCATGTAAGTTAATTTTAAGGGAAAACAATCCTATGAAAAAGTCAGTGTTTCATTGAAATATTATGCAAATTATAAAAATATAAATTATAATCCTATTTCTTCCGTTAAAGGTTTGATCTTGAACCAAGTTACTCTACAATCCTGTTCAGACTGTCTTATTTATAACACGTGATTGATAATATTTTGCAGCATTGTGACAGGGCTAGGTGATCTCCTGAGACCATTCTCTCTCTCAGAATGATGATGCTTATCTGCATAACTGAATTGAATCTTTAAATGTATATTTTGTTTCCATTACTAGGAATTCAATTAGCTAAAACAAGCCATACTGATTACTAAAACGAATATCATTAAATAGTTCAATTTTCTTAATTTTAGGAAAGAACTCATGAAAAATGGTATCTGGGAGGGCAAGGGAAAATAAAAGCAGGTTTTCTAAGAGTTCTGAATTATAATACTATTTCCCATAAATAGACAATTATTTATTCTATCCTTATTTAAAGTAGCTTTGCTATATTTTGAAATAAATCAATTCTGTCTAGCAGCAAATACATGTGCACTTTTATCTGTTCAATAATATTTCAAATTATGCTTTTGAGCAATATTTTTCTTTCAAAACTTAGATAATGTTGTTAATTTCCAGTTTTCTGTTTGTTTTTGTTTTTTGTTTTTGTTTTTGTTTTTGTTTTTTCATTTTGATCTGATCTTATTTTTCTCTGAATGGAGCTACCTCTGTTACAGTCCTAAAACAGCCAGTACTTAACAATAATACATGTGTATGTGAAAAATGTATTCTTTAAAAATATATTTACATGTAAATGTTCCAAACCCATGTGTTATTGGGTATTTTTATTTACAGAAAAGGAAATGGAGAGAGGTTAAGTGAAGTTCAATATCATATCGCTGTCAGTGGGTGAGTAGAAATTCAAATCCTGATTTCTAACTTAAGTTCATCTTCTTCTGACCTTACCAAAAAATGGAGAACACAGAGGTAATGCAGATATACATAAATGGCACCACAAAATCATTTTTTGTCCCCAAATAGAGGTTTCAGATGATTTATATTTTCATAGTATTATTAATTCATATCGGCAACAGCATGTGAAAACCAAGTAACAACTCCGTGGGTTAGATTAGGTAATGTGCTCCATCACTCTCTCTTTAATTAGCTGAATAATTGCTTCAGCTTTTCAATTCTTTGTCCATAGAGACCTGAGATTCAACTTTCATTGCATGAAGATCACGTTCAGATTTTTCAAAGGTAATTTGTTCAATTTTGTTCACCAAAATGATTGACAGCTGTTCAGAAAGAACAAAATCCAGACAAAGCCAAGCACTGAGAATCACTGATCCATGAAAGATTTTTTTTTTTTTTTTTACTCTGGGAAACACCTACCTAGACTTATAATTATTAATATTTTATATATTCATATACTTATATGAAATGCTATCAACTTGCTTATATTTTTATTTTTATATCTACTTCTGAATCATAATTAGTGAGTGTTTTTGAAAGACATACAGGATCACCAGGACTGAAACATATTTAGTCAAAGTAAAATCAGAAGGAAGGCAGCATGCACAGTGGACTATGCAGAGATACAGAAATTAGAAATTCAAATGCAATATAAACTTGACCATACCCTTTTTTATACATGACCTTGTCTTTTATGTTTTTTATATATTCTTACTGTCTTTGAAATGAGGTTCAGCTTAATCATAAAGGCAATTAATTGATTCCATAATAACAAGAGAGGAAATAATTTTATTTAACTGGATTCGGCTCCATATTTGAAAGGTCGTATAATCACATAGCATATAAAATCCTAACACTTAGAGGCAAACTGCCTTTGAATGGTTTAAGCTGTTTCAAACCATCATGTGTTTGTGTGTGTAACATGTGACGTACAATAGCCAGTTTTGCCATCTGTAGTGTTGCCCTTAGCAACAGAAAAGCATGTGACAGTGCTTATGCGACTCTGCTGGCCTGCAACAGTGTGTAGAAGGATTTAAGCAAAATGAAACAGACTGCAATATTGATCCAGACAACTGGAGTTTTCAAGTGTTAGTGCAATGATAATGCAGACTGTTAAGAGAAGTAAGGAGCAAAGAAAACAAGCAGGGAAAACTGAAGTGAGAGACTTTGGCAACAAAAAGGGATACGTTTTCGAGGTAATTGTAAAGTTAAATTTAAATTATGTACCTGTAGGGCAATGTGATCATTTTATTCCTTTGTCCCCATCGTTTTATAACTTATACTCAGCAAATAAGGCCAACCTGTATTCTGCTGCTTGATTTGAAATAGGGTAGTTCTAGAATCACAAACACCTTCTTCTGTTACCACCATAGTTAAGTATAAGACTGAGGATTCCATTAACAACAACTATGTTCATTTAAAGAAATCTAGGGAAATACATTTTCAGGGGAGATTCTTTTTCTAGAATTCATAGAACATCTTAAATTGAATAAAATTATGAAATTGCATATAAAAAGATATGTTATATGTATTATATAATCATGCCAAATGCAAAACCATAAGATGTTTTCAAATGTAATCTTCTAAAAAAATTTTTTGAAACAAGAACAAAACTATGAAAGGGAAGATTTTACAGTGCACATGATAAACTCAATTTTACTCCATTAAGACACTCTGGTTGGGGCGCCTGGGTGGCTCAGCCAGTTAAGCGTCCGACTTCTGCTCAGATCATGACCTCACGGTTCGTGAGTTTGAGCCCCGCATCAGGCTCTGTGCTATCAGTTCAGAGCCTGGAGCCTGCTTCAGATTCTGTGTCTCCTTCTCTCTCTGTCTCTCACCCCACTCACGCTTTTTTCCTCTCTGTCTCTCAAAAAATGAATACATGTTTAAAAAAATTTAAAAAGAGACACTGGTTATATATCTTTAATCAGAAAGAAAAAAATGCAGACATAATGACGTAAGGACCAACGTTAGATACATATCATGTAGACATATAGGCTTCTGTGCTCTGTAATCCTTCCGTGTAAGTTTCAATACATTTAATTTTCTACCTTAAAGAGAATGACATTGTGAAGAGAACTATTGTGAAAAGAACAAATCTCAAAAGGAAAAATACCCTCACTTTTACTCTCTTCTGTTTACTGTTATAAAGAGGACAGGAAATACCTGAACTTTACACTTACCAAATAGTTCAATGGATGGGAAAACCAACAAATACTGAGCACTTGTGATATTTACATTTCTTTATATGATCTCATTGCAAAAGCAGTATGAAGTACATGGTGTTATACCCATTTTATAGATGAGAAACTTGAAACTTGAATAGCTTAAGTGACTGTCCCAAGGCTATCACTTAAGAATCAAGTCTATATTTTCACCCAAGCCTTATACCACACCCTTGCTTGCCACTAAGCCACTTAAGAAGGAAGTCTGTGTGTACTCACATTCAACATCATAAGGTTTTGTACAGATACAAGAGGTGGGCAGTATATTTTAACTCTGAGCTTCCAAAAAGTCAAGCCAGTAACATAAATACATCATCAGATATAATTCTCTAATTTTTCAAGAAATATTTATTCAGTACCTACTCTATGTGTACAGACATGCTACTAGGTACTAGATATAAAATGGAGGGAAAGCAGACCGAGTTGTTCCCTTCTGTACTAATCAGGGCTCTCCAGAGAAACGGAGTCAATAGGAGATCTATCTATCTATCTATTATCTATCTATCTACCTATGTATCTATGTATCTATCTATCTATCCATCTGTCTATCTGCTGAGATGTCCCATAATCTGTGTTTTGCATGCTGGGAACCCAGGAAGGTGGGTGATAGAGATAGTCTGAATCTAAAGACCTGAGAACCAGGAGCACTGGGGCAGGAGAATACCATGTCTAAGCTCAACAGTCAGAGACAGCAAATTCAACCTTCCTCCACCTTTTTGTTCTAATCAGGCCCTCAAGAGATTTCAGGATGCCCATCCACATAAGCAGGTGTGTGTGGGGGGTGGATATTGGAGGGCATCTGCTTTTTTAGTTCACCAATTCAAATGCTAATCTCTTCCAGACACACCGTCACAGATACACCCATACATAACGTTTAACCAGGTATCTAGCATCCTGTGGCCCAGACAAAATGACAAATTAAATCAGCCATCACACCTTTCGAGCTTTGCCGCATGGAATCATGGCCGCATGGAATTACCATGCCCTGCCTTCTTAGTCCTCGCTGAAATGATGAAATAAAACATTAATCTAGTGTTTTATTTCTATCTCCTCAGTAAGAATACAATTGCTCTAATTCACCACCCAAAACTCTGTCTGACCCCATAATTATAATTCAGTGAATGATTACAGTAATCACACCCAAATACATCATTATAATCTATGGAAGGAACCATTTCGGTTTTATAAAGTAGAGAGAAGGGGGTGGGGAAGAGAATGCCAGACAGCTGTAGGAATGAGAAAGAGGTTTGAAAATAGAGACGGATTGGAAACAACACTTAAGAAGTTTGGCTACAAATGGGAAGAACAATGAAGTGAGACAATAGCTGGAAATTAAAGAAGAGACAAGGCAAGCATTTTAAATGTTTTTGTTTAATTTTGCTTTGTTGTGACTTTTAAGGTGGGAGAAACTTGAACAGGCTTACTTACATGTTGATGAAAGTGGGGCAGACTGCTAATGGGCCCTCAAAAGTTATTCTCTCCTTCTGCAGAAATAGAATTTTATAGAACTTCCCTACGACCCAGCAATTGCACTACTGGGTATTTATCTCAGGATACAGGAGTGTTGATTTGAAGGGGCACATGCACCCCAATGTTTAGAGCAGCACTATCAACAATAGCCAAATTATGAAAAGAGCCCAAATGTTCATCAACTGATGAATGGATAAAGAAGAGGTGATAAATGCAATGGAATACTAGTTGGCAATGAAAAAGAATGCAATTTTGCTATTTGCAACAATGTGGATGGAACTAGAGCGTATTATGCTAAGCGAAATAAGTCAGTCAGAGAAAGACAGATATCACATGATTTCACTCCTATGTGGAATTTAAGAAACAAAACAGATGAACACCGGAGAAGGGAAGCAAAAATAAGATAAAAACATAGAGGGAGACAAATTATAAGAGATACTTACTTTTTTTTTTTTTTACTGTTTATTCATTTTTGAGAGAGAGAGAGAGAGAGGGAGGGAGAAAGCATATTGGGGGAGGGGCATAGAGAGAGAGGGAGACACAGAATCTGAAGTAGGCTCCAGGCTCTGCGCTGCTGGTGCACAGCCCAATATGGGTCTTGAACTCACAAACCGTGAGATCACCACCTGAGCCGACATCGGACACTTAACTGACTGAGACACACAAGTGCCCCCATTAGCGACTCTTAAATACAGAGAACAAACAGGGTTGCTGGTGGAGTGTTGGGTAGGGGAATGGGCTAAATGGGTGACGGACATTAAGGAGGGCACTTGTTGGGGTGAGCACTGGGTGTTATATGTTAAGTGATGAATCACTAAATTCTATTCCTGAAATCATTTTTACACTATATATTACCTAACTTGGATATAAAGTAAAAAATATAATTAATATATGTATATATATTTTACAAAATAAAAACAATTAAAAAAAAGAAGTCGAATTTGGCTGGGCACATGGTGACTCAGCTGAAGATTACGTCCCTCCCCTTGCCTTGCAAGCGTGTGGCCATATGACCAAGCTCTAGCCAATGGTATACGAGTGGAAGGGATTTTTGCAACCTCTGCAAGCCTTCCTTAAAGTGGAATTTTGTGCTCTCCACTTCTGATCTTCCCCACTACCGACAGGGGGGAACACGGAAGATGTGGTGACTTAATTCAACCACGTGGGACAGCAGCAGCATGAAGGGAAGCCAGGTCTGTGAATGGATCAGAAACACTCTGCACTCCATCTGCAGACAAATTAGGGAAGAGAGAAATAAGCATTTGTCTTATTGTGCCCCTTTGTGCTGGAGCCTCCTTTCACTAGATGCATAGCCTACACTTTAAGTAGTACTGAAAGGATTAAGTAAAGAGAGAGAAGTTAGAGGGACCACAGTAAAAAGAAGTAGATGAGATTCATAAGAAGTCACAAGAATTAAGAATTTAGAATTAAGAATGATACTGTATATTACCATATGAGTATTTTAGTACTCATAACACATAACAAATATATACCTTTCTGGGCTCTGGGACTTGAGAGAAGTTTTGGGGGAGATCTTCATGTCTTCATATATTAACAAACATTGAAAAAATACACATGTTGCATTTGGTACAACTGCTTATCGATCATTTCTCAGTGCCTATATATGAACTAATGTCAAAACCCTATTTAATAAATATTACTCTGTGAGGTTCTGAATTAATAAGGGTATAGATCTTTGATAATCTGGCTTGATATGACATATATTTGGAATATTTAGAGACACAGATGATTGCATCTTTTTCTTATAAACAAGCTTTTAGTAAGAATTAGCAAAATATTAGAGTGCCTGGGTGGTTCAATCGTTTAAGCCCAACTCTTTTTGTAAAAAATGTTTATTTATTTATGAGAGAGCGAGAGAGAAAGAGAGAGAGAGCGGAGAAGTGTGTGACTGTTGATTTCAGCTCAGGTCGTGATCTCATGGGTTCATGAGATTGAGCCCCACATAGGACTCCTCGCTGACAGCAGCTCGGATTTTTGGGATTCTCTCTCTCCCTCTCTATCTGTTCCTCCCTCCTCCCTCCCTCCCTCCCTCCCTCTCTCTCAAGATAAATAAATAAACATTACAAAAAAAGAATTAGCACAATCTTTAAGGTTTTATCCTTAACCAAAAATTAAAATAATTGAATTCTTATTTGAATACCAATTCAAATACCTATCTTCTTAAATCAAAGAGCTATCTAACTCAAATTTTATCTAATATACTATCAAGAAGTAGTTTAAAGAATATACTAATGGCATACCAACTTATAAAGGATTGCTTATTCTATCTCGTGCTTGTGATTATAGCGAATTCTGATTAAATAGGATCCTGACTCAAGACCAAGTCCTAAATCTAATTGTCTTTGTTTGCTTGACATGTTGCCCCAGGCAGCAGCCTCTAATTTGTTCGTTAAAAATGTCATAATCAGAAGCTCCTTTTTTAAACAAACTGCTCCAACTTACAAAGTTGCATAAATTTGAATATTCTGTCTATCACAAAAGGATGTCATCTCTGCCTGTCCCAGGTTAACAGCATTAGCATTCACTAGTATGGTATTTCTATGGCGCTAGAAACAAAGGAATGAGGATATAACCTTCCATAAGCTTCCATTTACCCTGTTCAAGAGAAGATAAGCTTTTGTATACTTGACAGTTTGCTACAGTGTTTCTCAAATTTTAGTTGGTTACATACGAGTTCCATGACCCGTGTCTGGCTGGCTCCATGCAATATTCAGCACATAGAAGAAGCAAGCTTACTCTATAGCCAGATTGCTTGTTCAAATCCCAGATCTTTTCTCTTCCTAATTACAAGTCATTGTGCAAGTTAACTTCATGGCTCCCTCCCTGCCTCAGTTTCCACATCTGTGGATAGGGAACCTACTAGAAAAATCTGTGATGAAAGTTAAACAAGATAATTTATAGAATTATAGTTGAAGAATATTCAAGAAATAGAGTGGTAAAAATATACAAAATTTTTTACATATATGCTGTCATTATTCATTCTACATATTTGTTTTTTCCTTAGGAATAAATATTAGCTTACTCATGCTACACTATGGTTACCAAACTTTGCAATTTAAGAAGCAGTGTTAAAAATACCTTTGAACACATGAAATACTCCCCTGAAATCTTAGGAATGGGTTTTAAAACATGTAGAAAGCGAAAGGTCACATACAAAATAATATTTCTACGGGGTACCTGGGTGTCTCAGTCAGTTAAATGTTCTACTTAGACTCAGGTCATGATCTCATGTTTCATGAATTCAAGACATGCATCAGGCTCTCTGTTGTCAGCGCAAAGCCCACTTTGGATCCTCTGTCTCCCTCTCTCTCTGCTTCGCCCTTTCAAAAAATTGTTTCTATACTAAACTTTAGCACTATCATACCTTTGTCATAATTTAAGCTTTTAAAATAATAATTCTAGGGGTGCCTGGGTGGCTCAGTCGGTTGGGCGGCTCAGGTCATGATCTCGTCGTCCGTGGGTTCAAGCCCTACTTCTGGCTCCGTGCTGACAGCTCAGAGCCTGGAGCCTGCTTTGGATTCTGTGTCTCCCTCTCTCTCTGCTCCTCTCCCATTCGTACTCTGTCTCTGTCTTTCAAAAATGAATAAATGTTTAAAAAATAAAGATAAATAATAATAATAATTCTAGGGGCACCTGGGTGGCTCAGTCGGTTGAACGTACGACTTTGGCTCAGGTCATGATCTCACAGTTCATGAGCTCTAGCCCCGTGTCAGGCTCTGTGCTGACAGCTCAGAGCCTGGAGCCTGCTTTGGATTCTGTGTCTCCCTCCTTCTTTGCCCCTCCCCTGCTCGCACTCTGTCTCTTTCTCTCTCTCGGAAACAAATAAACATGGAAAATAATTTAAGATAATAATTCTAATAAATGTATGTAACACGTAGAATTGCATGAAACTGGGATTTTAGCTCAGTGTTCAATTACATCCATTGAGATTACTTATTGCTGTTTTGGGTGTGAAACAGACAGTGCTTATGTGTGCAATTTTTTCTTCTCATTTTTTCCAAACAAACCAGCTGAGACTTATGTAGAAGTGAGGAAAAAAAAATTGCAGACACTAACGTTGGTCTCTATCTGAATTTGGCAAAGTTTAATCCATAAAAATCCACAGGTTCTAAAATTGCTGAAAACCCGTAGCTATTTTGCCCACCTCGTTTACTCGTTCTGAAAACTGGGTTTGTGCACAGACTGATGACTTAAGGCTCAGAAAAAATATTTTGGAGTTTATTCTGTCATATGTCTTTTAACGCCATACTGCATTTTTGCTCTCTGGGGTAATAAAAGCTTAATTTGGGGTTTCAGCCTGGGAAGTTCCACAGGTAGGGATGGCAAGAAGTTATTGTGGGCTTACAGAAGAAGAGATAGGAAATAATTCTCAAGGCCTTTTCAGTATTGATAGGAATCCGTAAAGAATGTGTTGTGTATGACATCTTGCTCTTTTTCCTCTACTGAGAGCAACGTGCCAAGAGAAACATAGCAAAAAACAAAAAACAAACAAAAAAAAGACATGGACAGAGAAAAATATAGTAGATAATTTGTGGGTGTTTTTTTTTTCTGGTTGAGAAAAAATGCAAGCCCCCCTTTTCTCTCTAAACAAACAAACAAACTGTGGTGCTTTTAAAAACCATGAGACTTCTGATCAACAGTTTCTAGCACTAATCCAGACCCTGAAGTTCGAATGTTTGGTAGAGTAAAACAGAGTAAGTTTAACCTTTTCCAAGTTGTTTAAAAGGCTGCCATGTTTCTTTAGGACTTGGATGTTACGAATAATTTTATAGTTGACTTTTATTTTAATTTCTTGATCTTGGACTTTCCAACTTCCAGAACTGTGAGAAATAAATTTCTATTGTTTATAAGCCATCCAGTTTATGGTATTTTGTTGTAGCAGCTCACATGGACTAAGAAATTGGATTAGGGCTCCACTCTTATGATCTCATTTAATCTTAATTACTTCTTTAAAGGACTTCTCTCCAAATGTAGTCACTAGGGATTAATGCTTAAATATATGAATTTTGTGAGGGGACATAATTCAGTCTGTAACGATGGCTAATATATATTAAATTTCTTTAACACTTTAGTTTTCCTTTTCTTTCAGGTTGAATAAATGGAAATATTGTTAGTTTTAATCCCTCTACTGTTAGCAAATTGCTCTTAACTATGAACTAATTTTTTATAAAGGGCTCTAAGGGGCGCCTGGGTGGCTCAGTCGGTTAAGCGGCCGACTTCCGCTCAGGTCACGATCTCGCGGTCCATGAGTTCCAGCCCCGCGTCGGGCTCTGTGCTGACAGCTCAGAGCCTGGAGCCTGTTTCAGATTCTGTGTCTCCCTCTCTCTCTGCCCCTCCCCTGTTCATGCTCTGTCTCTCTCTGTCTCAAAAATAAATAAACGTTAAAAAATTTTTTTTTTAAATAAAGGACTCTATGTGCTTCTGTTATTTGGTGAATTTTTGTTATTCATTCATTCATTCATTCATTCATTCCATTCTCTTTCCCCAATCCTATTTCTTTTTCTTTTTTTAAGTTTATTTATTTATTTTTGAGAGAGAGAGAGCACGAGCTGGGGAGGGGTAGAGATGGAGAGAGAGAATCAAGAGCAGACTCCGTGCTTTCAGTATGGAGCCTGATGTGGGGCTTGAACTCACAAACCATGAAATCATGACCTGAGCCGACACCAAGAGTTGCACCCTTAACCAACTGAGCCACCCAGGCACCCCCCTCCCTGTTCCCCAAATCCTATTTCTATCCATGTTGTTTGCAGTTGTTCATTCTTGAAAAAAAAAGCTTGTTATTTGTGAGCATCTAAATGCAGTTTACGTAAGTGGTATTGTGTTATATACCTCATTCTACTTCTTAATTTTTTAAGTTCAACATTGTATTTTTAAGTTCCACCCCTGATTCTCAATGGCATTGTTCTGCCTCCTAGGAACTACTTGGAAAACTGTGGCAACACTGCCATAATTGAGAGAACCATAATGGTTTTTAGTAGGTAGGGTTCAAGGATGACAGATGCCATATAATGTGAGGACAACCCACACAAAAAGGGTCCTATACTACTTTTGAATGTCCCATGTTTATAATTATCTGAGCCAGAAAATAACTGAGTTTTTATATAAGCTTGAGATATTCTATGTAGTTTTTTTTTTTTTTAACGTTTATTTATTTTTGAGACAGAGAGAGAGACAGAGTATGAACGGGGAGGGTCAGAGAGAAAGGGAGACACAGAATCTGAGACAGGCTCCAGGCTCTGAGCTGTCAGCACAGAGCCCGACGCGAGGCTCGAACTCACTGGCCGCGACATCATGACCTGAGCCGAAGTCGGACGCTCAACCAACTGAGCCACTCAGGCGCCCCTATGTAGTTTTACTATAAACTGATTATTATTATTATTATTATTATTATTATTTTTTAGGAATGCTACTGCCACACAAATCAAAGGATATCTGTAATTGTGTTGATTAGAATTTACCAAGATTTGGTCACTATTTTGTAAAATTCTCTCTCATGTCAGTGCTGTCCATGGTATTTGAGTTACCAATGCAACAAGCCTATCAGTAGGTGTATCTATCACATTCACAGTAATTGCAACCATCTGACTGCTTTGTTATGTCTTCTCTTGTGGTCATGCATAAACATTTTCATATTGAAATACGTATTATTTTTTTGTAATTACTTTCCTGTCATTTCTTCTTTATTTTGTAATTAGGGAATAACATAATTTTCAAATACTGTAGATGGATTTTCTTTCTTTCTTTCTTAGGTATCATGAACATTTTGTTACAAAAAGCGATATTGGGTCTGATAGGACTGCGAATCATTTATTTAATGCATTATTGCAAACTGTTACATAGTACTCTAAGGTGTGCATCCACCACGTTTGCTTATCAGCTCTCAAGTGATGGACACTAAGCTTGTCTCCCAACTCTCCAGAGACCCAATCCATGCTGAGATGAACATCTTGCTAATGTCCCCTTGTGCAGGCATGTGGGAAAAAAAAAAAATATATATATATATATATATCTCATATTATTCTGGTCAAGACTATGTAATTCTAATTTTCATATTATCCTTTATGCCCCCTTTTTAAAAACAATTTTACATTTTCTTTGTAGAGCTTTTATGCATTCTGAATTATTTTATTTGAATCATAATTTGTAGTTATTTTTGTTATAAAGGGTATCTCATTTTTGTTAGATTTTCTAATTCATTATTATTGGTGAAGCTGACAGTGCCCATTTTGCATCTAGAAAATTACCTCAACTATCTTGTTCTAAAAGTATTGTCATTAGTTCTATTATTTAAAAAAAATTTTTTTTAACGTTTATTCATTTTTGAGAGACAAAGAGAGACAGAGTATGGGCAGGGGAGGGGCAGAGAGAGAGGGAGACCCAGAATCCGAAGCAGGCTCCAGGCTCTGAGCTGTTAGCACAGAGCCTGATGCAGGGCTCGAACTCACAGACCACAAGATCATGACCTGAGCTGAAGTCTGATGCTTAACCGACTGAGCCACCCAGACATCCCTGTTCTATTATTATTTTTAAGCAGGTGATCTATCTTCTGCAAATTATGAAAGTTTATCTCAACCCTTTCAATTGTTGCATTTCTGTTTGGCCCCCAATAAACACTTTACATTTCAGATATTTTACTCTGTTGAGTTTCTTCTCCTTTTGTTTCTCTGGGGTTATTTTCTGATGTTGGCACTTCTAGTTTTACCTTCTGTATTTCTCAGTTTTTTTCTCATATGATATTCTTCCCTGCTCCTTCTCCAGTTCCTCAATCTGAATTTTCCAATCCTCTGCTTCATTCTTCAGCAGCATGTATCTTGTTTTTTCCTCCATTGATTCTGTTTATTTCAAATACTGTATTTTTTGTACTTAATGTAATGTATCTTAACTTGGAATTTTAGGGGGATATTTTGTTCTAGTCTTAAGGTGTCCTTATCTTTTTTTTTTTTTTTTTTGTCTCCTTAAGTTTACTACCGAGCTTATTTTAAATTCTCAATTTGTCTGTTCTGATAATACTTTCTCAGATGACAAATATTATTCAGCTTTTGTCTTATTTTTGCTTGTTTGTTTTCTTTCATATTGTAGTAACTGTTCTTTTTTGGTTTCTGGTTATTTTTGTCTGTGAGGTCATATTATTCAAGAAGGCATCAGTTACTCTGTTTGGTAACAAATATGGGAAAGGGCCAAAAGCCAGGCCCTGGTCTGTGTCCACCCTGGTGAGTTTAATGAGATTAAAGTATATGACACCAAAAGTAGAATGCAAAGAACAACTGTTGTCCATTCTTAGTTCCTGATATTCCATACAGCAAATCTTTTATACTTCCTGATTTACCACCTTGGACAATCTCTTGTCTACGTCATTGCTTCCAATTTCAATGTAAAAGGGAAAATACTGATTATTTAAAGGAAATTTGCACATAGAAAAGAGCAGAACTAGTAATCAAAATGAGAAACCCAATCAGTGTGAAAAAAATAGAATCAAGAAGGAATAGCTCAAGAAGGAATTAGTGAGCTGGAATGCCAGATTGAGTAATTATTTCAGAGGTAGCAAGAAACAACAATGAAAAAATTTTTAAATTAGTTTTAAAAGCCCTGAAATACATGGAGGATATAAATAGAAATGTATGGGATATAGAATGGATAAATCATTTAGCTTATGAGCAGGCCAGCCAAGCACATCAAAACAAATATCAGAGTATACTTTAATTCACATAAAATTATAAAGCTGCATTTCTTTGTAAAAAAAAAAAAATGAACAAGAAAAAAAGAAAATTCCAAAGGTCAATGATAGATATAAAATGAAAGTCAAGAGGTCAAAAAAAATGGATACTTTTTAAGCTAGAAAATTTAAGTTTAAAGAATGGCATATCAAATGCCACTTCATTTGGGTGAGATTCAAAGAACTGTTTCAGAGAGCATTTCTTTCCTTGCAAAAGATGTTCAGCAAAGAAAAGATAGAATTTTAGTGATATTTAAAGTGTGGTTAACTACCTATATGAGGCTACATTAAATTTTAAAAGAAATTCATGAGTTTTCACAAATAATTCCATGAGACAACAAGATGCTAAATTTACTTGTACTGCCACTGAACTTTACTGTAAGTTGGTTTGAAATTTTTAATTGCTTTTGAGTAGACAATTTAAACCATAAAGAACTGGCATGTTGCCATGGTAGCGTTTCTTCCCCAGCTGAAGAAGTTACAGGGAAGAAAAGATATAGGACAGAAAGTGTTTACACTGAAAACAACTGCATTTTGTAAATGCTTTTGTAAATGTCATATACTAAAGGAGATCTGTGAATCCTGGTTTCAAGTTACTAAAGA
The DNA here is from genome assembly GCF_007474595.2 of Lynx canadensis. Taxonomy (NCBI): domain Eukaryota; kingdom Metazoa; phylum Chordata; class Mammalia; order Carnivora; family Felidae; genus Lynx; species Lynx canadensis. Next base: position 107,043,474 of record NC_044309.1, read on the forward strand.
CAGACTGATTCATCTTTGGGAAGGTATACCAAGTTGTGCTGTAAGACGTGGGCCATTCAAGTTCAAAAATATTCTCTTCCCTGCATATTGGTAGTTCAATAAAAAAAAAAAAAATGGTGGCCATGATAAACTTTTTGCTACTGGTTTCATCTGTGTTCCTTGAAATAGAGATATATCCAATTGAAGAACTCTCCCAGAAGGCAATTCAGAAGGATCAGCTCTATGATCAAGAATTATATGTTGGTTATTCATTCTGTACCCTGATTAATGCCCAAAATTTCGGAAATGCAATTGAAGCAAGATATAACGAAAGGGAAGGAGGGAATAAGGGTGAAAGTTGCAGGAAGAAATAAAGTGAAGTTAGTCAATAATCCAGAGGCAGGAAAAATGAAAGAAAGATATAAAAATAAGAAGGAAAGAAGTTTAAAAAATGGCATATCAAATGCCAGTAGGAAGTACAAAGTAAAAAAGGAAGGAAAGAAGGAAGGAAGGATGGGAGGGAGGGAAGGAGAGAAGAAGGAGGGAAGAAGGAGGGAAGGAAAGGAAAAAGAACATTGGGAAGTATCAAAATCCCTCTAATAAAAGAATGAATATAGCATTTGCAAGACAGTGGCTGAATGGAAATTTGTAGGCTACCTTCACAGCATCCATTGGTTTCCACAACACAAGACAACCATGACTTTTGTCATGGGGGAATTCACACTTTGCAGTTTTACTGAATTTTGTTTGGATAAGGTTAACTGGATGCCCAGTTTGAAGGGTAGAGTCTGATTGGCTTAAGTTAGTAATATATTCCATTCTCCACTGAACGAAGTGATTAATTCCAGGATGGGCAGATGATCCAATCTGAGCCAGTACTTACACATACTTTGAAGTTTCTAAAAAAGAAAAGCTCTTTTAACCTCCTAGAGTGGCAATATGAAGACATGAGGTCTTTCTGCAGCCATCTTGGGACTACCAGGAAAAGGTTGAAGCTGACAGAAGCCATCAGTGGAAGCTGGGGATAAAGATACCTCAGAGGAGATTGAACCAAGACATGGGTTAAGTGATATTTCAATGTTGAACCAAAGCACACTAGAAGACAGAACTATGCAGAGACTTTTCAGTTGCAGGGGCAATTACATTCTTGATTTTCCCTAAGCCCTTTTGAATTGGATTTTCCATTTTTTTGCTTTTGGGACAGAATTCTGATAAAATTTCCTGTAATTCCAAAGTATTTCCTTTCCTTCAAGCCAAATGGAGATAACTGAAGTAAATGAAACACAAAACACTTGTTATATCCTTGGGTTCAGAATCCATGAAAATCTCTGGAACATGCATTTATGACCTCCCTTGTGCAAGGCACTAGAAAGGATATAAAAATGAAAAAGACAAAGCCTGTGACATTCAAAGCACAAAAATGAGCATGGGACTAGAATAGGTAACACATCATTAGCAATGAGGTAGAGATTTTATTTTTATCATTTACAAATAAGAATAAGTTTAATTTAATTTAAGAATTAAATTCAGGCACTGAATTTAAGTACTTGCCTCAGGATGTGCACTAAAACTACAGTGGGTGGCTGATGTCAGTCTTCTGTGACTGTCTCAGGTGACTTCAAGGAAGTATCAAAAACAGGAAGAACTGGAAAACCAGTTAAGCAGAGGCACGCAGGAAATAATTTTGAACAAGCAGAACTGATAGATACATAATGTATAAAGAGAGCCTAAAGGTCTTTCTCCTATGTGGAAATCAGTAAACCTTAATTTTTACATCCAAATTATACCTTACAACTTACATGTATTTAGAGAACTGCTGCAAGAATGTTTACCTCTCTTCCAATTTTGTGTATATAATCCCCTGTTGCTAACAAGCTTTGGAGCAGTTCTTCAGAGCAGTCTGATAGAATGACTTCTGGGCTATAATCTTCAATATGACAATTAATAAAGCATTTACTAACTTGCTTTGAGGTTGACTTTCTTTCAGTCTGCAAAGAGGTGACAGAGCTGATGAGGGATGGAGCTGTGAAGCAAGGCACTGACGCACAATTGCCGGCCAGTCAATTGTAGTCAATATTATGTACTGTCTATATTAAATTCATAATCCACAATTCCATCTGTTTATTGATATGTCTATCACTAGTAATAACAGCGTAACCGTTGTTATAAAGGATTTGACTGTTTTTTGTCTCTGATTACTAAGAAGGGAACTAAATCCAAGGGATTTCCTCTGTGATAGGACTTCTTTGTGATGCATAGTGAGCCCTGATAGTTATACCAATGAGGTGACTCCTAGTGGGCCTCTAGTTAGTTTTTGCTAACAAGATGATTTAAGATAGGGCAAACCACTAAAGAAAAACCAACCATGTGATTAAAGGCTTGAAGCTTGAGCCACATAATAGCCAAAGTCCTTGACCTCTAGGAATGAGAGGGAGGCTGCAGACCGAGTTCAACCAGGCGGCCAATTATGAAATCAATTGTGCCTCTGTAATGAAACTGCAATACAAATTCTGGGCACCGGGGTGCTTGGGTGGCTCAGTCTGTTGGGTGTCAGACTTTGGTTCAGGTCGTGACCTCACCGTTTGTGAGTTCCAACCCCACATCTGGCTCGCTGCTGTCAACACAGCTTTGGATCTTCTGTCCCCCTCTTTCTCTGTTCCTCCCTCACTCATACTCTCTCAAAAGTAAATAAACATTAAAAAGAATAATTCTGGGTGCCAAAATCCTGTGGAACTTTCTATTTGGTGAATACGGTGATGTGCTGGTTGGGTGATTATACCCTGATTCACAGGGAGAGGACACAGATGCTCTCTGTTCCTTCCCAGATCTTACCCTCTGGGCCCTTTCCATTGACTGGTCTTCCTAATTTGTATCTTTCATAATAAAACTTAATCCAAAGTACAGTACTTTTGTGAGTTCTGTGAGTCATTCTAGCAAACTTCCGAACCTGAAGGAGTCATGGGAACCTCCAAATTTATAGCCATTCAGTCAGAAGTGTGGGTGGCCCCTGGTGATCCCTTAAGTGTGCTGGCATCTGAGGTAAGTTCAGTCTCTTGAGAGACTGTGCCCTTTAACTTGTGGGGTCTTTGCTAAGTTTATGTGGCTAGTACCACAATTGAATTACAGTATATTTGGTTAGTTTTAGACCAATTAGTTTGACATGGAATAATAACATAACACCATAGTGAAATTTCAGGGCTAAGAAAATATTGTACCTCAAATAGTTTAATGCGTTAGTATTTAAAGAAAACAATAAGTGTTCCTTAATCTTTTATTCAGTAAGGCATAGTCAGGGTTCCAGAAGACCTTGAGGGAATGTCTGCAAATTTTGAGAGATAATTTGATGAAAGATTTCTGAAGAGGGCTATATTTCAGCCGCTTCTAAGGTGGAGCTAATGTTGTTCAAAGTTAATAGTTGGAGGAAGAGAGACAAACAAAGGAATTACAGTTTCACATGAAGGCAGCCAGACATGAATTCCCTTCTGCAACTCATTCTGTAATGGGGACAGAATACTTTCAAGGTATTTTGCTTACTGTCAAAGTTAGATGAGGTAGGTTGGGTGGGAAAGGAGCTTCTGATGCTCAAGTGATTATGTGATTCTAGAGACTATATGGAGTAGATCAGAGCTAAATTTCAAGTTATTTAATTCCTAACCCTGTGTTTTTTTCTGCCATAACATAGGTCTAGGAATTAAGACAGGCTTGTGCTAAAGTCATAAACAGGGAACATGTATTTACACATTGATTATTTATGATCATTTGTATAGTTACTGAAAGAGTACTTCCTCCCTTTTCCATTCCATAATACCCTGCACTCAGTCTTACTCCCCATGAGAGAGGGACATTACCAGAAAACCACTAGGCATTGCCAGAAAGTACTGAGTGCTGATTTGATGTCAGTGATCATGATTTTATAGTGTTCTGTGCCATTATAATATTTTCTCCGGCCAACTTCAATTACACTGAAGCCAGCATAGACTTGGGTTCTGAGATTAAGATAGAGACAAGAGTGACTGTAAAAAAAAGTTACTAATGAATTATTAATATGATGAAATAAAAAAGAATATGATGAAATGAGGACAGCAGGTGGCTGTGAATAGTGGGGACATGGGGGGTATCAACAGTCTAGAGAACTGCAAAGGTAGAAGAATTGATTTTATGTGACACTTACAGGCAGAGTGGCTTCAAGTGTGGGGCAATGCCAAGATATTTTTCTAGCCTCACCTTAAGTCTTCTGAGTTCGGAGTGCCAAGAGGCCCAAGCACCGTAGCTTGTTGCCTTTAGGAGAAAAGATTTATAACTAGAAGTCAAGACTGATGGACCCCGAAGTAAAGACTAAAACTCAGTTTATTTTCAATATTTTTCAGACTTGAAAAGCAAACTTCTTAATTCTATGACTGTTTTGTTCACAACTAATTTTGAAGTTATTGGTAGTGTTTGATTTTCATGTAAAATTATTCTAGAGCTTTTAAAACAGTGCCCCCCCTGAGGCATTTCTGAAATCAGGCCCGGAACCACTTACTTCATTCTACCTGCTGCTCCAGGAGGCAAGGAAGCCAGTTCAGTGACTTATCAATGAAACATACTCTTTTTTTCAACAAGTCCACCCTAACACCCTAGCTCCATGGTTCTTAGCTGGTAGCACACCATGTACATTCTTTAGAGCAATTAGGAAGCTATTAGAATATGTTCTTTACGGTAAGTATGATGATAGTATCATTTATTTATCTTATAAATACATAAATGATGTTCATTTACAGTGTGTTATGTACAGTTTTACACACTCTACAAATGTTGAATTATTTAATCTTAACATAGTATTGCCACTTTTTTATAGGTTTATTTTCTTATTATATGCATCCAAATAAGGAAACTGAGCTACAGAAAGGAAAAATAATTTGCTCAAGGTTATAGCTAGTAACTGGCATGATTTGAGCCCAGAGCAGCTAATTCCAAAACCATATATTTTAACCACTCTACCTCTCTCAGTGGTCCTTAAAGACAGGTTTTTGCCAAAGGGAGAGTTGGAGGAGGCACTCAAGGTAATGGGAACAGAATGAATAAAGATAAAAACAGGAGTGAAAGAACTTATTTGAAAACTGCAGGGGCGCCTGGGTGGCTCAGTCGGTTGAGCGTCCGACTTCGCTCAGGTCACGATCTCACGGTCCATGAGTTCGAGCCCCACATCAGGCTCTGTGCTCAGAGCCTGGAGCCTGCTTCAGAATCTGTGTCTCCCTCTCTCTCTGGCCCTCCCCCCATTCATGCTCTGTCTCTCTCTGTCTCAAAAATAAATAAATGTTAAAAAAAATTAAAAAAAAAAACTGCAGTATACTCAGACTGATTTAGTGACTTATTTCATAATGGTATAAAATAAAGCTGGCAATTAAAAAATAGTTGTATACTAGTAATGATGTTAGCTGTCAGAATAAACATACAAAACAAATAGTTTGGTGAAGGTAATACATTTCTGTGTATTGACAGCATCATTCCTGAATCTCTGGCCTCAAGTCCTTTGCTAAAATAGAATTCTCCTTTTCAGGGAGTGTGTTGATGTTCACCAAGACCAATCTAGGTTCGGTGATTCAATAAATGGATTCACAGGACTCAGTATATAATTTTACCTATATCTAAGCTTTGTTACAGTGAAAAAATACAAAGCAAAATTATCAAAGGGAAAATGTGCCTGGGACATAAGTATGGAGGAAACCAGGCACACATTTCCAGAGTCCCCTACCTGTGGAGTCACAAAGGACACAACTAATTCCTCCAGCATTGAGTTGTGATGACACATGTGAAGTATTTTTTACTAGAGAAGCTCATCAGATGCTCAGCATTCAAGGTTTAAACTGGGGACTGGTCACATAGACACATTCTGCCTATCATGTATCCAAATTCTAGAATTCCAAAGGGAAAGAAGGTCTACAGCATAAACCACGTTGTTTACACAAACAATGAGCCACTCTTATCATTTAAATACAGCTTTGTATCAGTGTAGGAAACCATTTATCAGCTGAGTCACCAGGTGCAAGCCAAGGGTAACCTTGCAAAGCAGGAATTTCTGAGGATAGGCAGTCTCAGGCCTGTTATGTTAACTCTTTTTTTTTTTTTTTTTGCACAAAGGGTCTCCACAAAAACGTTCTTTATAAGTAAAGGATATTGCTTTTTATTCTGAGGCTGAGATGTCAAGTGAAAGAGGCAACCATATTTTTTTTTAATAAATTCGTGTCTTTGATGTATGCTTGTGAAATGATGGAGACACTAACTCACAATGCTCAAAGCTGGCCTACGAGTAGACTGAGGCCTCAGACTGAGAAAAATATCTGCAAAACACCCTTGCACTTAAAAGTATAATGCAAGACATTCTTGCAAGTCTTGTAGAAGAGGGTGGCTCAAGGGGATTGGGCAAACCTTAGCTTATCCCCACCTCAAGAGTTTATGAAGTTGTGGTGGTAGGGGGCTTGATTAGACTTGGATGTTCTTTTTCATTCTTTGGGCAACACATGGGTCTCCCTCTAGAGGCCTAGGGAATGGGAGCGGCAATCCAGCAATGGCTGTGATATTGAGGCTCACAGATTCAATTTAGAGAAAATGAAGATAGGTGGTGTTTCTGAAAGACTGAATTTTCTGATGGCAAATCTACATCTGGTAGAATGAAGAGAAATATCAGAGATATAGAAGAAAAATTGGCTGGCTTTGAAATAGATTAAAACTGAAAGATGGAAAGATGATATTGGTAATTTTTTAATGAACATGAATGAATATGTGAAATGTAAATTTATAATATAAATATAAATGTATAATAAATTGGCATGATGGGATTCAGGGTTATCTGTTTCTTGTGTTTAGTAAGAATTTGTAATTAAATGCAGTTTCAGGCATCTAATAATAATTCAAGCAGATTGGATTTAAAAGATAAATGTTATACCTGAAAAAGCCAAACACCAATAGACATACAGATAAACACTAAACTCAGTAGCCTCATATCATACAAACTTAAAAAATAACCTTCCCAATGTTGTGATTGTTTTGCTTATAGTTCACTTTGAGGTTGCTGGTAATGTTTGACAAACTTTGTTGTAGAATTATGCTAGATCTTTTAAAATATGTTGTATTTTTTAATACAGAAGAAATTCTTACAATCTCAATTGGTTTAAATTTGCAGTCCCTGTCATGCTACATTTTGATTTACTGGTATTTAGAAACACTAGTAGTCTTATACTTAATATAGTATGAGGACTGCTGATTTTATTGTTAAATCTGATTTTGTTGTTTAAATATTTCCTAATATTTCCCATTTTTTGAATCTTAATAGTAATAGCAATACATTACAAAGTGAAAAAAATAGCATTTTCTCCTGAATGAAATAAAATAAGTGATTAAGTAGTATGAATAAAGAAGATGTGGTGTATATATATATATATATATATATAGGAATATTACTCAGCCATTAAAGAATGAAATCTTGCCATTTGCAAATGCGCGGATGGAACTAGAGTATATTATGCTAAGTGAAACAAGTATGAGCAAGACAAATACTGTATGATATCACTGATATGTGGAATGTTTTAAAAGTTTTTTATTTTATTTTTTTTTTATTTTGACAGAGAGATCATGCACACAAGAAAGCTGGGGAGTGGCAGAGAGAGAGGGAGAGAAAATCCCAAGCAGGTTCTTTGCTGTCAGCACATGGCCCAATGTGGACTTGAATACACGAACCATGACATCATGACCTAAGCTGAAATCAAGAGTCTGAGGCTTAGCTGAGTGAGCCACCCAGTCACCCTTTATATGTGGAATTTAAGAAACAAAACAGATGAGCATAGGGGAAGGGGGGGTGGGGACAAAGAAGGGGGCAAACCATAAGAGACTCTTAATTATAGAGAACAAACTAAGGATTGCTGGGGGGGAGCTGGACAGGGGATGGGCTTAATGGGGGATGGGGATTAAGGAGGGCACTTGTGTGATGAGCACTGGGTGTTATATTGAAGTGATGAATCGTTAAATTCTACTCCCAAAACCAATATTACACTGTACGTTAACTAACTAGAATTTAAATAAAAACTTGAAACAAACAAAAATAATAATAAACAACTTACATTAAAATATCAGTTACAAAAATCTGATTTGTTCACATTTTAATGTGTCTAGACCTTAGAAAATTAATCATAAAATGACTGAGTTTTTCATGTAATATCTTCTTTCTAATTCCACTATGTATGATAATTTAAATCCTATTTACACACATTTTAAACAAATTTTCATTTTCTTAAAATACTGTAGAGATCTTTACAGGCATTCTGTTGTCCAGTATCTCTCTGAATAAAATCTGCAACTGTAATGAAATATTAATTAAGGAAATCAGAAATTCTGTATCTTTCATTCCATAAATCTTTTTTTTTCAGACATTCAGGAGAATTTCTTCTGTACTTGAATGCAATGAGTAATAAGCTTTAATATTTTTAAAATGATTACACATTCATTTCACATTACAAAGCTCTCGTACAAAATTACTTCCTTTTACTTTGTCCCAAATATTCTGAATACTAGCAAAGGCTTAATCCCTATAATTTAACTTATCAAGGAGTAGCTTCTGCTCTCCCAGGTTTCATTGTTTGTATAGGGTTAAAATCCTACATTGCTCAATAAATATTTATAGATTTACTGGATATATGCCATTATCTTCTTTCATCTAATGGGTGACTTCAAAAATACAAAGGGACACAGAAGAAAAATAAATAACAGAGGATAAACTATGATAAATAACAGGTGGTGTGAAATGAGTTTTTAAAATTTATTTTTATTTTAATTAAGAACATTTTTTTTCCAGCCTTATATCATGGCAGCAAAAAGATTAGATTTTTGTGTTTTCCTTTTGCCAGGGACTCTTATGCTGAAGAATTACTCCTCTAAGATCAGAAAAATAAAACAAAGGTATAAAAATATTACACAGATGTTGCAAACATTAAACAAACACTTAGGCCTGCCTGACAGTATTTCTGGTGCAATATTCTTTTAAAAATGTGTTTCAGTGAAAACCTTTTACAGGAGTTTTTGCACTGCCAACATCTCTTATTCAGGTTCCTAGAGAAATGAAATGTGGGTAGCAGTGACTAATTAAACTAGCAGCTACTGTTTCCCAAACAAGTTTGGACAGATTATATTTACGATGGCCAGATGAAATCAAAACCATTGAGTATAGTCAAAGTGAGACAATCTAAGAGGGCAACTGAGTTTTATCTGATAGCATACTTATTAACCTGACTTAATAAAGTTCAATGGCCTTTGGTGGCCACCTACATTGTCAAGTGCAGAGTGAGGCCTTGGAGTTGCAAAGAGGACTCAGTGACAGATGGCGACTACACTTACCCTGGTGAGCAATGAGTAATGTACAGAATTGTTGAATCACTGTATTGTACACCTGAAACTAATATAACACTGTATGTTAACTATACTGGAATTAAAATAAATAAAAAAGAAAACATTAAAAAAATAAAATATAAAACATTCCCAAAAGAATCTCTCTCAAAGAAGTGAAGGCATGTGCATTTACAGGTTGCTTTAGAGAAAATGGTTATTCTGTTTCCTTTTGCACTGCCTTGTAAAAAGTTCACAGGTCTCTGAAATATGAAATGTACTGAACAGATGGATGAAAAGACAAATGACTGAATTAGTAAATGACAGTGAGCCTTCCATAGGAGTGAGAGCGATGCAGGATCTTCAGTTAATTTATCTTTTCTTGATTTCCTCAAGGTCAAGGTAGTCTTTTTGCTATAAAGAACAACAATGATATGGTAATGCCTTTCATTTGTATAGCACTTTTTTATTTGTCAAAGGATTTTTTTCCTGTTCTCACAATATCACTTTTAGGAAAATAGAACAGGTAGGCTATTTTTATACCCTTCAGAGAATTGTGCATGTAAGCCTGAACAAAATTTAAGGAAAAAGAAGAAAATGAGTAGCAAGTTGAGTATTGGGAATTCAGTGATCATTTAGGACATTTATGCTACAGTTAAAAATTGTGATTTTAATACTTTATTACTGCCACTAAAGTATACCCAAATCTCTAAAATTTTATTATCCACTTGCAAGCATTAATCAGAAGACAGAAATAAATGGTTACTTCAGTACAGAGGTCAGTGACATGAAGATTTTCAATCTTTTTTTTAAATCTCCCACAAATCAGTATCGTTTTCTTAAAATTTGCAAATGCAAGGTAGATATTATAATTGTTTACTTAATTAGTATTTTCTAAGCATCATATATGTATCTTTTCTATATAGGAAACTCAAAACATATAGTGATACTTCACATTTTGAATTCAGTGTATATAATGACATCCTTGAATTCAGAAAATAACTCAAGGTAAAGTTCTGAACTGCAGAATTTGATATTTTGAAAAACAAAATGAGAATTTCATGGAGTGATTTCTTATAATATTCCATAATTCTATGTTACATATAACCAATGACTTGAATAAGTTCTAAACTTAATGTAATTCAATTTTTTTTTATGTTTGGAGTAAAAGAACACAATGTGGTTATTTTGAGAATTAGCTGGTTTCTTCTGGGTAAATTAAAGTCCAGAGATCACATTTTTGCATATACTTTATTCTTGATGTGTCTGAAGAAAGAAACAGTTAATGTGATTTGCAAAACCTAGAAGAAAAGGAAATGATAAGATATCAAAATAATAAATAAGAGTAATTTGCAGTTAAAACTTACAATACAATCCCCTACATGCATGTTTTATAGGGAAAGGATCAAAGAGTGGCCAAGTTTTGAAGTAAGGTACATATGGTTGCCAATAAGAAGTCTGCAAAGTGAGTCTTCTAGAGTAATCCAGGTGTCACCAAGTTCATTTATGAAGGGACTAACGAATAGACTTCAATTTTAATTACATGAGCTATCATTGGGCTAGATGTCATGATGAATTGTGATCTGGTTTTTGTTCATCATCTGTGTCATCAGTCCTACAAAAAAAACTGCTTCATTTTGGTGTAGAATCATTAAAGATGGTGTGCAAAGAGTAGATGATAAAATGGACCACAGGTACTATCTCCCATTCAGTCTTGTCTTAAATACCCAAGCATGAACACAATGGGGAATAAACATTTTGAAAGAACATCATTAATGCATATAAAAATGTTTTAATCACCATTCTGAGACTATAGTTGTTACCAGTTGAAGAAAATTTATGGAACCTCGGGTCAATGCCTTTTTGGATCAGCATAAAATTAAATGCGGTACCCTATTCTGAAAAAACCATGCATTATATATTCATTGCAGTGTTTTAGTCTACACTGTGATAATACATTCATTCTCACAGTTTTGTTAAATCCATAGCCTTCACCTGCTTTCATCAGTCTGCACTGAGACTGGAGAATGAAGTTCTGCTTCTGAGTCTCAAATCTGTAGTTGGCACCCTACAGGTCAGCAGGTCATGGAATGTGTCTGTTTTGCTTCCCACTGAATCTCTGACCATTAATACAGTACCTGACACACAGTAGATGTTCTCCCTCCTCCAAATTTATTGACTGAATGAATGAATGAATGAGTATATGAGTAACTAGTACATTTACTAATGTCAAACATTGGTCTAGATTTCCAGTCTGCCAACTTGAAGACTGCCCAATGTGGGCTCTCACTGTTGAGATATGAAGTATTTTATATATATATATATATATATATATATATATATATATATTTATATATATAAATATATATATAACATATATATAAAACATGTATATAAAACATATGTGAAGTATATATATACTTATATATATTTATTATATAATATATATTTAATATATAAATTTATTATATATTTATATATATTTATTATACAACACATAATAAATATATAGAATATGTTTATTCTATATTATTATATATTTTATACATATATAAATACTTCATCTCTCTCTCTCTCTCTCTCTCTCTATATATATATATATATATATATATCACAAAGCAATGAAGTCACTACCTTCCAGGATGACCATTTATTAACAGGTCATCCAATTTGGCTGATTTAAGGATATCACCCCTCTAGTTGGGACCCATACCTCTCTCGGATGTGAATAGTCTCAAGGTCCTGACTCCTTTTGTATAATTTGTCTGATTAGGACTCCAGCTGGTTTTTCTGCAGTTTGTTATGTATGGTTTATACTCAACTATTTTTTATCTTTAAACATATGAACAAAAGCTTACCTCTGAAGCCAAAAGTCCGAAGTTAATTCCAGTTAATGTTAAAGCATTAGCGTTATACCATGTGTTGATTTTATTTTCACAACCCTAATGAAATAAAAGTTATTTAGACTGACTTGGGAGAGGAAAATGGTCTTATATAGAATTCTATCACAAAGAAGAAGAAACATAATGCAGTAATTCACAAACTCTAAAAAGTCATTGTCTAAGTGGAGACTAACCTTTTTAGTCCAGAGAACTTCCTCTCATAGCAGAACATCTCTGTTACTACTTTTTAAGTTGCTAAGATGTTGTGATGTAATTGAAATCAGAAATTTATTAAATTTAGAAAGGGCTCTAATTTTCTGCACACTACTGTAATTCAGCAAGATATGTACTATGACCGAAAATGATTATTTCCCAAATAGGAGAAGCTTAAAAAAAACCATAATGCTCTATTTATTTGTGAATGAATTATGTAAATAAAAAATGTGTCTTACAATTAGAATAACATCAGTGTGTGAAGTATATAAAATATTAGAAGTTCTTGGGATGGAAATCTTGTTGATCAGTATCCCATACCTGTAAGTAACAGACGAAACCCTGTTCTTGCTTCTACTACATTTATCTGAACACTTGTTCACTGCTGGCGTCCCCTCACTTCAGTTTTTGCCAATGCTCATACCTTCTTACTTCTGGTATTGTAGCTCCCTTACCAATCCTATATGCCAGAGATTGGCCAAAAGTGCCTCCCTTTTCTGCAGTGATTCAGTAAGGAGGGTTGGGGAGAAAGGTTGATGGTATCTCAAGCTCTAGGAGCACTTAAATAACATACTCTCAGAAAGTTAAAATAATAATTATTCATTAACTATGAGTTCAGTTTCATAAAGTAGCTTAAGAACTTAATCACTGTAAATAATAGTGTTTGTATATACAACTTTTGTTCAGCATTCTAAATTGACTTGCAAAAACAAAACAAAAAAAGGCACTGTAAACACTTGGAAAGCCTTATCTTTACCTCTAGGTAAGTTGCATTCAGTGGCTCATCACAAAACCACTTTCTTAATGTAGAATTTGTGCAAGAACATGGAACCTGTTCTGAATTTTCTTTATTTTTATTCTTTATCCAGTCTGTGTAATTGTACTGGCCACAACACTGCAACTAGAAAAGAAATCTATAAATTTTACTATAAAATATTCAAAAGGCAGTTAATTGTGATTCCCATGTACATTAAAATATTTTTTCTGAAAAAGTTATTAATTAATTCTGCATTGAAATGCAGTGAATTACAAATATAAGTATAGTTTTGTTTGTTTAATCCATTACTTTGTTACTGCTTTTGTTGATGTTAACCAGAACTAAAGATCTTTACAATATAAGTGGGCTATGTTTGGATGAAATTGTTAGATCTGAATTTATCATAAAGGAACCCAGGATGGAAGGTATACCTGATTTACTGAAGCTACAAACTATGTTTGGGACTGAATACAGAAAAGGAAATCACTATAGGCATATCTTTCTCTCCACTATAGCAGTAGCTATATTTTTTCTCCAGAATATGCTGCCATTTTTATTTAATTATACATAAAGAGATTCAGTGTTATTTTTACTCTCTTAGGACTAATATGTTAACTTGCAATTTTGTATTGTGTGAAAATTTTCCACAGAGAGTCAAAAAAGATGAAAAGGCAAACAGCCATAGAAATGATAAAACATTGGAAAGATCTCATTTCCAATCCCATCAAGTTGAATAGGGAAGATGTGAAAGAATCAACATATATATTTGTCACCTAGAATGTAAGACAGAGTTGAAGTGAATACTTCATTGTTTTCTAAACTTGTTGTTGAATGTTATAACATCAGTACTGCCTATGTCACAATATGTACCAACAATCATGGAAATGTTGAATGACTGAAATAATGCTTTAGAGTGTGAGTACTGAAAATGAGTTCAGTCAAATCTACATGTCTTGTCTCAATTATACTCAGGACTAGGAACTGTAAGCTTGATTCTCATTAATAATAGCAATGTCATACATAGAACTTTTTTCTTGTTTATCAGTTTATGACCATAGGAAGGTTTGGTTCTCTGCCATCAGTCCTAATGCAATCTAGAGAGGCAATACATGTACACATCATATGCATCAGGGGAAAAACAGTACGACTAAAAGCATTTATAGTTATATTTCAATTCTACTAAAATGCCTGTTATTACATATACTAAAAATAATAGCTATTTCTTTTTTTTTTAATTTTTTAATGTTTATTCATTTTTGAAAGACAGAGAGAGACACAGTACAAGCAGGGAAGGGGTGGAGAGAGAGGTGGGGGGGGGTGGTGCACAGAATCTGAGGCACGCTCCAGGCTCTAAGCTGTCAGCACAGAGCCCATCGCGGGGCTCGAACTCATGAACCGTGAGATAATGACCTGAGACACCCAGGCGCTCCAATGATAGTTATTTCTATGTGAGGCACCTACTATAGTAGTTAGAGTACAAAATCTAGTGCTACATTGTCTGGAATTGAATCATGTTTCTGCAACCCAATTAGCTCTATGACCCTGGGTAAGTTACTCAATTTCATAGTCCTTCATCTATAAAACGAGGATAATAGGTCTTACTTCATTGGGTTCAGAGGAGTAAATAAGTTGATACATATAAAGCACTTACAAAAAGTAAATACAAAAATTATTTTCTTTATCAAGCATTTACTAAGTTCCAGCTGGTGATCTATTCCTGTAAACCATCTGGGCAACCATACCCATTCCTGTACGCTGCCTAGAAATATTTGATGTGCAAAATAAGAATTCTAATAACATTAGCTAGCAAGTATTAATTGCTCACTATTTTCCAGATCCAAGGCTTTCTGTACATTCTATATATTATTTCATTGATTCCTGCCAACCAGAGGTAAGGGTTATTCTGTCCATTTTAAGAATATGGAATCTGAAATTAATAAGGATACTTGTCCAGGGTCAAAAAGCTAATATGTAGCAAACCTGACATTCAGGCTTAAATGGTAACTACCATGTTTCTCTGCTGCTGGCAAGAACTGTGCTCAGACTTCTGTCCCACAGGTGCAGCAGGGAAGATTACCCCACCAACACTTTTATAGGTGAGACCAGGTTAAAATGCACATCAGTTAACCAAGAATCGAAGATCTAATTTACAAAAGGAGGATAAAACTCAAGATTTGTAACCGGGAACAATGCTATTCCTCATTCCTCTGTCTCATCTCCCACCCTTCCCCGTCTCCCTTACCCTATAGTGATCATGTTTGACATCTAATTTTTAGTTTTATTCTAATTTTCTCTTACTGTTTTCTGTAAAGCATTCAGAAAAGTCCACTTGGGTATATCTTCAGGCATATCTTTAGATCCATACTCAGCAATGATTAAGTCAACTTTATCATGCCATACTTGGTGAATCTGTTGAAAATTGCATCAAAGTCAAAATCTGAAATCCTATGGGATTTGTCTTTCTCTGATTTCGCTTAGCATAGTACTCTCTAGTTCCATCCATGTCATTGCAAATAGCAATATTTCATTCTTTTTGATGTCTGAGAAATATTCTATTGTATATATAATCACTAATTTGTACACCTGAAACTAATATTACACTGTATTTTAACTAACTGGACTTTAAATGGAAACTTGGAAAGGAAAAAAAGTCCAAATCTGAAGGAAACTTTCCTTATGGTTCCTAACAAAAGAGTATTCTAGTCATTTTGCTGTTCTCTGATTATTCCTGTGTTTTCTGTTTCTTTAACTACTTTTAGCAATCTCAGTGAGTGCTGAGGCATTTGGTCTTTTGCATTGTGACCTACAAGAGGAATATATGAGACTTATTTTATGACTGAAGAGAAAGTTATGTGCTATTCTCCTGAATGTCTCAGGATTCTGCTTTTCTTCTTGTACTCTCAGGAAAAATTGTGAAAAACTCTGAAATGGGCCGAAAAAGATTACTGAATATCTTTTCAATGGAAATTAGGCTTTCTTTAGCATAACTTCCAGGTCTTCTTATTTCATGAGGGTCTGTATCTTTCTCAGTTTTTAACTTATTTAACAACTTTGTAAGTTGTAGGAAACTACTGACAACTGATGCTTTATCAGAGAAATGCAGATGAATTTTTCCTGGTGGGGGGCAAATGATATCTCCTCTACCAACTGTGTTTTGTATATGTTAAGAGATAGCCTTTATAAGTGTCTTCTCTTTGGACTCTCCTTTGAACTGGTTTTTATTTCTTACTGATTCCCACATTAATCAAGATGTTAAATAAAATCACTGATCTGTGCTTGCTGTATATTTATACAAGAATTATGATTTTTAATTTAAAAAATTAAATTATGTTTTCACAATGCTATAACAAAAACAATCAGATTTGAAAGAATGGGGTGAACATGCTATTTCAAAACCTAGATATTGCAGAGGTAAATTTTAATAGTAATCTACTTAAATATTTAAAAGTTCAGGTGACTTTCATAACTAAGGTAAAACGTAGAAAGAACAGATACTATTCCATTTTATGAACAAGGAGATAGATCGAGAATTTAGTTATTTGCTCTGTTTACATGAATAAGGATGTGGAGATGAGGCTTTTAAATATGGTTCATTTGAATTCTAGTTTAGTGATTTCTCATTGTATTATGCTATCTTTGAATAATGAAAACTAATTAACTGGTGGGAATACTACAACCATTAAACCATGTGTACAAGTTAACTCTAATGTAGTCACTTATATATCTATGCTTTAATGCATTTAAGAAGATTAGAATAATGTAGTGTTATTTAGATCTGTAAGTTATTTAATTTATTCTCTAAGTTAATTTTTATTTATTTTCATTTTTTAAATGTGCTTTTTTTTAAAAAAAGTTTATTTATTTTAAGAGAGAGCATACGTGCACATGAATCAGGAAGGGGTAGAGAGAGAGGGAGAGAGAATCCCAAGCAGGCCCCATGCTGCCAGCATGGAGCCCTACCCAGGCCTTGAACCCACAGTGAAATCAAGACCTGAGCCAAAACCAAGAGTTGGATGCTTAACCAACTGAGCCACACAGGCCCCCTAATTTTTATTTAGACTAGAAAATATTTTTCCATTTTATATTGTTGTAGGAAGGGGCAGGCTTATGTCCTTATTTACCCTCTGAAGCATTATTTGGGAGATCCAGAGAGCAGATAAATCACATCTTAGTACAAAAGAGTATCATATCTAATCTCCATGACTTCTATATAAAGAAAATCCCCTCACACATATTTATTTTGACAAGGATCCTTTGTAGCCCTAGTGCACCTCGAACACTGTTGGGTGCTGTAAGTGGCATAAAAGACTTAGAAGCTCCTAGGAGCTTAATCTAGTGTGAATGTAGAAGGAAAATTGATGTAAACAGAGCTGTTACCTCTAGATTCAGTTAATAAGTGTTTGAGTCCAGACTCTGTCATTTGGCCATGATGCATTTTAGCAAATATTTCTCCTCTCAAAGCCTCAGTTTCCTGTTCTAGAAAGTAGGACTAACAATGCCTCTCTAGGGGTTGTTGTGAGAATCAAAAATCTAATGCTTATAAAGTGCTTATCACAGTCTCTGGCACATGGTAATTATTCTCAGGTGATCATTTTTATTCTTAAATTAAGTAGAGATGAATATGTGAATAATACTTAAGAGAGCATGGACAACACTGATAAACTAAATTTAGGCGTTAGGGATCCTGAGGTGTTATATTCAAGTTCTATCACCAGATCCAAAAGTTACAGGCTGATTGGGATGTAGTGCTTTGCCACCATTACAGCTTTACAGAACTCACATACTGTGCACACATACACACACACACACACACACACACGAGAAGACATTTTAGCTCTAAATGTCAGGCCATTAACAACAAGTCCTGGGTGGCTAGATATCCAGGATAGATGCCAAGCACAGGAGAGCAAATGAAGTTGGAGGGTGATGGTGTTCTACAGGAATGAGGTTTGGTCATTGCTTAGGACTCTATATGTAGAGAGATTTTTGAAGGCTAGGAAGTGTAGGAATTGATCAGGGGTTCCTTTGAAATTAATTAAGGAAAGAAACTTTAATTAATTAAAGTTTTTTTAATTCATTTTTGAGAGAGACAGAGTGTGAATGGGGGGGGGGGGAGAGAGAGAGAGAGAGAGAGAGAGAGAGAGAGAGAATCCAAAGCAGGCTCCAGGCTCAGAGCAGGTTTGCACCCACGAGTTAGGAGATCATGACCTGAGCTGAAGTTGGACACTTAACCGATTGAGCCACCCAGGTGCCCCAGAAAGGGAGATTTAAGTAGCTACTCAGTGGCAGAAACTTTTGAAGTTGTCAGTTAGTGGTAACTCTCTAAGGGAGGTGGGTATTAACCATGCTGTACAGATTAAGACATAGGCTTAGGACTGCTAAGTAGCTTGTGGACCTCTAGTTATCTGCAGATCTGTATGACTTCAAGTCCATGCTCTTTCCTACAGGAAAATCCCCCATAATACAGAGACAGAGCATGGCTGCACTGAAACAATGACATTTCTTTTTCTTTTTTTGAATTTTTAAGTTTATTTATTTATTTATTTTAAGAGAGACAGAAAGTGGGGGAGGGGCAGAGAGAGAGAGGGAAAGAGAGAGAATCCCAAGCAGGCTCCGCACTGTCAGTACAGAGCCCCATGTGGGGCTTGAACTCACGAACCATGAGATCATGATCTGAGCCAAAGTTGGATGCCTAGCCAACTGAGCCACCCAGGCACCCTGAAACAATTAAATTTCTTTAAAAATAGAGGGTAACCATTGAACTTAGTAGGTAATTTTTGTTACCCAAAGGTTTTTTTCAGGCAGTTTACTATGGTTTTTTTTTAAACTTAATTTGATAAATATAAATCTCGTTGTGATTGATTATATCACTCATGACCATACCTGTACCAAATATTTGAATTATGCATTTCATTTCATTTAAATAACTAAATTTCAAATTCATACAAGTCTAAAGGTATTTCTTGACAAAAATAGAATATAGTAAGTCTATATAGAAAAATAGAATTGGGTTAATCATGGGAGCCAGGGTTTGCTGGGAGACAAATTTTGGATTCCCTACACCCACTATCACCCCCTCTTCCCCCATGTTCTTTGTTATTTACCACACTGTCAATATTCTGCTGAGTTAAAGACAAATTTCCTTATAGTCCACCTTTTTGATATGACCTTATACCGAATTCTGTAATATGTCCATTGAATCTTTTCCCCCACAAAGACATTTACCTTTCGCTCTTAATATAGGCTCATAGGTCTTAATAATTTAAGATGTCTAATGTTCTTTAGGTTTCAAATAAAAGGATGATCTTTCCATACCTCTTTTTTCTTTGTGAAGATGAATCCTGAAAGTACAACTTGAACACCAAAGGCCCACATTAACAGTGCCGCATACTAAAACAAAAGAGAAATAGAGGTGGTAACTGTGCTTCTACTATGTACTTTAGATGTTACAATGATGGGGAAATGCACATTATATGAAATATCCTGTCTTAAAATACACACAGGTATTGCTGGTTTCCAGCCCTCATATACATGAGTGATGTTATTCAAACAAAAAGGCAAAGAAAAAAATCATTGAACATTTGGATAAGAGTAAGACAGAAGTGATAGTATTCAGTGGGCACCCTAACAGATCACTTGGTCTAATGAAATTGTTGATGATCTTCCTTCATTTGGATCTAAAACTGCCCTAGAGGGGAACTCACTTAGCTGGATCTCCACTTAACGCACCATGACACTAACACTAGAAAACTCACTGAATTGTGACCTATTAGGCGAATCAAAAATGGACAAAGTAACAACAACAGAAAATAACAAAAGTATCTGCTATAATAAGATTAAATTTGTATGTACATTTAAATTATTCCTTTGAAAACTGAAAATACTTCTCTCCAAGGCCAAATGAAATTATTTGCACATTTATTTAACTATATTTTTTAAACTTATGGCCACTGCAATCTTCTTCATCATAGCAGCACATAGTAGTATATATTATCTAGAATTTATAATGATCTAAAAGAATTAGCAGTCTGAATATTTTACTAACTAAAATATAAGAATGACTCACTGTTAGTATTCTTAATTTCACATATTTTAAACATTAATACTTTAAAATAGTTAAAATGTGTTTGATATGTTACAAATCTTATTTTTAGAGACAAATGTTTCAGAGACAAAAATAGGGTCTTTAGATCTGTTTAGAAGTTTAGATTTCTAATACTTCTACATACATCGTCTCACTTAATCTTCACTAAAAGGAGATTTGTAGAGACAGGAAAATTGTAAAACAATACTTCATTATAAAATATTGTAAGACAGGGGCGCCTGGGTGGCGCAGTCGGTTAAGCGTCCGACTTCAGCCCGGGTCACGATCTCGCAGTCCGTGAGTTCGAGCCCCGCGTCGGGCTCTGGGCTGATGGCTCAGAGCCTGGAGCCTGTTTCGGATTCTGTGTCTCCCTCTCTCTCTGCCCCTCCCCCGTTCATGCTCTGTCTCTCTCTGTCCCAAAAATAAATAAACGTTGAAAAAAAATTTTTAAAAAAAATATTGTAAGACAATATTTTAATGTAAAATAATAAAAAAATTACTGGGCTTCTTTTTAATGGAAAGCTGGTTGTGGTCCAGTGGACCTTCCCAGTTTTCTGATCTTATGGACATATGCAATGTTACCTTTGACTAAACTATTATTCAACTCTGTATGGGGTAAACTTACAGAATTATGGTAGTAATACAAAAGTTCCTCTTCTTCAATATTACTTTGGCTATTCGGGATCTTTTGTGGTTCCATACAAATTTTAGGATTGCTTGTTCTAGCTTCAAGAAGAATGCTGGTGTAATTTTGATTGGGATTGCATTGAATGTTAGATTGCTTTGGGTAGTATTGACATTTTAACAATATTTATTCTTCAATCCATGAGCATGGAATATTTTTCTATTTCTTCGTATCTTCTTCAATTTCCTTCATAAGCTTTCTAGTGTTTTCGGCATACAGATTTTTACATCTTTGGTTAGGTTTATTCCTAGGTATTTTATGATTCTTGGTGCAGTTGTGAATGGAATCAGTTTCTTTATTTGTCTTTCTATTGCTTTATTATTAGTGTATAAGAATGCAACTGCTTTCTGTACATTAATTTTGTATCCTGTGACTTTGCTGAATTCATGTATCAGTTCTAGCAGACTTTGGGTGGAGTCTATCGGGTTTTCCATGTATAATATCATGTCATCTGCAAAAAGTGAAAGCTTAACTTCATCTTTGCCAATTTTGATGCTTTTGATTTCCTTTTCTTGTCTGATTGCTGATGCTAGAACTTCCAATACTATGTTAAACAACAGCAATGAGAGTGGACACCCCTATTGTATTCTTGATCTCAGGGGGAAAGCTCTCAGTTTTCCCCCATTGAGGATGATATTAGCTGTGGGCTTTTCATAAATGGCTTTTATGATGTTTAAGTATGTTCCTTCTATCCCAACTTTCTTGAGGGCTTTTATTAAGAAAGGATGCTGAATTTTGTCAAATGGTTTTTCTGCATAGATTGACAGGATCACGTGGTTCTTACCTTTTCTTTTATTAATGTTATGTATCACATTGATTGATTTGCGAATATTGAACCAGCCCTGCAGCCCAGGAATGAATCCCACTTGATCATGTTGAGTAATTCTTTTTATATGCTGTTGAATTTGATTTGCTAGTATCTTGCTGAGAATTTTTGCATCCATATTCATCAGGGATATTGGCCTGTAGTTCTCTTTTTTTGCTGGGTGTCTGTCTGGCTTGGGAATCAAAGTAATGCTGGCTTCATAGAATGCATCTGGAAGTTTTCCTCCCCTTTCTATTTTTTGGAACAGCTTGAGAAGGATAGGTATTATCTCTGCTTTAAATGTCTGGTAGAATTCCCCTGGGAAGCCATCTGGTCCTGGACTCTTATTTGTTGGGAGATTTTTGATAACTGATTCAATTTCTTCACTGGTTATGGGTCTGTTCAAATTTTCTATTTCTTCCTGTTTGAGTTTTGGAAGTGTGTGGGTGCTTAGGAATTTATCCATTTCTTCCAGGTTGTCCAGTTTGTTGGCATATAATTTTTCATAGTATTCCCTGATAATTGCTTGTATTTCTGAGGGATTGGTTGCAATAATTCTATTTTTATTCATGATTTTATCTATTTGTGTCATCTCCCTTTTCTTTTTGAGAAGCCTAGCTAGAGGTTTATCAATTTATCAATTTTGTTTATTTTTTCAAAAAACCAACTCTTGGTTTCATTGATCTGCTCTACAGTTTTTTTTAGAATCTATATTGTTTATTTCTGCTCTGATCTTTAAACAAGCAATCCTAAAATTTGTATGGAACCGCAAAAGACCCCAAATAGCCAAAGTAATATTGAAGAAGAAGACCAAAGCAGGAGGCATCACAATCCCAGACTTTAGCCTCTACTACAAAGCATTAGTCATCAAGACAGCATGGTATTGGCACAAAAACAGACACATAGACCAATGGAATAGAATAGAGACCCTAGAACTGGGTGCACAAAGGTATGGCCAACTAATATCTGACAAAGCAGGAAAGAATATCCAATGGAAAAAAGATAGTCTCTTTAACAAATGGTGCTGGGAGAACTGGACAGCAACATGCAGAAGAATGAAACTAGACCACTTTCTTACACCATTCACAAAAACAAACTCAAAATGGATGAAGGACCTGAGTGTGAGACAGGAAACCATCAAAACCCTAGAGGAGAAAGCAGGAAAAAACCTCTCTGACCTCAGCCACAGCAATTTCTTACTTGACACATCTCCAAAGGCAAGGGAATTAAAAGCAAAAATGAACTATTGGGACCTCATCTAGATAAAAACTTCTGTGCTGTAAAGGAAACAATCGACAACACTAAAAGGCAACCAATGGAATGGGAAAAGATATTTGCAAATGACATATTGGACAAAGGGCTAGTATCCAAAATCTATAAAGAACTCACCAAACTCCACGCCCGAAAAACAAATAACCCAGTGAAGAAATGGGCAGAAGACATGAATAGACACTTCTCTAAAGAAGACATCCAGATGGCCAGCAGGCACATGAAAAGATGCTCAATGTCACTCCTCATCAGGGAAAAACAAATCAAAACCACACTGAGATACCACCTCATGCCAGTCAGAGTGGCTAAAATGAACAAATCAGGAGACTGTAGATGCTGGAGAGTATGTGGAGAAGCAGGAACTCTCTTGCACTGTTGGGAATGCACACTGGTGCAGCTGCTCTGGAAAACAGTGTGGAGATTCCTCAAAAAATTAAAAAAAGAACTACCCTATGACCCAGCAATAGCACTGCTAGGAATTACCCAAGGGATACAGGAGTGCTGATGCATAGGGGCACTTGTACCCCAATGTTTATAGCAGCACTTTCAACAATAGCCAAATTATGGAAAGAGCCTAAATGTCCATCAACTGATGAATGGATAAAGAAGTTGTGGTTTATATACACAATGGAATACTACTTGGCAATGAGAAAGAATGAAATATGGCCTTTTGTAGCAACACGGATGGAACTGGAGAGTGTTATGCTAAGTGAAATAAGTCATACAGAGAAAGACAGATACCATATGTTTTCATTCTTATGTGGATCCTGAGAAACTTAACAGAAACCCTTGGGGGAGGGGAAGGGGAAAAAAAAAGTTAGAGAGGGAGGGAGGCAAACCATGAGAGACTCTTAAAAACTGAGAATAAACTGAGGGTTGATGGGGGGTGGGAGGCAGGGGAAGGTGGGTGATGGGTATTGAGGAGGGCACCTGTTAGGATGAGCACTGGGTGTTGTATGGAAACCAATTTGACAATAAATTTCATATTAAAAAAAAAGTTCCTTGTCCATAGCAATGCAATTCCTATTAATGGAAATGCAAACAAATACAGTCTATAGAGAATATAAATCTCCAAAATCTTATTCTCATTCAACTAGTTGTTACTTCTTACTGGTTCCCTTAATGATTAATTATTTAAATAAAGTCTCTGACACATGTTTGTGCACATATATATGAGTCATGATTTTTACCTTTGAAAATTCCCTTCTAGTAGTAGTTAGATATTTATAGTAATAAGAAAAATTCAGTGTTTTTATTTTTTTTAGCACTTAGAGAGTACAGTGAGAGACTGCCCAAGAACTTCTAAAAGAGGGAAGTAAAACTGCCCCTAAGCCTTAAATTATGAAACAATATTTATTCAACTGGAGTAAGGGTACGCAAAATCGCCATTAAGCCAAAGAAAGTGCTTAGGCGTATAAAATTTGCCCATAAGTTGACTGCATGAATTAACATGGTAATGTATCCATCAGAAAAGTATTGGTAAATTCAGAGAATAGTAAACATGACATGATTGCAAAAAGTAGTAGTGCCCTTCATTGGAGCCTCCAGACAAGAGTGTGGTGTCTTGGCTTCAGGACCTACTTTGTCCATTCCTTATGATGGGATCTATCAGGCTTTCTCAGTTATAGACCATTAATATCACAATCCCATAAGGCTGAAACTTATAAGATGTTTGTTTCCCTCCCTCTAGATTCCCCCCTTCTTTTGTTTTGTCAAACAAATACAATATTCAACTGCAGCCATTGTGTCTCTTACCAGGAAGAATGCAGAAATACTTAGCTTTTATGTAGCACTGAAAGGCTGGGTGGTCACTCTGGACACTGGTTATCAATCTACACTGGCTGCCACGAAAACTCTCACTTTCCCAGCTCACGTGATCCTTCGGGGTCTACTCATTCTGCTGTTTGAATGGCCTAAGGGGGCAAAGGCAGATCTGCTCTTGTTTGGCAAGAGAGCTCCTGTGAATTAAAACTGATTTGATTTAAAGAAAATGGCAAAAGCCGTATTTCATCTGAGCCTGTGAATCGTGATTTTTAGCTGCCACATGTGTGGTAAATGGCTCATGTTCAGGTCTATATTCCTAATTATAATTTATCTTTCCACATATATGGCTAGGGAGAGATAGTGTGCCAGCCAGATGCCAGAGTCTGGCCCTCTCAGCAGTTATATTTCCCTTTGTTAAATAATAAATTGCAATCTCAGTTATAAGTTAGCTTTCCACATGGCAGTCCCACAGGGAGATGCGCTAACTGAAGGACATGGTTTCTTTCATCTTGCTAAGCTACATTGCTCATTGACTTTAATAGTTTATTTGGATTTTAGTCTTCATATTGTTATGTTTGGTTAATTGTAGTTCACCCCAGGAGATGGATTCCTATTGACTTTGTTTGGAAAATTAACATCTAAGTGTGCAAGGGCAGAGGTCCAGATCCATGGAAAACTCACCAAGAACATTCTATCTAGAAAAGTTTCTTGAGAGGAGGTGCTTAATTTACCTTATTCCCTGGGAAACACTATACTGAGGTGTTATGGTG
This sequence comes from Lynx canadensis, assembly GCF_007474595.2. Classification (NCBI taxonomy): domain Eukaryota; kingdom Metazoa; phylum Chordata; class Mammalia; order Carnivora; family Felidae; genus Lynx; species Lynx canadensis. The sequence goes on from NC_044309.1 coordinate 107,069,036, forward strand.
ATGTAAATGATTATTGCTCATTTCGTGACTTGGCACTCTAAATCGAAGATACAGATTAATTCAGGCTGTTAAAATGAAATACATACCAGGATTAGGAGCCATCTGATTTCATTGTGAATTCCCAAATAACCCAAGAGACAAAGAAGAACAATAGCAGATCCAGTTCCAGTCAAAATTTGAAAAATATATACTATCAGATGATTATTTTTATCTGTGGAAACCACAAAATAAATGATTATCAAGTGGTATTAAAATCCTACTTAATAATATATGCAGTAGCCCAAGATTTCTGTAAGCAGTTGTCGCCAACCAGTAGGATTCTCTCTCTCTCTCTCTCTCTCTCTCTCTCTCTCTCTTTTTTACTTCATTTTGGAACCTCTTATTTAGTCTTGGCGACTTTTCTTCCATTAATGACATGATGAAAAAATTCTTCAATCTCAAAAGATCTCTTTCCTTTTATCTTATTGATCTTCACTGTCTTCTATGAAAGAAATTTTTTTCCCCTAAGGTGAAACTCTTTTATGTTTAATGTATATGCAAACACTTATGAACTTATTTGAGTATCTAATATGTGTGGGTCAATTTTCTTATAAGAAACTGAGTTTATTGGTAATATGACTGCATTGAAATTGTATTTTATTCTCTCTCTACCTAGACTGAGCTCTCTGTGCTAGAGACTATATATATTTATACAGTCAACAGACTAACTGTTAAATGCTTAGTGTTATGACACAGACTGTGGAACACTGAGTGCTTACCAAATATTTGTTAAAAAAAAAAGGAAGAAGAAATAAATTAAATATGCCCTAGGTTTTATGGGAGAACAGTGGAGGCAGTGGTGTGCTGGAGCCAGTTTGTTCTGGCTCATAAATGCCAACTGTTACATTTTCACAAAATTTGTAAGCCAACTTAGCTCACGGTGACACTGTGAAATCAGCCATCGTGACATTACGTATTTAAACCACAGAAATCAGTAAATACCATAAATCAAGACTTTCTCTCCCAGAACTGGTTTTTAAATATTTACCAGCACACCCCTGGGTACATGAGCATCTGATCCAGGAGGGGGAGGAGGTTGGAGAGTAAAGGTAGGCAAGATTGCTGGAGAAGGCAACACTGAGCATGGGCTTTAAGTGATAACTGAATATATCTAGATTGGAATGATAGAACAGCACAGTATGTGTAGGAAATTCAGCTTTGCTGGCACTTAGGGTTTGAAGCAGGTGAAATTGGGCAGGTTTTCAGGGGCCAAATTATGCACACTTTGTATGCTCTAACCCAGCCTTTCTCACTGAAATTAAACTCCGTGAGGACAAAGTATTTACCTTTCTTGTACACTACAGTATCCTCAGCTTACAGGATCATGCCTAACATGTAGAAGACACTCTGTAAATACTTGTCATATGAATGAATCAGTGCAGTGGGGAGCCAGAGAAAAGCTTTTAAGTTGTATGGATGGATTTTCATCTTAAATTATTTCACGGGCCTCTGGAAGATGGTTGAGGAAGGAGATCAGAACACAAGGCTATTGGATGCTATTACTATGGCAGAGGGAAGATGGGAACCTCACGTAGCATGGTGTTATTACAAATGGAGAGGTGAAGGCAGAACAGTGTTTAAAAAAGGGTAAGTTAATTTAAAGTTGCAGATAAAAGGGAGGGGAGGACCCAACCAGTTTCTTGCCACAAACTGGTTGTTTTCAGTTCCATGTCTTGAAACCTTAACTGAGATTTCACTAAATACATACTTTCAAATATATAATTTTTAAGAGAACTATCTCTCAATTCCATAATGGAGGGAAAGAAGAAAGGAAATGACTTTTGCTCCACTGTAACTACTATGTTACCAAATTAGATGCTGTATGGGAAGTGCTTAGCCCAGTGTCTGGCACAGAGTCAACATAAATAAGTGGAAGCTATTATTGCCTCTCTTCTGGGGAAGGAAAAAAAAAAGACAGAAATGTTGTCGTAAGATCTCCACACACCCCTGTACTCTGAGCAAACCACTAATGCACTCAGACATCATGAATACTTTCCCATAAGCAAAGTATGCAAATGGAAGAGAATAAAGTTACTAGGCACTTAGGTGTAGCTGAAGTTTAAATTGTTCAATACTTTGTAGCACTTTATTACCTATTAAACTTTTTTACTCAGCTTTCATTTTCCTACAAACATATTTTATCTTACTTGAAATCCACTAAGAAAGATGTTGGCCTGCTTTTTGTCATATTTTTAAGGATTAACAGTACTGTTTAATAAAACTCACTGAGGTAATGGATATAATCTAAATCTGCACTTGTCTCATAAGGTAGCCATATCCAACAGCCGCATCTGGCTATTGAGCACTTGAAACTGTGGCTTCCTTCCCTCCCACCAAAGATATGTATATAAAAATAATCTTTAGCCTATTAAACTTCAGTCCATAGTGACCACAGCATACCACAAAATGGCAAAATAAACATTTTTTTTATCAAGTTACCTGCATTTAATTATTTTATTCATTTTGGATAATATTATATTTTATTTGTAACCATGTGATGGTGAGAGCAGATGGTAATTGAGTTTTAAAAGAAATCATTTAACCTGGGCACTATCAAATATGTGGATCTCCATTATCTTTTCATCCAGAGTATTAGAACAATCCAGTCTTCCATTTCTCTCATAGCTCTTGTCCAGCCAAAGTTCCTAGTTCTCTCTCACCAGATTCATTCTCCTTTATGGTCTTGGTTTTAAGTCCTATTAGTTAGAGATGTTTCTAAAACCAATTGGCAAAGAGCTTCATAGGGAAAAAATTGAACAATACTCAATGAAGTTTAGAGAAATACTGCCACCTGCTGAATAAATCATGTATGCAATTATTTAAAATGGAATGCCTGAGTTCACAAAGAGAGCAAAAGAAAAATAGATACATACCCAAAGCTGTGAAAAAAATATTTCTATCTAATAAAAGCCATGCACCAAATCCCAATAATAAAAGTCCAAGAACCTACAGAAAAGACAGTCGATTATATTTTTGTGATTGCCAATAAAAATGCATTGCATTTTCTTTACTAAATAATTATAAAGAGTCTTACCAAGAAAGCTCCATTAATGAGATTAAGAAAGTATTTAAAAATTAATATTTTGTTTTTTCTTAACATTCTTTTCCCTCCAGATATTGGTGTTTCTGAAAAGATAACCACAACTTTTACTATTAAGTCACCACAGTACAACTTTAAATAGTTCTGCCTATTCACATCATTTATTTACACATTGTCTTCTTATACCAGTTGTCAATGTAACATTCCCCTCCACCCTCCAGAATATAGGGACATGCTGAAGACATCTTGAAATGAGGTCTGTCTTTTCTATCTGCACCAGGGAGTTGAGAACAAGAATTTGTATAACAAATTGGCATTTGTATAACATGCCAATAGGCACCTTACTAAACTTCTTGCAGTTTTCAGAAAGTAATATATTTTATTTTGTTCTTATTTTAACACACCTTCCTTGCTGGGAAGCTTTCCTTCACCTCGGCTTGTCCCTCCCTTTTTTTCCAGAATAATGTCAACTCCTCAGTGAGGTCTCTGTGAGACCTCTGAGTAGGTCTTGTGTACCAGTATACTCCCAGAGTTTAGCACATAGTAGCTACTCAGTAGATATCTGTTGAATGAATAAATGAGGAGATGAATTAGATTATTTTATTAGTGCATAATTTAGTGTACAATGGAAGGAATAAAACCAACTTACGGCTGTGTTAATTAAAAGTTACTTATTTAAGGGTGCCTGGCTGGCTCAGTCAGTAGAGCATGTGACTCTTGATCTCTGGGTGGCTCAGTGGGTTGGGCGTCTGACTCTTGGTTTCAGCTCAGGTTGTGATCTCACAGTTTTTGAGATCAAACCTTACATTGGGCTCTGTGCTGGCAGTGTGGATCCTGCTTGGGATTCTCTCTCCCTTTCTTTCTGCCTCTCTCTCTCAAAATAAATAAATAAACTTAAAAATTTTTCTAAAAATTATTTAATTTAGTTTCCTAAAACTTTTATGGGAAAGTCAACTCCTAGACCATTGGTTTTTGGTGCTTTATTAGATATGAATGCTTTAAATTTTCTTGGGCATGTTTCTGGGTTTTCTATTTTCCTTCACTGTTTCAATTCTACCTAGTACCTTAGTTTACAGCGTTTTAGCACATGCAGTGTATAATTAAGATGATGAAAGCAGATTTAATGAGACTAATTTGAAGCTACTTGTCTCTATTTGCTAAGATCTATTTGTTGAATTGAAGGATGCCCTGAAAAGTTGAGGACTAAGAGATGTCTAGGGTAGAGTCTACACACTTCCCCTCCCTACTCTCACTTGAGGTCACATTCCTCCCTAAAACCCCACAGTTCTTCTTCCCAGCTGAAGGAGTCTCTCCAGGTTTTGTCTTCTATCATCTTCTTTGAAGTCTCCTACTGCCATTTAGTTTCTCCAGTTTCTGTCCTCCAGTCTTATTTTTAGGTTCCTTCAGTGTCTGGCCTGTTTGGATAGAAGAATCAGTTGGAAAGACTAACTGGTTTTTATTTCAGTTTCTCCCTAAGATGCTGTAGATATATGATTGTGGCTTCACTTCTATTTACTTCAGCCTATGAGAATATTGGGATGCTACAGCCTAAACAAGTTCTCAGGGCTAAAGTCCTGGTCCTCTGTGAACGAGAAAGAGAAAGTAGACTAGTGAACAAGAACACTGAAGTAACTCTGGTGTGAAGTATTGAGAGACAAAGATTTGGCCGTTGATTTGGTAATAATTAGTATGTTAGAATCAGAGCTAAAATGCTTTATCAAAAGATCCAAATACAAAAATAAACTGAAGCTTATTTCTCTTTCAGTCCAAGGTGGGTAACTTGTTCTTTTCTAGGAAATCATCTTAGGGACTTGGGGCTTGCTCCAGCCTATTCCATATCTGACTCTCAGATTTGTTCACAGGGTCACGCTTTATAGCCAGCAGAAAGGAAATGGGGGGAGGGGGTGCGCCTGGGTGGCTCAGTCAGTTAACCGTCTGCTTTCAGCTTAGGTCATGACCTTACAGTTCACAGGTTCGAGCCCCATGTCAGGCTCTCTGCTGTCTGCACAGAACCTGCTTTGGATTCTCTGTCTCACTCTCTCTCTCTGCCCCTCTCTGCTCATGCTCTGTCTCTCAAAAAGAAATAAATAAGTAAACTTAAAAAAAAAAAGAAAGGAAAGGAGGATGAGCAAACTCGGCAAGCACCTTTTAATCAAGTGGGATGAAAGTTGCACACTTCTCTTCTGTACATATTCCGCTGGCACATACTGAGGTCTCAATGGAGGTGGAGTCAACTATGTGCCCAAGATGAAGGAAAGAATTGAATTAGGGTGAAAAGAGCCAAACAAAATACCAAGCAGTTAGGGAAGGGCATTGTAAGAGATCATTATAGGGAGAAATGGAGGGCTTGGATACAGTTTCAAGATGAGTTACCATGAAAAAGAAAGAATCAGAGATAATCAGAATGATTCCTGTAGGATGGGTAAATAAAAGAATAGTGATAATCACTGGCAATAGAGAAATTGGGGGAAAATTATAAATTTCATTTTTAGTAAATGAGTTTGAATTAGAAGAAGATATCTCCTAATATATCTTGTGGTTAACCACTGGAAATGGAGTGCAAGTAAATAGATATAATAGGCAATGTGGGAATTATTCACAGGGAGCTGATGTCATGGAAATGAATGAAAGAGAGTGGGATCGACTACGGATAAAAGTGAGCAGATATTTGATAATAAACAATGACATCATTAGGAATTTCAATTTTTTAATGCAGACTTCTACAAAATGAGAACATAAGGAAAGTATGATCTCATGGAAATCAATAGAGGAAACATTTTCTAAAATAATGTTGCATGACATAGAGGTAAAAAGGGTAAGAATGCAATATTCTCAAAGTCAGCCAACTTGGTAAGAAGGCTGCTCATGGTACCTTCAAAACAGCAGTGTTTAGTCTGTTTGGGTTGCTCTAACAGGATACCACAGACTGGGTGGCTTATACACAAAAGAAATTTATGTCTCACAGTCTTGGAGGTTGGAAGTCTGAGATCAGGGTGCCAGCGTGCATGGCTGGAAGCCTTCTTCCAGGTTTCAAACTTCCTCTTGTATCTTCCTGTGGGGAAAGGGGCTAAGGAGCTCTGTGGGATCTCTTTTATAAGAGCACTAATTCCACACATGATGGATCAACCCATGACCTAATCACCCCTTAAAAGTCCCATTTTCGAAAAAGTACCCTAAAAGTACCATCACATTGTGTATAAAGATTGCAACATGTGAAGTGTGGGGGAATACAAACTTTCAGATCACAGCAAGCAGTTCACGTCAAAGAGTTAGAAGACAACAAATAGGGTGTCTAAGCAACAAGTCAAGGAAGCCTGTAGCCATATTTGCACAGAATGAGAACAGGGGATGGTCATATGCTGATCTTTCCAGTCACAAGCCCCACACACTGGAAACAACATCAATGAAAATAAAGACGTGCTAACACAAAGATACACAAGTTCTTATTTAAGTATTTGTAGTGTGGAAGAACTTTGTATTATTGTCATTATTTTACTATAGACAGAGAATTTGTTTTTAACTTAATCAAATAAGGTCCTGGTGTGGCATTTCTTTTGTTCATTTCCTGATTAGTTAATTAATGGTCCAATAGCTGAGATATTTATTAGTAGTATTAAAGCTACAGGGAAAGAAAATTTACAATGATTTCCCTATTCATAGGTGTCATTTTTCACTAGTTAAGTAATAGTCTAATTACTTTTTATTATCATTTTTAAGTTGCTTCTGAGTGCCAGGAGATAGAGGCAAAAAAATGAATAAACAACCTGTCAGGGAGTCAAATATCAAAACCTGGGGCCAACTCTTAATTCTGTGTTTGAGGTGTGGGGACAGGGAATAAGCACAACTGGGAAGTTTCAGACAGAAGATAAATTTGAGATAATCCTTGAAGGATGCTTAGGAAGGTCCCAGTCAGACAAAAGTGGGGTAGACAAAGGAAGATTTCAAGACAGATGGAACACTGTGTTCACAAGCTTTACAATGAAGGGTGTGGGGGCATGGGTCGAATGGCAAGAGATGAACAATAAGGCTAGAGAAGTAGATTCAGTAAAGATTGTGAAATATCAGGTACGCTTTGCTAAGAAATGACTTTTATTTTTCTGCAGGTATTGGAAACCATATTTCCATCATCAGCGTGGAAGTCAAATTAGAAAAGAAACCTAAGACAGCGAGATACTTTATGAAGCTGATGTACTAGTTCACAACAACTGAATGTAGTCTAAAGTACAAGATAGTTGTGGGGATGGAGAACAGTACCAGGATGTGAGAGAAACAACAGGAGGTAGAATTGCCAGCAGTGGGATGTTAGAAAAAGCCCAAAACAACACTTGAAACCAGGTCTATAGAGCTTAAGTACTTGGGCTAGCAACATTATGCCATGTTGTACAATATGTCATTTATATGGGTTGCCTTGACCATCAAAGTTTATCCCCAGGATTGTCAATGACCAAAGAGACTCAGGAAGGTAAAATAACCTTCGTGAGTTCACCTAGTTAATATTTGGCAGAGCTGAGAGTCAAACCCATAGATATAAACCACTTTCTTGCTACTCTTTCCAGGCCCCCATGTCATCATCTGCAAATGTAGATTATAGGAACATCAAAGGGATGTTGTGAAAACAAGATATGATGTGTTAAACAAGATTATGTTTGTAAAGCACTTAGTCTAGTACTGGGCTAAATGTTATTATGGTACAGTGATCTTTTCTTTGAAAAAATATATTAGAGAGAAAGAGAGAGTGTGAACAGGGGAGAGGGGCAGAGAGAGAGAGAGAGAGAGAGAGAGAGAGAGAGAGAGAGAATCTCAAGTAGGTTTCATGCTCAGCATTGAGCCCAAGGCAGGGCTCCATCCTATGACCCTGGGATTATGACAGGAGCCAAATTCAAGAGGCGGATGCTCAACTAACTAAGCCACCCAGGTGCCCCTAGAATAGTAATCTGATACAAGGGAGGTGCACATGAGTTTGGGAAATGGGATGGGAACTGTAGGAAAGTGATGAACTCAAGTAGGTAGTCATGTCAGCTGCAGACAGAGAGCACCAAAAGGGTTAGAGGAGGAACTTGAGAGTCCGCAGTAGTCTTTAAATGGAAAAAGAGAAGCAGAGCTCTAAGAATCCAACACTACAGGTCACATATTAAAACTATTATTACTCAATAGTCATCCTTAAGAAAATAAAACAAACACCTGGTATGCAGCTATTTGAGAACTATAATGATACTCTGGGATATTTAAATTTTATCACTGCTGAATAAAAACTAAGACAACTGTTGAACAATGTTTTTAAACTAAAGTAATCTCACTACTCAACTAACATTTCCAAAGAAATCTTTCCTTGTTAGATATCAGAAGAACAAATAGTTCTCTTTCATCCTTTTATTTCCTCAATGAATATTATGTGCTCTCTAAGGGAAATATATTGTGTTAGGTCAATCGGCTATAAATACAATCATTCAGATACTTTTCAAAACAAGAGCAGAATTTAATGAAAAGAAAGTTATGTATTAAAAAGGAAAAAAAATGCAGGTTAAAATGTTATAGACAAACTAACCTGCTCAATTTTAGACTATGCTTTCTAGGAAGATTGCAATGAAATAAGTTTATGTTAAATGCTGCATAGTTAAGCAATAGTTTCTTAAAAAAAATTTTTTTAACGTTTTATTTATTTTTGAGACAGGGAGAGACAGAGCATGAACAGGGGAGGGTCAGAGAGAGGGAGACACAGAATCTGAAACAGGCTCCAGGCTCTGAGCTGTCAGCACAGAGCCCGACGCGGGGCTCGACCTCACAGACCGAGAGATCATGACCTGAGCCGAAGCCGGCGGCTTAACCGACTGACCCAGGCGCCCTGTTAAGCAATAGTTTCAAGTTAAATTGACTTATAATCTGTAACTATTTGGGGTGCTTGGCTGGCTCAGTTGGTTAAGCAGCCGACTTCACCTCAGGTCATGATCCCGCAGTTTGTGGGTTCCAGCCCCAGGTCTGGCTCTGTGCTGACAGCTCGGAGCTCAGAGCTCAGAGCCTGAAGCCTGCTTCTGATTCTCTGTCTCCTCTCTGCACTTCCCCTGCTCACTCTCTCTCTCTCTCTCTCTCTCTCTCTCTCTCTCTCAAAACAAAACACACAAAACATAATATGTAACTATTTGAGATAATTGTTGTATTTTATTTCTTAATTTGTGATATTAATGACAGCTAAGTAATGCCTAATTGATAGGGTTGTCAGTTTTCTTCCAAGGTAAAAAATAACATAAGAATATAATAGGTGTAGTAACATGCACCATGGATGAATTTATCCTCAGAAGAACTCTAAATATTTTTCTTTTTTGCTAATCAGTTTGTTTGTCAGGGTAAGATTTAAGAAAAAAAGCAATTTAGACATTATATTCAAATAAGTTGACTACTAAGTTAGCTATTCAAAATTAGTTCTGGAAATTAATTGATTACTAATGTATTTGATATTTTTTAAGAAAAGCGTGAATAGTTTCATAATTACAAATAAAACCAATCTTAAGATTTTTACATGTGAATTTCAATATGATTCGATAGCCTGAGTGTTTTCAATGAAGAATTTGAATAGTCTGCAAATTTGCAACAAAACTAAACTAAAAACAAAGAAAAAATGGCACTTGAGCATGGATTTTGATAATAAAAAATATCCTAACTTTTAATTAGATTTGAAACCAGAGGTAGTTTATTTTTCAAAATCATTACCGTTCTTGAGTGAGGCACTGTGTTTTTTAATATCAAAAATCTACTTACTTCTCATTGTATATTATTCATTCTTGTGTTGATGCAATGTTAGTTGTTACCAGGAAATAGTCTATTTTCTTTCAAAGGCTCAGTGAAATGTTTGCGTTTAGTTTATCGTATCTCAGATATCTTTTACAATTATGCTTAGACACTTCCTCTTGGAATTTAATACTTTGCAAACTTAAAAAAAATTAAAATCAGAAATACCTGTTATTAACTAAAATAAAGTTCACATTTTGTACACTATGTATTTGCTCCACAAAAAAAGAAACTTAGATGAATTTTAAAGTTAAAATTAAATAGCATGATATATACTTAAGCTTAAAATTTTGTATGAAAATAGTGGGTGTCACTGTCAATATTTTACAGTAAAACATATTCCAGAAAATAATTTTTAAATATTTTCACCCTATACATTGAGAGGTTTTGGATAGGCATTGAGTGATAATTGACTTATTTACTTTTCCTTTTAAAAATAAACTGCTGTCGTGTAAAGCAAAGGCTTTATTGGCTTCTTTTCCACACTTCCCGCCCCACAAATCACTATTCAAGATTAAGGTTTAGTGGCAGGACCAGTTTATACATGGACAAATGAACATTCTCTAGATGGAAGTAATAAATATAGATCAGAAACAGTTAAAAGGTCAGGCTACCTCCACTTGGCTAATTGTAACAAAATGTTTCTTTATTAAATACTTTCTAAAAGTGTTTAAATGTTAAAACTTACCTGGAAAAAATGTGAAGTTCCTCGTCCAACTCCTGAGATGCAGCTTTCGTTCCAATTTCGAGCGGAGACAGTTTGTCCTACTGGGGCACCGGTAAGAAAAGACCGGTCCATCTTCCTTGGGATTGGTTGTTGTCGTGGTTACGCTTTGTTTGGCGTCTCTGCGCGCTGTCTTCCAACCCAGCCGAGGGATTTAGCCGCTCGTGGGTGAGCCGGGGCCCCTCAAAGCTGGGGTAGGTGGCGCGGGAGGCGACACAGAGCTGTGGGAGCGGGGAGCGCAAACGGAGCCGGGCGCCTCTCCGCCGAGGCCAGGCTTTAGGACAAACGGTGGGGCCCGCGGGCTGAAGGGGTGGCTGCGCGAGTCTAGGCTCTCTTAGATTTTGGAGATTTCGTGGCTCACTCAAAACTTGGAGATCCACCCTAACGATCTAGGGAGATTTCTATAATTACCTTTCTTCCCCCTCCCTAAATGACACTTCCTATCTTCCCTCCTTCCCCTCCTTTCCTTTCCTTTCCTTTCCTTTCCTTTCCTTTCCTTTCCTTTCCTTTCGTTTTTTCCTTCATAATTTGTAGTTGCCTTTTAGAGTAGATTTCCCTCCCTTATCTTTATAGTTGAAGAACAGTAGTTGAAAGTGGAGTTCCTTAAGATTTCCAATCTTTGGCAGCTTTAAGTAGTTTACTGTAGCCCATTTACAGTGGGATACATCTAAGGCTGCACTGTCCCATCCTGTCACCACCAGGTGGCCGCTGTGGGCTTGAAAGGTCTTGAATTGAATTGAGATGGACTGTAGGTGTAAAACACACAGCACATTTTGAAGAATTAGCATACAAAACAAAAATATAAACTTTTCACATTGATCTTAATAATAATTTTTGTACTGGCTACATGTTGAAATAATATTTTAGATATATTGGGTTAAATAAAATGTTATTAAAACGAATTTCACCTGTTTCTCTTTACTTTTTAAAAAGTTGCTACTAGACAATTTAAAATCACGTATGTGCTTGGATATGTAATTGGGCAGGCCGATCTAAACGTCCAGGAGATGAGCAGAGAGGGACATATAATGGAAAAGTCTCTTACCTTTACCCTATTCTACTTCTTTTCTTTCTACATAAAGTTTTGTGTACCTGTGCATTCTGCTTTATAACTATGTTTTTTTTAAAAAAAATCTAATTTTCCATCTAACAAATATTTTGAATTGCACTTTAAGTGAGTTTGATAACAAGATAGCATTTTACACTGGTTCTGTTTTTTGTTTTGTTTTCCTTCGGAGGAGGGAGATTATGGGTAAAATTGAGTATATTAAAATGAGCTTTTAGAATTACAAAAGGAGTACCTACTCATGATTTTAAAAATCACTCAACATAAAGGTATGAAATGCAAATTGAAAGTTCCTCAAATTCTTCTAGAAAGTTTCTGTGTTTAAAAAAAATGTGTTAATGTGTGTATAGTTACACAAAAGAGATATTACTTTACATATTTTTTGGCCATGTGCCTCTTTTCAATTATTTCTTCCTTGTTACCTTTCCACAGGAGCATAGTAAATATACATATTTTTAAAAGGACTTGTATAGTATTCCATTCTATGAATCCATCATAATCTATTTAACTGTTTTCTTAGTGAGTATTTAGGAGTTTTTAATTACATGTTTTATTGAGATAATTGTAGATTAACACCTAGTTTTAAGAAATAATGCAGAAATATCCCTTGTACACTCTGTCCAGTGTCTCCTCATGGTAACATTTTTTAAATAAATTTTACTTTTTTTAAAACGTTTCTTTATTTATTTTGAAAGAGAGAGAGAGAAAGACAGAGAACGAACATGTGCACAAGCAAGGGAAGGGCAGAGAGAGAGGGAGAGAGAGAATCCCAAGCAGGCTCTGTGCTGTCAGCAGAGCCTGACACGGGGCTCGAACTCAGGGAACATGAGATCATGACCTGAGCTGAAATAAAGAGTTAGACATTTAACTGATTGAGGCACGCAGATGTCCCCAGTAGTAACATTTTGTAACGATAGTCTGATATCAGAATATTAATATTGACACAGTCTGCTGATCTTACTCAGTTTTCCTCAGTTTTCCTTGTACTCATTTGTGTGTATGATATATAATTTTTATCATCTGAATATACTCACTTATCTATTACTACAATCAAGATACTGAGCAGCTCCAATGCTACAAGGATCTTTCATGTTGCCCTTTCATGAGCATAGCCACCTTCCTCCAACTCCATCCACCCCTTACTCCTGGGAATCACTAATCTTTCCTCCACTTATAAAATTTTGTCATTTCAAAATGTTACATAAGTGGAATCATATAGTATGTTAGCTTTTGGTTTGGGCTTTTGCTCAACATAGTTCCCTAGAAATTCAAGGAGATTTATCAATATGGTGACGTGTAGTAAAATCTATTCCTTTTATTTCTGAGTAGTATTGAATGGTATGGATGTGCTAGAATTGGTTTAACCATTCATCTACTGAGGGACATTTTGCTTGTTTCCAGTTTGAGACTATTATGAATAAAACCGTCGTGAACACTCCTGTACAAGTTTTAGTGTGTGAAAATAAATTTTTATTTCTCTGGAATAAATGCCCAATAGTATAGGCAATAAGTGAAGATCAGTCCAATTAAATCATTTGTATGTGAAAGAAAGATATGTAATATGTATAGCTATAGGACAGGCAGGCACAGGTTGTTTGTTTGATTTTTGGATGGGAGTGAACTGATTGTGTTTATGTGTGGAAGAGAGGCAAGTGGAATAAAAATGTATGGCGAGGCAATAAACAGAAAAAAGAGTGGATGGAACACAGTTCAATATGTGAGAAATTGTCAGATTCAAAGCATAGGTACAAGATTATACTTTATTAGGAAGGGGTTCCTCTCCAAGTAAGATGAATATGAAAAGATTTCAGGAAAAGAAATAGGAAAATGAGGATGTTTCATTTTCTTTGTTAACTAGATCATAAACTATGAACACAGGATACTGTCTTATTTAATCAATGTATTTCTATCCCTAGTAGTGATGTTAATGTACCTTGTAGGCTCCCAAAAACTTGATTTTGAGATGAGTAAAAGAAGGAAAAGAGGAGGGAAGGAAGGAAGGAAAGAAGGAAGGAAAGAAAGAAAGAAGGAAGGAAGAAGAGTCAAGAACACAGCACTGGAAAGGCCAGGGACCTGAGGAAAGAATTAAAGTTTGGAATAGTCTGGAAAATAAAATACTAGTACAGAATTTTTCAAACTTTCTTTTCTTAAACCAAGACCCACAGTAAAACAAATACGCAACTACACTGCAGCTCATGTACACATGCATAGATATATACCCATTTACAAGTGAAACAAAAGTTTTAAAAACTATTTTTATCTTTACCATATATAGTTAACTTATAGTTTCTTTTATGACCTACCCTATTTTTTCCTATCCTATTCCATCATTAAAACTTTGTGATAAAGAGCCACTGAATTAATTTCTGGATTCACGAGTTATCATCTGAAATTTGTGTCTGGTGTAAGAAAGTGGTCCAGGTTCATTCTTCTGCATGTTGTTGTACAGTTTTCCCAGCGCCACTTGCTGAAGAGACTGTCTTTATTCCATTGGGTATTCTTTCCTGCTTTGTCAAAGATTAGTTGGTCATATGTTTGTGGGTCCATTTTTGGGTTCTCTATTGTGTTCCATTGATTTGAGTGTCTGTTTTTGTGGCATATCATCTGAAATTTGAAGACTGTTGGATTAAGAGATGTTAAGAAAGATTGCTGTGCAGATGAAGAGCTTGACTAAATTTGTAGGACATGTTGTAGTGGGAAGAGTCCTGGCTTTGTATCTCTCAATTAGGGTCCTGTTTCCATTGCTTATTAGCATAATGACTATGCACAGTTAAGTAAATTCTTCAAACCTTGGTTTTATTATTAATACAATGACTATAATGACCGTAACCCTGTTAATTTACTCTGATAACTATTAATCACACAAGTGTCTTCTAGTGCCTGGCTTGTCACAGATACTCAATACATGGAAGCTAATGCTGGTTGATGATGTGATGATTATGTGAAGATATACTGTAACGTATTGCTTGATCCATAGCCATTATAATCATTAAAGATTTAAATAAAATAAGTATTAATCTTATATACTATCCATATATCCATATGGATATCTCTATATTGTCCATTATTATAACATCCATTATCCATTATGGATATCCGTATATTATCCATTATTATAACATGTTGTTGTTGTTAAAAACAGATGACTATCTATAGTAAAATTGACAACTATGAGTTAATGAGTAGAAAATAACCATATATTGCCCCATGTATAGACTTGAGTTGTTCTCTTTTGAGTATTCGAATCTTCGAATATTCAAGCTGTTCAGAGGTATTTTTCCCTTAATTATACCCATGAGGATGAATTTTACTGTGATGTTTCTTGGTTCAGGAAGCTAAGAGTGTCCATTCCACGTGACTTTTCCCTTACAGAATTAAGAGATTAGTATTAGAGTTGATCATTTTGTAGTCACACATTAAAAAAAAATGAATTAACAGAGAGAGAAAACAATGTTTTCTAATATATGGTACAACCATAATAAGATATGATAAAAGTTTCCTAGATGAAAACATGTTTACACAGAACATTGGTATGACACATTAAACAACCCATAGTTTTTACTCATTTTAGCTACTTCAGTTCTCTTTATATTTTTTTTATTATTTATTTATTTTGAGAGACAGAGAGAGAGACAGAGAGAGAGGGAGAGAGAGAATCCCAAGCAGGCTTCATGCTGTCAGCAAGAAGCCCAATGCAGGGCTCGATCCCACAACCCTGGGATCATGACCTAAGCAGAAATAGTCAGACCCTTAACTGACTGAGCCACCCAGGCACCTCTCAATTCTCCTTAAATGGTTTTGTGTTTTATTATGAAAGATGATGGAAAACAACAATGATGATGAAGCAAAGCTCGAAGAAGAAATAGAAGCTGAATTGGATAAAATCAGCATTTCTTCATTGGAAAAAGATGATGATGATAGTGATTCAAAATCAGAAACCCAGAGTGTTGATAGTGATACAGTAAGTGTTAAATACTGGACTTTTAGGAGCCTTTTAACTGGAGTAAACTTTTCAGGAGAAATATTACTTTTCTCAGTGTGTTTTACATAGTTATATAATTTTTTAACTTATGATCCCTTTTAAACAATGTGTATTGTTAGATATTTTAATATAAAAATGAAAATAGAAATCACATATAATTTCATATGCATATGTGTGGGGGTTTTTTGCAAAATTGGGATTATATTATACATATAATTATTTATATCCTGTTTTTTTTTACTTCCTCATGAGTGTCTTAATGTTATTAGATATACATGAAAAACAAAATTTATGTAAACTCTTTAGATCTATAGAAATAGTTATTTTTTTGGAAATCAAATATATCTTCTTTTCATTTGTGCATTTTCCCCAGTGTTTATATGCTTAGAAAATTTATTCACAGATTAATTCTTTTACATCAAAATCCTTAAACTAATGGGAATTTATTTTCAATTATGTTATAAAATGTAGATCTAGCTAGAAATTTTCCTGCATGTATTTAGTTAATATTATTAATATCACTTGATGAATAATTTACCTCTTCTCAATTGATCTGCCTTTTTTTATAATTAAATTTTTAAATGTTTATTTATTTTTGAGAGACAGAGAGAGACAGCATGAGCAAGAGAGGGGCAGAGAGAGGGAGACCCAGAATATGAAGCAGGCTCCAGGCTCTGAGCTTTCAGTGCAGAGCCTGACGCGGGGCTTGAAACTCTGGAGCCCTGAGATCATGACCTGAGCCGAAGTCGGTCACTCAACCGAGTGAGCCACCCAGGTGCCCCTGAACTGCTTTTTTTTTTTTTTTAAAGTTTATTTATTTATTTTGAGAGAGAGAGAGAGAGAGAGAGAGAGAGAAGGAATGTGAGCAGGGGAGGGGAAGAAAGGGAGGGAGAAGGAGAGAGACAGAGAGAGAGACAGAGAGAGAAAATGAGAATGAATCTTAAGCAGACTCCATGCTGTCAGCACAGAGCCCTATGCAGGGCTCGAACTCATGAACCATGACATCATGACTTGAGCTGAAATCAAGAGTCGAATGTTTAACTGACTGAGCCACCAAGGGACCTCTCAATTGATTTGTCCTATCTTTTGTATATGTTTAGCTCTATCTAAGATTATCTATTCTTTTCCATTATTCTGTTAGTTTTGGCCTATTGTAGTTTTTTAAGTATCAAATAGGTAAAATTGCTTTAGTTGTTTTGCTCTTTGAAATCTCCACTAAGCTTTTTCTAAAAACAAAAACAAAAACAACTCATTTGTTAAATTTCAAAAAGCAGTTCTACTTTGATTTTCAATTAGGATTGAAATAACCTATATACTACTTTTGGAAAGTTAATATTTTTACATTATAATGATAATAGTAATGATATTCAAATGAGACAAACAATTCTGAAATTTTTCATTTAAATGTGAAATCAACAGAATCATGGATGTGCTTCATAACCACTTGAAAATGAAGAGCAAATTTTAACCAATATACTTGTTTGAACTCATTCACATATTTTGCTCAAATTTTTGGTGTATCAAAACTTTTATCAAATATTTGATACATAGGTTTAATAAACAATTTAACCATTGATTTCATGTTTTTTAAATTTGAGGATGTGGATGAGTTACCTGAGTCCGTTCTTCACTGTATTGACATCATAAAGAATAAGAGTAAAACTGTTGAAGAGCTCATTCTTCAGGACTTGGAAGATACAGAGGTTTTAAGTAAGTACAGTTTTTAACTGCTTGGCAGATAAGTTTTCTGTAAGCAGGAATGATTTATAATTTAGAAAATTATATTGTTTCAAGTTCTTATCTGTTGTTATACACATGTATGTGCATTTGTCTCTAGTATATAATATATGAGATTTTTATTTACTCCATTAATTTATTTCCTGTATTACTTTCCTTATATGTCTAATAAATAGTAGCCACCAACAGTTTGTTTTACCAGTCTTAATTAAAACCAGAGATTGTATTACGGCTGATTCTTTTTTTAAAAATTTTTAAATGTTTGTTTATTTTTTTGAGAGAGAGACAGAACACGAGCGGGAGAGGGGCTGAGAGACAGGGAGACACAGAATCTGAAGCAAGCTCCAGGCTCCATGCTCTCAGTACAGAGTCTGATGTGGGACTCAAACCCATGAACCTCGAGATCATGACCTGAGCCGAAGTCTGAAGCTAAACTGACTCTGTGACGGTTGGTTCTTGAACAATGCTGGTTCAAATTACATGGCTCATTTATGCACAGATTTTTTACAGTATTATAAAATGGATTTTCTTTTCCTTATGATTTTCTTAATAACATTTTAATTTCTCTAGCTTACTTTGTTGTAAGAATACAGTACATTATACACATAGTATATAAAATATATGTTAATAGACTTTATGTTATTGGTAAGCTTTCTGGTCTACAGTAGGCTATTGGTAGTTATGTTTTGGGGTATCAAAAGCTATATGCAGATTTTTTACTACATGGGGGTTGTCACTTGTAATCCCCATGTTGATCAAGGATCGTCTGTACTTTGCATTAAAGAAAAGAAAATTGGTTGCAGGAATATTTTAGAAGTATCAGTTTATACATCTTTTTGGAGAAAAACAATTTATATGAGA
Organism: Lynx canadensis; assembly: GCF_007474595.2. Classification (NCBI taxonomy): domain Eukaryota; kingdom Metazoa; phylum Chordata; class Mammalia; order Carnivora; family Felidae; genus Lynx; species Lynx canadensis. The sequence continues at coordinate 107,087,268 of NC_044309.1, forward strand.
AGGCTAACAAGTTTTATTTGATTCAGCTGAGCAAATTTACTTCTTAAAATTATTCTAAGACTAATAGAATGATTAAAGATTTAATTAGAATTAATCAAGGTTTAGTTTATAATGAAAAATGGCAACAGCCTAAGTGTTTAATAGGATCTTAGTGTGTGCAACTACACCCATTAAAAAAGATGGCTTAGATGATATTTAATAGCATAAAAATATTCATGATGTAGTGTTTAAAATTATTATAAAATTCAGTGTTATTTGTGCAAATATTAATGTAAGTTACAATATGGATATTCATAGATATTCATTCAACAAATATTGCTGTGTGAAATGATCTGTTTTAGCTACTAAGACTATAACACAGAACAAAATAGACAAAGGTCCTGCTTTCCTATTCTAATGTTCCAGTGTGGGGAGATAGACTATAAATAAATAAATATGTAATATTTTAATCATGATAACTTCTATGAAGGAAAAAGTTTAAGATAGGGGATAGAGATTGGAGATTGCCGTTTTAGATAGGGTAAGTCAGGGAAGGTCTCTCTGAGAAAGTAATATTTAAGCAATAACTGAAAGGTAAGCCACATGGACATCTCAGTGAATGAGAAGGTGAACTACGTGGATATCTAGAGAGACAATGTTCCAGAAAGAAGGATCTGTAAAGGCCAAAGCACAGATCATATAAGTGTGAGATCATAGAGGGCTCTTATAAATCATGGTCTGGACTTTGGATTCTACTCTCTGTATGCTAAGGTTTTTGAGTAAAGAGTGACAGTATCTGACACATTTTGAGACAATCATTCTGGTGATTATGTAGAAAAGATGCCTTGAGGTAGCAAAAGTCTACTACAAAACTGTTGTAATAGTGTGGTTAGAAATGAGAGTGATTTGAGTAGAAATGATGAAAAATAGTCATATTCAAGAAACCATTTTTAAGGTAAAAAGAACCAAATGGATGTTTTATTGGTGGATTGGAATGAAAGGAAGAGAGGAAATTGACTCCCAAGATTTTTGTCCTGAGAACCTGTGTGCATATATAAATACTTACTATATGTAGATGCTTCAAATTTTGGCAGTGACTATCTGTAGTTGAGTTATAGGGAATTTTAATGTTTTTTTAAATTTATATTTCCTGAAGTAAATATAATGAAAGTATATTATAAATATATTAGCAATTATATAGCCTAATTAAGAAAAAATAGAAGGAAACACAATCATAGAAAATTAGTTACATAAAAGGTTATATAATTACAGTTGTAGCAGTGGTTTAGAAAATTATGAGATCTTATGTATCATTCTAATGAAATAAGTTTGATAGTATCAAAGAATAGTATAATTTTTCAAGAAAATTCAAATTATCAAAATTGTTTGAAAAGGGTGGAAAACATGATTAAATTGATAACCTGGCAAGAAGGTGGAAAAGGTTTCCTTCTCAAATGTCATTAGAAATTAGTATGAGTTTTGGGGCACCTGGGTGGCTCAGTCGGTTAAGTGTCTGACTTTAGCTCAGGTCATGATCTCAAGACTTGTGAGTTCGAGCTCCACATTGGGCTGTGTGCTGACAGATCAGACCCTTGAGCCTGCTTCGGATACTGTGACTCCCTCTCTCTGCTCCTCCCCTGCTTGCGCTCTGTGTGTGTCTCTCTCTCAAAAATAAATAAACATTAAAAAAAATTAAAGAAATTCGTATAATTTTAAAAAAGAAAAAAAGAAATCAGTATGATTTTACAACTGATTTCTTACAATCCACAAGGATAAACAAATCTGAAGATTATATTTCATTTATAAAAAGCTACATATTTCAAATATAAATCTGTGCAAGCATAACACACATACAAAAGAAGCCAGAGGCTAATTTCATTTTTGAATGTAGATATTTTGTTTAGGGCTCTCATTTGTAGACAGAAGCTACTTTAGCTCCTTTAAGCAGAAAGGTTTTTGGGATATTTGTGTGTTTGTTTTTATGCACAGAGTAGATGTTTTGGTTACTTATTGCTGCAAAACAAACTGAGTGGTTTATTTTTTTTTTTATTTTTTTTTTTCAACGTTTATTTATTTTTGGGACAGAGAGAGACAGAGCATGAACAGGGGAGGGGCAGAGAGAGAGGGAGACACAGAATCAGAAACAGGCTCCAGGCTCTGAGCCATCAGCCCAGAGCCCGATGCGGGGCTCGAACTCACAGACCGCGAGATCGTGACCTGGCTGAAGTCGGACGCTTAACCGACTGCGCCACCCAGGCGCCCCCAAACTGAGTGGTTTAAAATAACAATATGTTATTATCTTTTATGGTTCTGTGGGTTGACTGAGCTTAAATAGGCAGTTCTTGCTTAGATTTCTGTATGCATTTACAGTTAGATCTTAATTAGGAATGCAGTTAGCTGAAGTCTTTAGTCTTCACACGTAATATTTTTAGGAAAATAAAGACTTAAATATATCACAGAATCTAAATCACCCTCTGAAACCTGGCTTCAAAGAAATCTGTAGAATGTTATTTTTGCTTTCAACCTCTCACATAGGAAATCATGCTGGTAAGGCTGTGAGTAGGTGTTGAAGACAATATATGCTATCAGACAAAACTGGTGTGAAGAGGTAGTTAACCAGCAGAACAGTCATCTGTAAAAAAATAGTTTACTAGTAGGAGAGGTTCCCAGGATAGAACACATTAGCTGAATAAGGACAAAAAAAAAAAAAAAAAAAAAAAAAAAAAAAAAAAAAAAAAAAAAACTACATCTACACAAATGGTAACAGGACAATAAAATTCAACAAAAAACACATAAAACCAGGAATGAAAGCTCACTTCATTCACATTAGTAATTATAATCTTTTAAATTAGTAATTTTATTAAGGTATTTTTAATATCTTGTGCAAGCTTATATTGCTAGTTTTTGGCAGGTAGAATTGAACTTTTGTTGATTTCTAATTAGGGCATCATTGCAGTATAAAACAGCATTATTCTGTGTACATGGAAAATAAACTTCAGTATAAAATATGAAAGGTGATCAAAAGAGTGCTTTATAAATTTATTACTTTTATTTTTAGGACAAAGATTACAGATTTCCTCTGTTCTTTATTTTTCATTATTTTCCTATGGTTTTGTGTGACTCATCATCGAGTCACTGATAGAGGTTCCTGGATGACTCCGTCAGTTAAGCATCTAAGTCTTGTTTTCTGCTCAGGTCATGATCTCATGGTTCTTAAGATCAAGCCCTGTGTCAGGCTCTGCATTGACAGCATGGAGCCTGCTTGGGATTCTTTCTCTCCCCCTCACCCTGCCTCTCCCACACTCATGCGCATGTGCATATACTCTCTCTCTCTGTCTCTCTCCCAAAACAAATAAAAAGAATATACTATGATAGAATTTGAGATTAAAGGATGACGAAAGCGTTTGAGATTTTAACATGTTTTGCCTTGCTCTCTAATATTTAAAGCTATAATTTTTTTTTCTTTCTCTAGACTATAGTTATGGAGTGGTTTCTAATAATCATATGCATTTAAAGATAGAATTATCAACTGAACATAAAGAAAATCCGGAACAATTAATAAAGGTATATGATCAATATTTGACTGAAAGTACTCAATATTACAGTTAGAAATTTACCTTTCCCTCTTATAAAGGATGCTAGTTCACTGATTTAAAGTTCACTGATTAAAAATTAAAAATTTATTTTTAAGCAAATAATTTTTAGTATTGTGCTTTTCTCTGGCATGTAATAGACAACAACTCAAATTTCAACCTTTAAAAATATTAGAAATAGTGATTTGAACCATCAGTACTTGGAAATTTAACTATATTGTGTGATTATTTTTTCCCTAAAATCTCCAAGGAAGAAAACAATGACTATAATGTTAATTACCTTGCTTAGGAATGTACTGTTACAGTAGAGACTTTAAATATCCTATGGAAAATTTAAAAATAGAACATCTTATGTTAGTTAAAAAAAAAGATAAAATAAAAACATTCTTAAAGAAATAATATGAAAGGAGAGCCTAGCATTTTTGGTTAAAACCTCTAGAAATGTATACTCCTGGCCCCTATGATGTTTAGTGTAATTTTAAAGTTGCCTATATATATATATATATATATATATATATATATATATATATATATCTTGACTCCCTTTTTTTGGTAACAAACTTGAAATATTAATTTTAAATTATCATACTGCTACTTCATTGAAATAGATATCCTATATCTTACCAGCTAGAATATGGTGCAGGTCTAATTATGGAAAAGTATTCATCAATATTATGACTTTTTCATAATTTAGGTTAAAGTAGCAAATAGTTGTTTTTTAAATGTACTAAATGTATCAGCAGTTTGTATATGTGAGCAATCACTCTAATTGAGAAATACAGAAATATATTAGGAAGAAAGCATTAGTAGAAACATTTGGAAATAATTTTCAAGGAATTTCTTTGTTTTCATTTGAGTATAGTTAACACACAGTATTACATTAGCTTCAGGTATACAGCAGAGTAATAAAACATCTCCACACATCATGCTATGCTTACCACAAATGTAGCTACCGTCTGTTACCATAAATGGCTGTATACCATCGACTCCATTCCTAATGCTATATACCTTTTATTCCTGTGACTTATTCCTTCCACAGATTTTCAAGCAGTTTAACTGAATAGTGCGGATGAATATCAGAGAGTGCTTAGAATTCTGAAAAATAAGGAGGGCAAAATATAGTCTGTTTGCATGGGAAAAACATTTTTAGTGTGCTATAGAGTTGTATTTGAGAGAGATTCAAAGTAAATAAAGTTCTAGATATGTGTACGTAAATACTTGATACATTATTAAAGCGATTGCTTGACTCTTTCTTTAATTATTGGCATTCTTTTTAACCTCTTAGATGTTATCTGAAATAGAAAAGGAAGAATTTCTGAGGAGTAAAACCCATTGTAGCAGTCCTGATTCTATTCCAGAGCCTGGTCCTCATGATTTGCCTGTAGACGAACATGTTTTGTCAGGTGGGCTAAATGCTCAATGACAGTTTTGATAATTTTAATGTGATTTACTATAGTTATCTGAAAAATGATTAAGAGTTTTCTTCTGACATTTAGAAAAATACAATCCTGATATTTGAAAATTATTATGCTTTACTGTACTTATTTAATTTCATATTTTCATACTTTTTAAAAAAATTAATGTTTATTTGTGAGAGAGAGACAGACAGACAGAGCACAAGCGGGAGGGGCAGAGAGAGAGGGAGACACAGAATCTGAAGCAGGTTCCAGGCTCTGAGCTGTCAGCACAGAGCTTGACACAGAGCTTGAACTCATGAGCCGCGAGATCATGATCTGAGCCGAAGTCAGATGCTTAACCGACCAAGCCACCAAGGTGACCCCATATTTTCATAGTTTTTTATACCTCTTAAATTAACTTGATTTAAATATATTTAAAATTTTCCATCTATATAGCTGACTGAAATAGATATACTCAGCCTTGGATTTTTAAGTGTCCTTTAACTATGTTCCTTAAGTATCTTTTAAGTACAGCACACACACACATATTATGTTTTTACATTAAGTTTTGTGGTATATAATTTAAGGCAAGTTATGTAATTTCTTAATTGACTGAAATGGAACTCCCTTATATATGACTGCAATAGAATTTTTATGTATATTTAAGAATGTATTTTTTGCACATTGTCCCTTTTACTTTGGTAATACATTGACATTATTTCTTCATTTCAAAATTACCCTTATACTTTACATTAAATCAGTTTTGAGAGGTTAGATTTTTGTTTTCTTTTTTGAGAGAACGAGAGTGTGAGCTGGGAGTGGCAGAAAGAGGGAAGGAGAGAGAATCTTAAGCAGGCTCCATGCCCAGCACAGAGCCCAATGTGGGTCTCAATCCCACAACTCTGAGATCATGTCCTGAGTTGAAATTAGGAGTTGAAATCAACTGACTGAGCTACCCAGGCACACCGAAAGGCATTATTTTAATAATAATAATAATAATAATAATAATAATAATGTTTCTCTTCATGAATGCAGATGATACTGATATAAATTTTGGATACTGTGAAGTGGAAGAAAGATGTAGGCAGTCTTTTGAAGCTTGGCAAGACAAACAGAAAGAACTGGAAGACCAAGAGAAAGAAACTCTCAAAGCTCAAAGGGATAGAGAACAAAAGCAATTTGAAGAAGAAGAAGAAAAGAGACATTGCTGGATGAAACAGTTTGAAGTTGAAAAGAAGAAATTAGAGAATATTCACAAGGTAAGGATTTTTTTTAAAATTTTTGTTGTTTTTCATACGATTTTTGAATCAGTAACTACTTCTGAATAGTACTGGTGTTTTGGATTATGGCGTGGATTGAGCTATGTTCTGTGTATTTTTTTTAATAGAATTTTACTTTTTGGACCAAATGACATTAGAAAATATTTTTTTAATATTTATCTTTGAGAGAGAGGGATAGGGAGTGGGGAGAGCCTGAGTGGGGGAGGAGTACAGAGAGAGGGGAACAGAGGATCTGAAGCGGGCTCTGTGCTGACAGTAGAGAGCCCGATGCAGGGCTCGAACTCATAATCTGTGAGATCATGTCCTGAGCAGGAGTCAGACCCTAACTGACTGAGCCATCCAGGCACCCTATTCTGTGGGTTTTAAGTACTTCTGATAGTTGAAGCAATTGACTGTGGTAATAGGATTTACTATGGACTTCTTGATTAGTTTTCACTGTAATTCATTGGAATTTCAGATGCTTCTTTGGATCTTGGGGGTCCCCTGGGTCTATGAAGTTACAAAGATTGTCCTAGAAAGGCTGATACTTAGTACATAAACTGTTGTTTTTTCATACCCTTCTTATCATGGAAGAAGGCAACATAATTTACTTGATCATGAAATATCCTTGCTATGTGGTCTAATATATAGCAATTACATGAAACATTTGGTTGAAGTGGTTCAACCATGTAGGTGATGGCCTATGCCTTGCTCCCATATTGAGCTAATTCCTGGGCCAGAGATTTTTTGGTGTGAAGGAGTTTTATGTTGTTGTTTAAAAAAATTTTTTTTTAACGTTTTTTTAGTTTTGAGAGACAGAGCACGAACAGGGAAGGGGCAGACAAGGAGACACAGAATCCGAAGCAGGCTCCAGGCTCTGAGCTGTCAGCACAGAGCCCCATGTGGGGCTCAAACTCACAAACGCAAGATCATGGCCTGAGCTAAGTCAGACACTCAACCCACTGATCCACCCAGGAGCCCCAGGAGTTTTATGTTTTTATTTTTGTTTCCTCCTAACCCTACCCCAGGGGGTCCACAACTTCAAATCATGGTAGTGGTGTATTGAGAAACTGGTGAATTTTTAGGACTTGACTTTATGGGCATCAGAATGCCCATGAGCTTAGAATGTGTGGGTAACAGGCAGGACTGACTTCCCTGTCTTACATTACTAAAATTGACTTACATATTACCCACAACTTAATAGTTTTGACTGTTCTGTGTAGAGAGCATTGGCATATGGTCACTTACGCAGTTCAGGGTATTCTAGCCCTCCATGTTGAGTACATTGCATTTCCTGATTTTATAGAAAATAAATTAAAAACAATGATATTACAGAGCCAGTTTGGTTGTGGCTTTTTCTAATAGTGAACTGTGCATCCTTAACTTTCCTTTCATTATGTTTTCCTTCCCACAGGCCATTTTAATCAGTCATTTCTGAAAGTCAGAAGCTTTTTTTTTTTTAATTCCAGGAAATGCTTTAATATAATTAAGATTATTGGAGTAGTGTTTGCTGTCTTGTGCTTAAATGCATCATTGTTATTGATTCTTAGTGGTGTTTTCAGATTTAGAAGACATCTGACTTTTAAATTCTCTTCAAATAAATTGACATTTTTAATTGTTTTAAAGCAAAAATACAGTGACTACCTCATTGGCAAAGCATTCAGCTATATGCTTAGATGACCCAGAGAGATCTAACACTTGGGGCCCACCCTCAAAGATTCTAACTTAGTTTCTAAAAGTAATTTGTGCTTTATCATAAAATTATAGGTTAGAATATTTTAATGAATTCCTAAATGTATGCTTTGTTATGCCTTGAGGCTTAACACTTTTCCAATGACCGTTCCATCATTTTATTATGATGGATTCTAAATATGAAATTTATTTTCTTTCAGTAGTTCTTTTCTGTGTCCTTTGTTAGCTTCCTCTTGCATTCCACTTAACAACTATTGTAAATCTCTTTCTTTAAGAGTTCTACCCAACTTCTCCCTCCTCATTATTGGCAAGTAATCACATAGCATTTTTGCATCAATGGCAAACTTTATTTTCTAATCCTGTATCAGTTTGCATCCACCTTTATATTCACCCTGCTGTTTTTTCTTGCCTTTGCTCCATTCTCAGTAGGAAAGGTTTCTTCTACTAAAGGTTAGCTTTCCCTGCTCTGCTCTATATCTGTCATTTTCCAATTTACCCCTGCTTTGTTAGTTTTACCCCATATGCTGAAACACCCCAAAACACCCCTATCAACTTCTTTCTTTCTTACTGTTTATACACATGTTCAATTTTCTCCCATCCTAGAAACAAAACACAAGAAAAATCATGAGATCAGCTTTGATCATATATCTCAATTTAGCTTCTCTTTAGCTCTAGCCACCAGAGTCAGGCTTATTAAAGAGTAGTTATTTTTGCTGTATTTATGTCCTTGTCTCTCGTTAAATCCTAAGCCTACTAGGTGTATATCATCACCACTCTACTAAATTAAACTGCTCTTAACAAAAATAACCAATGACTTCTCTATTTCCATACTCACAGGTTCTTTTTCAGCTCTTATATTGACCTCTGTAGCGTTTTATGCCAGTAAAATTTTGATTGTTGACCATTTCTCTTTTCCTTGTCTTCAATCGGACCATGCTGCCTTGATTCTCTTCTTACATGTTTGACAATTCCTCCTTTATATCCAGTTTAGGCTTCTCTGTCTGTCTCTCTCCCTGAATATGGTACTACCAAGGATTTCTTCCTTTGTCCTTTTATTTTTCTTCATATACTTCCTGTCTTGATAATCTCAGCCACAGCTACGGCTGTTCAGAAACAATGTCAACTACATAACTCTTCTACAGATACTTTACACTCAGATCTTAATATGTTTAAAACTGAATGCATTGTCTTTATTTCTTAATTGTGCTTCTCCTCAGGTATTTGTTATTTTGATGAGCTACACTATCATCATAGTCCAAGCTGGAATGATAAGGACCATCTTTGACTCTTCCCTCTCTTTATTATCCTCTTCCCTCTAATAGTTATATTATCCATCTTTTCATCCACACACTTAATCTACTGTTACTCCATGGTTCAGGGTGTCCTAATGTCTAGCTTGTCTAAACTCTCTAACCTATCTCTCTACTTTTGGACTTGTATTCCACAAACCCATTCACCATAGTCCTGTCAGAAGGATTTTTTAAAAATATATTTATTTATTTATTTTGAGAGAGAGAGAGATTGAGAGAGAGAGAGAGAGAACGAGGGAGAAAGTGTGCAAGCAGGGTAGGGGCAGAGAGAGAATCCCAAGCAGGCTCTGCACTATCAGCACAGAGCTGGATGCAGGGCTCCATCTCAGGAACCCTGTGATCACGACCTGAGTGGAAATCAAGAGTTGACCACTTAACCGACTCCACCCTGGCACCCCTAGAATGATTTTGTTATTTCTGTGCTGAATTCCCATCATGTAAGATTATATACAAAGAAATATTCCCATTTCCTTTATTTCCAATCATCTGGTAGTTTATGGAAATTTTATGTTTACATTGTCTTTATATCTGTTCTCACTCCTGCCACCCTATCTACAGAGGGCTCTCCTTGATTCTTACATGGACTTTTCTAATACCTACTTTATTATCTCTTTAGTGACTCTTGCTTTCTGTCTTTAACTCTGTCTAAGGTAACCTTTTAATTTTCCTAAAAGCAGAACTATAGTCATCTTCCTAGTTGAAAAACATTTAATAAATGCTTAACATGTCTGTTTAACTTCTTGAAAGCCTAGTCATTTCAACTAGTCTTCTGCATGAAGCCTTTGATTATCCTCCAGTTATAACATCTATTTCTGCTGTGATGCTTTATAGTCTTCTCTTGCAATAAATTTATTCTGCTAAATTTGAGATAATATGGGAATTTATGATAATGTTTCCATAAAGTTTTAGAGGAAAGGGATTACATTTTACTGATCTTGTTTATTCTGCAGAGCCTTAACAAAATAGATGCTAATCAAAAAAAAACATTATCCACTGAACTGCAGGGTTATGTGAGTTCAATGGGATGGTGAGGAGAGAAAAATATTATATAATGCAAAACTCATCTTACAAACATTAATATTTGTAATTTTCATGTTGTCCAACAGCATATCTAGTGAATACATTTTACTATGTACGTAAACATACTCAAATAAGCTTTCCCAGGTTGCCAACATCTTTATGTGCTCAAAATGGGAACTTTAGGTATCATTTATGTGACACTTTAGGTTGAGATTAAAGTTGTTATACTACTACTAATAACAGAGAATCATTGGGTGAGTTTTTATCTTTAACTATTATTTACAAATACAGGTTTGAGAACCACTTATAATAAGTATATATATTTTTTTGATATTTGGATATAATATCTCAATATTACCGTATGTTCAGCAAGAACAGGACAAGATGAATGATGAACTCCATAAAGAAGAGAAAATATGGAAAGAGAAATTTAAACAGCATGAGGTATCTATTTCTTCTTTTTAAACATCATGATAATTATTCTTCATTTGGAATATTTATTATACTTGAAATGGACATTTAAAAGTAATATTGCCTAGCTGGTATAGGATTTAATTTACTAAGACTTTAAAAAATTCATTAATCACCAGAAATTCTCCTTGAAATATAATGCCCTAAAAATTAAAATAAACTGGGTCAGTGAGTGAACATGTCTATGTAAAATTATAATTCTATAATTTTTAAGATTTGAGGAAACATGCTATTATGAATATTTCATTATGATTGAAGATGGATATGAAAGTTATCTCATTTCTTGAACACAATTGAATGTTAAATAATTCTTGTGAATTCAAGATCATTCTAATGATATTTATTAAGTTTAAATTTACTTAACTCATTTTTATATAATATTTATTTATGTATTTATATATAATATAAATATAATATATAATATAAATATAACATATGTTATATAATATAAATGTAATATATGTTATATATAATTTAAATATAAAATAAATTTATATGCAATATAAATATAAAATAAATTTTATATAAAATTTTATATAAAATTATGTTTTTATATAAAACAGAATTTTTAATAGAAATTTTTATATAAAATTATTTTAATTATAAACATGAAGTAGATAAAACTTCTTATAATCCTGATATCCAGCTAAACATTCTACCTTTCTTTATCTTTCAAGTATTTTCTTTATATAAACATACTCCTGAAAAAGTAGGTTTCTACTATCCATTTTAAAAAGTATATGTATATTTGACATTTAACATTGCATAAGATTGAAGGGTACAGTGTATTGATTTGATGTTATATATTATAATATGATTTTCTCTATGGTGCATATTTAAATAAAAAAGTTGGTTAGGCATGTAAACAGACAGTACATATGAATGACAAGGGAAAAAAAAGACAATAGTAATTTACCTATAGGTAACCCAAATGTTGGAGTAGGAGAGCCATTAAGATACCTATAACTATCAAGCCATAGCAACATGTTAAACAGATAGATGCTAAGAAAAGAGAACTAGAATCTATAATGAAATATCAAGCATACATTACAGAGTTGAAAAGTTCAGTATGTAAATTTAAAAATTCAGGGCATAAGTTTGACAGTTTGACTCAGCAAATGAGAGCATTAGTGAAACTGAAGCAAGGTCAGCAGAAAATATCCAAATTAAAGCACAGAGAGGACAAAAAAAAATGGGAGGACAGAAGAGAGTACAAGAAATATATGATGTATAGTGAAAAGATAAAACATGTGTATACTAGTAACCTTTGAAGGATAGGAGAAAGAGAATGGAGCAGAAACAGTGGGTGAAGAGATAATAGTTGAAATGGTTTAAAAGAAATCGATCTGAACATTCAAAGTTGATTAATGATCTGTATACAGAATCAATACAGAGAAAACCACACCTGGGAATTTAGTAGTGTAATGATTGAAATTCAAGACAAGGGGGGAAAGTTGTAAAAGCTGCCAGAGAAAAAGGCATATTACCTAAAAGGAGCTACAGTGAACTTAACAGCTGACTTCTTAAGTGAGATAGTAGAAGAAAGTAGAAGATAGTGCTAAGTGTTAATGCTTTCTTTGATCATTAGTGTTCTTTGAATCCTGAGTTTCCCCTGATTTCTGGACTCAGTTTTCATTTTCTGGAATGTATGCCTAAATACCTGTCAAAAAGATTTTTGGATGGCAAATTTTCTTTATTTTGCCCACTTGAGAATAATGTCATTTTGCTTTTACAATCGAATGATTTGTTTCATGGGATATAGAATCCAGACTTATTACCATTTGGTTTTAACAATTTAAAGATCTAACTCATGTGCGTATTTAGATATTTTTGCCTGTGTTATCGTTGTAGATTTGACACTCCTTCCTTACATTCTTTTGAAGTTTTAGGATTTTTCACTTTTTGCATTTATTCACACAAATTTACTGATTTCTTACTGCATGCCGAGCACTTCTGAGTGTTCAGGGTGCAGCAGTGGATAAAACAGAAATAACTTCTGCCTTCATGGAACTTAACGTTCCTTAGGGTTCTGAAATATTGCTGCATCTATATGAGTGTATCAGGGCATGTGTGTCTATGTGTATATGTGAAAAGTTAACTCCACTCTTTATCTTATCTTATGGCCTTTTTTGGTTTAGAAAACATTTTTGTATTATTTTTTTCCCTTTAATCCTTCTCAGGTCTTTAGCTGTAACTCCTACTAGTGGTATTGGAGTTTCTGTGTTGATCCTCCGCTTGAAAGTCTCTGTCATATATTTCATGTCTTTGTTGTTTTGCAGGTTGTTTTGGAAAAACACCTAACTTGGAAGTTTTTCTTTAGCCAACACCTATTTAAAGTCATTCTAGTGTGATTTTTTGTATGAATGAGTCATATTTTTTTATTTGAATATTTTCATTTCATTTTTAGATAAAGTTATTCTTATTTAAACATATTTTTCCTAAAAAAATATTTAAATTTTTATTTAGTACCTACCTTTTCTCAGAAACTAGTTCTTCCTTCTGCTTGTTCAAGTATTTTCATTGCCTCACATCCTTTGTGTTAGCTTTTCTCCAATAGTTGCTGAATTTTGTTGACCTGTTTACTTTTGTTTTAGGACTCTAGTGACAATGGCATTTTCTCACCTAACCCAATGATCTCATTTAATGTAGTATGTGCTTATCAGCTCTCGTAATAGTTGAGAAAGGATAAAATGTGTGACTAGGCTGGTTCTTCATATTGCATATATGTATGCTCTACCTTGCCTTCCTGGTATCATCATCTCACCAAATAATTCCCTGTGTCTGCAGTCCCTGTGCTAGCTCTGGGAAAGTTTAAAGTCCTTTTCCCCTACACAAATTTTGGCTTGTGGTTTTTCTCGCTTTTTCTCTGTACTATTCTAATTTCATATGCTTTCTATCTTCAAGGAATTCCCCAATTTATATCTGAGTGGCTTAGTATAGTCATAATATTAGAATGTCAACTTACTAACTTGATCAAATCTCTCAAATATTTTAAAATATTATATCCTTTAAAATAAATGGCTTTTGTCCTTCTAAGTGAATTTTATAGTAACTTCATTATGACTTCAATTTAACAATTTGTTTTCAGCCTATATTTTATATGGTATTTTAATAATATTGTTCACTTATACTGGTATTTATCTTACTTTACTTTAGGAGTTTATTAAAAAGTTGCATCTACAAATAGAAGAAGAAAGAACAAGATTTAAAGATCTGCAAGAAAAAGAAAAAATGCGTTTGTTAAAACTGCATCATAATGCAGCTGTAAAAATTCAAGCTAAATATAAAGCATTTGTGGTCTACCAAAAATATGGTCCAATCATAAAAGAACAAATAGAAAGTAAGAAAAGGGAAGCACAAGAGTGGAAAGAAAAAGAAGCAAAAATACGACAGATGGAAGAAGAAAAACAAAAGAGATTGGAGGAAGAACAAAAGGTTGAGGAAGAGATAAAAAAGCAGAAGCAAGAGGAAAGGGAGAGGAGAGAAATAGAATATGAAGAAAAAAAGAACATCGTGAGAAGAGAAAAAGAGCAACTATTAAACAAGGAAAAATTAAGATTAAGAGGAGATGCAAGCAGACAGCTAATAATAAGTAGAACATTAAAGAAAGGTGAATATAATGCAAAACATTTAACTGTTGAAGATACATCAAAGAATGAGGATGATATAGCCAAAAAGGTAGGGGAGGAAAAGTCAAAGGAGTGGGAAGATGTTCCCCTCTGGCTAGTTGAACAATCAACTAAGAGAAAAAATGTAGGTAGACAGCTTGTATTAAAAGAGCCGATACAAGTGCAATGGAAAGATTCTATACCAAACCAGGTGATTTTGGCAGAAATTGAAATGGAAGTAAAAAATGAAAACCTAGCAAAACAACAACATTCCACAAAAATCGTCAAGCAAGAAAGAAAATGTGAAGATGTAGACAAAAAAACCGAATTGGAATACCCAGGTCTGAAAGAAAACGTGAATGAACAGTTTCATCTGCAAGAATTAAAGTCTCAAATGCAAAAAGGGGAACATGTGAAACCTGCCATAAATGAGAATGTGAGACAAGACACCCAAACAATAATATTAGGACATAGTCAAGGAATTAACAAGGTGAAAAACAATGAAGCACAGAAAATAATCAAAGATAATCAACAGAATAAGGTACAAAAAGTAGAAAAAGAAGAGATATCAGAACAGAATGGACCACTATATGAAGAGAATAATATTTTAGTAATTTCAGTGAAGCAACAACCACTAAAATTAGAAAATCCTAAAGATATAGGAGAAAATGTAATACTACAAGAACAAGAGGTTGATTTCATTTCCAAAGAAACTGAGGAGAACCGAGAAGGCAATACTCTGAATAGTGATGTGATTTTTAACAGCAGTGATTCCATGATAAATATAGAAAACAAAATAAATGAGCAAGATTATACTTTAGGAAGAAATGCTCTTTGTGAAGATTTGGGACGTTTTGACGCAAAAAATTCCTTAGTTTTTAAAGAAGTAAACTCTCTTAAGTCTCAAATTAAAGAAACCGCAGAAGAATGTCGTAATAATAGAGCTGAATGTGAAAATATTGTGACCTGTACTTTACCAAAGTCAACACTTCTATCTTCTATTGAAGAAAAGAGGCTAGCTTGGATAAAATCATTTAAACCTTGGTTTGAAATTTTCAAGCAAAATCAACAAAAGGAAATTGTTAGGACAAAGAGACCTGTAAAATGCCCAGCCAACACGATGCCTCCTTTGAATACACTAGAAATTCTTCAGTGTGGCCCTTGGAATACTTTACAGCAGGTATTTTATAACTTTATAATATTTTTTCATATTTAATTACAATTAGTTCTCTAAAATGTAACTTTAAAAATATCAGTAGAAGGCGTATTTTGTATCCAAGAATTTTGCCTCTTTTTTTTAAAAAAATTAATATTTATTTATTTTTGAGAGAAAGACAGAGAGAGCACAAGTGGGGAAGGGCGGAGAGAGAGAGAAGGAGCCGCAGAATCCAAAGCAGGTTCCAGGCTCTGAGCTGTCTGCACAGAGCCCAATGCGAGGCTCTAACTCAGGCACCATGAGATCATGACCTGAGCTGATGTCGGACCCTCAACTGACTGAGTCACCCAGGCGTCCCAAGAATTTTGTCTCTTAATCGGTGATATTGCTAATGAGATATTGCCCCCATTTGCGAGGGGATGTATTTAAAAGATCTCAGTTAAAATTATTCAAGGCATCTTCTTTCTCAGTGAAGCACTATAAAAAGTTTTGGTTTATATCTTGAAGCCATGTTCAGGGTTCCTGTAGCCATTATTAAGCTTCTAAGAATGGAGGCAGCTGGGAATTTAGTGTTGAATTAGAATAGGAAATTCCAAAATTGACACTCAGTTACTTTGCTATAGTTTTGGGCACAATACCACCTACTGGTTTGTTTTGGAATGAAGTGGATTTCTCTGTACTTGACAAGGGCTGTGAAAGAAGGGCTTACAATAGAAGACTCTAGAATTTAGTCATGTGCTATATAAACACGGTATGTATATACTGACATTTAAAATAATTGTCATCAACTGCTACTAATTTCTATGTGTAAAGCCCATATTTCAACCAAAATTAATACAGAAACTAACAGATATGTAGAAAAACAGTAAAAAAATATTTCAAGTGGTATAATACTAGAAAGGACTTCATGATTAAAATACATATATTTGTCTAGGGCCAGAAACTGAAATGTATTCACTAAAATTTATTTAGTTTTTTGATATAGACAGATGCCTATGAAAAGAAATATTCATGTTAATATATATGAATTTTTTAAATTCATTCACTCAACTAATATTTATCTGTCCAATATGATAGATTAATATGTATTGTTGAAGGGACAGAAAGAAACCTATCTTTGACCTTATGGAGCTAACTTTGGTACACAAAAAGGCTTTAAACAAATAAATACACTGTTAAATACATTACTACAGATTTTGATAATTGCTATAAATAAGATTTCAGAGATTCTGTGATAGGGTAATAAGATAGTTGGCTTTAAAGAGATCTCTGGAATGTGAAAAAGCAGTATAAAGAACAAGAATTACTTTAAAGTTCCTCTATTTCCTAGGCAATGTATTTTTCATTTCCATCAGATCTGTAGGGCTACCTATAGAATCACTCATTAACTCTTCTATTAATTTTTTTCTTTGGCTATGTTATCTCTGGAATCATTCTTTTTCTATTTTCCCTAAGATGTTACTGCAGGCATTCTTTTTCTTTTTCCTTTAAAAAAATTTTTTTTTGATAGAGACAGAGTGCAAGTTGGCGGGGGGTGGGGGGGGTGGACAGAGAGAGAGGGAGACACAGAATCCAAAGCAGGCTCCAGGCTCTGAGCTGTCAGCACAGAGCCTGACGTGGGGCTTGAACTCATGAACTGTGAGATCATGATCTGAGCTGAAGTCTGACGCTTAGCCAACTGAATCACCCAAGTGCCCCTAGTGTAAGCTTTCTGAATTTATAACATTAGCTACTAATTTTTACTTTGGGTAATTTTCTTTATGTATATGTTTAAGCTAGGCCTGAGTGACAGTTTCATGCTCACTGTGTACTTGTTTCTAATGTAAACTGAAGTTAGAAAAACAATGGTGCTCTTTTCTTTCATTCTGGGTCTTTGCTCTGTTCAACAAGAAGAGCACTGAGGAGGTTAAGATGTGTGAACCTGTCTGCTTGGTGTTTCTTCTCCTATCCACCCTGTTTCTTTTGTGAAACTCTTGTCAATGTGTGTAAAGTGAGGATTAACCCTCTTATTTCTTAGAGCAAATCCTTGCAAACTGTACTGTGTATACAGATCACCTGGAAATTTTAAAATGCTGGTTCTGATTCGTTGGGTCTAGTGGCTAGTCTCAATGCTCTGCATTTTTTTCAGTGCCCTTGGATGATGCTGTTGGTGCTGGTCCATGGATTAATTTGAGTAGAAATGTTGTAAAGGACACTGTAATCCTCTAACCACTACTCACGCAACTATTTCAAACATTTAATTTTTCTTTGAAGCATCCAGTATGCAGTATAAAGTTGAAAGATATTTATGAATGTGTCTACAAATGCAGCAGTGTTATAAACTACCATCTTGTAATGACTCTGGTAGATGGTTTATCTTGGTGTCATTATTCACTACTACTACTGACCCATGACTCCCTTACTTTGATTTTCTAATCTCTTAGCTCCACGTCTTTGTCCTTATCTTGATCAGTTGCTGCCATCTTTGTAAGGCCCTTCTGGAGAAGACCTTTAGAAGAGAAAATTTTACTCTTCTAGAATTTCACCCAATGATGAATTCATTTTGCTTATATTAATCTCTCACTTTCAGCCTTTGGCTCATGAAATCGGGTCTGCCTCTTGTCTATACTGCTTTACATATGACCAGGCAAATAGTGGTTTTCATTACTCGACTGTTGGATGGATGAGTGGGAGGAGGGATAAGTGGATGAATAAATAATTCCAACTGAATGTTGACCTTATTCTCCATATAACTACTAGCTTCACAACTTAGATAGAAGGTATTAATGAAAAAAGAAATTAATAGAAAATTTATTTAAGTAAAATTTAATAAAGTACTAAAAAGCCCTATATCAAGTAAGATCAGGGTCCTAATTTTATATCTGCCATTTACTGGCTGTGTCACCTTGGGCAAGGTGCTTGATTTTTCTGAGCCTCACTTTTATCTTCTATAAACTGGGAAGAGCAATATCTATTGGATAGGATTGTTGAGTTTTGAAATAATATATATGAAGATTATAGCCTAGGACTCCTAGTATATATAATAGTTATTGTCAAACTTGGATCTCAAGCAAAGATTATTGATAACTAATATATATTTTTTCTAGTTAATTCATTTTTATTTTATTTTTGGTATTTTGTTACTAATGATAACTTGCTTCAAATAACCGTAAAAAAGGTACTGAACTTAAGGCTTTTCTTATATGTCTTTATAACATGGCATGAAGGATCGCATCTCAGCTGTTGATTAACTTCTAGATCAGAATCTTTCACATCCTTATACAAGGCAAATTGTAATAAACTGGTGTTGTAATGGCACATGCACTACTAAAAGTTAGATTCTGATTCATTTAAGCCGGTAATTACTCAGATTCAGTCTCTTTGCAGCTGATTTTTCAAATGATATTATTTAAAGAGATTTAAAATTGTGTCACTGAACAGATGTTCTGCCAAAAGCAAAACCAAGAGTCATGACTTTCATTATTTTTGTAATTACAGTTTACATAGATGACTGACACTCCTTATGTTGAACTCGAGAATAATTGAGAGTGAAATCTCTAAAATTATACTGCTATTTTAGGTCATTTTATGTACCATGATCTGTCAAGGATTTAGGGACCTATAGGTGATTATTAAGTAGAAAACTGATTTGTTATCTTGTATTAAAATATAATGAATGAGTCAAAGATTCTATAGGTAGAACAGTTTTTTCAAGTTATAAGAGTTTGAAAATATTAGTATCTAAAATATCTTCATATTACTCACTATTAAGGAAAGAAACTGTGAATGCTATTAGTACATTTTAGTTTTGCTGCAGGGCAATTTATTCCTTCATTTATTTCAGAAGCGTTTAGTGAGCATCCACTATGCTTCAGTTGCTCTTTTTCAGGCTGACCATGAAGTGGTGAATGCCTATGAGTATTAATTTTATAATGACCTTAATATTTGGGGCATAAAGCAGTTTTATTTGATTATTGCCATGCATAGATCAATACATGATTAATATAAAAATTTATTTTGATCTCATGTTTGGCAAAACCTAGGGTAGAATAGATAATAAATTGCTACATCATAAGGAAATTTTAAAATCTTCAATAAAAGGGAGGAGGAGATATTATTGAAATGCCTCATATTCAAAAGTGGATACCATTAACAAGGACACTGGAGCAGTTGTCACTTCTTTACTGTAATTAAATTAAGCTAGAGAAATGACCACATCATAAAAACTAGAACCTTATTGTTTACATAGGTGATTGTAAGCAGCGTATTATGAAGTCAAGCAAGGTAACATACATTAGAAGGTAGAGAAGCATTTGTTACTATAAATCTGCAGTTGTGGAGTTTTCAGGGTTTTTTTTTTTTTAAATATTTATTATTGAGAGAGATAGAGCGTGAGCGGGGGAGGGGCAGAGAGAGAGGGAGACACAGAATCTGAAGCAGGCTCCAGGCTCTGAGCTGTCAGCACAGAGCCTTACGAGGGACTTGAACCTACAAACTGCGAGATCATGCCCTAAGCCAAAGTCAGACACTTAACTGACTGAGCCACCCAGGTGCCCCAGGAATTTTCAGTTTTTAAGTGCTTAGTTCTAAATAGTGTTTTCACTTTTTAGTATAGAGCTAGCTTCCCAATTACAGAATTTATAGGTTCTCTTGTGGACAAATTAAATGGGTAATATACTGTGGCTTTCTTGACACAAATGGATGAATATTTTTCTTTCTGAGATACCATAAAATAGAAATTTGTTTCAAAAGTTATTTTAGATTATAATAACTGAAAAATTCCTGAAATAATTATACTAAAAACTTATTTCACCTGAAATTTAAAAAAATATTATTACTTTTGCTATTTAAAGTAA
This sequence comes from Lynx canadensis, assembly GCF_007474595.2. NCBI lineage: Eukaryota > Metazoa > Chordata > Mammalia > Carnivora > Felidae > Lynx > Lynx canadensis. The sequence goes on from NC_044309.1 coordinate 107,107,588, forward strand.
GGAGTGGGCTTAATTCCTTCCTTATACCTCTAGGACCATATGGTCTTCCATTCACTTATATAAACATGTAAATTTAAAACTTTCAGTTTAATTTAATGCATAGGAAATATTCCATATGAAGAGGAGTTACTGTACTTAAGAGTTTTGTACTTTTTCTAGCTTTTTCTGAAGCAATAGTGCTTTGAATTTCAATAGAACATTTTTTGAATCTCTGTTTTCAGTATGATATATACTAGACTCTTCTTATGAAGCTAATAATATTAAAATTTCTTTTCAGTACATGGGAAACCTGGCCTCAGGTAGGATTTTTGATATGAAATGTGTGAAAGTATTCTTACTATACAATGATTTAGCATATATAGTTATTTCAGTGCATGGACTCAATTATACTGAAGAGCCAACATATTATATTTATTTTTCTGCCATTTTACTTATGTGAGAGTTCTTGAGTTTAATAATAGAGTGCTTTTCAGCAATCCAAAAATATTCCTGTTATCTGACATATTCTTGTGGAACTTTAAGTGTAGTCCTTAATATACATACCACAAAGTTGAGCACATTCTTTGACATTGAATTTTCTTCAGTTAAAAAGACTAAAACCAAAAAGATAGAAAAGTTGTTTAAGAAAAAAAGCTTTGTGAAGTATTGAGTCCACAGTAATATCTCAGTAATCAGAAATTTCATAAATGTATGGTCTCCAAAGTATTTGGAAATACAGGAAAAAATATACCATTCATGATTTGTTGTATCACAGATTCTACATGCTTTGAGTATATTAGTAAGGAATGATTCATACCATTATAATTCAGAGGACTTGTAAAATGAAATTATTTTTATTACATGGTTTACTTATTATTGCATGGTTCTATTTTATGAAAGTTTTTTTTTTAATTTTTTTAACGTTTATTTATTTTTGAGACAGAGAGAGACAGAGCATGAACAGGGGAGGGGCAGAGAGAGAGGGAGAAACAGAATCTGAAACAGACTCCAGGCTCTGAGCGGTCAGCACAGAGCCTGACGCTGGGCTCGAACTCACGGACCGTGAGATTATGACCTGAGCCGAAGTCGGATGCTTAACCGATCGAGCCACCCAGGCGCCCCTGCATGGTTCTATTTATTTCAGGTTCTATAATTTCTCAAATTTTCTTTGTTTTTGGAAGATAACTGAGCTATTCTAGTTGAAGCATGGAGGGTTGGGTACAAAATCTATCCCCTGACATTTTGTGGCTCCTATTACTATCCAGGTATCCCTAGGATACAGATCTTAAACATTTATGTAGTATAGTCCTCAAAATAGTGCCAAAATAATTCACACAGAAAGTGAATTTGGTGAAAAATCAGGGAGTGAGCTAATAAACGATTATATTATTGCTTCTATGCACGTTGCTTTTTTTGTATTTGAATTGGTCATGGATGATGCATTATTTGTCCTTTCTATGTGAGGAAAAAAAAAAGAGGCCAGATAATTTAGTTGAAATTGAGTTGTTAGTAAGTCAATTTTCAACATATAGCCTTAGTGTTTTAGATGAATTATTTTAATTTTTTTATTAAAAAATTTTTTAACGTTTATTTATTGTTGAGAGACAGAGTGCAAGCGGGGGAGATGTAGAGAGAGGGACACAGAATCTAAAGCAGGATTCTATCAATTCTGACTGTCAGCAAAGAGCTCTATGCGGGGCTCGAACGCATGAACCATGAGATCATGACTGGAGCCAACGTTGGATGCTTAACTGACTGAGCCACCCAGGCGCCTCTTAGATGAATTTTTAAAACAATTTTGCAAGGCTAATATAGTTTATATTCATTATTTTTACTCCAATTTTCTTGCGCTCCAATTTTCTTGCATTCTCTAGGTTACAACAGTTACATTTCAAGATTTGTCAGGTTGTAGTCTTTCCACACTGGCAGAGTGTCCAAATCTTCAATTTCTGTCTCTTCGACGCTGTGGATTAACTTCTTTGCACAGCCTGAGTAACTGCAAAAAGCTGAAACACATTGATGCACAGGTATGTCCTCCATTCTCCTCATTATTTATCCTATAATAAAATATAAAATAAAATAAAATATAAAATATTTTATATTTTATATAAATAAAATACACACTGTGTGTGTGTGTGTGTGTGTGTGTGTGTGTGTGTGTGTGTCTGTCTCTTCCATTTTGAGCTTCTTTACGGAATCGCCCAGTGCCACCAGAAAGACAAATCTCCAATATTCAAATGCTTATCAAGCATCTGCTGTCATCCTGCTCACCAAGTCTGAATTTGTGTGAGAGGGGACTGGGTCGATGTGTCAATACTGGGTTGGTGAAATTTATTGGGGCCTACCAAAGTTACCCATTGGCTCCTAAAGAGTCACATCCTTCCCACATGCAAAATACACTCAGGTGCCAGAAACCCCCAAATCTCATCACCTTGTGGCATCAGACTTACACTTGAAGCACAGAATTTTCTCATCTAAATCAGACCCAAGTGGAGATAACATGCTCTGATAGAGTTCTTTCAAGTCCGAGATCTGTGAGATAAAATGAGAAGTTATCTTCTCTCACTGTTCCCTCCCCCGTAACACCCTCACAGACAGTGGTGAGATAGGGCTTGATTAGTTACAATAGTCATTCCCATTCAAAATGAAAGAAAACAAGAAGCCCATAGCAGTGCCTGTTCCATAGCTGAACACATATCATTTCCTTAATGAGGACTCAGTTCTCCATAAAAATAGTTTTCTATGACTCTGGGTTCTGCCCACTGGAGCAGACTGAAGTATTATTCAGAATTCTGAAGAAGACTTGAGAAGTATTCTCAAGGCATACTTCTTTTTCCGGAAGGAGTGCTGTTTGCAACTGAGAATTTTTCTCAGCCTGTTTTTTTCCCAAAGAGGATGGGGGCAGGTGTTGTTGCTTGAGGCTTCTTTTCATTTGACTTATTCTTTTCAGTTCACACAGGCAGTGTTTCCACCAATCTGATTTTCTTTTAAAACTTTCTGGATTTCTTATGCTTCTTATTAAGTTCACTCCATTAGACAAAGGCTTTATGCTCATAAATATTTTTGAGGGGGGATGCTATGAGACTACTCCCTTAAGATTCTTAAAAGCCCATTTATCCTTCTGTGGTCTTAAAAAATAGAATTGCTGGGGCACCTGGGTGGCTCAGTGGTTAAGCGTCTGACTTCGGCTCAGGTCATGATCTCACAGTTTGTGAGTTTGAGCCCCACATCAGGCTTATTACTGTCAGCATGGAGCCCGCTTTGGATCCTCTGTTATCCTCTCTCTCTCTCTCTGTCCCTCCTCTTCTCCCTCTTGTGCTCTCTCTTGCAAAAAAAAAAAAAAAAAAGAATTGCTGTTACATCCTAGACACGTGATCTTGACACTGAACCAGTATTATGTATTGCAGAGATATGTATGTGTAGTAAAAATATAAACGTACACATGAGATAACATACCTAATTCACAATATTGCTGTTCTTTGGAGAGGAAGGGAGCAAAAGGGACTGAGGAAGGGAAGTGGGGAGATTTCAACTTGTTTCAGTCTTTAAAATGATAGTTTTAAAGGAACTATGACCAAGTGTTCACTTTTGTTCATTTAGATTGCTTGAAATATTTTGTTACATGATCGTCTGTATTCTGTATTTTGAAAGATTATTAATAAGTACAAAATTAGTTAATAATTTATTAGATTACTTACTATTTTCATCTAGATACCATAACATTCTACATATTTGTCTTAAAGTCAGAGATTTGGATGTATGCTTGGAGATCACATCTCACTCTTCCTCTTTTTGTAAGCCTTAAATGTTTCATTAGTAAGACATTGAGATAAAACTAATTACATTTGTTCTTTGTTTTAGGAAAACCATATTGAGTCTATCAATTGTGAAAATTTGGAAAATCTCTGTGTTGTTCTTCTTAATAAAAATCAACTGACTTCTTTTCATGGTTTGGATGGCTGCACTAATATCCAAAATCTTGAACTTTCACATAATAAAATCACTCGAATTGGTAAGAGCAAGGGAATTTGAATATATTGGCATTTATTTCTCATTATTACATTTTGTTTCATTTATTACTTTTCAAGAACAGGCCGCCATCACTAATTTGCTTATTTTATTTGTGCCGTACTTCTCTAATCTTTTATCCAGGTGCATGAAGGAAGTAAAATTATTTTTAAAATATATAAAGGGAATATGCTTCCACCACTGGTAAATGGCTAGTTATTAGTAGCTCCTTAAATTACTATATTCACTGACCTGTTCCTGTTTTTATAGCCAGTAGTGATCTGAGCTATACTACAGAATCTAATACCCTGGCTTGGTTCCATCATATGTTTATGGATCCTATGCTTTCTACACTTGGCAACTGTCATAACTGTTCCCTAAAAATCCCTGTCATCACTCCTTTCCTTGCCTACATACCCTACTTGTACTAACCCTTCCTTTTTTAGATAAGGCTATCACCACATGAAAGAAAGAATTCATCAGTTTGCATCACCCTAATCTTTTCCATCCTTCCATCTGTATATCTGTATCCCTTTTTATCTATGTCTGTTTCTACCCTCATACTTTATAATCCATATTATTCAGCAATGAAAATGTCTTTTCTTGTTTAAGGCCATTCCTTCTATTTTCTAAGACTGTCAGTTTCCTTTAATACTTTATTCTATCATTTATCACCTGTCTTATGTCAAACACTTCCTTTTGCCATTCACTTCTACCATTGCCTCATTGCTCTTACCCTTGACTGTCAAGTTTTGTGAAAGTGTTCTGTTTGTGCTTTCACTTTTTACTATCCAACTTCCCTCCTCTTCCTACTGAAATTCAACTTCAGCTTACTTCTAGACTGTTAACAGTGGGATCACTCTAAAATAAAAATCTCATTATACTTCTTAGTGCCTGGCTTAAAATTCTCTGTTTGTTTTTCACTTGTGAAATTCTCAAGGGCCTTGATAGGGGCTTAAATAATGGTTAATGTATAATCAAGATTGCCAAAAAGTCAGGAACTTGGTAAAATTTTTACTCTGGGGCACCTGGGTGGCTCAGTTGGTTAAGCATCCCAATCGTGGCTTCAGCACAGGTCATGATCTCCTGGTTTGTGAGTTTGAGCCCCACGTCGAGCTCTGCGCTGCCAGTGTAGAGCCTGCTTGGGATTCTCTCTCTCCCTCTTTCTCTGACCCACTTGCTCACTCTCTCTTTCAAAATAAATATATAAACAAGTTAAAAAAAACTTTTTTACACTGGAATAATACTAATAGCTTAAATTTTTGGACCCCCAAAAGGTAGTCCTTTCCACCTTCTCCTTACTATAATCATTAGGAAATGTGATCTGGACTGAAATTTCAGCGAGTGGGATGGGAATAGATGGGGTAGTGGAAGAAAGCTCACTTTCCCATTTGATTCTATTTTATTTTTGATATGTGAAACAGACTACATTAGTCAAATTACATTAAAAAAAGGCATACTCAAAGAGATCATTCTTTTTTCCCTGTCTTTTCACTCTGTTGTCATATCTACTTTTTATATATATATTTTGTGTATATGCACATATAACATGTATATATGTATACAATGTATGTATATCACTTATGTGTATATATGTATATGTAAATATACATTTACAACATATATCTAAGAGATACATGTATACATGCTAATCCTTTCACAAAAGAGAATATTTGGGGTGCTTGGGTGGCTCAGTTGGTTGAGTGTCCGATTCTTGATTTCAGCTCAGGTCATTATCCCACAGTTCTTGAGTTCTAGCCCCATATAGTATTCTGTGCTGACAGTGTGGAGACAGCTTGGGACTCTCTCTCTCTCCCTCTCTCTTTGCCCCTCCCCAGCTCTCACTTATGTGCACACACACACACTCTCTCTCTCAAAATAAATAAATAAAACTTAAAAAAGTAAAGAACAAAAACAAAAATATAGAATATTTTAAGTACTCTCCATTATGTTTATTTTTTTCACTTAACAGCGTGTTATGGAGTTCATAACATTCTTTTTTCATAGTTTCATAGTATTCAGTTCTGTGGATGGATAAGGTTTTATTCCACTGGTTCCTGGTTGAGGGACATTGGGTGGTTTCTAATCTTACACATTTGCCATAATACCTAATTGGATACCTATATCATTTCATACTTTATCAGTTATATCTTTAGGTTAATGTTCTGCAATATATATTGCTGATGCATAGGACATCTGTAATTTAGGAAGATAGTGTCAGGAACATTCTATGGGTTTAATTCAATTATTTTTATTCTTTTTCACTCTTGTTAACATAAATGTTTTTTTAAGAAAGTTTATTTATTTGAGAGAGACAGAGACAGTGCAAGTGGGAGAGGAGCAGAGAAAGAGAAAGAGTAAGAGAGACAGGGAATCCAAGACAGGCTCCACACTGCCAGCACAAAGCTGGACACAGGGTTCGAACTCACAAAACCGTGAGATCATAACCTGAGCCGGAACCAACAGTCAGATGCTTAACCAACCCAGCCACTCAGACAGCCCAGCGTAAATACTTGAAGTCTATACATTCTCCTGTGAGCACTGTTTAGTCCATAACCTCTGTGTTTTCATCAGTTCTACAATTTTATGACATATTTTGCCTTTTACCTAAGATTTAAAATTTCTATATGGTAAGACCATTTTGTGTTGTTGCTGTTATTCTTTTTAGTTTTATTGTATTATAGTGAGAGACTTATCTTTGTGCCACTTCTGCTTTTTGTAACTTACTGTGATTTTCTAATGTGTGGTCAATTTTCAGGAATGTTTCATGTGTACTTAAAAAGGAGGTCATTGTTTTTAGTTGGAGTGTGGAGTTTACATTTTTATCTTTATGACCTACTTTAGTGATCATTTGTTGGAGATCTTCTATGTCTACTTGACCCATCATAGACTGAAGGAGTTGAGCTAGTATAAATATATTTGTTATTATTCAGTCTATTTACTTTTGTATATTCTTTGGTTTCTGTTTTATGAGTGTTGCTTCATGATGTTTCACTGATATTCTTAACTGTGTTATCTTTATTGTGAATTTTAGCCTTGAAATTTATAAATTCCCTTCTTTTTCTCCTTAATGCTTTGAAACTAAACTTTACCTTGTCTAACAACATTTTATTTTTGTTTGTATTTGCCTACTTGGCCATAAAAAGCAAAACAAAACAAAACATCTCGAAGCACTTTGTTTTAGGTATGTACTTATATACAGCATATATTTGGTTTCTATTTTTGGATCCAATTTTAAATTTATAGGACATGGCCATTTGCATTAGTAATTCATCGTAGACACTTGGTGTTAGCACTGTCATCACACTCGGGATGATGCTATCTCTTTCTGGGAGGAGGTCTTGTTGACAATACATGGGTTCTCCCACCACTGGAGCATTTCCATTTCTTACTTATCTATTCAGTTTCCATAGGATTCCCTCTGTACCAGTGTGGAGTAGGGTGGATTGTATTGGTTGTGGATGCTTACTACCCCACTTAGAAAAAAATCAGCTTGTAATTTCATCTCCCATTTACACTGGAAGCATAGGTTGGGGTACGTTTATTTAATTGTTGCTCATTATGGATTTCTGAAGGAGATACAGGGAGAGTTGGATCTAGGCAGTCACCATCATCTTCCTTTTTTATTTTTAATATGGGAAAAATATAGTTGTTTTCAAAAAGCAAGCTTTTGCAGACATTTCAAGGCACACTTTTGAAAATATAATGCATAATATTCTTTAATGTGTTTATTTGCCTATGTGTCTGTGCTGCCTGCTTTGGGACTACTCATATTTTCTCCCATATGGAAATAGTGATACCTTTGATACAATTTTTATTTTAAAATTTTAGTTTACAAGACAGAAATAATTTTGTTGTTGCTGGAATGAAGGCAAGTGCATTGATAATATATGTTGCTATATTGGCACACACTGAAGCAAGCTTAACAAAAAAAAAAAAAAAGGGGGCTGTTTGTGAGAGAGATGCTTTAACTCCCATTCACTTCATTTTCATTGCCAGCAGGGCTGTATGGGATTTCTTGTAACCAGTGGATTTCCTGGGATAGGATATCTGCGTGATTTATGTGGAAACTGCCGTGGTATTAATTGATGTACTTGAGGTATCTTTATGTAGTACAGAGCAAACAAGGTAAAAGACATCTTTGCTGTCTGTTGGGCACAATGAAAACACTGTATTTATTGAGTGTGAGGAGAGTATACATGAAAAAGTAGATTTTTCTGAAGACCAGTTGGAGTCTGTTTTTCATCTTTAGGAACTGCTTACAGAGATTCTGGTTGAGCTAAGGGAAAAGCATAGATTTTGTCTTTCAATGATGTATTGATGCTAAGAACCCTTATGAAGGAGCACAAAGATAGATTTGTGTTTATAAGTTAATAGGTTACTATTCCATGCTATAATATTTCTTAAGGAGGTGAAATAAAATTGGAAGAAATACCATGTATTCTACATCTGCAGTTTCAAGTATAATTTGTTCCTAATTTTTACTAAGCTGTAGTTGTTGCAGTAAATATGTAAGGTTAGCTCTAATTACTCCTTTTATTAGAAAACTTTAATGCACATTTTTATCTGACTTTCGTTGCATTTAAGTGAATGAGAATAGGAACTGTCAATCTGCTTAAGGCAATTCATTTGAAATTATTCATTGAAATGAATGTTTTCCGTTCTAATTAAACTAATTACAGAAATAGAAACACAACGTAAAATATACTTTTTAAAAGTAGCAACTTAAAATGTAATTCTATAAATTCAAAGTTACAAAGTTAATATATTTTTATTATTGCCATTAATGCTTAAACATATTGTGTGCCATGAGTAATTTGAAAACGACCGTATAACATTTTTATGTTATTTTCTATAATTGGTTCTATTTTGGTAGCAAGGTTTTAAAAAATATTTATTTACTTTTGAGAGAGAGAGAGCAAGTGGGGAGGGGCAGAGAGAGAGGGAACTACAATCAAAGGAGGCTGGAGGCTCCAAGCTGTCAGCATAGAGCTGCTTGTGGGGCTCGAGCTCAGGAACTGTGAGATCATGACCTGAGCCAAAGTTGGACAGTTTACTTACTGAGCTACCTAGGAACTCCAGCCAGTTTTTGATTATAGAATATTTTAACTTGATCTGGAATTGTTTTTGCATATTTTGAATGTGCATAATAATTGTTTACATTTATTAAGCTCACTTTAGTTGGTGATTATAAATATGGATTTATTTTGAACAAACAAGAGATTTTATTATACTTTTTATTAGACTAAAATATTTTATGTTTGAGGTCCCTGGGTGGCTCAGTCGATTACGCATCTGACTTAAGCTCTGGTCATAATCTCATGGTTTGTGGGTTCGAGCCCTGCATTGGGCTCTGTGCTAACAGCTCAGAGCCTGGAGCCTGCTTCGGATTCTGTGTCTCCCTCTCTCTTTCTGCCCCTCCCCTGCTTGTGCACACTCTCTAGCTCTCAAAAATAAATAAATAAACTTTTAAAAAAGAAAATATTTTGGTTTTTTTTTTCCTGGAAACTTTTTATTTTCCTGTATTATTTTTTTTTAACTGAATTTAATTTGGGTGATTTGCAGTTTAAATTTTAACATTTGTTACTATCTAATTATTCTATTTCATACTTTCATTTGCCTGAAATTTCCCATAGGTAAATTTTAAGTAAAATTGATAAAACATTTTGTTTTCCAGAAGTAATGTATAAAAACTTTCCTTGAAATGATGTTGAATATCTGTGGGAAATTTTTCATATTTTGAGTTAGTATTTCTGACTTAATTTTTTAGTGAATAGCCAATAACAAATGAAAAATCAGTGATTTATAATTTATAATGTAGTTTTCTTTGTTTCTTCTACTTTTATGTTGAATTTTATTGACTTTCTAAGGGAAACATTCTGAAACTAAATTAATTTGAAACAATTCATGCTGTATGACAAAATTGTTTTACACATTTTATGTGTAAAAAAATATAATTTAATATGATGAATGTAGTAATAGATACCTTTTTTAACCACCATATATTTATGTGCTTTATACATTTAACTCATTTGCTTTTCACATAAGTGCTATGAGTTAGTTACTATTAAATGTTCCTCTCCCCCCACCTCAGGTAATAATTGAGGCACAGAGAGGTGAAGTAAATTATCTAAGATCACACAGCTAGTATAAATATAGAAGTCGGATTTGAAAACTCAGCAGTCTATCCCTAGTGTCTGATTTTTTAATTGCCTCATTCTACTGCCTCTCTAATAAATATGCATTTAACGTTTAAGATTATTAGTATTTTTGGACTATATTAAAACTATGATGAAAAAGTAATGATATTAAGGTTCTTTGATTAATAAATTCATCAGCGAGCAAACTTACTGAGGACCTATGATGTGTGAGCACATTGCCAGGCACTGGAACACAGTAGTGGAAGATTGGCGAGGCTGCAGCAATAAGGAAAACAACTGAGTGTCCTGACTCTCACCAAGATTATCTAATGATATTTACATAGAGAGAGAGAGACAAATGGGAATAAATTGCTATCTTTCATTTATAATTAATTAAAAATGCAAATAAGTATGATGTTAATGTATAAAAGCAAATAATAATTTTTGTCTCCTCATTTCATGACGTTTCCTTCTTTGCTATTTGAAGGAAACTTTAATCTGGAAAAAGTGTTTCTTTAATGCGAACAATTAATTTGTTAGTTTATATATTTCAGGTAACACATTCCTAGAAGATGTCACTGTAAGTAGATAGAAGTACTAGGAGAGTTTCTTCCCCGTGATGCTTTGTTTTCTGATAATACTGCTTTCTGGAAAAATGACACTAGTGTTATAAGTATGAAAGATACTGAAATCATGCAACATTTTTACATAAGCTTGATTACTGTCTTGGCACCTGGAGGAAATGTGCCTGGCTTAATTCTTGCCCATGTTGTCTTTGGACAACAAGTGTTGTCTTTGGAACATTTGAAAAAAATAATTAAGTAAAATAAAATAAACCCTTGACATTTGCTTGTAGAAATGGTTTTTACTATTATATATTTAGTGAATTTTTTTTATATTCCACTAGATGGTGCTAGCTTACCCTTCAGTTTTGAAATGCAACAATGCCTAGTACAAAGCTGAAAGGGATTTTATAGATCTGCCAGTTTAGGCTTCTTAAGTTTCCAGATGAAACAACAGACCCACATAATTTTCATGTAAGTCCTAGCAGAGGTGAGGCTAGCATCCAAGTTTTCTGACTCCTGATTTAGCATTCCTGTTCTCACACAACATGTATGATCCTGAAGGAGTGGTGCATTGAAATTAAAAATCTTAAGTGCCATTGAGCATATTTGTATGTAACTATCAAACATAGCAATCACTGAGCAGCTAAAGAAGGTAGACCTTTACCAAACACTTATTTAGTGAAGACCTCCAGTGTAATTTAACATCTTTAGTTTGCTGTTCCTTACAGGAGAGGTTTATTCCCCCCAAGTGGCAGGAATGTTTTATTAGACCATTGGCTCATTTCTGTGGGAGAAATTCTTGGAAATAGATATTTGTAGCAAGTATGGCCAAATGCTAATTTTGCCATGGGCAAAGGCCTTTTGAGGGATAAACACATTTGACCTCAGTTCTATTTTGTGGGACCTAGGAAACTTTTAAAGAGTTAATAAAGATTACATTGAAGCAGTGGACTCAAGAATATTTAAGTGACACTTTATATTTATAGTTGTTATATTTACATCATGTGTAAGAAGCTCTTGAATAGTTTTGTGGCTACTGTTTTGTATTGTTTGGGATGGGGAGTGAAATAGAAACGTTGACTGGAAAAGAATCATTTTCTTTGGTATGTTGAGGAAGTAATGATATCCTAAGGTAAGGCTTGCTGCACGCCCCTTTTGTCCAGTTATTATCCTTCAATTGATAGAAAAGAAGTTGTAAGAATAAAGGAGGAAGAACGGCAAGTTATTGTGACTTACGTCCTGTCTAGGTTCCCCGTTTTGAGCCAAATGCGTTGCCTGGGTCAAATTACTGATTAATCAATTGTATATAAACTTTTAAAAAGTGTGTGTTAATATCCAATTTCTTCATGGGTTAGCTCAAACATTTCTCTTTGAAGCCTTATTGGTCACCACAGTTATAGTTTTTTTAAATCATTTTTATTGAGGATTGTTAGGAAGCCATAATAGTACCTCATATGTGAAAGTGTGCAAACTACTTTATGATACTGTTTTTAATCCTCCCAAGAACGTGAAATCACCCTCGCTCCACAAATAAAGGAATAAAAACTCAGAGAAGTTAAGTAACTTGCTTATATAAATGTGGCTAGTTTTGGAATAGGCCTGAAATTCATGGAGTGCCTACGACAGAGCGTATTCGTTTTTATTACGCAGTAGTGCCTGTAATCCGCATGCACTGATCATGTCAGCATCGCCATAGAGAAAAAGTCATATATGTGACTCCCATGATGATTGTGCATTGTGGCTCTTTATTCTTAGAGCATGTTTTTTTTTTTATTGCTCTAAATATTCTTGAGGCCATGCTATTTGTTGTATATAAATTTGTAACTGTTATAAATTTCTTTTGAATTCACCAATTTTATCACTTTTAAATGTCCCTTTTCATCTGTAATAAAGCTTTCTGCCTTAGTCTTCTGTGTCTGATATACCCAAACTACCTTTCTTCTGGACTTTGGAATCTTTTATGCTCATAAAAACTATTGAGTACCCACCTCAAACAGGTTATATCAGTATTTACTGTATAGAAAAAAATGAGGGAAATTGTTTTTTTTATTTATTAATTCATTCAGAGATTAAGATAATAAAGCTTTTCCATTAGTAACAGTTTTTAAATAATAAATGTATTTTTCAACAAAAAGATATGGTGAGAAGAGGGTTATTGTTACACATATTTGCAAATCGCTTTAATGTCTAGCTTAACACAAGACAGCTGGATTTCTGTATTTCCTTCTGCATTTAATTTGCTACAATATCACACCTCATGTAGCCTCTGGAAAACTCCACTGTAAGCTCTTGAGCAAATGAGAGTGAAAAGGCAAAAAACATCTTAGAATTATTATGAAATAGTTTTGACTCCACAGAACCTTTAAAAGCGTCTGTACGAGGGAGATCTCTGGACCACACTTTGAGAATCACTGGTGTAGTGTGTATAGAACATAATTTTTTCTACCCTTTTACTTACAATATTTCTGCAAGTTCTATTTTTGAGATGTCTGTTGTATGTAATGTGAAAATGTGTTGCTTTCATTACTGTTTTCTATAGGCTTCCTGACAAATTCCAGCTTTGTTTCCAGCCTTCGTTTCCAGCTTAGTTAGCCTTTAATAACTAAGGTTAATTAATAATTAAGTGCAATTATTGATATATTTGAGCATAAATCCACTATCATACTATTTGATTCTGTTTGTTCCTCCTGTTGCGTTTTCCTCTTTTCTTGCCTCTTTTTGTTTTAGTTGAGGTTTTAAATTATTTCATTTTTCCTTTCTATTATAAGTTACATATTATTTTACTATTCTTTTGGTTTATTATAGATACAGCATGCCTTCTTGATTTACCAAATCTGAATTTATGTGGTACTTTTTCAAAGCAGTACTAGGGTCTTAGAAAATTGAAACTTTATTTACTTGCTCCCAAATTAATATACTACTGTTGTCATGCATTTTAATTGTATGTGTGTATTTAGAATGATTTAAGACAGTATAAGTTTATAATATCAATACTTTTGGATTCACCCACTTTTTAAAAACCTTCCCTTTGTTTTTTTTATTTCTTTGTGTGTGTGTGTGTGTGTTTAAAGTATTTTCTTTTTAAAAAATTGAGATATAATTGATATATAACATTGGGGTGCCTGGGTGTTTCAGTTGGTTGAGTGTCTGACTCTTGATTTCGGCTCAGGTCAGATCATAATCCCACAGTCCTGGGATGGAGCCCCTGCATTGAGGTCTGCATTGAGCATGAAGCCTACTTAAGATTGTCTCTCTCTTTCCCTCTGCTCCTTTACCCCACTTGCACACACACTCTCTCTCATAAAAAATTGGTTTATAACATTATATTTGTTTCAGATGCACAACATAATTTGATTTTTGTATACACTACAAGTGATTACTACAGCACATCTAGTTACCATCCATCATTATACAACTGACTCCCTTTATTCAATTTGCACTCCCCTTTCTCTCTGATAGCCATTCATCTGTTCTCTGTGTATGGGAGTTTCGTTTTGGTTTGTTCGATTTTTTCAGACTCCACATATGAGAGAGGTCATATGACATTTGTCTTTTTTCGACTTACTCCACTTAGCATAATGCCCTTGAGATCCATCCATGCTGTCACAAATGACAAGATTTCATTCTTTTTCAACTTTAATTAATTAATTATTTTATTTATTTGTTTTTATTGTATATATCTGTATATCACAATTATTTTATCCGTTCACCATCAGTGGGCACTTAGATTGTATCCATATCTTTGCTATTGTAATGATACTGTAACAAACATGAGGGTGCATATATCTTTTCAACTTAGTGGGTTTTTTCTTTAAATAAATACCTGAAAGAATTGCTAGATCATAAGGTAGTTCTATTTTTAACTTTTTGATGGAAACTTCGTACCGTTTTCCTTAGTAGCTGCAAAAGTTCACATTCACACATTTACAGTGTGAGAGGATTCCGTTCCCTTCTCTCCACATCCTTGCAGTACGTGTTATTTCTTGTCTTTTTGGTAATAGCTATTTTAACAGATGTGAGGTGAGATCCCTTTGTGTTTGATTTGCATTTCCCTGATGACTAATGATGTGGAGCATCTTTTCATGTGTCTGTTAGCCATCTATATGTTGTCTTTGGAAAAAAAATATCTATTCAGATCTTCTGCCCATTTTTAATCAGAATTTTTTGTTTGTTTGTTTGTTTGTTTTTTGCTATTGAGTTGTGTGAATTCTTTATTTTGGGTATTAGACCCTTATCAGACATGTGATTGGCAAATATTTTATCCCATTCAGTAGGTTGCCTTTTCATTTTGTTCATGGTTTCTTTTGCTGTGCAGAAGTTTGTAGTTTGATATAGTCCCACTTGTTTATTTTGTTTTGGTGCTTTTTCTTTTGGTGTCAGATTTAAAAATTTATTGCCAAGACCTCCTATGTCAAGGAGTTTAACACCTATGTTTTCTTCTAGGGGTTTTATAGTTTTATGGTTTCAGGTCTTACATGCAAGGCTTCAATCTATTTTGAGTTGATTTTTGTGCATGGTATAAGACTGTGGCATGCTTCATTTTTTGCACATGGCTGTCTAGATTTCCCAAAACTATTCATTGAAGAGACTGCCCTTACCTTGTTGTATAATCTTGGCTCCTTTGTCATTAACTAATTGGCATATGTGTGTGGGTTTATTTCTGGGGTCTCTGTTCTGTTCCCCTGATCTATGTGTCTGTTTTTATGCCAGTACCATCGTGTTTTGATTACTATTGCTTTGATATATAGTTTGAAGTCAAGGAGTGTGATATCTCCAATTTTGTTTTTTTCTCAAAAGTGCTTTGGCTATTCAAGGTCTTTTGTGGTTCCATACAAATTTCAGAATTATTTGTCCTATTTCTGTGAAAAATGTCATTGGGATTTTGATAGGAATTGCATTGGCTGTGTGGATTGCTTTGGATATTGTTATATTTTAACAATATACATTTTTTTCAATCCATGAGCTCATAATGTCTTTTCATTTATTTGTGACTTCCTCACTTCCTTTTATTAGTGTCTTATAGTTTCCAATATACAGGTCTTTCACCTTCTTGGTTAAATTTATTCTTAGGTATTTTATTTTATTTTTGGTGCAATTATAAATGGGATAATTTTCATATATGCATTATTAGTATATAGAAATGCCACAGATTTCTATACATTGATTTTGTATCTTACTACTTTACTCATTATTCATTTATGCTAGCAGTTTGGTGGATGGAGTCTTTAGGGTCCTCTATATATATTGTGCCATGTCTTCTGCATATAGTGATAGTGTTGCTTCCTTTCCAGTTTGGATGCCATTTATTTATTTTCTTGCCTAATTGTTCTGTCTTTCCATATTGTTTTCTGCCTTTAAAAAAATCACTACTGTAATATTGTTTTGTAATTTACTCTATTCACTTCACAATAAAGTGTTAACGTTTTTACATGCTATAATTTTTTAAAAAATGTGGTTGAAGGGATCCAGTAAGATATTTTAGCAGAGATTCTGTCTTTATTATTTTTCTATTTCTGTGTGGACACAGCACAGGGCTGATACTAGTAAAACAAGTCTCTGATGAATTTTATATTACAAGTAAAGCCATTTTTGAAAAAGTAGGTTTTGATATTTGTAGTAGAAATATGGGGAAAATAAATGATTTATATATATGTGTTAATATATGATACTCTATGCTTATTTCAAAAAATTAGAAAAAAATACCATATACTACTTATTAAGAAAATAAAACTGTGATAAGCATAGCTGACACCTAAATAGAAATCACAAACTCTTTGAGGAATAACAAATACAAAATGGTAAACAGAATGTCCTTCTATATATAGGAGGCATTTATATGAAAGAAAAAAGTAATTGAAATAAGAAATCACTTGAAATGAATATGGTAACTCTTCAGCCAATCATGCTTAATTTTTCTATATGAATAAGTATACTTAGGGTAAAGTTTAATTTAAAAAAGTTTAGGTAGTTAATTAAGTAAAGTTTAATTAAATGGTAGAAAAAGTTTAATATCTGTGATTATTATACTATACTTAAAGAGATGAGCTCTAGGCATATATTTTATATTAATATTAAAGAAAGTCAACATTTTAGTGCTGCTTTTGAGATAATGCAGACATAACTTTAACCACTACTGAGTTGAATAGCAATATGAGTTTTTAAAAAGTACCATGATTGTAAAGTAAAGCAATCATTAAAATATATTAATGTATACAAAATAATTTTATGATGAACAACAACAAAAAAGTCATCCCTATATGAATTACTGGTTGGGAACATTCTCTTTTAGTCAATTTTTCTACAGTTTCCTAAGATAGGACATATTTAAAAACTCGCAAAAGCATTATTAAACAACAGAGCAGGAAAATATATGAAAATGTTTTGTCTTCGAAATTTTAGAGTGGCTTTCTCATGCTAAAGATGATAAAATTATTGGGGCACCTGAGTACCTCAGTCAGTTAAGCGTCTGACTTTGGCTCAGGTCATGATCTCATAGTTCATGAGTTCGAGCCCCACGTCGGGCTCTGTGCTGACAGCTCAGGGCCTGGAGCCTGCTTCGGATTCTGTGTCTCCCTCTCTCTCTGCCCTTCCCCTCTTTACACTCTGTATCTCCCTCTCAAAAATAAATTAACATTAAAAATAAATAAATAAAACCTTTAAAAAAAAGATGATAAAATTATCTCATTCATACCTCCATCTCCCCCTTCCAGTTTTGTCAGTTATAATACCTTTTTTGTTGTTCAGTAAATTATGAAAACATGTGCTTTTAATTCATCTAGTTTAGGCAATATTAACTCTTTGAGAAAACGAAATAAATTAGAATATTTATTCTTTTCACCTCACAATTTTTATTACTCACATCAGGAGTTATGATTCTACATATATACCCGTTAGCAACATTAGATCTGTATGATAGTTCTGTCATGGTGTTATTTTGGTCCACTTGTGTACCCATCTGTTATTTTAATATCTTTGAATTCTTGTTACATTAAGTTTCTTTAACTGTCCTTCTACTGCCCCGAGGATTTTCAACATATTTTCTTCTTTCTCATATTTTCTTCAGAATGTAATCCTTACTGTATTAGTTGTATGTTGTTGTGAAGTGAAGTACCCTAAAAGAGCAATATAAAACCACAAACACTTATTACTTCATATTTTCTGTGGATCAAGAATCTGGGAGTGGCTTAACTGGGTAGTTCTGTCTCAGGATCTCTCAAGAGGTTGCTGTCAAGTTGCCAACCAGGACTGCTGTCATCTCAAGGCTCAATGAGGCTGAAAGATCTTCCGAGCTCATGCACTTGTTTGTTGGCATGCCTCAGTTCCACATATTTCACATATTTTTTTAAAATGATTTCCTTTTTTTTTGTCATTAAACTAAGTTTTAGGCTATATATACACATATATATACACATATATATATACATGTATATACACATGTGTATAACACACATATATACATATATATATATATATATATATATATATATATATATATATATACGTATATATACACATATGTGTATATATATTCAAATACGCATCCTCCCTCACAGTTATATTTAGGCCAGTGCTGTAGAGATCTTACCCAGTCTCTGTCTACTGTTTCATTGCATTTCCTTTAAAACTTTTATCTTAAAGTCGAAGAGGTATGTCCTCTGATCTATGTACAGAGTTCCCCTATTTGGCTATATAGCAAGCTTTTAATGAAATAGCAGATCAGGTTTTCCAAGGTTTTCTTCAATTAAACAATCATTGTTGGTAGTGGTGGTAGTCAGGATTAAATACAAAGTAACACTTCTATTCAATACTTGCTCTGAGTTTTTTCCCCCAAATTGATTGTTTTTAAATCTGTTATGCAAGAAGTGCATTCTCATTTAAGCATTTTTTAAAAATAGAGAATTATATAATGTAAGCAATAAAACATTCTCTGTTTAAGCCTTCTTTTTTTTTATTTTGTAAGAGTAACCATGGCTCATAATTGTTTATGAATCAATTAAGATATTTTTGCAATACCAATATAGATGTATAGATTTAAATTCCAATATACTCACTCAAATAGCTAAAAGCCTATGTATACAAATTAGGTTTTACATATAGTAATAGATCATGGACATCCTTCTATGTCAGACTACTTCATATTGAAGATTAGGTGTATTCATTTTTAGATACTCCATAATTTATTTAACTATTCCCTTGCTGATAGACATTTAACTTATCTCCATTTCTTTGTTTTAAATAATATGGAAAGGAGTTTCTCTACATTTTACTGTGTAGTTGTGTGTGTATTACTATGTAATGGATTCATAGAAGTACAAATGCTCTGTCAAATATTCCTCGGTATCGGAGGCTTGAAATCATGGTAATTCCACTAGATTGGAATCTCAAACAGATTATTGAATGGACTCATTATACCTTCTCTGTGTACTGGCTGAAAATCATGGTGTCTTAATGTTTGAAATTAGTTGGTGGGCATTACTTAATTCTTCCTAGCCTAACATGTTCACACTCTCATATTGCTTTTTACATATACAGACAGCCCTAAGGTGGAAGTGTGTGTGGCATGTTTGAGGAACAGCAATGAGGTTAACATGGTAGAATGAACCAAGATAATGGGATAGTAGTAGAGGATGAGTTCAAATATAGGGTTTTGTGGGCCATTTTGAGCACTTTAGATGACCTTCTCTCCATAATCAAGTATCAAAAAAACGGTCTATACTCCTTGCCCCCACTTCTACTGCACTGTGACTTCCATCTTGATTATGTTATTGTTGCCTCTAACAAAAGTCTTTAGCTACTTCATGACTGCCAAGACAGTGGCCTCTCCATACTCCTTTTCACACTATTGGCCATATATAATTTACTGTGAATAAAAATGCCTTTCATAATTGTAAAATGTATATTATTTTATTTTTTATTTTTAGTGACCACTGTCATCATCACAGAATTCCGTTTGCTTTTTCCTCTTGTTCTTTCCCAATTATTCTGCTGCTTTGACTGCTATTTCCTATTTCTTTTAGGCTGCTTCTGCCAAATCCTTTAGCTTTACTCAGTGTATGACTAATGTTTCATTCTTGGTTCTCTTCTTGTGTGACCTTTGAAAAGTTTTACAAATGCATTCCCAACTCTAAATGATTTAATGGAAGATTCTATTTCTGAATAGCTCTGAAAAGCTTAAGAGCAATGTGCATGGCTTTTAAAAATATTAAGCTTATGGAAGTAGATTGCTTAACATGTGTAAATGTTTGATAAAGGAAATTTTATTTTACACAATTACAAATTTTTATTAGCATTTCCTTCTGCCTTGAATACCTTTAAACTACTTCAGTGGGTTTACTGATATTCTTTAGAAGTGATCATAAGACATACTAAATTCCAAAGTATTTTCTATTTCAGCAAACTTTAAATTACATTTTAACGAATATATAATTATTAGAATATGTAATATGCTATTTCTAATACCTTAGAATTAATAATATATAATTGGTCTGTTATTTAAATGGTTAGTCATTTCTTATAGGGCAGAACAATTCACTCCTTGAACAACAACAGATGACAATTTTTCTAAGTTATGCTTGCTATTTTACATTACAAGAAAATACCAGTACATATAATCCTAGATAAGCAGTTAAAAATGCAAGATTACTGCCTACATTTAAATTTCACTCTCTCTCTTCTATAGGTCTTCTATGCATTTTCCTGCTTTTCTTAGATATTATAAAATTTATTTATCATTATAAGAAAATTTACTCTTTAGCATAAAAATATATTCCTTTTCATAAGAAATAATCATGCATAATATCAAATTATTTTGACTCAAACTATTAGAAATACTGAAATTTTGATATATAGTTTTTCTTAAAATATATCTCTGTGAAATATTTGTACAATATTTATCATAATTCTGAATTTTATATATTACATATTGATATTAGATATATTTTTAAAATATGATGCAGACTAAGCTTTCTTGTGAAATCTTGGTAATGTTACTTGATTTTTCCTTTTATTTCTCCATTTTGATATAAGCAGTCTTTCTGCCCTTTCTTTGTGTAAATTACAAGGTATAATCAGAAGAACAAACCTTGAGTTAATGCTTTAAATGTCTCTAGGATAAATTTATTACATAAATTCCAGATATTATTTTTATACATAATGATGTTTCTTTCAAGATTACCTTTCAGTTTATTATCAAATAATTTTTTTTTGGTTGAAAACTCATGCCTAATCCAACATTTAATTAAAAAAAATATTTTGGGGTTTGACAAGAAAATCACAATGAAGCTTGATTCTCCAAAGTTTAGCCTCAATGACTCCCATATGTGTAATACTCACTGAAGACATTCTGCTTAACTGTACTTACTTTAGACCATAAGCCATACTTCCAGTTTTTAAAACTGCCTATTTCATATAATAGTGTGATGCATAGAGAGATCATATATAGTTCAATATTCAATATAAATAACATTTTCTAGATTTTTAATATCTTCCATGAAACTTTTACAGACTTCCTCAGTGTTTCTTTCCAATCCTAATTCCTGATGACTTACTTGAACAACGTTCTCAGTTTTTTCCTTAGGAGCACTGAGCTGTAGTCTAAGGCTCCTTTGGTATTTTTCATATAGTATCATATTAGTTTGAGCTCTATCTGGGTTAAAAGCGGACCACTTGTGACAATGTTGAAATACCTGAAGAATATGTTAATATTTCATTGTTGTTAATATGGTTACACCTACATCATTTGGGAATCTAATATAGATATGTCAGTGGTAGGAAAATGGCATTCCAATGTTATATATTCAGACTTAAGTAAGGATTCAAACTTTAAAGACCCTGAAATTGAGTTAGAAACTATTTAAAAAAAAAAAAAAACAAGTCCTTTTATCTCTCCCTTGTTCAATTGTCATTTGAAAATAAAATTTTCAGTGTTAATGTATACTTTTAGTATTTTGCTCAATTTTAAATTGGCACACAACTATGTCATTCAAAAATATCTCTCCTGGGTACAAGTTTAAAAAATAATACATTTTACACTTACACACATTTCATAGGAATATGGACTAAGTTTTCACTTGTAACTAGAAATATTGGGAAATATAAAGATGCAATTATTTAGAAAAATATGGAAGCTCTCCTTTCAATTCTGGAAGAATGTACAATGCAAGTGATGTTGGAAAATTTTTCTTTCAGGTGGTTTAGAATCTTTGAAAAATCTTCAGCAACTAATTGTGGACCACAATCAGTTAATTAGCATAAAAGGCCTTTGTGATACTCCTACCATTATATACCTGGATTGCTCACATAATCATCTTACTAAAGTTGAAGGTATTGAAAAGTGTGGATTACTCCAAATACTGAAGTTACAGGGAAATTATCTAAGTGAGGTAATTGCTTTGAATTATTGGTTTCTGTGATTAATGCAACATTTTCCTTTTAATAGAAATATCAACTGTACATTTAAAAGCAAGTTTGATTAATTTTTCTTTATTTTTTTGCCTATTATTGATATGTGATTTCCAGTTTACTTAAAACTGTTACATACTTCTCTCTATTTAAAAAAAAATGTTCAACATAGAATATTTTATAAAGAAATCTAATTTAACATAAGTTTTTCAGAACACTAAAATAAATAGTAACTACTCAGTTAAAATATAACAGTATATAAATGGGGCCAATTTATCAAGAAATTCTAATTAAAATTTATGATGAGATAACTTGTGTAAAAAATCAAATTCTAATTATGAAGTTAATTCTTATAAATTTAATTCATCCTAAAATTCTTATAACATTATACTCTGAATTTAACAGAATATGTCTGTTGTTAGTTTTAGTAGGTTTTATGTTTTTAAATTTTGTTGAATGACAAAATATTTTGCTTAATATTAGCTAATGACCCAAATTTAAATATAGCTTCCATCCTTGGAGAATCATGTTCTACTAAGAGAATTGCACTTGGATGATAATAGCATTTCAACTGTGGAAGCACTTTCTTCATATTGGTTGCCTTTACTACAAAACCTGACTATCTCTCAAAACAGGTAAAAACAAACTGCTTAAGCACTAAATGCATTGAATGATTAAAGTAAATGCTTGATCTTCATAGCAAGTAGAAAAGTTGTTAGTTTTTCCCAGCAATTTAGTGAAAGTGCATCACAATAAATTAATATATATGTTATAAATATAACCTTAATGGATTTGAAAAAGTAGTGTATTGACATACCCTTGAATTTTAGTAGAATTTTAATTGCCACTTATCCTACTCATTTTATTTCTTCTGAAAGACCTACTTGTAGAAATCTCCCAGAGCAGGTTTGTTTATATTTGTAAAGAATATAGTCCTTGGAAAATGCAGGAGGTAGTTAATTTAATTCAGAAGGATGTCTCATTCTCTCAAGTGGTACTTATTAAGTCCTGGAAGAATGATTTTTAATCTGCTCTCAACTTGCATGTCTTTTTGTAACTGTTAAGATTGATTTAAATTTGATTTCCCTAAGGATATAAAGTAACACTTAAAAAAATACCTTAACATTAAATCGAGATGGGTACCTGACACAGAAGATCCATTTGAAACCACCAAACATCTGGATCTTTGCAGGGAAAAACTGTCTAAAACCAAAACAGGAGTACAATATGCGTATGTCTCCTTCTGCTTAATATTTCATTGAGACCTATTCACTCTAATACGATTAATTTGTTCATCAAAGTCACATGGAGTAGGGGATAGAAACCACCTTTAACAAGAAATGGCTTTTTTGAGGTATACAATTCTTGAGGAACAAGTGAACAAGTACAGCCTGATTTTAATACATATATATTTTTCTCCTAAAAGAATCATCAAATATTCTCACATTCTCTGCCACAGAAGTGCTCATCCTTTGAGCATGTAGGTCCCAAATGATTTAACATATACCTATTAAACTGTTCCACTGTTTGGTAAAGCAAAAACTGAATCTGTATTCAAAAATTCCCTCAAATTATTTTAATCATCTCTATTATATGAAAGTTGACTTGGTTTTAAAAGGACATTTATGGTAGAGCCAGCTCTATTAGACAACGTTGTTTAAGTAATGTGGGCCATCCACAAACTCACTGGATCTCTTCACAATATTTTCCAGGTAAGAAACACAATTTCAATGGAAATGCTCAGCTGTGCTTTGGACATATGCAATAAATCACTCAGTAATTGACATACCTCACACATCTTATAGAAGTGGATCTTAAACCACATCAATGAGCAAAATAATATTTAATGAGTTTAAAAAATATTCGAGTCAATAACATTTTTTGAGAAATAATGCCTTTAATTTTTTTGGACAATTTAGATTATCAAAGAAATCTTTCTGATAGACTTTTGACCTATCAATCTGATATTACTAGGAATTATATAAACTTGATCACTAGATGTTTTTTAGAATTGATAATAATAATTGGGATACTTAATCCAAATAATCCTTATTTATAAATTTATTTGCTTAACCTTATAACATTTGGTGGTGGTGTTTGCTATTCTGGGGGACACAGAACTGAGTAATATGTGTTCTTAGCATCAAAAAACTCTTAACAATAAAAGAACTTAATCTTTTGAACTTAACTATATAAAAATAAGTAAATTTATTATATAAATATGTTCTTTTGAATTTTTTAATACTGTCACATATTTGAATATATTCTTTATGACTCTCTCAAAGTTCTTTGCACATTTAATCTACCATTTCTGAAAGGACAAAGGGAAAAGTCCTAAGACATCAGGGATGTGACTGATAGAAATGGACTCAAGGGCAGCCAATCTGAGTTTGAATTCTGAACCTACAACTTACCTGTCAGTTGACCTTGAGCAATTCTCTTCTTACTGCCTGAGCCTGAGTTTTTTTTACATATAAAAGAGGTAGTAATACCTACCTTACCTATTTCATGGGATTCTAATGATGATCTAAAAGGAAAATGTATGTCAATATATTTTGCAAATCTGAGAAGAGTTTTATAAATGTGATATTTGGATTTGTGATTGGTGTGTCTTTTAAATTGTATATATTTTTCTCTTAATTTTTGATATTTTCACCACAAGGAAGAAATTATGTGTCCATATGCTTTCCCCCCCCAACAAATGAAATACAATAAGGAATGATACTTAGTACATATTGTTTGAAATACATGTTTCATCTTGACTTCTGTTTTAAATTTTCATTAGAACATATGACTGTTTTAAGTTTGACTCAGCGGAGTCCTAACTGGAAGACTCCCGGCTTCATAAGTCTTTCTACTTCCAGTGAGACTCTAAGTAGGAGCAGAAAGTGGAAACTATTACCCATTGGCTGCTCATTGTACAAATCTTTTGCTTTTTGTCGTCTTTGAAATTTATATCTTTTTTATGCCCAGGGCTAATGTGACAAGGTCAAATGGTATTAGGTTTTCACTAATGTCCTTTGTCTTTCTGGTTTGAATTTTCTTGGAAAAAATATACACAGAATGTCAGTAAAAGGAAAAGTTCTAGAAGTTTGAAAAAAGAATTCCACTATTAGGTTTCTACCATCCTAATGAATAGTCATAAAGGTGAATGAATAATCAGTTTTCTTGATTAAAACTTTTAAAAAAGAAAAAGAACAGAATTCTAAAAGCATGGTTATCTGAAAAGATAAAGTTTTAATATTATAAAAATATTCAGTCAAACCAAATATTTCTTTACTTGCATTGATTTTTGAAAAGAGAATTTTATTTTTAATTCTAAGACTTTATTGGTTATTTTACTGGAAGTCTTCATATAACCTATATGTTACCTACACTTTACCATATAACTTACTGGTTGAAAACATGAAATAGTCTGAAAAAAAGAAGAAAACTCATTATCTGTTAATCTTTCAAAACCCTTTTAGTAGAAGAACAAAGATTTAGTATTAGAAATTTATTAAAGGTACAAAACAAGTAAGAATTTTCTTGTTGATAAATACATTCATTAGAATTATATTGAGGAACTTAAACTTCCTGCTTGTAATGATAATGATCCAAAACATGCTGAGTAGGAAAATCATAAAACTAGGACTTAAATCCACTAATTATGTAGCAACAAAGTTTTAGGTTGTTTTCCCTCCCTTCCTCCCTTCCTTCTTTCCTTCCTTCCTCCCTCCCTTCTTTCCTTCCTTCCTTCCTTCCTTCCTTCCTTCCTTCCTTCCTTCCTTCCTTCCTTTTCATTGTACATGTGACATTTCATAAATTTGACTATTTAGGAATATATGTACAAATAATGAAGTGTATATATAAATGTAATGGCCAACATTTTATCACTCTTTCTTTTATTATCTTGGATTTTCTTTCCTCCTGGAAATTGTATGTAAGAAGTGGTGTTGTATAGGCTTAACATAAATAGTAATATTGTATTTAGGTTTAGCTACAGTCAGAGAGAACTTTTTCCAATCTCATTATTTAGTCTGTTTTTTCATCGGTAGTATCTTCTGTCTCTCTGCTAATGCAGAACAGGATAGTACAAGAAAGGAGTCAAGGTCAGTACAAGGGTTAGTTTTGTGCCAGACCCCATGAGGCTTCTAGTCACAGTATTATTCTATAAGATTCTGACCTTAGAATAATAGATTTTTTTTTCATGACAAGGAGATAGTAGAAATAAAGATGTAAAAATGTCTGCCAGGACAACTGGAAGGACAGTATAAAAAACAAGAAAAGAAAAGAAGTGGAAATTAATACATACTTTTTTTTCTTTTGTACCAGAAATATTCTGTTAGTTGAGGCATATTTTGAACTGTTATGGAGTTCTGACATTTATACGGAAGATTAGTTCAGGAGACTTGTGTTTGTAATGAGAATATATTTCAAGCAAAGGAATTTTTCTGTTGTTTAAAGATTTAGAAAAGCTGGCTTAATTTTTATTTCTAAATAGCTATGGTAATGTGGTTTTGTGTTACAGACTAAACTGTAGACTTGTCTTAGTTGGAAATGCAAATCAAACTAAATTAATTTTCTCTTCATGGCTTTTGTTTCCAGTGATGTGAATATTTTGAATATCACTTATGTTCCTGGCTTGAATTTGGGTTCTTACTGACAACTATATCTTAGAAAATGATAGAAACTTTTAGATGTAGGAGGAAAATTCATTATTGCTAGAATTTGAATATGCATGCCTTAATAATGATTATTAATTTAAATGTTTGCATATTTCTGCCAAATTTAAGTTCATTCTATCTGTATAAAACATTTTCTATTATAATGTTGCTTAGATGCATATTTCTAGTTTAGAAATAATCTTAGTGTAACTTTGGATAATTGCAATACTTGTAATACTTTTGATCTGGAAAACAAGCAAACAAAATTAATTAAAAACAAAACTAGTAACTCTAATCTGTTATGCTGTTGAAAAGTGAAAACAAATATTTTTTATATTTTTAACCTCTTCATGGTTTAAGTTATGTGTTTGAGCCAGGACAAAATATATCTGTAATATAAATTCTCTGTAAATTTGGCTTTATACAAAAACCAAACAAAAACAATAATAAAAAAGTTCACTTATTTTTATTTAAATAACATGTACACATTAAAATCCATATTTGTCCCGACTTCAGCCAGGTCACGATCTCTCCGTCCGTGAGTTCGAGCCCCGCGTCAGGCTCTGGGCTGATGGCTCAGAGCCTGGAGCCTGTTTCCGATTCTGTGTCTCCCTCTCTCTCTGCCCCTCCCCCATTCATGCTCTGTCTCTCTCTCTCCCCAAAAAAATAAATAAACGTTGAAAAAAAAATTTAAAAAAAATAAAAAAATAAAAAAATAAAATCCATATTTGTCATCGAACTTGATAATACATGGTGTTTTCTCTTAAAAATGAATACGAATGTTCTATTATAGAATAAATACCTAGAATTTTATGATTACTACATTTTTAATTAGCACTCTTAATGCTATTATAATTGTATTTTATTATACAAATATATAATGATATATGTATATATAATCATATACAATTGCATATTATCACATAATTGTGTTATATTAATACGTTATTATGTGGTTATGTCATAATAAGGACATTCCAATTTAAAATTTTTATGAATTCTATTTCTTTGTTTTCAGCTTGACAAAAATCATACCGCTTTTTCATTTTGTTTCTTTGGAAAAACTAGATGTCAGCAACAATTGTCTTTCTGGTAAGTTTAGAATAATATATAATTTCTAAAAAGTACATAATAAGCTTTTGAGTTTCTTTTCTAAATGTGGTAAGGAATGTTTTTGGATAGATGTGTTAATGGTATTTACAAATAACATATCTATACAATAAGGTGTAGAGGAGGAAAAATTTCTCCTGTATCCTCTTACGATTTTAGGGTACGCCTAAGAATTAAACTGACACAAGACAGATTTAGAAGCAAAGGATACAACTTGTAATGTTTGTTGTTGTTGTTGTTGTTGTTGTTGCTGTTTTTTAAAGGTTTGGTTGTAGGCATTTCTCTTGGCTTCTCCCTCCTATCCTCTTGATAAGAATGTCTCTTTTAGGAGCACCTGGGTGGCTCGTTTGGTTAAGTGTCTGACTTCAGCTTAGCTCATGATCTCACAGTTTCATGAGTTTGAGCTCACATTGGGCTCTGTGCTGACTGTGTGGAGGCTGTTTGGGATTCTCTCTCTCTCTCTCTCTCTCTCTCTCTCTCTCTCTTTCTCTCTCTCCCTCCCTCTCGCTCTGCCCCTCCCTGACTTCTGACTTGTGCTTTGTCTGTCTCTCAAAATAAATAAACTTAAAAAAAAAAGTGTTTCTTTTAGTATAGGGAGGATATCTTTAATTTAGGAATTTCATCTCTTCTAAGGAAACGAAGGAAGGTCACAGTATACTTGCATCTGATGTGTTTTAAATGCCTTTAACTCAAAATAGTCAATATGCTAGAGTGGTATATTTGTGTGGAAATTTCTGAATTCCTTCAAAGGCATGGTGAAATCATTCAATTAAATTTCCTTCCACTTTTAAAATCATAATTCCTGTATCTTTCTGATAGACCTAGCAAATATCACAATTGTATTTTTATTTGAAATTCATATATCTTTTACCTATTAAAAATATAACCTAATGAAGATAAGTAAACAAATTTGTCTAATTTGTTGGCTCCTAACATTTATAAAGCAAACACCAATTAAAAATTCGTTAAAGAATGATCAACTGATTTAGTTGATTAATACCTCCCCAAATTTCCCCATCTCATTCCCCTCACGGAGACAACAATATTTCTAAATTTGACACCATAGGTTAACTTGACTATCCTATATATTAATGTCCTCAGACAGTATGTTTTCTTTTGCCTCCAGCTTTCTTAACATTCATGTGACATTCCACCATATCCGTGGTCTGTTCTTTCTTTCTTTCTTTTTTTTTCCTTTGGCTGAAGTGTAGGCTATTGTATGAATGTATCATACTTTGTCCATTTTCCTGTTGATTGATATTTTAATAATTTGTGGTTTGGGGCTACCATGATTATTATAGAATTTCCTGGGGAAATTCTTATATAAATCTTTCTGTAGACATATGTTTTCATTTCTGTGGGATAAGTATATCAGAGTGTAATTGCTAGATAATATAGTATGTGTATGTTTCTCTTTAGAAGAAACTGAAAAAACTGTTTGCCAAAGTAGTTGTAACATTTTACACCAGTAATATACTGGATTTTCAACTGCATCATTCTGGAGAATCTTTAATATTTCATTGTGTTATCTCATTATGGTTTTAGTTTACATTTCCATGATGAATAATGATATTAAGGCTTTTTTCATTCATTTATTGATCGATTATTTTTGTATATTCTTTTGTGTCCATTCAAATGTCTTAGCATTTTTAAAATTTGGTTATTTGCCTTTTTCTTATGTATAAGCTTTTTATATATTCTGGTTATAATTCTTTGTCAGATATATATTTTGTAATGTTTTCTCCTGGTCTTTTAACTATGAATTTTTATTAATGATGTTTTCAGGTGAGGAGAAGTTTTAAATTTTGATGAAATTTAATTTATTATTTTTAATAGTTATTGTTTTCTATGTCCGTGTAATATTTTTCTGCCTCCAGTTTGAGAAGATGATTTTATATACTTTCTTGCTTTCTTATAGAAATTTTGTACTCTCAGTTTTTACCTTTTGATCTATGATCCATATCAAATTATTTTTTATGAATGATACAAAGTAGAAGATGAATTTAGTTTTTAATATGGATATCCAGTTGTTCCATCAACGTTTTTTAATCAACCTTTTTTCATCATTGAATTACTTTGGTGTCTGTCAAAAATTTTGATTTACCTTTGACTTTGGGATGAGTTTCTATTAACTGCTTTATTTTCTTTATTAACTGATCTAATGATAAATAATATTTCCTATTTCCTTATGTATTTAGTAATTTTTTATGAGGTGTTTTATTTAATTAAAAATTTGAGAAAAGCAACATATGGATCAAGATGCTAAAAAAAGGAATTGAAGAAAAGTCTCTTTAGCCTTGCTTCCCCAGCAGCAACCAAAGTTACTAGCTGTTCAGTGTACAATAAAGGTATTCTGTGCATATACAAGCAGATGAAGAGTGGAGTTGTCTCTGACCTTGGCTTGAACTACGCCCCCATCTCCTTCCTATCATGGTAGTGCAGCCTTGGCCCCCAGATGTTCTTCACAGATCAGGCTTCTGGGTCCCAAAGGCTTCTTTTCTCAAGGCCTTTCCTTTTCTCTCTGGACAAAATTAGCTTCCACAGAGCAACAGTCCACTCAGGTGATGGAGGTGGTAGTTTTGAAAATGAGAAACTTAATATATTAGAGAACAAAAACAGCCATATTACCAAGGGCAACTTCAGCTCTGTTAGCCGATCACTGGGAAAACTTTGAAATGACTAAAACAATAAATCGTTCAAACAGATCTGTACAGTTATGTACATAGAACAGTTCCAGAGAGTATGGATAGATATGTCGAGTATCATGGCAAAGGCTATATGGTTGCAAGAATATGTGGTAATTCCTATATAACTGGGACATACAGTGTGAACTAGAACTAGAACTTTTCTTCCAAATTCCGATCCTACAGACTCATCTTTCTCTAAACAGTTCTTTTTGGTGCTAAAATGTTATCCTTTGATTTTGGAGGTGACAGGAATTTACATGATAAACATATATCTTTCAAAGGATTTTTTTTTCAATTTATTTAAACAAACAAAAAAAGAATTCATCCCTTTCTTCCACCCCCACCCCGGGTCTGAGCCTTTTTTGTTTGTTTGTTTTGTGTTTTTGTTTTTGTTTTAGATTCCACATATGAGAGAGATCATATGTCATTTGTCTTTTTCTGACTTATTCCACTTAGCTTAATGCCCTTGAGATCCATTCATGTTGTCACAAAGGAGAAGATTCCTTTTTTATGGCTGTATAATAGTCCATTGTAGATCTATATACCACAATTATTTTATCCATTCATGCATCATTGGACGCTTAGGATGGGTACATACCTTCACTATTGCAAATAATGTTGTAATGAACATAGGGATGCATGGGGTGTGTGTATCTTTTCAAGTTAGTGGGTTATTTTTTTTTTAATTTTTTTTTCAACGTTTATTTATTTTTTTTTGGGACAGAGAGAGAACATGAACGGGGGAGGGGCAGAGAGAGAGGGAGACACAGAATCGGAAACAGGCTCCAGGCTCTGAGCCATCAGCCCAGAGCCTGACGCGGGGCTCGAACTCACGGACCGCGAGATCGTGACCTGGCTGAAGTCGGACGCTTAACCGACTGCGCCACCCAGGCGCCCCGGTGGGTTATTTTTTAAAAAATAAAATATCCTGAAGTAGAATTGCTGTATCATAACCAAGTTCTTTTTTTACTTTTTTTGAGGAACTCTATACTGTTTTTTATAGCAGTTGCACCATTTACATTCACACATTTACAGTGTGAGAGGGTTCCCTTCTCTCCACATCCTTGCAACACTGGTTATTTCTTATATTTTTTGGTAATAGCTGTTTTAACAGATGTGAGGTGAGATCTCATTGTGATTGGGATTTGTATTTCGCTTATAATTAATGATGTTGAGCATCTTTTCATATGCCTGTTGGCTATCATTTTGCCATCTTTGAAAAAATGTCTATTCAGATCATCTGCCCATTTTTTAATCAGATTAGGTTTTTTTGCCATTGAGTTGTATGAGTTCTGTATTAATTTTGGATATTAGATAATTATCAGATATGTAATTTGCAAGTATTTTATCCCATTCAATAGGTTGTCTTTTCATTTCGGCTAGGTTTCCTTTGCTGTTCAGAAGCTTTTAATTTGATATGGTTCCACTTGTTTATTTTGCTTTAATTGCATTTTGTTTTGGTGTTAGATTAAAAGCATCATCACCAAGACCCATGTCAAGGAGTTTACCACCTATGTTTTCTTCTAGGAGATTTATGGTTTCAGGTCTTATGTTTAAGTCTTCAATCCATTTTGAGATAATTTTTGTGTATGGTGTAAGACAATAATCAATTCATTCTTTGAATATGACTGTTCAGTTTTCCCAACATCACTTATTGAAGAGACTGTCCTTTCCCCAATGTATATTCTTGGCTCCTTTGTCATAAGTTAATTAAACATATATGGGTAGGGTTATTTCTGGAGTCTCTCTTCTGTTGATCTGTATGTCTGTTTTTATTCCAATACTACACTAAATTTTAGTTGCTGTAGGTTTGTAATATAGTTTGAAATAAAGGAACATGATGCCTCCAACTTCATTCTTTCTCAAGATTGCTTTGGGTGGTTGGGGGGAATCATGGCTCAGGTCATGAACTCAAAGTCGTGGGATCGAGCCTTGTGTTGGGCTCCATGCTCAACGTGGAGCCTACTTGGTTTTCTCTCTCTCCTTCTCTTTCTACCCTCCTCCACTTACTTGTACTCTCTCTCTCTCTCTCTCTCTCTCTCTTTCTCTCTCTCTCTATTTCAAAATAAATAAATAAACTTAAAAAGAAAAAGATTGTTGGGGCACCTGGATGGCTCAGTCAGTTATGTGTTTGACTCTTGATCTTGGCTCAGGTCATGATGATCTCATAGCTCGTGACATTGAGCCAGCCCCTGCATTGGGCTCTGCACTGACAGCACAGAGCCTGCTTGGGATTCTCTCTTTCTCTCTTTCTGCCCACCCCCTTCTCTCTCTCTCTCAAAATAACTAAATAATCTTAAAAAGTTACTTTGGGTATTCAGGGTCTTTTGTGGTTCAATATAAATTTTAGGATTGTTTGTTTTATGTCTGTGAAAAATGCCAGTGGGATTTTGATAGGGATTGCATTGAACCTGTGTATTGCTTTGGGTGTTATGGACATTTTAACAGTATTCCTTCTCCTGGCCTATTGCGTGGCATGTCTTTCTATTTATTTGTTCTTCCTTGATTCCTTCATTAGTGTCTTACAGTTTTAAATATATAGATCTTTCACCACTTTGGTTAAGTTTATTTCTAGGTATTTTATTCTTTTTTGGAATTATAAATGGATTGTGTTCTTAATTTCTTTTTCTGATGCCCTATTACTACTGTAAAGAAGCCCAACAGGTCTTTGTGTATTGATTGTGCATCCTGCAACATTAGTGAATTTGTTTATTAGATCTAACAGTTTTTTGATCAAGTCTTAAGGGTTTTCTATATATATATCATGTCATCATGTCATGTCATCATGTCATCAAATAGCTTCAGTTTTACTCCTTCCTTTCCAATTTGGATGCCTTTTATTTTATTTTCCTAAACAGTTGCTCTAGCTAGGACTTCCAAAACTATGTAGAATAAAGTTGTGAGAGTGGGCATCTGTGTCTGATTCCTGATCTTAGAGGAAAAGCTTCATCTTTTCACCATTAAGAATGATGTTAGCTGTGGGGTTATTCTATATGGTCTTTATTATGTTCGGGTACATTCCTTCTATACCCACTTTTTGAGCATTTGTATTATAAGTGGATATTGAATTTTGTCAAGTGCTTTTTCTGCATCCTTTGAGATGATCATATGATTTTATCCTTCATTTTGTTGATGTGGTATGTTACATTGACTGGTGATTGTTGATAAATCCCACCTGATCATGATGTATTAGTTTTTAATATATTATTGATAATTTAGTTTGCTATTATGAGTTTGATAATATTTTGCTGAGAATTTTTCATATCTATGTTTATCAGGAATATTGGCTTATGATTTTCCTGTGGTGCTCTTGTCTAATTTTGGTATCAGGGTAATGCTAGCTTCATAAAATGAGTTTGGAAGAATTCCCTGCTCTTCTAGTCTTTGTAAGAGATTAAGAAGGATTAGTATGTATTCTTTTGTGAATGTTTTATAGAATTCACCAGTGAAGCTGTTGGATCTTGGACTTTTGTTCGTTGGGAGGTTTTTGATTACTGATTCAGTCATCTTACTAGGAATTGATCTGTTCAGATTTTCTAATTCATGATGATTCAGTCTTGGTGGGTTGTATGTTTTTAGGAATGTATCCATTTCTTTTAGATTGTCCCAGTTTGTTGGCATATAATTGTTCCTAGTAGTCTGTTATGATCCTTTGTATTTCTGTGGTATCAGTTGTAACATTTCTTTGATTTTTGATTCTATTTATTTGAGTCCTCCTCCTTCTAGTGAGTCCAGCTAAAGGTTTGCCAATTTTGTTTATCTTTTCAAAGAATCAGCTCTTAGTTGTATTGATCTTTTCTATTGTCTGTTTTTTATTTCATTTATTTTTGCTCCAATCTTTGTTATTTTCTTCCTTCTAATAACCTTGACCTTCCTTCTTTTTCTGGTGCCTTGGGGTGTAAAGTTATGTTGTTTATTTGAGACTTTTCTTATTTTTTGCGGTAGCATTTATCCATTTTATCTTCCCTCTTCAAACTACTTTTGCTGTATCCCATAAATTTTAGTATGTTACATTTCCATTTGTCTCAAGGTATTTTTTAAATTTCTCTTGATTTCCTCTTCGAAACATTGGTTTCAGGATGTTTATTTATTTTTTTCAATTTTTTAATGTTTGTTTATTTTTGAGAGAGAGAAAGAGACAGAACACAAGCAAGGGAAGGGCAGAGGGTGAGGGAGACACAGAATTGGAAGCAGGCTCCAGGTCCTGAGGTGTCAGCACAGAGCCTGATGTGGGGCTCCAACCCATGAGCCTTTGAGCCGTGAGATCATGACCTGAGCCAAAGTCAGCTACTCAACCAACTGAGCTACCCAAGTGCCCTGGTAGCATGATGTTTAATCTCCACATATTTGTGAATTTCATTTTATTCTTGTGATAGATTTCTAGTTCCATATCATCGTGTCAGAAAAGGTGCTTGATATGGTTTCAGTCCTCTTAAATTTATTAAGACTTGTTTCATTGCCTAACATATAATCTATGTTGGAAAGTGTTTCACATGCACTTGAGAAGAATGTGTATTCTGTTGCTTTTGAGTGGAATGTTCTATAAACATTTGTTAAGTCCATTTGGTCTAACATGTTGTTTAAGGCTGATATTTCCTTTTTGATTTTCTATCTGGATAATCGATTCTTTGATGTAAGTGGAATATTAAAGTCCTCTATGATTATTGTGTTGCTGTCTATTTCTCTCTTTAAGGCTGTCAATATTTGCTTTAAGTATGTAGGTGTTTTTGTGTTGGCCACATAAATATTTACAATGTTGCATCCTCATGTTGGATTGACCCTTTTTATCATTATGTAACACTCTTCTTTGTCTCTCATTACATTCTCTGTTTTAAAGTATGTTTTATCTAGGCGTGCCTGGGTGGCTTTGTCAGTTAAGCATCCAACTTCAGCTCAAGTCATGATCTCACGGTTTGTGAGTTCTAGCCCCTCATCAGGCTCTGTGCTGACAGCTCGGAGCCTGGAGCTGCTTCAGATTCTATGTCTCCCTCTCTATCTGGCCCTTCCCCTCGAGCTCTGTCTCTCTGTCTCTCTCAAAAATAAATAAACATTAAAAAAATTTGTAAAAAAAAGTGTGTTTTATCTGAAGTAAAGTCTGTTTTGTCTGATATGTCTAGTAATTTTTAACTGTATGTTGGACATTTGACATAATCCAGTTTAGTGAGTCTGCATAATGTTGCCTTCCTTTTAAAGGGAGTTAACTTCAGTTGCGGTAGGTGGTTAAAGCATTTATGGATATATTTTTTTTTCTGCTTTAATTTCATTCTCTTTTAGGACAAACCATTTTAGTTTTCAACTCTTAGTGCATGCCCCTACCCCAAGGCATTGTGTTCACTCCTAGTGCACACTCTCTGAGATACTCCGTTAGGTCTCATTTTGGCTGGGCTGAGACTCCAGTGTCTTTCACTGATGCATGCACTTAGTGTCATCATGCAGCTCTTAGCCTTACAGCTGGTGATCTCTGCTAGGTTTTTCAGTCTTTCCCTGTGTGTGTGACACCGTGTACTTGCCCACAGACCTGTGGTGAATTCTCACATAGACTTCTTTCCCCAGTTTCCTCCCTATAACATGTATACATACATAGCTTCTTCTCAGTACTTTTCATCATAAATTCCAACTTCAGTTCTAATATTTGCCTCCTCACTCAGCAAAAGAGTTTCTTCATTTGGTCTCTACTATTCTGAAGTGGTAAGCTGCTTTCAGATGGGAAACCACTGTGAGTGTAGATGCACCATATATGTTTCCCATCTCTGAGAGGCAGGCTTAAAAACAAGTACTTCATATGTATTGTCCAGTTTTCTGATTATCTGTGGGAGAGCAATTTTATATAAATTCTTCTGTAATATACACTGGATTGACTTACTCTTCTTACTTTTGAAAGTAAAAAAAGTTCACGTAATTCTCTTTAGGTATGTGTTCAATTTTACCACTTATTACTTTAGATTTAACTTCTTTAGATTTTTGTGATAACAATCTGGCACAAACTGTTCTAAATTCTTTATACACATGATCTCATTTGACCTTCACCCAGTAAGAGGTATGAGCCTGAATCACAAAGCGATTGTGGGAAAAATATATATTCTAATAGTGGAGTCTGTATTCTTAATACAGCCTCTTTTTAAAAGCACACTGTATTCTGCAGAATAAATATTTTTTTTGCTTTCCTTTATTACCTAATCAATAAATAAATGGTCATTTATAAATGATTATTGTTCTTTCTCTGTATTACCTTTCATAATGGTTTTTATTTTTTATTTTCTGTAGATCTTACAAGTGCCATTAAGTGGTTTAATGCATGTTATTCTCTCCACGAATTGTCTCTCACTGGAAACCCACTTCTTCAAGAAGTAAACTGGAGGTAAGAAACATTGTTGCACCCTATTATGTACTTTATTATAGTTACAGAAAACACAGTTTGATGAAAATTTCTCTGTGCCTATTAATTTCTTGGAAAAAGTTAAAAAAATAACTTAAAAGTTATTCAAAACAAGACATTTTTTGTAAAATTAGTTTTAAAAATATCTTCAACCTACAATAATTTTTTTGCACGTGTGAAATAATGCAAATTTAAAATGATTATTTTGATCCATACCATTAATTATGTGACAATTTTAGTATGATGTTCACTTGGGTCTTGTCTTTATAGAAAACACATTTTTATTGGGAATGACTTTTTATAAGTTATCTAAATCACATAACTTGCTAATTAAAATTATTTTTTTCTTCCAGTAATTTGATTTTATTTTCTTAAAAGAGAAATTTGGTGTCTGTTAAAGTACAGATTATAAGATATGTGAATTCATACCTCTCTTTAAAATATTGTAGTACCTAGATCTAATAGAATAAAAATATTTTATAATTTTTTAGAATGGATTTTTTTTATAAAAAAAGTTTCTCTAATTTGAAACTCTCATATTATGCTAATACCATTACCCTCAAAACTGACCAACATCTTTTTTCATGATGAGCTTTTTTGAGATAATTTTCATATGACAAACTTCATCAGTTTTATTTAGAAGTATGAGTATGGTGTACAAACCACCACAATCAAGACATTAAACATTTTTATCACCTTAAAAAATTGCCTAGTGCCCCTTTGGAGTCAGTCACCTCCTCCAGTTCTTTAAAAAAGTCTCTCCACTCTTATGGCTTTCATTTTTTTCTGATGAGAAGTCTGCCAACATTCTCTCTGGAGATTTCTAAGATTTTTCTATCATGGTTTTCAGCAATTTGATTATAATGTATTTTGCTGTGGTTTTATGTAGATTATTTTTCTTAAGAGCTATTGAATCAGGGCCTCTGGGTGGCTCAGTCAATTAAGAGTTTGACTCTTAATTTTGGCTCAGGTCATGATCTCAGGGTTGTAAGATCAAGCCCTGTGTGGGGCTCCATGCTCAGTGTGGAGCGTGCTTAAGATTCTCTCTCTCTGCCCCTCCCCTGCTTGTGTGCATGTGCATGAGATCTGTTGAACCTCTTGAATCTGATGAATTTGTAGTTCTCATAAAATTTAGAATTTTTTTGGCCATTATTTTTTCAAATATTTTTTCTGCCTCCCCCCATCTTGTCCTGCTAGGACTCCAATTTTACCAATATTTGGCCACTTGATATATTCTAGAATTTGCTATTGCTCTGTTCATGATGCACGGTGTCTGTGTATATATACATACATATATATATATATTACACTTTTTTCTGTTTGTACTTCACTCTTAACAGTTATTGCTATATCTTTAAGTTCTCTGATATTTTCTTCTTATGTATCTATTTTGATATTAAAGTCCAGAATTAATCAGTTCAGAGTTCAGATACTGTGGTTTTCATCCTAGAAGTTTCATTTATTTTTTTAACATTTGCAGTTTCTCTCCTAATCATACTCATGATGTTTTCCTGAATCATCTTGAACATATGGAGAATATTTATAATAGCTGTTTTAAAATCCTTATCTGCTAGTTTCATCATCCATGTCATTTTGGGGCCTATTTTTATTGACTTTCACCCCAATTTCGGGTCGTATTTCCCTGCTTTTTGCATGCTTCATCATTTTGGTGGTATTCTGGACGTCTTAAATTTTATACTGTTGATTTCTTAATTTTGTTCGTTTTTTTTTTAGATAACATCTATTTTGTTTCTGACATGTAACAGCTATGTTAAATTAGGGAGATGCTTTTAAAGCTTGCTTTTAGTATCTGTTAGGGAAGTCTCAAAGAAATCTTTTGACTGGTGCCAATTTAGCTCTACTGCTATGGCACTGACTTCCTGAGTATTTTCCCTACTGCTTCTTATATACATCTTTTCAATTTTTGCTGATAGGAATTACTGCCAGCCTTATATATATTCTTGTAATTTTTCTACTTTTTCTTTCCCACTGATTCCTGCCCTTGGCTTACATGGTTTTTTTCTCATACACCCTCAGATCATTTTTCATTTACCCAGATCCAATTGAATTAAATCCCAGAATTCTGAAAAGCTTTGAAAATGCTCACTTTTCTAGTACTGGTGATGATTCTGATCTAAATTCTTGTCTTTTGTATGTCTAGCAGTGTGTATTTGTAAGATGGTTTAACATGGTTTATTGTACATTTGACATTTGTATCATATCAAGTCATGGGTACATCAAAACAGAACAAGGTAAGAATAGACAAGGCTTGTAGCCTAATTTAGCAAGATAAGTTTGACAATACACTAAGTATAGAGAAAGGCAAATATTTACTGAAATTTTGGTAGAAAACCCATTTCAGGATACTCAGAGTTTAGATCAAATATGTAAATCTTATCAGTTTGATCAGGTAGTGAAAATACAGCATTTATGAATAAAATATAGACAAAAAGGAGGGAATAATCGAAAAAAAAAGGTTGTGACATCCAATCCTAGGGCATAAGCAGTTGACTGTTCTGATTCGATTTTCCTGTGATGTGTGGCCATAGCCTGGAAGATCCTCGTTCTGATGACTTCCAATGGAGTATACCTTACAGGAAAACCAATGATCTGGTCGTGCTTAAAATTCCTATATCTGACTTAATCCACTTGTAGAACAGGTTAAGAAAGTCTAGGAAGTAATCTCTTTCCCTCCCTTGTCTGAGGCCACTGCACACCTCTGACACCCTCTTTCACATGTATTGATTCTGTGAATTTGTTAATTTGTCTTTGGTTAAGAAAATAGCATTTTATAGCAAGTCAAACACCTGTGTAATTTGCTACTTGTTGATAGTTCATTTATTACAGAAGAGTTGTCTTTGCAGTAAATCTGTTTTTCTATATTCTTTAAAGCTCTGCTTCCACATTAATTTCTAATGCTATACCATTTTTTAGGGAAACCTGGTATGTTTTACATGTTTTAGAACAGAACTTGCCAACTTCTACTTTAGAAATATCTTTTTCCAAGTGCAATTTAAGCTGTGTACTATAGAGGAGAGAGGACAACCGATTGAAGTGGTTTTTGAAGATACATCCCTAGATGAGAAACTTCATCATCACTTGGAAACTTTTAGAAATGAAAAATCTTGGACACTGTCCAGACCCACTTAATCAGAAGGACCTAGGGGATGATGTTTATTAATGTGTGCTTCAACAAGCCCTTTGGATGATTTGATGCACGCTAAACTTTGGAATCACTGTATTTTTAAACAAGGACATCCTGTTCTTGCCTCATACCATGTGGTCCTGGACAAGTAACAACTTTCCTATGTCTCCAAATCCTCACTGGTAAAATAAGGATAATAATAGTACCTATCTTATGGGGTAGTTATGGTAATTGAATGGAACAATACACATATTTTGTTGAGAGTAATTTCTAGAACATGGTAAGCATACCAAAGTCTACTATTTTCCATGTCTAGGCTAACCACACTATGGTGTCTCATTAAGTCACCAAATATTTAGTGTATGCCTACTATATCCAACCAATGTTCTAACATTTTGGACTCTCTAAAGGAAATTCTATATAGTCCATGATTTCAAACCATGTTTATAATCTTTATAGGGATATAAAATATATGCAAAAAATGATAGCCATGAAAACTAATAATGATAACAAACACTGTTATAGCATTTACTTTGTGCCCATTTAATACAATGTATAATAAAATAGCTACCTAGTGTCCCCATTTTACATGTAGAGAAACAGAATCACAAAAGTGCTAAATAACTTGCCCAAGTTTACACAGCTAGCCACTGGAAGAGCCAGGATTCAAACAACCTGACTTCAGTTGTGCTTTTTAACACTTAGATTTCAGTACCTGATACATATGTCAGATGATTGTTGTAGGCAACAGATATGCTTTAGAAATCCCACCCTAATTTAGAGTGACCAGGAAAACTACTTTTGCTGAAGAGGCAGACTTTGGATTAAACCTCAGAATTTTAGTAATATTTAAATTCAAGTTAAAAGAAAAAAAGCACTTCCGATGGAGGAAATATCCAAGAAAATGAGGGAATATGAAAGGCGAGGTTAGGCTCTGGTCTGTTCAGGTGTAACGTAGATATAGTGGAAAATACTTTTGGAAGTAAATAAGAAATCAAGTATATACATTTACAATGGGTCAGGGAATGGGCTAAATACCTACACATATTACTTCACAGCAACTCAGCTGAGTTCTGTAATTATCATTCTGATTTTATGGGGGTATTTACTGAAGCTTAGATGCCTTGTGATTTGTTCAGTTCTGTAAATGTCAGAGAAGGGTTTTGAGTTCTAAGGCCTGGAATTTAAATACTTGCTTTACTGTTTCATATGATATATTGCTACCAGATTGTAAAGGGCCTTGTATGCTCGGATAAGGTGTCTTCTTTATCCTGTGGTCATGGAGAGACCTATTAGCATACTGGGTGTACATGTAGGTGTTGTGAGTAAACTGCTCGGGTGCATATCTAGTTCCACCACTTCCTAGCTGTTTGCCTTGCACAAGTTGCTTAATCGTGCTATGTCTCAGTGTCTTCATCTATAGAATGGGTATAAAAAGTAGCTACCTCAGGATTTATTCATTAAGGTAATAGAGGTTATACCACACAACAGCAAACCCAGAAACCTATGTGGTTTAATACAATAGAAGCTTATTTTTGGTTTATATTGCATCTGATGTGAGTTCATCCTGTCTAATCTAAGTGGACGTGGAAACTCAGGATGCTTCCTTTTTGTGGCTCTGTGTCATGTAACTTCAATGTAATCTGACATTTTTAGATAATAGATTGTGGTGAGAAAGAGGGGAAAGACCACAGGGAAAGTACATCTGATATTGAACTGCTCTGCTTTCAAAAGTAGCATTGGTTAGGGCGCCTGGGTGGCTCAGTCAGTTAAGCGTCTGACTTCGGCTCTGGTCATGATCTTGCGGTTGTGAGCTCGAGCCCTGCATCAGGCTTTGCACTGACAGTATGGAACCTGCTTGATTCTCTCTCTCTCCCTTGCCCTCTGCCCCTCTCCCACTCACGCTTTCTCTCTCGCAAAATAAACATATTTTTAAAAAGGTGGCATTGATCATTTCTCTCATATTCCACTGGATGTAACTAGTCGTAAAGCCAAACTAACTGCAAGACAGAAGCATTTTATAGTAATGCCTGGCATATAGCACGCTTGGTAAATGTTAGCCTTTATTTTTAAGGAGATATAGAGAAATTTTGAATAGTTGTATGAAAAAGAAAATAGTATTTGTGGAAGATTTCTTTTCAGCATCAAAGTAGTAAGAGATTAAGGA
The DNA here is from genome assembly GCF_007474595.2 of Lynx canadensis. Lineage (NCBI taxonomy): Eukaryota > Metazoa > Chordata > Mammalia > Carnivora > Felidae > Lynx > Lynx canadensis. The sequence continues at coordinate 107,149,812 of NC_044309.1, forward strand.
AGGTAGCCACGTTCAATGTTAGTAGAAAGTCCAGGAATTAAAAAAGGACTAAAATTAAGTAGTGGAAGTGATCCCAGATATTGTACAGATCCTTCTACTTTAGAACTGGAAGAATGACCTTAGAGTAACATTTTCTACACAAAAAGAAGAGCAATTATGTCTAATAGGCTCTGCTTTGCAGGTGATATCATTTATAATGAAAATATCTGATGGATTATTTTTAGGTAGATATCTTTATTTTCCTAAGTAACTATATAGACTATGTGTAGTTATTACACACACACACACACACACACACACACACACACACTGTATGTAGACTTATGCAAGGCAAGTATGTCTGCATGACATCTATAATGTCATAGATAACCAAAATTATTTGTTGAAGGAATACATTATAGAAATTTACATTGTAATGTGTAAAATCTTGAAAAAAATGCGTTTCACCCACTTTAATTTTTCTCTTGGATTTTTTAATGTTTATTTATTGATTTATTTATTTATTGAGAGAGAGAGAGCATGTGCACAGGGGAAGGGCAGAGAGAGAGAGAAAGGGAGGGAGAGAATCCCAAGCAGGCTCTGCACTGCTAGCATGGAGCCCGATGTGTGGCTCCATACCACAAACCATGACATAATGACTTGAGCTGAAATCAAGAGTCAGATGCTTAACTGACTGAGCCCCCCAGACTCCCCTCTATTGAATTTTTAAAATTTACTTCAGGGATTGAAAGTATTATTACCCATAAATTGACAATTGATACTTATTTATCGGTTTGCAGTAATTATCAATGTCAGGAGTTTTACAACTGGAGTCTTTAGACTTTTAGGGACCATAGTGTTTGTGACATTCTTCCTGTTTTCTGAAAACCTGCTCTTAGTACAAGTTACTACTACTATACTACTACTATACCAACTATTAGTTAATATCAAATTATAAGGAGATCAGACATTGCAACTATTTAAAGAAGGTGTATATATATGTGAAACAAACAAACAAAAAACCTTAAATATGTTTCTAGACCTTTTTCCACCTGGGAAAAGGACTCTGTCATCCAAAATAGAAGTAGTCAAGGTCCCCATCTAGATGTACTAGCTCAAGTTCTGGGGCCATGCTTTTCTTACACTGGGATTTAAAACCCGAATCCCCAGGTTTTGGGTCCCCGTTTTTAGAACCTAGACCTTAGAATGAAACTTCCCACACAAAAGGTAGAGTGTAATTATGCCCAAAAGCCTCTTCTTGGCAGGTGATATTATTTATAATGAAAATACCTGATGGGTTGTTTTTAGGTAGATATCTTTATTTTTCTAAGTAACTATATAGACCAAATCTATGATGACAAACAGAAATAGGTGGCTGTGCCCAATATTCAGAGCAAGCTCTTTGCAGGCCATGGTTTTTCTATTAGGAGTTGGGCAAATAGGACATGAATTCTGTTGCTGATCTGGTATGAGTTTCCATTCAAACAGCTGCCATGTTGCCAGTTGCAATAACTAGAAACAAATCTATGTCCTGAATAATCTTTGAATTTATTTATGGGTTTTTTTTGGTATGAAGAATAAATACTTAGTTTGTTGGATAAAATATGCTCATAGTGAAATATATTGATATAAATCTGTTTAAATATATAAAGATAAACATTCACATTTTACTACTATGCTAAGTATATATATTTAGTGCTATACTAACATATACTATACTTACTATGTATATATACTTTACAGTTTTAAAGCAAATATTTAATTAAAAATAATATTGAAAAAAGGTAGTATTTATATTATAGACATGTACAATTATTTAGCTATTATAATTTCTATGTTTAAATAAAATTTACTGTACTAGAGTAAAACCAACTTAAAAATTTTGCTTATCAAATTTCACTTAGATCAGTGGGCCTAATACAGATTTCATAATTTCAAGAAGAGATTCAGTTATCTAAAGGGTTTAAAATCTGGTAATCTATAAAATAGGGATTTGTTAATGAAAGGATCAACTCAAACTTGGGTAAGCAGTATGTTCCAATGAACTTTACATAACCCCGTGATACCAACAAAGGGATTAGTTATAGATTTTCCCATTTGGCTTCTTACTTTCATGTCTGGCCAGTGATAACATGGACAAAACTGATGTACTAAAAAAATCTCTTTTTAAAACTTAATCTACAAACTCAGTTTGGAATCTCCTTTGGGAATGTGTTTCATTCGTTAATGATTAATAGAGTCTCTTAAGTGACAGAATATTCACCAGGAAGTTTTCACTAAATGAAATATTGATTCAGCCCTTGGCTAGGAGGACCCCAGCTGGAAAAACTAATGTTGAGATCTCACAGTATTCTTATACTTCATTTCCAACATGAATCAACTTGTTACAGCACTTTCTAATATATTCATCATAGAGTCTTCTAAGGCTGCATTTGAACTGAAGGCCAACCTACTACACTACTGATTTATATAGTTCTGATAACTATTCCTTTAAAAAAAATAGCAAACAATTTTTAACATAAAACACCAAATCAAATATGGATATTTATTATATAAATCATAAATATCAAGATATTGTCATGGTCTTGAAGATCCAAACAAACTAATTTTTACATCCAAAGAAATTTCAAATATTTTGACACAAATAAACTGTTTTGGACTTTTTCTTATGTAAAGGTGATGAATGTAACATCAAAATATTTTCAATGTAAAAATTCAAGCCCCATTGATCCACATTTTCTGTAATTATTCCCTATAGCTATAATATTGTACATAATTATATCTATATTCATAGCCATATTCAAAATGTAGTATTTGATGACAAAATTATCATTTTGCCCCTTGCTAATCTGGTTAGTTAGCATCCAAACAGCTTCCACATAATGCCACTTGCAATACCTACAAATAAACCTAATGCCTTGTATTAGTTGTTACCTTTGGATTTACTTATTTTCTTATTATTTTGGTTGTCTAGGGCATAAACAGTTGTTTTGTTAAATAGAGGATACTTGTGGTAAATCATTGGTCCTTCCATTAATCTGATAAGCAAATTCTTATATTTTGCTTCTAGGATTATATTGGGTCATTTAGTTAAAATGGCTCTTCATTTTGTCATTAATTATTTCTGAATAGAAAACTGGTTTCTCTATCTATTTGATATGTACTCTGTAACTTCAGTGTTACAAGAATACTTTCCTAAGAAACTTTTGCACCATTTATGTAAAACCAATGGCAATGTTAATCAGTGAACAGATCATTGGAATGTAACTGTCCAGGCCCACAATATCTCTTATTTTAGCAAATTCTCTGGCATCATTGATATATATAGGGCATGCCTCAAGTTTACAAGAAAGCTATATTTTTCTTGAAAATTTAAGACAATTCCAGAATGATAAAATTTCAAAGTTTTTTTTTTTTAAGTTTAAACCTGAACATCTCTAATTTTTGCATAACTTGTTGTAGCCCATTCCCCGCCCTCCCCACCCCCCCCCCCCGCCAATGCATTGGTTCTTTAAAGCCATAAGAAAAGCTATATTTTAAAAATGCAGGGGCGCCTGGGTGGCTCAGTCGGTTGAGCATCTGACTTCATCTCAGGTCACGACCTCACTGCTCTGTGAGTTTGAGCCCCAAGTCGGGCTCTGTGCTGACAGCTCAGAGCCTGGAGCCTGCTTTGGATCCTGTGTCTTCCCCTCTCTTTGCCCCTCCCATGCTCATGCTCTGTTTCTCTCTCTCAGAAATAAAGAAACATTTTTAAAAAATTAAAAAAACCAAAACAATAGTTCTGGCAAAGAGAGGGGGAGACACAGGAAGGGGCACCTGGGTGGCTCAGTTGGTTGAGCATCCAACTTCGGCTCAGGTCATAGTCTTGCGGTTTGTGAGTTTGAGACCCGCATCAGGCTGTGTGCTGACAGCTTGCTCAGAAGCTGGAGCCTGCTTCAGATTCTGTGTCTCCCCCTCTCTCTCCCCGTCCCCTGCTCATGCTCTGTGTCTCTCTGTCTCTCAATAATAAATAAATGTTAAAAAAATTAAAATGCAAACTCCCCAGACCCCACCAACAGAGGTCTTTGGTGTAAGTGAATTTAAAAAATTATCCCAGGTACTACTGATACAGTAGTTCAAGGAGAATCTTTTCAGAGACCTTGCCCTGCAAGGTTGGAGACACACATAGAGATTTAGCCTTGAATTACCATCACAATGGATTTAGAGAGTGACTAAGATAAAGAACACATGTGTGAGACCCTGTGGTTCTCGTGATTGCAGCATGAGTATTTTCTTCATTTTGTTGACATCTTCTTAATTAGATAAAATGACACCTGAAAGATGGCTGTTCAAGAGGGTTTTAAGTGTTACTTCATCTGCAATATCACTGTAGGTCCAGGATCCCAATGAAAAGTATTATAGATCCAACAGCTTATTGTTATTGTTCAACCAGAACTAACTGAACAATAGAAATAAAAAAATCAGCTTTACCTCTTTAAAAAATTTTTTTAATGTTTATTTTTTTGAGGGAGAGACAGAGCACGGGCAGGGGAGGGGGAGAAGTAGAGGGAGACACAGAATCTGAAGCAGGCTTCAGGCTCCAAGCTGTCAGCACAGAGCCTGATGCGGAGCTTTAACTCATGAACTGTAAGAGCATGACCTGAGCTGAAGTCAGTCGCTTAACCAACTGAGCCACCCAGGCGCCCCAGCTTTATCTAAGTCTTAAGAGATCCAAATTATAATAAGAAAATCTGCTTTATTAATTTTCTTTATAAGAAATATACCTATTTTAAAGACCAAAGCAGGTCATTAGCATACCTCATTCCTTCTGCTGATCAGGTCCACTCTGGAGACCAAATTATCAGAGAGAAATTTGCATGGTACACAAGGAATTAAAACTGTTGGTTATTGTCTAGGGCTGGTTCCATCACATTATTGAAGCCTTACGTTTGCTCTTCTGTATTTTAGGAGATGATCTAATGAAATAAGATCATCAATAGGATTAGAGCATGTTCTTTTTTAAGCTGTATAAACACCAATACAGTTTTAACTTTTACTACCCTTTATTATCACATTTCAAAAGCATCTTTATTTCATATGTGGCATTTTATAGCCACGTTATTCTGACATGTCATGTCTTGAAGAAAACTTGACTGTATACTTGAGGGAGATTTAGAATGCAATATAGTTTCATTACTAATGTAATAAACAATTTGATAGGATAGAATATGGATAGTTAATCTCTCCATTATATTTTAATTATTACCAGCTTCAATTTCAGAGCTCAACCTTTCCTTGTTTTGATGGTAGCCTCAGTCAAAGATTTCATGTTATATTTAGTATTGTACCTCTGTGATGAATAGCCATTATCTTAATTAGCATTCTGCTTTTGAACCACATCTTAAAATGAATCCAAACAGAAATGCAATATATGCTAGTTATTTAACCTTTTGTAGTAAGTGCGGTAGTTTATGATATGACCAATATTGGTATCTTCAAGCCTAAAAAAAAAAAAAAAGCTTAAAAAAGTTCCAAATAAATGGACCCTAGTCTTCACTTGATCTTAGCCAAAAGGCCAAGAAGTGATGGACCCAAGTTTTCTTAACTAGATTAAGCTCTTTAACACTGTAAAACATCTGATAGTTATCTTGAACATAATCTGTTTGCTTTCCCTCTTTCCTTATTTAAATATCTGCGAGAGAAAAAAAGTATTATTTCTCAAAGGGTGGAGGGAGGTAAGCATGGGAAATTAATCATGTATCCTGAGTAAATGAAAAACTGTGATGTTCTTCTCTTTTTTTGCTTTCATTAAAGGAAAAGTATTTATACATTTCTTGTGATTATCTTTTATTAAATACCAAGACTATCAAGACCATAACTATACATAGTAATGTGTTATGACTTTAGTTGGGCCTTGGCATTTTTGCCTCAGTGGACCACTTTCTTCATTTATATATAAAGTATACATAAATATGTAAATATAAATTTATATAAATATAAGTTATACATAAATTATTATATAAAGTATTTCTATAAATATAAAAATTATATTTTACAATTGTGTTTTTATAAATGGATATGTTGACCCTGACTATATACCATCTAGGTGGAAGGAGTACCTGACTAGAGTTTTCTTTCTTAAACCTTGGCATTTTTGTAATCTTATTTTGCCGTCCTTCATTTAGTTTTTAGAGAACTGTGAGTTTGTCTTATTTTGTGTTTTAATTAAAAACTTTATATTTGGGGGCCATGTGGGTAGCTTAGTCAGTTAAGCACCTGGCTCTTGATTTCAGCTCAGGTCATAATCTCATGATTCATGAAATTGATCCCCGTGTTGGGCTCTACACTGACAGTGCAGATCCTGCTTGGGATTCTCTCTCTCTTTCTCTCTCTCTCTCTCTCTCTCTCTCTCTCTCTTTCTCTCTGCCCCTTCCCCACTTGTGCTCTGTCTCTCAAAATAAATAAATAAACATTAAAAAACTTTATATTTTAGAGAAGGTCAGGTTATCAAAATTAAGCAGAAAATACAGAGAATTCCCAGGTATACCCTGTCCCCACACATAGACAACCTCCCCGACTATCAGCATCCTACACCAAAGTGGTATACCTGTTATAATTGATGAACCTACATCAACACATCATTATCACCTGAAGTCCATACTTTACATTAGGGTTTGTTCTTGGTGTTGTATATTCTATGGATTTTGACAAATGTATAATGACATGTATTCGCTATGTAGTAGTATCATACGGAATAGTTTCACTGCCCTAAAAGTGCTCTGTGCTTTGCCTGTTCCTCCCTCCCTTCACCTTAATCCCTGGAAAACACTGATCTTTTTACTGTCTCAGTTTTGACTTTTTTCAAGAATTTCATATAGTTGGAATTGTACAGCATGTAGCCCTATCCGATTGTCTTTTTTCACTTAGTAATATGCATTTAGGAATCTTCCCTACTCATGGCCTAATAGTTCATCTCTTTTTAGTGCTGAATAATACTCCTTTGTATGGATGTAACTCAGTTTATTTATCCTTTCACCTACTGAAGGACATCTTGGTTGTTTCCGGGTTTTGGCAATTACAAATAAAGATGCTATAAACATCTGTGTGGAGATTTTGGTGCAGATACAGTTTTTAATTCATTTAGGTAAATCTGAGAAGCACATTGCTGGATCGTATAGTAAAAGTATGTTAACTTTTGTAAGAAACCACCAAACTATCTTCCAAAATAGCTGCACTGATTCCGCATTTCCACCAGCACGAATGAGGGTTTTTATTTCTTCACATCCTCACCAGCATTTGGTATTGTCAGCGTTTTGAATTGGCCATTCTAATAGATAATAGTATCTTGTTATTTTAATTTACAGTTTTCTAATGACAAATGATGTTGAGTATCTTTCATATACTTACTTACCATCTGTATATTTTCTTTGGTGAGGGGTCTATTAAGTTTTATGGCCCATTTTTTAATTGGTGTATTTATTTTCTTATTGAGCTTTAAAATTTCTTCATATATTTTGGATAACAACCCTTTATCAGATATTTTTCCTAGTATATTGCTTGTCTCCACATTCTCTCGATACTCTTTCACAGGGCAGATGTTTTTAATTTTAATGAAGTCCATCTTATCAATTATTTCTTTCATGAATTGTATCTTGGTGTTATTATCAAAAAGTCATCATTATACCAGTGCCGTCTAATTTTTTCTCCTATGTTATCTTCTAGTAGTTTTATGGTTTTGCATTTTACATTTAGGTATATGACCCATTTTGAGTTAAATTTTTGAAGGATACAAAGTCTGTGTCTAGATTCACTTTTTTGCATGTAAATGTCTGATTGTTCTAGCATCATTTATCTTTGTTCCATTGTATTGCCTTTGCTTCTTTGTCAAAGATTAGTTGACTGATCCACTTTAGTAGATTCATGGAGGTCTACTTCTGGGTTCTCTCTTCTCTTCCATTGATATATTTGTCTGTCTCTCTTCCATTGATAAATTTGTCTATTCTTTCGCCAATACCATACTGTCATAATTACTGTGGCTTTGTAGTAAGTGTGAAGTGAAAAGTGTTAGTTTTCCAACTTTTTTCTTCTTTTTCAGTGTGGAATTGGCTATTCTTGTTTGTTTTTTGTTTTTGTCTTTTTGGATTTGTTGTTGTTGTTGTTTTTTGGCTTCTTTTTGTAAATTTTAGTATCATTTTTTTGATATACACAAAATACCTTACTGGTACTTTTAGTGGGGTTGCATTGCATCTAAAGATCAAGTTGAGAAGGAGTGATCTCTTGAACAATTTTGAACTTCCTATCTATGAAAATATCTTCATTGGACATCTTCCCATTTATTTAGTTTGTTGATATCTTTCATCAGTTTTGTACTTTTCCTCGTAAGAAATTTAGTTTCTAACTAAGGGGGATTTATTCATTCAAGAAGTCCATTTTACCCCTTTGACCATTAATGGCCTTGTGAAAAGAGGCCCACAGTACCCTTGTGAAAGGATTGGGTAAATACTTATAAATGGCTAGGCCTGGTGGAAAGCTCTTGCTGTCTGGCTTGGTTTTTCACACGATTAGCCTTTTAAATTGGTACAGACTTTTGTGCATACTTTGAATATTTTTATTATCATAATTTTTAGCAAGATTCAAGAAGAAATATAAGTTCAGATTTTTCAGATCATGATAAACAAGGTGATTGTTTACTACTCTTGTTTTAGCCCTACTCTTAACTATGTTTTACTAAGAGAAACAATCAGAATTTACCTCTACTTCTAAAATAAGCAACAAATTTCAGTAGTTTTATTTTAATTATCATATTTTTAAAATACTGTATCTGATATTATTTTTTTATAATGTAGCTTTTTATTTACTCCCAGCCCAAGTTTCCATCTGCTAAATTTCCCGTTTATGTTATAGAAGAAAATGGTTAAATGTTTGTCAAGTCTCTAAAATTTAACTTTGTACATGACATGATACCATAGAAATTTTTAACAAATTTAACAGTGTCATTTTCTCTACAAAATCAATAGCATTTTCTGAGATATACTCTGTGTTTATATTGTTTAAGTAATAGGTATATGGTTATTTTAGATATAAACTCTTCAAGATTATTTATTTTTTTCCTGCTTTCAATAGGCATTCTCTACTTAAAGTGTTACCGGCTCTAAGAATCCTCAATGGTGAAATGATAAACTCTTGTTCAGAAAGGCAGACTGAAGAATACTATCAACCAGAATTAGGACGTTTCTTGGTACTTTGTCAGTCCCAGATTCAAGAATTCAACTTACTAATTGAAAAGTATATTACTGTGAAAGGGTAAGACTGTTCTCTTCTCATAATTTAAAGAAATAATGCAATTTATGTATATAATTAAAAAAATACGCTGATTAATAGTGATGTTTTTTAAAATTAGTACTGTGTGTTTTAAGGATATTCTCTCTTAAAAACACAATATAAAATATAATTTCAATGCTAAAGTGTTAGATAAGTGAAATCATGACGATAGCTTCAAGACAAGAATCAAACATCCCTTCAGTCAGTCATTCAATGAATCAGTCATAAATTTATTTGACAGTGATTGTAAACAAAATACACAATAAGCTAAGTTTTATAGTTTATCTTCAAAGAATTAACAGATTAGCATAAGAGAAAATTAGACAAACAGTTACAATGGAGTAAGGCACACAACATTTATTATGTATTAGATATATTGTACATATATTAATATATTCAAATATTATCAGTGCACAGTAGATAAGAGCAGTCAACACATGCACATATTCAGAAGAAGAGAAGTTGAGAGTAGAATCCTAATTAGATATAAAAGAAAGAGAATTTCCCATTCCCCCTCCAAAATTCAGGGTACGTTAGTATGAATGAATTATATTTGATCTTTCTATAACTGTATATTCTTTTATTTTTAAAGATTTTTAATATTTTTTATTGAGAGAGCATGAGTGGGGAAGGAGCAGAGAGAAGGAGAGAGAGGATCTCAAGCAGGCTCTGCACTGTCAGGACAGAGACCAGTGTGGGGCTTGATCTTACAAACCATGAGATCATGACCTGAGCTGAAATCAAAACTTGATCGCTTAACTGATTGAACCACCTGGACACCCCTCTATAATTATATTTTCTAATTTGCATTGCTCCAGAAAACACAAATGAAAAAGGAAAGTGATTTCATATTTCACTTATGATGACTCTCCATTAAAACTGGAATTATAATTGTAATATGCGCTTCTAAATACCTAAACTTAATTTTTAAATTATTGCTCTTTGCACTTTCATACATGCCCATCTACATAAGATCTGGTTTTTCTATTTAAATATTTTTGTATATAGTCCATTCAGATTAAAAACAAATCTCACAGCTTTTAAATAATCCCAATTGCCTAGGGCACCTAGGTGCCTGGTGGCTCAGTTGGTTAAGCATCCAACTCTTGATTTTGGCTCAGGTCATGATCTTGATCTCACTGCTTGTGACTTGGAGCCCCACCTCAAGCTCTACACTGACTGTGCAGAGCCTGCTTGGGATTCTCTTTCTCTCCCTCTCTCTGCCTCTTGCTTGTTCTCTCTCTCTCTCTCTCAACAATAATAATTGTTACAGATAATTACTTTTTACTTTTAATAAAGACTAAGGTTATTTACATTTATTTTGTGCAAAACTAAACATACTTCCTTGAATATGTATGGTAATATGCAATTCTTTGTTTAAAGGTGACCCTTGATATCTCTCATGTTGAAACATAGATTTCTCAATTCCTTTGGATAATCCATTGTCATTGCAACTTGTTTCATTTTGGCATTGATAATGGAAAATAGACTATATTTTATATTAATAATAAATGGTGAATTCAATACCTAATCAATAACCACTTGATATCCCAATATTGAATTGAAACTTTTCTACATTATTAGCCACCAAAATGAATGAAATACAAAATATCAAAAATATATATTGGAGGAGACTATGCTAATGTCTGATAATACCTTTGTGAACACAAGACTATTTATCTCTACATTTAGGAACTATAACTTTCATTTTTATGGTATGGTTAAAAGTTTTGTATTTATTTATATCCTGCAAGAAAAAGATAAGGCAGCTTGTGGCTATATATTAAATATAGTTAGAAAATATACAGTTGGAGTAAGTAAAATTAAAAAAAAATAAATAATGGAAGGTAAATAAAGTGTAGCCAAGAAAAAGGCTCATACAAGTGCAAAGTTCTTTACATTTGCTACTGAGATCCTCAAATCTGGCAAACAGAAAGTTTGATTAATTACATAAGCCATAGCCTCCATAAGATAAAAATTCAACAATTGTTTAAGAGAATCACCACCATTTATATCTTAAAGTATTTGAATTTTCTTTGCAATGGATTGTTTTTCCAGAGAAAAAGGGGAATAAAAACTTTCCCATAATATAAATTCTTTGTTTAAAAGTCCAATACAAATATTTTGCATGGCAAGAGTCAATGTAGAAAGTACTTTTAACTTTGTTTCATAAATAACTTCTCCAAATTTAGGCAGCCATGATCTCTCATGTTTATGGTAGTAAAAGCATGGATTTTTCTCATTCAATTGTACCAAAAATACCTAGAATAAAAATGGTTCTAAAACTTCCAGACATTTTGTCTGGATTGACGGATCTAAATTAGCTAAACAAATATTTTCAAATTTTGTTAGAAATGAGATCAATTTCTATATAAACAACCAGAAATAAGTTTTTAATGAATATTGTAGTAAAGCTTAATTTTCATGTCAAACCACACAAGGGAAATTTCCAAAACCTATATGTTTTAATATTGGTGATATAGTTCTTATTATTAAATGTCTTCTTTATTTGTTTAGAAATTTGGTCACCTTGGATGCTGCAGAAAATCTCTGCCATTATAATAAGAAATTAATGACACTTAGTAATGAATGCCGATATTCACATGAACGCGGGGATGCACGTATCACCCAGAGAGAAGAATCAGAAGTCCAGCAAAATCATTTAGCTACAGATAGTGATAGCATCCTGCAAAATAGAGTTCTCCAGTCTTGTGCAGACAGGTATAAACTGGAATCACCAGATATTTCTGAGAAATGGATGAATTCTGACTCTAGTCATTCTATATCAACCAAACCCTCTCTATGTGAAGATACGGAAGGAAGAACTCAGGGAGAAATAGCAGACCAGAAGAGAGAAGACAGCAAATTAAACAGTATCCCCACGAAAAGAATCCCATTTGTGGAAACAGTAATGACAAGTTCTCTGCTGAGGAATTGCCAAAATATTGGACATCGTAATAAAATGTAAGACTTAATACATCATTTTTCTTTACATTGTATATTTTGTATTTTTTACTGATAGTATTCGTTCATGTTTTGGTAAAGGATTTAAATCACTATTGTATTTCGTATGAATTCCTTTAATTATGTTTTTATGATGTGTACAAATTATTAATTATAGTATGTATGAATTTGAATTTTGTCAGGTTCTGATTTAATTAACTAGTATTTCATTGAAAATAAGTACATGTAAAGTTCTTTCTGCTTTCTAATCTTTAAACTATTAAAATGAATTTTTAAGAAAAAATAAAACACTCTGCTATTCTAAAAATAATATAAAGAAAACTTGCTGAATAATCAGGTAATTTCATTTTTAAAAGTATACCTTTTCATGTACTATGTCTTTGCTTCTTGATCTCAGAATAATTTAATAAGCATCTATGCAAGTATTTGAATGCATGTGCTATAATTTTTGTTGGCATAACAACCTATAAAGTATGCCAATATTCTTTGATATTAACCACATAAACCTCTTCCAACTATTAAATACTTTAATTTTTAATTTTTTTCTTTCAAGTTTTTATTTAAATTCCAGTTAACATACAGTATATTAGTTTCAAGTGTAGGATTTAGTAATTCATCACTTATATACAACACCTAGTGTTCATCATACAAGTACCCTCCTTAGTACACATCACCCATTTAACCCATCCCCCCACCCACCTCCTGTTCTTAATAGTTAAGAGTCTGTTTTATGGTTTGCCAACTTTTAAATACTTTTATAAAGCTAATGGCTTTAATTTTTTTATCGAACCAGTAAAGATAAATATTACTTCAGCTTGTCAACTTTTTTCTTTTTTTACTTTTTTTTTACTTTTTTTACTTTTTTTTCTTTTTTTACTGTTTGCCACTGTCAAGCCAACAAAATTAAAAAATGGTTAAATTTAGCTTTTCCTAAAATAACAGGTGCTGAATAGGGCAGAATGCAGAAAATCACAGTAGCTGACCTTATTTTTCCCAGTCTTTATTCTTTCAGAAGTTGTCAGTGTGAATGGTGATTTCTTTTCTGAAAGCTATATTAAAAAGTTTGATATGCTAAAACTAAGATGTATTCCCTAGTGCAAAAATGTTTTAAATTTTCTTAAAAGTGGCTTTAATATTTCCTCCTTTATATTTCATCAGTTTATTTAATCAATTACTTTTGCTCTCTAAGGGAGGAAAAATATCATCTTTTACTTCCACCCTTCTAAGTTCTCAGCTGGTATCCCTGAAACAAAAGGTAAATTAATAAGAAAAAAGCATAAAAATGTATTTAATATGTTTCACATGACATGGAAGTCTTCCTAAAGAAATAAGACCTGAAGAAATAGTTAAACCTGAGCATTTTCGTATCGGGTTTGACAAAGAATAGAAGGTTGTGGAAAATATAATTAGGGCAAAGGGTATAAGCTAAGTGTAGTAAACTGGGGTAAATTTAGCAAGGCCTGTTGATTCAGATTCTTCTTGTCATCCGTCTTCAGATGAGAATGCTTCTTTTCTCTGGGTACATGAAGGACACCTCTCACAGGAGGATCTTATGGCCTGCTTCTGGTGAAGGTCAAAAAGTCCTTCCTGGACATGCTGTTTCTCAAATTCCTACAGCTTAAAATATTTAGTATACCAGGATGCCGTATTTTGAGGTAGCATATTCTGAATCCCATCAACTCCAAACACTCCAGACCCTGCCTATTGTAATTTCATATAAACAACATTTAGAACTTCTTAATCTGTTATCAATAAAATAACTAAATGATGATAATAAGGAAGGATGGCGAACTGAAAATATAGACAAGCCAAGGTCCTAAAGAATAATGAGAAAAGAAAATGTACGCATTTACTGAACCTCACCATTCAGTGTTTCAGGAAGATTCACTGTCAGTTGTGTAGATGTTTCCTAAGTATGATTTACATGTGTTCTTATGCTAAGGGCATTTTATCGTTATGATTTTTGCCAAAAAAAAAAAAAAAAGATAATGATGGTGATGGTGATGATGGTAGGCACCTCTGATACAAGCTGTTTTTCTCAACATGGAAACATCCTACATTCAGGAAGCCCCAAAGTCATCATGTTTACCTGCTTTCAGTGTAGTAAAAAGCAGTCCTTGTGTTAGTGTAACTGAGGAAAATATCCCTCACTGTTGTTGTTTCCCTTGGGAAATTTTGATGATGTTGGGCTGAGGAATTCAGGCACTCAATGACTGGTGAGCTTTAGAAGAAATTTACAGTTACAGTCAGTGAAACTTGTATGCATTTGTAGAAAAATACAAGATGCTGTCTGAGTTTAAATGAGTTTTCTTACAAACCTTTCACTTTTTACCAGTTATAAATGATAAATACATTTTCAGATTATTTATCAGCCAAAATACCAATTATAGTGCTTTAAAAACTTCCTAACTTGTTTCTGTTCAAAAGAAGAAAGAATGAATTGATAATTGAACAACTGAATACAAATTAAATCCATTGCAAAATTTATAGTTCTGTTTACCCTACAGAAGGACATGATTTGTTGGAATGTGATTATTTTTTCTAAGCATGCAGAGTTCAAGTAGTTTATCTTAGGTCAGAAGTTTTATCCATTAACTTTAACTTTCTATTCATAGCAAAATAGATTGAAGTCTTCTACAGGGTTTAAGTAAAATTATGATGATGATAACAATAGTGATAATAAAGCAAAATAATGATAAAAATGGTTACATCATTCCTAATTTCCCACAAATATACTACTATGAGAAAAAACAATGTGTGGTCTTGTCTGGCAGAGTTTATGACTCAACTCCACTTTGCCTTAAACTTACTAGTATGAGGAAGGAGAAAATTTCATTTGAATTGCCAATAATTATAAAATTACTGAAAACTGTTTTAATGCAAGGGATATATGCAAGAATCACTTCTCCTTCATGTGCCTTTTAAACTAAACTCTGGAATTTAAAGAGCACTTAAGACAGAATAATTAGTATTTTGACTATACTCAGTACCTTGATAATATTCCTGCAATAATCTGTGTGGAAAAAGGGAAACTTATCCAATTAGGAAGAGTTAAAAGGTGAAGCACACTGAGAACCCACTTACTATCATTGTTATTCAAATTTTGCTAATGTTGCTGGGCAGCCTACGGGGGTGTGGAAAAAACACAGCATTGATGGATTCAGTGCCTGAAATTGGCAAATAGATGTAGGCTGGGAAAATGTTAGAATTTACTACTGGGTTTGTAAGGGCATGATTTAATATTTGTCATGGGCAGGGAGGGAACTGCAGCTAGTAATAACCTCACGGGTCCTTTCTCTTACAGTGGAGGGGGCCCTCCCTTCTGTCCAAGGCTAGTCTCTCCACTGTGAAGAAGATCACATCCTCTGTTGCCAACTCAGCATAGGCTTCTGCATTGTCCCTTTTTGCAACATCATCACTTTCCCCCCTTTCTACTTGATCAACATACTCCGTTATCATACAAAAATCTTGGTATTATTTTCCTCCTTAAAAGAAACAAACAAAAACCCCCTAGTCCTCACATCCCTCTCTAAGTTACTGGCCCGTTTCTCTTTTTCAGATTTGAGGGTTTTCCGTACCATTTTTACCTATGTGCCTATTGTTAACAAAAGATGTTCTTATTTTAAAATAATACTTGATGCAGTTCATGTTTATACATATAGTTTATGAGGACCTCTTACCTACAACTGTTTTTATGGGTTCTAACCATGTTTTCTTTTCTCTTCTGAATAGTATGGCAGCTTTGGTAATCCAGGCACACTGGCGTGGTTACATGGTACGCAGACAGATTAATTTCTCTACAAGGCTACATACTGCTGCAGTAGGACCCCTGACATTCCAACCCAATGACTGCATCAAGAATAAAACTATTTTAAAGGAAGAAAAAAGGGAAAACACCGTGAATATCCAAGAACAGAGGGAAAAGGCTGCTATTCTTATTCAGGTTAGCTTTAATCTTTTGGTGAAATAGTCCTGAGAGATGTAGTTGTCATCTTTCACTGAGTAATTCTATATAATGGACAACCCATGGATGTCAGTGATTTACAGCTACTGGATTTGCTTCTTACTTAGTTAGGTGACAGGTAGGCCATAGGTTGGCTGTGCCTGTGCTTAGTATCTAGGGTGAAAGAGTAGCCTATAATTTAGAAATACATTTCTCATGACCAAGGGCCAAACTGAGCCACACAATCATGTTTAAAGCTTCTGATCAGATATGCCATTTGCCACATTTGGTAACATTTGATTAGCCATAGCAACTCTCACTTGGCCTAATCTAGAGCTCTTTTTAGAAGCATGTTTAAAAATCTACTAAAATAATTGTTAAAGTTCTTCAAATACACGTTTTAATGAGAAATTCAGGGAGCAAGTATTGAATAGACTTGATTCAACCTCACCAAGATCAGATTTTGAAGTGAAGTTCAACCTAATCACATTCATCCTATTATTTATTTATTCATCAAATATTTTTTAGAATCTACTATTTGTCAAGCACTATTATGGGCTTAGGAACCATAACTATAAACAAACTGTATAAGTTCTCTGCCCTCATGGAATTTACATTCTAGTGGAAGAGGCAGAACTAAAAAAATACATAAATATAAAATAAACTAAATAAATACATAAAACTAAATAATGCTAAATAAATACGTAAACTAAATAAACTAAATAAATACATAATGGTACCGAATTGAAAGAGAATAACCAAAAAATTAGTGTTTCCCTTTATCCATTCTTTCAACAAATACTTCTTGGCACAAAAATCTTACTAGCTTACATTCTGTTGGGATGTGCAGTTAGTAAATAAATATGTTAGATAGTGATAAGTACGAAGAGGAAAAATAAAGCAGGATAAACAGGATAGGAGTATCAAGGGAAAGTTTATCATTTTAGATATGATGGAAATGGAAGACCAGAAAACGTGACATTACAGTGACAGATTAAGCCATTGGCTATCTGGGAGAAGAACACTCCAGACAGTGGAATATCTGATCAAAGGCACTGATTTAGGAGGATACTGCAATGTTTATAAAGAGCAACAAGAAGCCAGGGTGACTGGACAGTGATGGAGGGGAGAAGGGTAACACTTACAAATCATAAGTCAGTGTAAAGACTTTGGCTTGTCATCTGAATGACATGGGAAGATATAGGAATCTGAGCAGTAGGCTCACATGATCAAGTTTCCTTTATGTTGTGATTATACTGTAGGAAGGCAGGGGTAGAAGCAGCAAAATCAGTTAGGGGATATTACAGTAATTCAGACAAGGGATAATGGTAGCATGACGCCAGAGTGTTGCAGTAGAAGCAGTAAGAAAATCACAGGCCAGAATATATGTTGGTTTATTTTGACGGCAGAGCTGATAATATCAGTTCATGGGGGTGTGGTATGTAAGAGAGTGTAAGGAGTCATGGATGCCTCTAAGGTATTGGAATAACCAACTAGAGGAATAGCCTTAAAATTAAGTTGCTGGCTTTTACTACAAAAGCCATAGTTTTCAACATTATCTTTGCTATGGTTCTAATAAATATATTCAGTATTTCAGTTGACTTAATTTGTCTGAACTGTACTCCTAAGGGCAATGCATAGACATTGCTAATGCCTGAATGGTGGTGGGAGTGGGGGGGGATTCAATGGATTCAAGGAAACTCTGAGGAAAAGAAAGAACCTCAGTTACTATCTCAAAATATTATTCTGCAACATGAGAAATGAATATATCATGCAGACCAAACTCCCTCCTGTCATCAGTTGATAAGGAATACTTTGTTCAGCATTGATGGTACAGGGATCTGAAACTTTTGCTTCATTCTGTTCAATGAAGAAACAGAAGTTTATCACTTTGTGAAACAGTCTAGTTCAGGGACTGATATCTCTGATGAATGTCCTTTGGTTGAGCTTCTGTGTATCATGACAAAAGTAAGCATAATTCAGCCTTTGCAGCTTAGAGCAAGTCTCTTTTATTGTACACCATGGTATTTAAAATCACCTGACGTGATCTCAGTTTCATTTTCTCTTCTCTTGCGTACAGTCATCTGGTTACTTACAGCATTCGTATTAGTATGAATTCTAGACTGACTTACCATTCTAGAAAGCAGAGCACAAAGCAATAGAAAGAGCCTGGGCTTTAGAAGGAGCAAAATGAACATTTTATGATGGATGTGGTAGAGGCTGCTCTCTGCTCACTAAAACTCACATTCTCCCCTTCTTCCAAGCATACAGCCAGACTAGATATCCCACCTTCTCCTGCACTTTAGAATGGCTCTTTTTCTGAGTTCTAGTCAATACATTGTACATGAAAGACATGTACACCACCTCCATGTCTGGATCATTAAACATTGCACAGATATCCCTTCATATTCTTTTCCCTTTCTGGTTGGCTGAAATGAAGACAGGTTTTGAGGCATCCTTGACAGCTGTCTGTCAGGATTACAGAGCTAGCAAGGTCTGGATACCTGAATTACCTTATGTTAACGTTTTGCCCCATGGTCTTTCTCACCCTCTCGTTGTTTGCCAGATGATTACGAAGTAATCCTTTAGGAGAGAACAAGTGTATAGTATGTTTTGGGAATGGGAGTTGATGGGAGTTGGAGGGAAAATAGATACAATTTCTTGGCCAGGGAATTAATTTGGATATGTGAGAAACATGAATTAATTGTAAATGGATTACTGGGGAAAAGTTAAGATCTTGACAGAAACAAATAAGCTAGAAGATGAATCTGAACATCTATAATACCTTTATTTCTCATAAACTGATCAGAGATGGCTGGAGGAAAGTATCTATATATAATCACACCAGAAAGACACACACTATATATTGTACTCTAGAGCTTTGGAGAAGTCCTGTCCCTGATGAGTTGGGCTGGATCCGTTGTGAACCACAGTGAGCCGATCCTTATTATTGAAAGCCTGGATTTAAGTTTCCCTTTATACCCTGTTTTCCCTAGGTCTCCATGTCACCTTGATATCTTCTGTAACCAACCCACCTCTCTCCACTCATCACTAGACTATTTGAAACAGATCCCAGATACCATTTCTTTTGTAAATATTTCAGTATGAATTTCTATAAGACCTATTGCTTTAAGTAGAACTACATTACCAATCAAAAATTGAAACTTATTTTTCAATATCACCAAATATCAAATCAATATTCAAATTTATATTGTTTTATCAATGTTTGTTTACAGATTTTTCTTAATCAAAATACAAATAAAGTCATCACTTTGCCTTTGGTTTAAATAATACTTAAAAGTCTTTTAAATACATAGTAACCCCCTCTCTTTTTTCCTTACAGTTTATTAAGGAAACTAGGCCTTTTCTCCTGTAGTTTTCTGCTTTCTGAGTTTTGCCAAATGTATCCCCATAGCATCACATACATGTTTCTTGTTTCCTTCTTTTTCTGTAAGCTGACAGTAGGTTATAAAATTTGCTATTATTTGGATTTTTTTGTTTTGTTTTGTTTTGTTTTGTTTTTTATCAAGAATACTTCAGGGGCGCCTGGGTGGCTCAGTCAGTTAAGTGTCTGACTTCAGCTCAGGTCATGATCTCATGGTTCATGAGTTTGAGCCCCACATCGAGCTCTGTGCTGACAGCTCAAAGCCTAGATGGAGCCTGCTTCGGTTTCTGTGTCTCCCTCTCTCTCTGCCCCTCCCCTGCTCGTGCTCTCTCTCTTTCTCAAAAATGAATAAAAATTTTTAAAGAAAGTGTAAAAAATGAATACCTCTAAGTGGTTGTATGTATTACAGTGAAGAAGCACCTAATGTCTAGTTGCCTCTCTTTTAGGAATATTAGTGACCATTGATAATAATTGCCTAGGTCAATTCTTGTAAATAGTTTGCAAAATATTGATACTCTATGTGTAATTTCTTCATTTTTAAACAAAAAAAATGTCTATAGAGAGAAACTTTGTTTAATTGACTATGTAGTTTACCTTGAGGTGCAATTCACTGGAAAGGCAGGTTAAATGCTTGATGCTTTTTTACCAAGTTTTAGATTAATAAGGTTTCCCAGTATCCTTCAGCGGTCACCATAATGTGTTCTATCATAATATACACATAAAATTTTTAAATATATGATGTTTAATTCCATTGCAAATTTATTCTTACTGATACTCAAATTGTCCCTCATTTGGCCAGGTTAGCTTCAAATTAGCTTTGGTGATACAATTCAGTAGTTTTTAAAAACTTCCCTTGCTTTCTAATGTGCCATTATGTTTCAGGTTCATTTTGCATATATTTTATGCCAGGCCTAGATTCAGACATTGCCCCAAAGATCTTTGGTTCCTTTAATGGTGATAATATTTAGAAACCCAGCCTGGGTTTAGGAGTGAATTAGGATCTTAGAGGTGTTGTTGTTACTGGTATGGTCATGGTTTCTAGATGTTTTTTCATTGTACGGAGCTTACAAATACATATTTTTAAGAAAAAGTATACCGTGGGTTCATACTGACATTTTAATATTAAATTTAGGACTACAGGATTTTTACTTATTCGATTTTATATTTGCATCTTTTTTCTTCTATGGAAATTTCTGGTTCCCAATAACATTAACATAATTGTTCTTTATTTTTTTCCTCCTTTTCACTCTCCTTTCTGTGTGTGTGTGTGTGTGTGTGTGTGTGTGTATCTGTGTTTGTGTCTGTGTACACATGCACATACTTAGTGAAAATAAATAAGGACCATACAAATAAGAAAAAAAAAAAAACAGGCTATTTATTCAGAGACTGCTATAGCAAGGGACTCAGCCACTATCAGTTGCCTTTGGCATAGTCTCAAAGGCAGGGGGGAGAGTAGGAAACCTTTAGTGGAGAAAGAGAGAGAGAAAAAAAAGATCTTCAGGTATGGTCTAATTGGAGGGTTTGGGCAGGGGGAAGGTATTAAAGTGGGCAGCTAGAAAGTAGGACATATTGTGTGATTGGTTGGGAAGCTTATTTGGCTAGCTTTGGTTGATCCTGAGTTGGAAGTAGGGACAAAAGTAGGGAGGCTGACAGTCATTGACAAAATCTTGACCATTCTTGGCTACTTGTTGCTGAGGTTGTGGTTTGGCTTTCAAGGCTAGTTGCTGGAGAGGTTATGACTGACTTCTATTGTCATGTATGTTCTGGCTATTGTCCATATATTCCAGTTCTCCATATATAGATTTTCCATGATAACAATACCAATATTATTACTAACAATATGATTATTGAAAACATATTTAAGGTATCTTCTGTAGTTAAATTTGTCTTTTGAGTATATTTGACTAGGAATAAATATATTTTAAAGTCACTTTAAATAACTTCCGTGTGTATATGCCCCCAGCATAAAATATATTTTTGTATCTCTTCAGGACTTCCTTTTTATTTCATATTTGTTTGTTTTATAGTTATCTTATGCATGTGCACAGTTCCAAAGTCAAATCTAAGAAAGGTATATTCAGAGAAGTCTGGTTTCTGTTGCTATATCTTGCATCCTATTTTCTGCCTCTATACTTAATGATTTTTAAAATTAATTTCATAACTTTTATTTGTAAATATTAACAACCACATATACATATATGAATATATTTGAGTGTATATGTTTATATAATTTATGTATTTATTGTATATTTATATGCAAAGTTGCATAAAAATGGCAGCATAGAATATACACTTGTTTCTATCTTGTTTTTTTATACTTAATGGATCTTAGATCTCACTCCCTAGTAGTATATAAAAGTACTTATTTAAAAGCTACAGAGTTCTTGGAGTTATAGTTAGGAAAGCTTTCTTGACTCCAAGATTATTAAGGAATCTCAATGATTTTAATTCTATTCTTATGTGCTTAGTTTATTTTAAAATGAAATTATTTAATAGTTATGGGAAAAGATTATACCTTTCTAATATGGCCATTTGTATATGTTGAAATTTTCCTAAATGTGTGTTAGTTTATTTTATACACAATTATTTGAAAATGAGAAAAATTGGTTTTCCTTTGTATCTCTTTCTTCTTAGTTTAGAATGGGTCCTGGAGGAATTGTCAGATAATTGATTGGTTGACCTACATGTGCAGTTGAGGGAGTTTTAAAGATTCTTTTCTGCTTACCACAAGGAAAGTCTCCTGAGATTCAGAACTTTAGACACATGCAGTTGTTTAATTTATCTTACAGTTTTAAGTGTCACATAAAGTTCAAAAAACAGATTATTGAGCCATTAAACTAAGGGCTTAGATGTTTTATCTTCCTAATGGGATAACACAGAGAATCTGGTTTGTAGTTTGATCTATAACCTTGTATAACATGCTTTAAATTTTTGTTTAGGCAGTTTGGAAGGGCTTCCTTTTGCGAAAGAAACTGACAACAGCTTTAGAGGCTATTAAGAATGAAGAATCTGAAGAAGAATATGAAGAAATAAATTTGGAGGATTTTACATTTGATGAAGTAAGTACCAACCACAACGTATAAATATAGGTCTTAAAAATGTTTAGTATACTGTTTTGGAGCTAAATCAGTTTTTAAGATTTTTATCCTCTTAACACTATGTCATAGATTATTTTAAACAACACTTGAAAAGGTACGCTTCTGATTTCTTAATATCCTCTTTATTTACTCTACAAGCATGTACAGTATGTGACTGTGCTCCGAGAATATTAACAAGAGTTTGTGCATACTCTTTGACAAAATGATTTGCACAATGTTTTGTTTATCAGTTATCCTTCATTAAATACAACTCTGAGCTTATGTATGCCCTGCTCAACAGTCTTTTGTAGTTCTTTGTTGCCTCGCAAAATGAGAACACCCTCTATATTGTTAATGTAAGAGTCCACAGTAAGGTACCAAAGTGTAAAAACAC
Source organism: Lynx canadensis (assembly GCF_007474595.2). Lineage (NCBI taxonomy): Eukaryota > Metazoa > Chordata > Mammalia > Carnivora > Felidae > Lynx > Lynx canadensis. Next base: position 107,172,854 of record NC_044309.1, read on the forward strand.
CACTTCTGTGACTTCCAAATGCTCCAACCAAATCGAGCACCGTTTTATCATACAGAGCATTAGCCTTTTACATTAGTTTTACTCACTGTTTCCTCTTCTCTAGACAGTTACACCCACATAAACACCACTCTGATGAAGATGTAAAACATATGAACATCTCCAGACTTCCTCATGCCTCTGCAGTATTCATACCTCCATCATCATAGATTAGTTTTCCCTATTTTGAACATCCTATAGGTGGAATCATACAGTATGTAATCTTATTATTTCATGTAATATTATGTCCATAAGATTTATCTATGTTGTTGAGTATAGTTGTATATATACCAATCTTAAAAATACCCACTTTTTGGTGCACTTGGATGGCTCAGTCAGTTAGTTAAGTGTCCAACTCTGGATTTCAGCTCAGGTCATGATCTCCTAATTTGTTGGATTGAGCCTAGGGTTGGGCACTGTCCTGACAGTGCGGAACCTGCTTGGGATTCTCTCTCTCCCTCTCTGCTCCTCCTTGGCTTGTGCACACACAGGTGTGCACATGCTCTCTCTCTCTCTCTCAAAAAAATAAGTAAATAAATAAAAAGAAAATACCCACTTTTTATCTATTATTTGAGTACGCTACTTTCTAAATCTATTATTTGAACACACCATTTTTTTATTTGAATACATACACTTTGAATAGTAATCTATTCTACTATTGGAAGATATTTGTTGTTAATTCTAGTATTGCCTATTAAAGCTAAATGCTATGAACATTCTTGTGCATGTCTTCTGATGTACATAGTCACATTTCTTTTAGGGATAGAATTTCTGGGCCTTAACATTCACCTGTGTTTAGTTGATAGTGCCTAACGGTATTCCAAAGTGATTATATCAGTTCATAGCCCTATCAGAAGAATATGGGTGTTTTAGAGGAGCTCTATCTTCACAACACTTTGTATTTTCATGTCTTTTTCTTCCATTCCAGTAGGTGTGTAGTGGTATAGCTATTGTTGTTTTAATTTTCATTTGTCATAATTAATAATTTTGAATACCTTTTAAAATGCATATTGGCCATTTAGGTATTCACTTTTGTGATTTGATCAAGTGTTTGTGTATTTTTTCATTGGGTTGTATATCTTTTCTTCTTATTGATTTGTAGAAGTTCTATATATATTCTGAATACTACTCTCTTTTCCCTTGCAAGTATTCTAACCTCTGTGGCTTACCTTTTCACTGTCTTTATGGTTAATTTTAATTAACAGAATGTTTCTAATTTCAAATAAAAAATTTAATTGTTGTGATATATGAGAAATCTTTGCTTACTCCTAGATCATTAAGATATTCTAGAAACTTTATAGCTTTCAGCATTTAAATCTAGATGCACCTGGAATTAATTTTTGTTTATAGTGTGAAGGAGGGGTCATGTTCTTCTTGGGTCAAATGAATCTATAAATCAACTTGGGAGAAATAATATTTTTTAGTCTATTACTTTTTAAAATCCATGAACATAGACTATCCCACAATTTATGTAAGCCATTAAAAATCTCTGTAAAAATGCTTTGTAGGTTTCATCATAGAGGTCTTGTACATTTTTGATTAGATTTATCAGATATTTTCTGATATTATATTTTTGTATATTGACCTTATATTCAGCCACTTTGTTAAAATCACTTATTAATTTTAGTAGGTTATCTCTCAGGTCTTTGGTATTCTGTATACACATCATGTCATCTGAGAACAATTACAATTTTTTTTCCAATTCATATGCCTTTTATTTGTTTTGTTTGTGCATTTGTTTGTTTTTGATTTACTATTTCCGGTAAAATGTTGAATAGTGGTGATATTAGTTTTCATCATTTTCTAGCTTCTGGTCTTTGGGTGAAAGCTTTCAGTATGCCACCACTAAGTAAGAGTTTTAATATAGGTTTCTTGTAGAAACTCTATATTTGATTAAGGAAGTTACCTTCCTTAACATATTTTTACCATTCCAAGAGGCTAATATGATGATGATGATGATGATGATGATGATGATGATGATTTTATATATGAGTTCTATTTTATCAAATACTTTTTATGCGTATAACAGTGATTTTCAAACTTTAACTCTTATATTCTTAGAATAAACTAACTTAGCTGTAATGTATTATCTTTTTTATTATCTCTGAATTTGGCTTACTAGTATTTGTTTAGAATTTTTGCATTTATATTCAAGAAGAACTTGGATGTATAAATTTTCTTTTTTATAAAACTGTTAATTTAGATTTTGGTATCAAAGTTATGTTGGCCATATACATTTCATTGGGAAATGTTTCCTCTGTTTTGTTTTCTGAAAGAGTTTGAGGTAATATTGATTTTATTTGTTTCTTAAAAATGTGTCTCAGCATATAATATATTTGGGTAAATGTTCCATGAGCATTTGAAAAGAATTTTAAGTATATCGTTACTAAAATCACAGTTATTTCAAGTTTATTAATTGTAGTTTTAAAAATCTTCTGAGTCCTCAGTGACTTTGGGAGGAAGAATTCTGTTATTGAACGAAGAATGCTAAAATCTCTTACTATGATTGTGGGTTTCTCTAAATGAACTTATAGTTCTGTCAAATTTTGCCTCATACTTTGAAGCTACATTATTAGGGCATCACATTTTGTATAGGAAGTGATTGTATCATTGACCATTTCATCATAATAAAATTCCCTTGTTTAACTCTAGGTTCCCTCTTTAACCAAATGCCTTAGTGGCTACTTCCTCTGATATTTCATACCTACAGCAACTTTCTTTTGGCTGGTAATTTTATAGTAATAGATATTTTTCTAACCATTCCCATTTAGAATTTCTGTGTTTTATATTTAAAATTATTATCTCATAAGAGACTATAATTAGGTTTTGCTTATTTTTACATTCCATTCTGATAGTATTTCATTAACATATTCAAATTATTTTAATATTTTTATAGAATGTAATTAGATTTATCAATACCATCTTTGTATTAGTTTTTTGTTTGTCGTATGTATTCTATGTATATTTTTTTAGGTTTTTATTGCCCTCTTGCATGAATCAAGTTTTTGTTTGTTTTCCTTTCCCCCCCTTCATTAGCTTGTTGGTTTGTGGTTACGTTTTTCCATGTACTTCATTTTTTCCTGCATTAACATGCTTCCATCTGCATTTATTTTCCTTCCCCTGAAGGATTTGTTTTAGTAATTATTTAACTTCAGATGCGTTTTTTGTCATTTGAACACTTCTTTTACTTTAAAACTTGAAGGATATCTTCTCTAGGCATAGAATTCTAGGTAAAGTTTTTGTGTTCAAAGATGTTATTTCGTTAGCTTCTGGCTTTCATAGACTCTGTTGAAAAGTCAGTACTAAATCTTAATTTTCTTCTCTGAAGATATCCTTCCACTCCTGGATTACATTTAAGGTTCATTTTCTGTGTTCGTTTTTCAGCAAAGGTGTGATTTGCTTTGTATTTACTCTGTTTGTAGTAAGGAGGTTGAATGGCTTCTTGAATCTGTGGTTTATGTCTTTTACCAGTTTTGGAAATTTCTTGGCCAAGTATTTCAAACATTTAATCTTTTTCATTATTTCTCTTCTTTGAGGTAAAGTGCTTCCAAAAATGTATATGTTAGAATTTCTCATCATTTCACATTAGACTTTTCAACTCTGTTTTGAATTGTTATCTATTTTTGTGTGTGTGTGCTTCTGTGTTTTAATTTGCATGTTTTTTACTGACCTATCTTGTAGTTCACTAATTGTCTCTCTTGAGTTACCTAAGAATTTGTAGCCTATATTTTGAATTCTTAATTTTAGTTATTCCATTTTTTTTAGTTTTAGAATTTCTACTTACTTATTGTAACTTCTAGTTACATGTTGAATTTTTCTATCATCTTCTATATTTTCTTGAATATACAAAGTATGGTATTTTCAAAATTTTCTCGGTTAATTGCAACATCTGGATCACTTGTAGGTTTATTTCTATTGACTGTTTAGCTCTTGTATTTTGAGTTAGTTCTCCTTTTTGGCATTCAATCTTTGATTAAGTATCAGACATGAATGAAAAAAGTGTAAAGAGCCCGAAAGGTGTTTTCTTTCTCTAAAGAGGATTTAATTTGAATCTTGCAGGCAGATATTGTATGGAAGAGTTTCTTTGAGGCTTATTTTCAAGCTTTATTGACTGGTCTTTTTCTGGTTTCTCTTGGGGGCTGAGCTAATATGGTGTCTCAACTAAGAGTGACATATTTACCAGGTTACCCTCACCTTGTTTGTCCCTCGATTCTAACCCCCTTCTTCACAGCATCCAGTGACTGAAGAAGTTCCTTCTTAGCTTTTTAGTACAATAGGTATTCCTATTGCCCTTTGATTCTATGTGTCTCTCCTACACATATTCTACATGGAGTTGGAAAACACATGAAGGGGAATTTTATACATTACTTTGAGCTCACATTTCTGTGGCTCTTTCCTCTTGAGGATCTTAGTCCAATCCTAACTACCTTGGCATCTCTGCACTTTAACTTCTGTGTCCTCATTCCAGTGAAACTGCTACAAGAAACTTCATATTTCTGCTTGGATTCTTTTTCCTGTTAATAAAATTAAGAATTTTCCTGAGGGAAAATGTGGAGGGAAATATAGGATTCATATCAGCATGACACTCTACTTTCTAGGATCTTGGCTTTTTAAGTCCTGGATGCTTTGATTACCCTTGAGTGCCTTCAGCTCCTTTTTAAATGTAATAATTATAGATGTTCTCAGGATAATTTTAGTTCTAATTAAAGCTATGCCAGAATGAAATGGACAGAATGAAATTTTTATAAATGAGTATTTCAAGTCAGTGGTTATCTTAAATATTTCAGGCATTGTTCTCATCACAATGAAGAAAACAGGTAAGATCCCTAACCTCACAGAGCTTACATTTAACTTGAAGTGATAAACAGTGAGTAAATACATAAATATACAGAATGCTATAAAACTACATTTTTACTTCTTTTTCATTGGCACTGCTTTATTTTATTATTTTTTTGAAATTAAGAAAGATGTCCCTTTTTTTGAAAACTAAACATATAAATCATTAATAGAAAAGATCTCGGGGCGCCTGGGTGGCGCAGTCGGTTAAGCGTCCGACTTCAGCCAGGTCACGATCTCACGGTCTGTGAGTTCGAGCCCCGCGTCAGGCTCTGGGCTGATGGCTCGGAGCCTGGAGCCTATTTCCGATTCTGTGTCTCCCTCTCTCTCTGCCCCTCCCCCGTTCATGCTCTGTCTCTGTCTGTCCCAAAAATAAATAAAAACATTGAAAAAAAAAATTAAAAAAAAAAAAAAAGAAAAGATCTCAAAGTTAGTCATTTGAAAAGCTTGGCATCAAAACTTCTTACCATTCATCTTCTAGGAAGTTAGTAATATGTAATGACGTTATTGTACAGTTTGGGAAATTAAATGCTTCTCTTGAGTCTTTAGGGTTATTTATGCTCATTACTTAACAGTAATGAGTATCATAACAGGCTATAAAGGTACTGTGATGGCTAATGAACTATAGGTTTGAGTGACAATGTAGTATCAACCACTTTCCATGAGTTACACAGTATTTTCTTTTTATATACTTCTGAACATCAATGCCAAATTGCAGAGGGTACATGTGTCTTTTCTCCTTTTCTTTCTCTTCTTTGCTAATTGCTTATTTCACCTTAGGCATTTAATATATAGAACATGAAAACATTTACCAATTAATACTTATTTCTTTACTATTTTCCTTTCCAATGAGTTAACAACCATTAAGTAGCAGTCTAGGAATAAAGAACAACAAACTTTTAACTACTGCATTACAGCTGCTGAAAAGATCATGACTAGTCACTTAATAAGAAGGTATCAATGACTGGCAAGTGCACTGTGGAAATTACCTAAAATGAACAGGCAGAGATAGAGACATGGGGACTGAGGATTCAATGAATGCATCAAACAGCGTCACCACTTTATTTGAAAATCATCTTACAACTTAAGATGTCATGATTAAATGACCATGGAGTCCCTGTATCAGAATGTCTGTATGCTGGCAGAAGAAATAAGACATTTATTACTTGTCACATCAGGCAAGAGGAGCTTAGTGCTCCTATCTGTTCCCCTTTGCCCCCAAGTTGCACAGGGAGGAATCCAAAGAATTCCCCCCTAGGAATCCCAAGCCTAGGAAACCTTATATTTTAAAAAGGGCTACTACCAAACCTTTCCACTCCATGATCCAGAGGAAATGATTATCTTAATTATACCAGACAGCAAAGAAATTTTTCCTTCTGCCCCAGAGGGAAACACTAGAAGACTATCTCCATCTTCTGAGTCTATTAGCTATAGTAACATCTTTGAAAAGATAGTCCAAAACAACAACTCTTGTACGTTAGGCAGAAATGTTAGAAACCTATAAAAAAATTGTCTTCCAATAATATGTAGTCCTTGTGTATACATGGCAAATTTTCCCATTAGACCCACTCTAGTAGGTCCCCCCGAATAATCGGACAGGAGCCAGGACAAAATCCATTGGGTTATCCTCATAATGCATTTATTAAGGTTACTATCAATAGCCCAGGTGTTTTCTCTTTAAGTTTCTGTACTGACTCCCACTAGGGGCTTTAATCCAGGTACAGCTGGAAGTATTAGCTACTGCACAGACTCTTGGACCTCAAGGAAGAAGTTTAAATTCTGCCATCTTAAACAACCCTGGCCAGTGAGTCAAAACTGACTTGAATGATTTCTAGTGGTGTTTTCTTAAACATTTGAAGATGATTTATGACCAGAACACCTTCCAGGTGGCATTTGTCCATCCCATGGGATGACTGAGAATGGGTATAGGGAAACGTCTAGCGGTACAGGTGGTACAGGTTCTGGGGCTATCCCTTGATATCCTGATCAACTTCTCTGTAATGTTAAGGGGAATCACTATCACACTATGGTCACAGCCTTCTGGAAAGGAATGGCAGACCCAGCAATAAGTTAAATTTAAGGTTCTTGCAGCCACTTGGAAGGGCCATACAGCACATTTTCTTGTGGAAGAAGGCTTCAGGGGTAGTTCTGAAGGATAAAAAATTATCCATGCCCCCCCTTTCATCTACCTCTCAGAACGTAAGGTGTTCATTTCAAAGATGCTGGGTGGTGGTTTTCCTCCACCCCTCAAGTGTCCCGTTTCAGTAACTGCAACCTCACTTTTTTTTCCTAATCATTCTCCATTCACACCTAGACCTTTTGTGTGGAAAGTTTAGGACAAGAGGAATAAATGCATTTTTAGAAAACTTAGCCAGGATTAAATTTGTATACCTTAAATCTCCTGTGGCCAGGCTGTGCCGTGAGGATGAGGATGTGCCAATCATGCTGGTCTGGGACTCACTGTTAGGGAAGAGGAATATGCATCATGCCCAGGAATTGCCAGGACAGAATCCTGAGTTGTCAAAGCAGGTCTGTCTTAACCTCGGTACAGTTTTTCCTACTCATTGCCTAGGAAGTAGCTGCAAGGGTATGATCCTTTTCTGGGGACAGTCACATTAACTGCCTTATCAGCGTGTTTGAACGGAAGGAAGTAAGACTGGTGGAGTCAGACTATCAGCTCATTGTTGAATAGCTTTTGTGATAAAAGGCAGTACCTGTCAGACTCCAATGGTCCAGAAAACTGTAAAATTATACAGACAAATTTCAAGGCCCACAGTTAATATGGCCAAAGTCACCTGGCAACCTGAAAAGATATCAACAGTAAGGTATTGTAAGTTTAATGTGGTCAATTTTTCAATAGCAGACAGGGGCAAGGATCCATGCAATATTACCTCTTTCACCATAGATGAAGGGGTAAATTTAGTAGAAGTAATGGGGCACTTGGGTTGCTCAGTCAGTTAAGCATCTGACTCTTGATTTCAGCTCAGGTCATGATCCCACGGTTTGTTAATTAGAGCCCTGCATCAAGCTTTGCACTGATAGTGTGGAACCTGCTTGGGATTCTCTCTCTCTCTCTCTCTCTCTCTCTCTCTCTCTGTCCCTCCCCTTCTCTATCTCTCTCTCTCTCTCAAAATAAATAAACTTAAAAAAACTGTTTGTAGAAGTCACAAGTCTAGCATGCATTAATAGCTTCAAATATAGAATGAAGCCTAATCGGTGATTTGATTCCAGTCATCTCATCAGGGGATGGGACTTTACATTGGACATCCATAAGAGTAATCAAAACAGTTCTGTAAACAACTGTGATTTGATTTTCCTGTGTGAGGACCCAAAACAGGTTGTCTGTAGTCAGCCGGTCTGTAGTTTTCCACATGGCAGACCAAACTGTGGACTGTTGGCCACAACCCAAGTGTCATTTGGGTTTCAGCTTATCTGAACCATCCCTGAACCAGACCAACAGGGGAACCTGGGTGAATTTAATCCAAGCAAGTAGCTCCAGGCCAGTAGCTCTGGTCCAGGCCATTGAGTTGAGGTAATATTTCCCTGAGGATTATAGCTGCTACTTTTACATGTCAAAGCCAGGATTCCACTGAGGCCAGGATGGCTATTTCTTTTGACAAGTGAGGCTTTGGAAGACCTTTCACCTTGTTAGTCATTGAATCTGAGCTGTTTCACCCCAAACCAGAACTATTAGGTCAGAGAGTCACAAGGCTTCCAACGGTCAATCATTTAGTTTCTAAAAGAGTCCAGCAGGAGCTTTTTTTCAATGGGAATATACCTGGTATCTGTGTTAGAAAGGCCACAAACCCAAAGCCACAAGGGATGCCTCTAGGTGGAGGCCAGAGGGTCCAATTGATAATATCATCAGTCACAGAATCTTGTATTGTTTCCAGTTCTGAAGGGGTCCAGTAAGATATTGGACCTACTTTTTTGTGGTAAAAAGCTGAAGAGATAATAAGGTTTTTTTGTTATTGTTGTTTTTTGTTTGTCTGTTTGTTTGTTTGGCCAGTGGAGAGATTGAGCAGTATATTTCTTCCATAGTCCCAAGAAATTACTTGACTAACCAATCCCTGAATGCTATCTCCAGAATTTTGTTCAGATTTGTCGGTCAAGTCCTGCTGGCAGAGGTGTGATAATTCACTATTATCAGGACAGTTGAAACTAAGACTTTTTTTTTTTATTGAGATATAATTCACATACCATTCTTACATGACAACCAACAGGATATCATCTATATAATGAAAGCTTTGGACATCAGAGGATAGACCCAATAGTCATCCAAGAGATGTCAAGTTAAGAGTTTGTCACAGTAACATTTCTCTACCTGCAACTCTTCCCCTATTGGGATAATTGCCTCTGGCACTTATGGGATAGAAAAGTAAAACATGTGATATATCAACTTCTACTCTACAATTCAGATATAGAAGCAGCAATAGTACACTGAATTAGCCTAAAGAGCCCCACCACAAGATAACTTCAGCTCCTTCCTCAACAGTGAACCATGTCTAAACCCCATAAGTTGAGTCAATGTGGTCCATACTCTATGAGTCCAGAGTAGCATAGTGCCCTCTAGCACAGGGGAAAACACTATCTGTATCTTCCCAGGGTGTTAGCTATACACAGATCCTTGAAAAGATAGTCTGGAAAGAAAGCTGTCATAAGGCATGCAGAAATGGAGACTCATGAAGAATTGTCTGCTGGCCCTAAGCACTGATTATATAACACTCATAATGAACTTCTGAAATAGTGACGAATAAGACATTTTCTTGGGCCTTGAGTTCACAGTGCAAAGTGGATAACCTTTTTAAAATAATTATTTTAGCGGAAGCCTTAATAAGCCTAGGTCTCAATCTCCTTTAGAGGGAATTTGGGCCACTTTGCCATAAAATATCTATAATAACTTAATACATGTCTAAATAATAAGTATGTTAAGTCTAATGTGGCATAGTGATCTACACCAGCACTTTTATTTTTATTGTTTTTATTTTTATTTATTTATTTTTAATATTTATTTATTTTTGAGAGAGAGAGAGAGTGAGGGGAGGGGCAGAGAGAGGGAAACACAGAATCTGAAGCAGGCTCCAGGCTCTGAGCTGTGAGCACAGAGCCCAATGTAGGGCTTGAACTCACGAACTGTGAGATCGTGACCTGAACCGAAGCCGGATGCCTAACTGACTGAGCCACCCAGGTGCCCCTATTTTGCACCTTTTAAATTACAGTAATTTTAGTTGATGCTTTTATTTGTCGATTTAATTTAATAAGATTTTCTCTGTTACTTAACACTGTTTAGAAGCCACCGTATTAAAACAATAAAGTTATCTTTAAGTTTAAACCACCAATTCTGTTACGAGTCCCTAAATCTAGAGAAGATGAGAAAAGCTAATATAACATAAATATAGAAAACCACAACAGTCAAATCGGATTTTTTTTTCTCAGACTGAAGTAAAATTCAGTAAGTTTTCAGGAATAATTTTTGAGACAGAGACAAAGGTGTTAAGCTGGGCAACATTCTGCTCTGGGGTTTATGTTTGATCCCTATCGCAAATTAACTTCACAGAGTGTTACATATTACAGTACACTGTGGGGAAATAAACAAATATAATCTAAAGTATAGGCAAAGGAAAAGACCACAGTGACATTTTGTTTAATGAAAAAAGGTATGCATGGCATATATATAACTACAGTCTCAAACAATTTGAGCCACCGTGCTTTTGCAATGAGGATGGAAGAGAGGGTCTAGAAAGTGAGATTTGAGATGTATAATGGGCCAAGTTTCCAAACTATAAGGATTCTAAGATGCTCCAGAAGTTATCAAGAAGTATTAGAAAGAATTATTTTGGGGATAGCAAGAGACAACTTGGACAGAAGAGGAGGAAAGTGTTGGGGCACGAGAGTAGTAGTGAAGGGAGGAGGAAAAACATCAAGTCATTGCTTTTAGCATTTCTGGGACTTGCTCAATTCTAACTGACTTGTTGCTTAGGGCAAGTCTGAACCTAGTTTCACGCATCAAATGAAAGGATTACACTAGATGGCCTGAAAAATTGTGTATTTATACACCCAAATAAACATGAATGTTATTTGTAGTCCTTTCTTTTTCTTTTCTTTCTTTCTTTCTTTCTTTCTTTCTTTCTTTCTTTCTTTCTTTCTTTCTTTCTTAGCTCCTCTTTTTAATATCCTTATTTTCTAGACTTTCAAAGTTGGATTATAGAATAATGATTTCTTTTCTGATCAAAAGCCAAATATGATTAGAGTGCCTTGGTGGCTCAGTCAGTTGAGCGTTCAACTCTTGATTTGAGCTCAGGTCATGATCCCGGGTTGTGGGATCAAGCCCTGCGTCAGGCTCTGTGCTGAGTGTGGAGCATGCTTAAGATTCTCTCTCTCTCTCCCTCTGCCTCTCTCCCTCACTTTCTGTCTCTCTCAAATAAAAAAAAAAAAAGACAAATACATGGATATCTGGTCAAACATTCAATTGTCAACACACAGTTACAAATCTAAGTTCAAGTTTATTTTTAATATGTAATAAATTTGTTAGTAGTCTTCTAATAACTAGAAAGCTTTCCAGATCCTCAGTTGTAAGTGAAAGGATATCTGAACAGAAGGTTTTCTTTCTTTTTTTTTTTTTTTTATGAAATTTATTGACAAATTGGTTTCCATACAACACCCAGTGCTCATCCCAAAAGGTGCCCTCCTCAATACCCATCACCCACCCTCCCCTCCCTCCCACCCCTCATCAACCCTCAGTTTGTTCTCAGTTTTTAACAGTCTCTTATGCTTTGGCTCTCTCCCACTCTAACCTCTTTTTTTTTTTTTCCTTCCCCTCCCCCATGGGTTCCTGTTAAGTTTCTCAGGATCCACATAAGAGTGAAACCATATGGTATCTGTCTTTCTCTGTATGGCTTATTTCACTTAGCATTACACTCTCCAGTTCCATCCACGTTGCTACAAAGGGCCATATTTCATTTTTTCTCATTGCCACATAGTATTCCATCGTGTATATAAACCACAATTTCTTTATCCATTCATCAGTTGATGGACATTTAGGCTCTTTCCATAATTTGGCTATTGTTGAGAGTGCTGCTATGAACATTGGGGTACAAGTGCCCCTATGCATCAGTACTCCTGTATCCCTTGGATAAATTCCTAGCAGTGCTATTGCTGGGTCATAGGGTAGGTCTATTTTTAATTTTCTGAGGAACCTCCACACTGCTTTCCAGAGCGGCTGCACCAATTTGCATTCCCACCAACAGTGCAAGAGGGTTCCCGTTTCTCCACATCCTCTCCAGCATCTATAGTCTCCTGATTTGTTCATTTTGGCCACTCTGACTGGCGTGAGGTGATACCTGAGTGTGGTTTTGATTTGTATTTCCCTGATAAGGAGCGACGCTGAACATCTTTTCATGTGCCTGTTGGCCATCTGGATGTCTTCTTTAGAGAAGTGTCTATTCATGTTTTCTGCCCATTTCTTCACTGGGTTATTTGTTTTTCGCGTGTGGAGTTTGGTGAGCTCTTTATAGATTTTAGATACTAGCCCTTTGTCCGATATGTCATTTGCAAATATCTTTTCCCATTCCGTTGGTTGCCTTTTAGTTTTGTTGGTTGTTTCCTTTGCTGTGCAGAAGCTTTTTATCTTCATAAGGTCCCAGTAATTCACTTTTGCTTTTAATTCCCTTGCCTTTGGGGATGTGTCGCGTAAGAGATTGCTACGGCTGAGGTCAGAGAGGTCTTTTCCTGCTTTCTCCTCTAAGGTTTTGATGGTTTCCTGTCTCACATTTAGGTCCTTTATCCATTTTGAGTTTATTTTTGTAAATGGTGTGAGAAAGTGGTCTAGTTTCAACCTTCTGCATGTTGCTGTCCAGTTCTCCCAGCACCATTTGTTAAAGAGGCTGTCTTTTTTCCATTGGATGTTCTTTCCTGCTTTGTCAAAGATGAGTTGGCCATACGTTTGTGGGTCTAGTTCTGGGGTTTCTATTCTATTCCATTGGTCTGTGTGTCTGTTTTTGTGCCAATACCATGCTGTCTTGATGATGACAGCTTTGTAGTAGAGGCTAAAGTCTGGGATTGTGATGCCTCCTGCTTTGGTCTTCTTCTTCAAAATTCCTTTGGCTATTCGGGGCCTTTTGTGGTTCCATATGAATTTTAGGATTGCTTGTTCTAATTTCGAGAAGAATGCTGGTGCAATTTTGATTGGGATTGCATTGAATGTGTAGATAGCTTTGGGTAGTATTGACATTTTGACAATATTTATTTTTCCAATCCATGAGCAGGGAATGTCTTTCCATTTCTTTAAGTCTTCTTCAATTACCTTCATAAGCTTTCTATAGTTTTCAGCATACAGATCCTTTACATCTTTGGTTAGATTTATTCCTAGGTATTTTATGCTTCTTGGTGCAATTGTGAATGGGATCATTTTCTTTATTTGTCTTTCTGTTGCTTCATTGTTAGTGTATAAGAATGCAACTGATTTCTGGACATTGATTTTGTATCCTGCAACTTTGCTGAATTCATGTATCAGTTCTAGCAGACTTTTGGTGGAGTCTATCGGATTTTCCATGTATAATATCATGTCATCTGCAAAAAGCGAAAGCTTGACTTCATCTTTGCCAATTTTGATGCCTTTGATTTCCTTTTGTTGTCTGATTGCTGATGCTAGAACTTCCAGCACTATGTTAAACAACAGCGGTGAGAGTGGGCATCCCTGTCGTGTTCCTGATCTCAGGGAAAAAGCTCTCAGTTTTTCCCCGTTGAGGATGATGTTAGCTGTGGGCTTTTCATAAATGGCTTTTATGATCTTTAAGTATGTTCCTTCTATCCCGACTTTCTCAAGGGTTTTTATTAAGAAAGGGTGCTGGATTTTGTCAAAGGCCTTTTCTGCATCGATTGACTGAACAGAAGGTTTTCTTAAGCAATAACTGAAATTTGTATAAATGTCCAGTGGTAAGCATGATATATTAATATACATTTTTAAAACAGTAGTATATTTATAATCTTGGCCATTTCCTCCTAACATTTTGAAAGTTTTTTTCAACATTCTAAGTACTGCCAAATATACTTGATATTAATAAACTTGAACTCATATAAATCAGTAGTATTGGTAGTATTTTTTGGTTGTGATTATATAATTACTAAGCATCTTTAGCATTTTATATTAAACCTTCTCTTCATGCTTCTAGAAATTTCTGAGATAGTAGTTAAAGAATTGTTCTGGCATCTTATAAAAGTTTGTGACATTGAATTAAAAACCAAGAAAAATGATTTTCAAAGTTTTCTTCACTTTTATGTATCAATTTAAAGACTACATTTTTCCCCAGACTTTAAATAGCTTTTTTAAGAAAGAGACTTCCATCTACATCTATGTGAAATGGCAGAGAAATCACTCTGCTTTGTGAGTCCCTGTCCTGCTATAGAAAGGAAACAGCTGGAGTCCCAGAGAATGTAAAAAGGAGGTGGTTGGCAGGTGTTTAAAAGAAAAAAAAAGTTGTTTGTTGGTATATTAAAAAAAAAAAGCAAAAACAGTGTATAAATCAAGCTCCTCACCTGGTAATACTGCTCCTTTTCCACAGTCAGTCCTTTAGTGGCACATTACCTTTAAAAATTTCCCCCCAATTTTTTTTTATTGTAGTAAGATACACATAACATAAAATTTATCATCTTAATTTTTAAGTGGTATTCAATGGTATTAAATACATTCATAAATTTGTGTTACCATTAATCCATATCCAGAACTCTTTTCACTCTGCAAACTGAAGCTACATAGCTATTAAACAATAACTCCTTAATCCCCCTTAGTATCCTAAAGCTGTAACATTCTAGTTTGAATTTATACCATCTTAACTTCAAAAGCATCCAAAAACTTTCTCCTTTACAGTTCCACCTCCACCACTTTTGGTTGTTGAGATCACAAAATTGCCTCTGTATAAACCTAAACTAATAACTCCTTTAAATGAATTACTATCTTAAATTATGTGGGGAACTAAATGTGGAATTACAAGTCAAAGTAACAATAATACTAGCTTTTAAATTAATAGTTTTAAAATATATTAGTCTCAAGTCATATAGAAAACAAAAAGTAGAGTTACAAACCGTTGTTACAATAATATTAGCTTTTATACTTTCCCATGTATTTCTCTTTACTGAGATCTTTGTTTTTTCATATGGCTTCGAACTGCTGTCTAGTCTTTTCATTTCAACCTGCAGGACTCCCTTAGGCATTTCTTTCAGGGCAGATCTAATGATAACAAACTCTCTCAACCTGTGTTCTTCTGGGACTATCTGAATTTCTCCCCTGAATTTGAAGGACAGTTGACAATATACGATTCTTGGCTAACAGTTTTGTTGTTGTTGTTTTCTTTCACCATTTTGAATATCTCAACCCATTGCCTTCAGGACTTTAAACTTTCTGATAAGAAATCTGCTGGATGTCTTAGTGAGGATTCCTTATATGTGACAAGTTGCTTCTCATTGGCTCCTTTCAAGATTCTCTGTATCTTTTGCTTTTGAAAGTTTGATTATGTGTCTTGGTTTGGGTCTTTGAGTTCCTTGTACTTCAAGTTCATTAAGTTTCTTGGATGTTTATATTCAGATCAGTCACTGAATTTGGGAAATTTTTAGCCATTGTGTCTTCAAACATGCTCTCTACCTCTTTCTTTTTTTCTGTTCCATCCGTGACTCCCATGGTACATGCGTTGGTACATTTGATAGTGTCTCACAAGTCCCTTAGGTTCTGTTCACTTTTCTTCAATCTTTTATTTTTTCTTCTATTCCTCAGACTTGATAATTTCCATTGTCCTGTCTTCACGTTCACTGATTCCTTTATCTACCTACTCAGAAATAGATCTCTCTAGTGAATCCCACTAGTGAATATTTTATTTTGGCTATTGTGCTTTTCAGCTCTAGCATTTCTTCTTGGTGTCTTTTTAGATTTTCTATCTCTTTATTGATATTTCCATTCTGTTTATATACCATTTTCTCTCCTTTTACTTCTTTGAGTATCTTTAAAACAATTATTTGTAAAGTCTTTGCCTAGTAGATCTGCCATGAGGTCTTTTTTTAGGGGTAGTTTTGGTTGATTTATTTATTTTTCCTTTGAATGGGCCATAAACTTTTCTGTTGCTTTGTAAGGCTTGTGATTTCTTTATTTAGAGTTGGACATTGAATCTAATAATTACAGTAATTCTAGAAATTAGATTCTCTTCCCCAAGGTTTGCTGGGGTTTTGTTTTTGCTTTTATTGTTTTTGTTTTTGTTTTTGTATTGATTATTATAGGCTATCTCTGTGCTGAGGGTCACCCTGAGTTACAAACTTAAGGTCTTCTCAGGTCTTTTCTGAGCCTGTGCCTTTCCCTGGACATGTATGTTGACTTTCTAATTTCCTACATATATACAGATGCTTTTGAATGTTCTAGCCTTAAGAAAAAAAAAGCATATCTTAGTCTTTAATGGCTCCCAAAAGATGAAATAAAGAAAAATGAAGGGGTTGGGGAGAATAGCAGTCCATGAAATCCCCTGGAGATCACTTAGCTGGTAGGGCAGGGGCTTGCAACAATAGAAGTGCAGCAAAGGATACCCACTTCTTTGCACCTCTGTGATCAGAAGTAATAATCAATGATCAGGGCATAGATACCGATACTTGGAGGTTACTGTCCTGATTGTCCACCCTGGCTCTACAAGCTGTGTGCAGGCTACTCCTGGAACACATGAAAAGCTGCCTGCCTCAGAGCCCAGGAGTAGAGAATAGCTGCTACTGTGCTAAAAGCTGATATTGAATAAAATTAACCACAATTTACCATCCAAGTCTTCCCCTGGAAGTTATAAGCCTTCAATAGATGCCAGAATTCCAAAATAATTACATCAGATGGATTCTGCCAGTGCAATCATTTTCTAAGTTGGGAGACAGGTTCCCAGTTCTTCTTACTCCACCATCTTCCCAGAATCTTCTGGGACTGCCTTTTATCATATCATCTCCACATTTTCACATTTTCTCTTCACTTTAGTAGTTTTCACCAGATTAAGAATTCGAATTTGATGCTAGCTGATATGCCATAGGCCTTGGTCTTTCCTGGGATGGAACTGGATTTTTCTTTATTTGTCATACACAAGGAAGAATTAAAAAATCTGAGCTCTAGGGGAGCCTGGGTGGCTCAGTCAGTTAAGTGTCCAACTTCAGCTCAGGTCATGATCTCAGTTTGTGAGTTTGAGCCCTGAGTTGGGCTCTGTGCTGACAGCTCAGAGCCTGGAACCTGTTTCAGATTCTGTGTCTCCCTCTCGCTCTCTTCCCCGTCCCTGCTCACACTCTGTCTCTGTCTCTCTCTCTCTCTCATAAGTAATGAAATAAACATTAAAATTTTTTTTAAAAAATCTGAACCCTGAATCCTGTTTGCATCGTAAATAGCACTTTTTAAACAAGATACATATTCTTAAACCATATGTAACTGATATATAACTGTGATATATGTGTTAAAATGTTTGCCTGGAAAAAATTGGACAATGTACCTGTCAAACAACTGAGTAGAGGTTTCCTATTTATTCAAATACCATGAATTTAAATAGTTATTCTAAGTTCTATAAGTAAAAATATGTCATTGCACTGCTAGCCTATAGTCAGGGTTTCTTAGTTTTTCCTTCTCAGTGGTCTTTCAAGAGATGGTCGAGAAACACTGAAATTGTATAAATGGAAAATTGCATTTAGTTCTCCTCAGAATATAATCATTCTAGTTTTTAAATCCAAAATGTTTGAATATTTTACAACCTTTTAAAAAACAAGTTCATGAGCATCTGATCTTTTTTTGTAAAAATTCCCGAAACATTATAGAACCACAGAAGTTTATTCTAAACCATATTAGATACTGCAAGCAAAAAAAATTTGGATAATTATATCCTAATTATATAACACTAGCATAATTAGTATACCATTGTGAAAATATAAAATAAATCTGATAATTACATAAATGGAATAAAGATAAGATAAAAAGTGAAGGAACTTAAATAGAATCATTTTAAAATTTAAATTTATATATTTTTTATCATTCACACACTTGAATTAGAGACTATAATGTTAAGATCCATGATTTTTATGTTGCCACAAAATTCATTTTCCATCTATTCAGAAAATTTGTGAAATTTTTGAAAAAATTAAGGAAAATCTATCTTATAGACATTGTAGATGGAAAAAATGATAGTAATATTAAAATAACCATAAATTTTCAATACTGAGGTTTGGTTGAAAATATTAAAGTTTGCATTAAAAAGAGATGAAAGATTCTGTCCCCCAGTCACATCTAGAGTTGGCTCAGAGTCATAATTATCAAACAGTTAAATACATGGAACAGTCTGCACCTCTTTATTTTCTGTAACACTTGAGCAGTCAGATTCTCACTTTATCCCACTTGGGGATGAAAACTCTTCTATTTTTTACAATGTTTGCTTTAAATAGATGCATAACATCTCACAATAGCAAGTAGCACATTTTCCTATAAATAAAAATCCTGCTACACTCTCTTAATATTTGTAGTATAAAAGACAATTTCAAAGATTCTTTGTAAAAGTTATGCAAACTGAACTATGTACATTAATGTTTACTATTTGCAGGCTGCCTTAGAGAAAGAATGGCTAGCTTTAGATTCCGCCCGCTTCCCTTCACAAACACTGCTTCTCCCAAACCAGCTGCACTGGCCAAAGGTAACATGTCATGGAAATCTCTTAATGCTCCATCTTTGTTCGTTTCTTAAGGTTATGCCGTGCTGCAGTGATTAATAATGCAATTTATTGACTTGAAAAACACAATTACTTTTAGAAGCCTCTGACTTCCTCCTCATCCCCAGATGTAATTTTTCATGTAGCTTTTCTTTCGTTTGCTTCTAATTTTTTTCTTTATTTTGGATTTCTTTCAACACTTTATTTCACAGTAGCAAAAAAAAAAAATGATATACTTCAGCTGCATATTTGGCAGCAGACTAAAATCACTAGTTGACAGCACTTTAAAAATACAAAAATATGCATTAAGAGGGCAACAGCTGAAGATTCTCAGTCAGAGGTCAATGGACTGCAATATCTGTTATTTATTTGATAATCTTTGAAGTTTTTGTTTTTTGATATTTTTTAAGATCTTTGCTATTAATCACTCTATATATGCAAACTGTACCAAAACAACATATCCCTTACCACTACAATAAAGGACATTTACATGTGTATTACATAAATTTAATTTTATTATAATTTTCAGTTTTTGTATGTGTTTCCCTTGGGAGGCTACTGAATAATATGCATGTAAAGTAATATGATATAAGTGCTAGAATTTTTCCATTTATTTTATACTTAATATACATTATTTTTCTGATAAGTTCTGTGGAACCTTAAAATATGATGATACTTCACTGAATTTACCAAGCCATCCAGCTCAAGCGTGGCTATGTAATGAGAAAGAAAATTTGTTTTCATCAGAACACTCACAGTTTAATAGCAGGTAAGCTAAATTACTCTTTTAGAAGATCAACCCATAACGAGAATACTATACTTATTACAAAAGTGGTAAAATGATGAAAATTAAGTACAAATTTATCAGCTTAGAAGATGGGAAAACAGTGTTAAGTGTAATGATTTTTACAGAGTTTTCAGTAAAAAAAAAAAGTGTGAGGTAGCTTCATTAAAACAACTACAAAAGTGTCAGTGAAATAATGTCATTAACTGTTGTAAACAACTGAACTTTAAAATACTATGATATAGGTAGAGATAAGGATTAGAATAAAAATTCCAGGGCTGCATTTCTTTCGACAAAAGGAATTGAAATATGCTTCAAGTAATTGAAATGTAAACATTTTAAATTAATGGCAGACTTTTATTACTTTTCAAGATAAAGTTTTTCTGTAACTTAAATAGATTTTATTTCCGAGTTTGAAACAACATAAATAGCTTGTAGTTTTTTAAAACGTGCTGATATTCTTGTGTTGATTCAGTTAGTGTAGTTTTTTCTATCGCCAGACCAGAACACAGAACTTTGTCCTGGACACCTGAATCAAAGATCAGCAGAAAGAGTTCGCTAAAATCTGAAAAAGAAGAAAAAATTTCGAAAGAATGGTATGTGGTATATTTTAAACTAAAATATTAAGAGATTGAGAGACTTTAAAATTTTTAGGATAGACTTTTTTCAAGACTTTAAGAATTATTAGTTTTTAAGAAACTATACATCTGTTAAATTATAGGTTCTTAAATGGAATCTAATTTGTTTTAGTATGATATAATTCAGATATGTGTGTTTGTATATCTATGTATATATAAATATGGTCTGAATATTTGTTTTTCCTTTATGCAATCTATTAATAGGGGCTTTAAGGACATTGCTACTGCTCAGCAAATGTTGAAGAGAGCACAGAAGATGAAATCAAAGAAATTAAGGAAAAAATTAGGTGGGTTGTGAATGCTCTTTGAATAATAATGTGTGTCTGATATTGAAGATAAATTGTCTTAAAATATTCTTTACCAAATCGTATTTAATAACATTTAATAAGAACCAAAATGAAATGTGCAGTTATGAATACGTCTAAGGTAATAATTCTGAAAACTCAACCAAGGAAACTTAGAGAAAATTATGTTATTACGTTAAATGATTTGTTATACACTTAAGTGCTATTTTCACTTTCCCTCTGTTTCTTATCTACTTTCTCATTGATTATTCTATCCATTGTGCACTGAGAATTATGCTGTAATTTGTTTCTAAGTTGGTTCATTTTGACAAATGTTGATTCTAGAGTGTCTGCTTCATGTGGTTATTCCTTTGTTTTTAAATTGCTTGATTATTCAATAAGCTATTTCTATAAGTTTGTTTGTTCCATGAACATTAGCTCTGAAGGCTTCACAACTTGACATTTTGGAAAAGAAGTACAGTGTATATCTTCACAATTATGTAGAACTTGGGAAATGTTCAGTGGCACCCTTTTTTTCTATCCCACTTGATTCTTCAAATCATTCTTTGGATACTTTTGATCATTTTAGTATCATTACCTAATATGTGGAGTCGTTTATAGGTGTCAGAGCAAGAAACAGCACATTATTATGACTTTATAATTAAAACTACTTAAAATTATTAGCATATTGCATGTAACTTTGCATTTACTTATAATTTTATAAATATTTACTCAAGGACTCAGACTTGATATAAGTAATGTGACCTTTTTTTTAAAAAAAACTGGTTTTGAGTTTTTCTCATTCATTAGCTTCTTTTGTAGATTTTAAGAATTTTTGAGATTTTAATGGCGGTGAAATGTTTTTGTAAAAGTACCATCAGTCCTGAGAAAAGCAAAGAATCTATATTTATCTTGTAGTTCTAGCTTATTTAAGTATACAAAGAAGCATTTAGAAGATTAATTTTTATCTTTATTAATTTTCCTATTTATTATTTAAAAATTATTTATTATTTCCTATTTATTATTTAGGTAATACTTAATGATGACTCCTTCTATGTATTATTTTAATCATTAATTCCCTGGTAGAATTCTAAGAAAAATATATATGTATATATTTACATATTTATATTTATTTATTTATTTATTTATTTATTTATTTATTTATTTTTTAATAATAAGGGGTGCCTGGGTAGCTCAGTCAGTTAAGTGGCCAACTTCTGCTCAGGTCATGGTCTCATGGTTTGTGAGTTGGAGCCCTGCATCGGACTCTGTGCTGACAGCTCAGAACCTGGAGCCTACTTCAGATTCTGTATCTCCCTCTCTCTCTCCCCCTCTCTTACTCACACTCTCTCACTTTCTCCTCTGTCTCTCTCAAAAATAAAGGTAAACATTAAACAATAATAATAATAATAATAATAACCAAGATACTCTTAGTTTCCAAGGAATAGCTGATATTTCTTGGCACAGTACTTTATTGATAGATTTCTGATGATTTATTTTTATATTCCAAAATGTCAACTTTCCATTTTTTGGTGTTTGTTATATTAGTGATATCATTTATCTTTTTGAGATAGGTGTAGTACTTTTTGTTGTATGCTAACAGTTTGTAAAGTTTGAAAGATTGAAATTTTAAACATTTTTAAAGAAAATGTAGCGGTGCCTGAATGACTCAGTTGGTTAATTAAGCATCTGACTTCAGCTCAGGTCATGATCTCTGGGTTCCTGAGTTTGAGCCCCACGTCAGGCTCTGTGCTGACAGCTCTGTGCTGACTTGCTTTGTGCCTCCCACAGTCTTGTTTTATAAACTCCTATTAAGTTCATCAGGACTCAGTGAACACAATACTATAAGGTGGTTCCCAAGGATTAGTAACTCCAAACTCTTAACAATAGTGAGACTTTCTTTCAGTCCTAGGGAAATGGAATCCAGTATAGTAAGTCAGGGTAGTTTGACAAACTTTTTTATTGCTTTGATGTATATATTTTTTTCATCTTCAGTAGCACCAACAAACATTCTTTAAATAGCTGTTTTGAGAATAATAAAAGTTTCTGAAATTCCTGGGGGAAGTTCAGATATTAGACGTGTCTGAAGTACTATTTCAGCCAATGTTCAACAATTGTTGAACAAATGTTCAATTACTTATGTTCAAGGTCTATTTTTTAAAAGATATTCACAATGTTTGTAATAGTTTCTGATAGTGAAGCTAAGAAAAAATCTATCTTAGTAGAATCTATCTCTGGAAATGTATCGATCTTTCTTGCTCATTCTTATAACTAAGTGGTTTTTGTTGATAAAAGCATTTTTAATAAATCAGCATAGTAAATAATATGTTTTAGCAAAAGGTTTAATAAGGAATATATGCTCATACAAAAAACCATTGTGTTAAAGGACAAAAATTAGACGTAATAATTATCAGGCAAAATCAAACATTTTTTATCTGTCACAAGGTGGCATGATAGAGTAACAAATGTAAAAGGACAACCAAACATACAAATTAACAACCTAATTTTAAATTCAACATTTTGCCAGTGGCCATTAAGCATGATCTGTTAGGTAAAGGTCTAAAATGGCAATTGTATAATTTTTATGGATATCATTACTCTAATTGCATGATTGTAAACCAAATTGCATTCTTACTACTGAGTTTGTACCCTTGTTAAGCTTTTGTTTTGCTTTTGTTTAATCAAAATATTATTAGATTAATTAAATACAAGTAATTTTTTTCTTTTAAATTTGAATTCCATAATGTACAACTTAATGATGACATTTAAATTCTCCTCATTCTTTTTCTCTACTGCCTCATCACAGCAGATACTCAGAATAGAAATACTCAAGGTAAGATTAAGGATGAAATAATGAACAAGAAAATCAGTGGGATCTTCTCCAATTATAATACTTTAGTCTTCTACTAGATTAATAATGTAGCACTTATGTCATTTTGTATCTGTGAATGAATCGTATAAGATTGTACCTCTGGTTTTCTTCTTACAGAAAAAGAACTTTCTAGTACATTTCCAGTTTACAATTCAATATGTAAAATCCTACTACCTTATTTAAATCTGCCTAAAATAATGGCCATAATTTTAAACTTTTACTAAGAAGTTAAAATGATGCTTTAGATACTTCAATTATATTAAACACTTAAAAATTAATAGTAATTTTCAAATATACAAGGATATATATATATATATATATATATATATATATATATATATTACATGGATAACATGCCAACTTGAAAATCATAAGCCACCAGAGGGCAACATTGTCCATAAAACTACGGGAGACTATCCATCTTTGTGGGGGTAGGGAGGGTGGTAGGTGAAACATCAGAGGATAGAAACTTTTAATGAAATGGAATCAATTATGTCCTCCAACCTAACAAAGCTGTAATCTTCAAGGAGTGGGGTATAAATGCACAGGTTATGGAAGCTTTAATTCAAATTTCTACCATGAAAAACCTTAGCACAAGTTGCTCAGTAGCATAATACTTCCCGTTTATATCTTATACGTGTATTTATTAGCCAAGGGATATGAATCCATAATATTTGTTTGAATATGAGAGTGAAAATAGGCCAAAAGGCTGGGGGTCAATTATTCAAAGAAAGTTGCAGATAGGGGAGGAATACCACTGAGTTTGTTGATTAATAAAGAAGCAAGGGGCCAAGGAAACATACAGTGTAGGCAACCATCAGGGGAGAGTCAGTATTAATGACTTCTACTGGGATAAAAGAGGTCATCTGCTTTAAACAGAAAAAGCCAGAAGAGGAGGAGGAGAGGGAAGAGGAATTGATTGGAAGTCAGAGGATGAAATCTAAAATTGTGAGGAGTTATATTTACTTAGTTTGAGTTTGGGTTCTGATTATTGTTATTCCTAGTAAGTTATTGCTGTTTTTCTCATGATGGACATAAGCATGAACCAGTAATGACTGTCTTATCTTTAGGGAGTTTTTATTTGTTTGTCTTTTTGTATTTACTGTTGCCTCATGCACAGAAGTAATTTTAGAATTTGGTGATCTGTGTTGGAATTTAACAAATACGCAGGGAAGGTTAGGGTGTATAACTACCGTGGAAAGCATGATGTGCAAGATGTGAGTTGCTGGTTTACTGAAAACATAAGAGTCAATAACCTAAAAGTAATGAGCTTGACTGGTAGCAAGATTGAGAGGAACAGGGTCAGGGAAGAGAGTAAGTGCTTTGTTTTGATGTGGAACACTTCTCAGAGAGGATAAGTTCTGAGTATAGGGATTTGGGTGGAGAGCCCTTAAAAAGTTTAAAGGCTAAGAATATAAGGACAAAAACACAATGTGGTCTTTCAATATTTATCATATTTATGCATATCACATTTCAAATTTCATTGAGTAAAGAAAGTAGGATGAAGCAAAAGAAGTTAATTTAGTTCTAAAGGTAGGGCTACACTAGGGATAAGAATCATCTTGCAGCAGTTTGTAACACCTAGCACAGTGTCAAGTACATAGTAAGCACTCAATAAATACTTGTTCATTTTATTTCAGCGATGAAAATAGCTTGAGACTGTGTTGGTAACATGTATTTGTAGTCAAGAATTAAGCCAGGTAGAAAATAAGTTAGACTACCTTTTTAATGTGACTTGAGCAGTCATGGGCTACCACAAAGAGATCAGGTTGCAAAATGATAAGGTAAAGAATGAATGTGAAGGATCAAAAGGGACTAGAATAGATAGAACTGTGACAAAATTAAGTTTATTGATAATTTGTTTTGTTTACTTCAGTGATTTCTAAAAATAATTTATAAGAATTTTGGTCATGTGGTGCCTGGATTAAGCGTCAGACTCTTGATTTTGTCTCAGGTCCTGATCTCACAGTTTGTGGGATCATGCCTGGCGTCAGGCTCTGTGCTGAGCATGCTTGGGATTCCCTCTCTTTTTCTCTGTCCCTCTCCTGCTCGTGCGCTCTCTCTCTCTCTCTCTCTCAAAATAAATAAAATAAAAACATTTTTTGATCAAACATTAACTTTGTTGCGCTAGCAAAACAATAATAAAATCCATTTGAATAGTAAGATCCTTGAGGTGAAGACACTCCTTGTTCCCCACCTAATATCATACCTGGCATATGGTAGATATTCAATTAACAACTATTAACTGAATCAGCAGTAAATGAGATAAAAGTCACTAAATACCTTTGACTGTGTGTATGTATATGACTGGGTATGTATATTATAGTCATTTAAATATATGTTTCTATTTGGGAAGGCAAATTTAAATTAGTAAGTAAATGATGAAATAGTCATCAGACTTAAAACATATTTTACAGCACAGCTGTACTTTGCACATACAAAAAATGGGTAATAACCAGGTTTTTATGTATGAAGTTAACAAGAATAAGATCAACCTGTGAGCTAAGATAGGACTGTAGAAACTGAAAAGAGATTATATAGGAGATGAAATAATTTTAAGGTTGTTCTAATGCCTAAATAAAGTTATGTTACTTAAATGAGATAATGAAGTGTTGAGTATGGAACCACATGCATAATAGAAATTCAACTTACTTATAGGTTTCTTTAAGTATTTTATAAAGATATATTTAAAATCTATTTCCCAGACATTGGGCAAGCCATACTGGGAGACAAAAGATTTTTAAAACAGCAACATAGATTTGCCATTGATGACCTCAGAGGGTAGATTTAAATGTACAAAAT
The DNA here is from genome assembly GCF_007474595.2 of Lynx canadensis. Taxonomy (NCBI): domain Eukaryota; kingdom Metazoa; phylum Chordata; class Mammalia; order Carnivora; family Felidae; genus Lynx; species Lynx canadensis. The sequence continues at coordinate 107,198,794 of NC_044309.1, forward strand.
TGATTTTATGATGCAAGAAAAAGGTTTCACAAGCTGAACTCTTTACAATAAGTTTGTACCCTAGCTTATTTTTTGAGGGTATTTTTTGAGGGTAAGAGTAGTGTCTTATTTCACAGTGGTATTTCCAGGAGCTATCAAAATCAAGTGATTTTTCCCCCCATCTAGAATACTGTTTCTTGCTTCTTTATTATCCCTTTGAAATTTGAATTAATGTAAGTTTTAAATAAATTAAAGGTTGCAATCAGAATGTTTTAAAATGAAAGGATATTGAAAATATAGCACTGTTTATGCGCCCTTGTAATTTTTTTTGAGTAAATTGAGATAGACAACTTTTCTAGATATTTTTGTATGTATTCTTTAATCTTGATAATAATATGAGGAAAGTGCTATTTTTTTCTCTGTTTTACATATTAAGAAATCAAGTCATGGAGAGATTATTTGCCCAAAGGAGTACCAAAGAATTTATAAAAGATCTACAGCTATTATTCTGTGTGCTATATAAATAAAATGGGTAAAATGAAGCCAATTATGGACCATCAATTAATATCATCTTATTCTTTTTTTTTTTTTAATTTTTTTTTTTCAACGTTTATTTATTTTTGGGACAGAGAGAGACAGAGCATGAACGGGGGAGGGGCAGAGAGAGAGGGAGACACAGAATTGGAAACAGGCTCCAGGCTCCGAGCCATCAGCCCAGAGCCCGACGCGGGGCTCGAACTCACGGACCGCGAGATCGTGACCTGGCTGAAGTCGGACGCTTAACCGACTGCGCCACCCAGGCGCTCCAAATATCATCTTATTCTATGGAGGATTTAAGATCTTTTCTGAGAATAGAATTGCCAAGTTGGAAATATTATTCTTATTTATGTTGTGGTTATATGTTTACTAGCCAGCATTTGTTGAGCACTGACACTTTGCAGACATGAGTCTTGATGCTTTACATACATTATTTTATTAGTTCTCGCAGTAATATTTCAAAGTTAATATTATTTCTCTTGGGTAGAGAAGTGAAGGAGAGAGGGCAATTTGCCCAGAGTCACACAACTAGTAAAAATTAGGTGTCGGGTCTAATCCAGTTCTGTCGAATTGTAATGTCTTTGCTCAGGACGCGCATAGATGAAATGGAATAGCAAGAACAGGAGAACATGTAGAAAGATCAGTAGGTTATAAGGTAGCATACAGAACATAAGCCCATGGTAATCTGTCTTCCCTGACTGACTGATGCTCCTTTTGACATGTCAGCATGGTTTTTCATAAATGACTTAGAAATATATAATATATGTTTTATTAAATACATAGACACCATTTTTTTAAAAATATGTTATTCTTATTTCTAATTTATGTTGAATTCATATAGACACACCCAACTCTTACAATACCTTAGGTCACATATAATTATGAGACATGCCCAAATATTGACTAATATTTTCCCTAATCTTGAGAAATATAATCTCTGTGAACCATGGAAATCATGCTTATTAGTAAGGGTAATTATTGCTAAAAGACTAATGGAAATCTTCAGTTTCCACATGCTTGAAAAATAACTCTACAACTACTATTCTGTTTTTCTAATAATATTCTAAAAATATGCTATCTTAGCATTTAATTGAAGTATGTAGTTTGAGCTTTACACTATTTAAAATCATATTTTTCTATTTAGCATATTCAATGTTACTGCATTAGATATTAATTAAAGATTTTAAGTTATCCTTTTGCAAGATGATGTAAGATATTAAGAAATGTATACTGCCCTTAAATGTGGTTTTATGTTAACCTACTTGAAATGCATAAATTTCCATTCTTTATTCTACTCCATTACTTACACCACTATTTTCTTTTCTCACAGTTCTTCAATAAGCAAAAAGTACAACTGCACCAAATCTCCAATTTACATTCCATAGAATCATTCATTACCAGCAAATTATAGGGCCCTATATTTACAATCATCCCATTTATTTTGTAAAATTAATAGATTTAGAGTGCTCTTGGCTATAAAATGTATATAGAATTTCCATAAATTCTTTGTTATGTAAATATAATACATTAGGACAAAAGCAAAACCGTTATTTTATCCATAAAATTAATGAAATGATCTTTGTCTCTCCTATCAATTGTCTTGCTTACATCTCCTTTCTCCCAGCTCCTCATATGTAGAGGAGAGAATAGTAGGGTATATGGCCTTTCCTGTAATAGTAGCTTTCACCTATTATGAATTTATAGAAATTTTACTTTATTCCAGCCGAAATCAGGAATTTAAGAAAGGAGCTAAAATAAACAGTAAAACAACTCCCAAAACAAAAAGATGATGCCATTACTAGAAAGTGTTTATGTGATTTTTTCACATTATTAGCATTTCTGTGCTCTGTATTAATTATTGGCTATGTACTTAATCAGAAAACCAAGAATGTGTGAATGGTTAGTTACTATTTCATATTATGAAACTTTGACATAATTACCAATATCACAGTGATTTATAGAGTGGGTATTATTTTTTAATACTATCATAAAAAAATATAGCCACTTCAGAGATAGAATGAGCCAGAGCTGAACTTTTGTCTTATCTTGCCCTTTTTGTCTAGATCCCACTGTTTGCCTAGAATTATTCAAAAACAATGAAAATAAAGTTTCTGTCACAAAATCACCAAAGAAGGCACAGCCCAGAAGAGATGATCACTTTGAAGGTATGGTTTAATCATAGATACATAGGTAAAAAAGGTAAAGATGGAGTATGGGATTGTTGAATCACCGTATCATACACCTGGAACTAATATAGTACGTTAAGTAACTAGAATTGAAAGAAAAAGTTTAAAAAATAAATCAATAAAAGAATTTGTAGAAAAAAGATAAAGATGGAAAATTGTATCTCAAATAAAAATTTTAGGGATGCCTGGGTGGTTCAGTTGATTTAACATCCGATTCTTGATTTTGGCTCAGGTCATGATTTCATGGTTTGTAGGATCAAGCCCCACTGCACTGACAGCAAGGAGCCTGCGTGGGATTCTCTTTTTCTCCCTCTCTCTCTGCCCTGATAGTGCGGAACCTGATGCAGGGCTCAAACTCACGAACAGTGATATTATGACCTGACCCGAAACCAAGAGTCAGATGCTTAACCAACTGAGCCTCCCAGGCACCCCAATAAAATAAAAGTTTAATTCTCAGTAGTCCTAAAGTACATATATGAAATATTATATATAAGGTATAATTAAATAAAAGTCAAAATATGTCTCTTGGAGCTAAAATACTAATTTAGTGCATCGATTCGTTAGCATAGTAGTTTAGTATTTGTATCAGTGCTTACATAAATTTAAATTTCTTATATTTTTATGTGAAATCTTATAAAGCTATTTCATCAGTGTTACTAATTTTATTCAAATTTTACACTGACTGATATTAGCCAATATCAGTGGAAGTGAACCCATGTGGAAATGATATTCTAATATATTTACTTTACTGCCAATATACACAAATTGCATTAAATGTTATAAACTATGGAATTTTAAATATTTTACTATATTTGAAGCTTGCCCAACTGACTTTTGGGGTAAAGGATTTATACATCTAAATGGCAGATTATATTTCTGATTTCAGCATTTAGAAGAATTATGGACTTACATTATTGAACAGAAATATTTAAATATGTCAGAGAAGCCAACATGACTTACAATAAGTTTGCCATTGCTTTCTCTTTAATATTACAATATTCATAATTTTATCTATACTTTTGGATTATAATTTCTAATAGGAAAAATACATTTGAATGGAAGTGAACCACTTAGAATTTTTAATACTCTGTCTTCTATACATTTTAAATAAGTCTTAAAATTTATGCATTATTGGAGCACCTGGGTGGCTCAGTCGGTTGCGTCCATTTTTAGCTCAGGTCATGATCTTGTGGTTTGTGAGTTCAAGCCTCACATCAGGCTCTGTGCTGACAGCTCGGAACCTAGAGCCAGCTTCAAATTCTGTGTCTCCCTCTTTCTCTGCTCCTCCCCCACTTGTGCTGTCTGACTCCCTCTCTCAAAAGTAATTATTAAAAAAAATTATGTATTATTATAGCATATTGAAAATAGATATTTTGATTTACAGAAGAAAAATTTGATAAACCCCAAATGTATACTTTTCTTTAGATGCCTATTAAGTATGTAGCAGTGGAAGACATGGGGTCTAGAATTTTCTTTAGTAGTAAATATATACATAAGAAGATAGATAAAATAAGCATAGCAAATTATTGAATTTTTTTGGATCAGTAGATGATGGTATATGTAGGCTTGCTCTACCATTCAATTGTTTTTTAATATTAGAAATTTTCCTTAGAAAAACATTTTTAAAAATTCATGACCATTGAAGGTGTCAAAAACCAATATTTCAAAAAATACTTACCCATTAGTATTTTAACAAAATTAAAATATGTTTTCAATATAAAATAGGGCTTGGGTTTTAATTAGTTAATTTCCTTATTACAGTCTTAATTTCACCATTTCACTGTGAAAGAAAGAGATGAAATTCTGCTAAAATCAATAACAATACCACAGCTATTACCTGTTAAATAGAAGCATTGTTACTTTAGAAAGGCAATGCCTAGTGAGAAAGATATTGGACATTTTTGCCCTTTAAATTAGCATACATCTCACAATCAAAAGAGAGAAATCTATCCCAGCCTGTTCTATAGGTCGCATTATCTTGTTCTGTGAAGTGTGAAGGTATGTTACCAGCTAGAATAGTGTGTGTAAATATACCATATATATATATAATATATGGTATATTTATAGATTTGTGTATTAATATAAAATATGCTAGGAATAGTTCAAATACTGACAGAAATAAAGTGGACTATAGAACATAGAACATTTCTACCTATGCTTCATGATATGAAGTTATATGTTTTTGTTTACTTTCATCCATATGAAATGCATTTAATTACTTTTTTTTCTTTTTGCAACCTCAAATATATTTGTCATTTCATTAATTTCACTGAATGGTCATTATGTATTATGTGGGTACCAGATAATCTAGTGACTGACAGTTACTTTCAGCGTTGGTGTTCTTTTTTTGTTTTTTTGTTTTTGAAGGAATAGGCTTGGCAAAGACAGCTGTACATGGAAGAACCTTTTTTACCTAGTATGTTTATTTCTACCTTCTTTTAAGAGGAAAAGAATGAAGCAAAGGTAATTTGATCATTGCTGGCCAGGTTGAATCCCAAGGTGACTTTACCTGTCTCTCTGGCATCGCATGCTTCCTGGACTCACATTATTTCCTAACTTGCCATAAGGGCCAGTCGGTTTCCCCCTGAGTAGCCTGACTCACCCCAGCTTCCCAGTAGAGGGCACATTTTAAAATCAGGCCTTTTGAGATACAATTTCTATAATATAAAATGCACCAGATTTAAGAGTACAATTCAATGAATTTCAATACATTCACAATAACACAACTATCATCACAATCTCATTTTAGAGCATTGGAAGGACTTTTCCCTTAAAAATTTCAAATGAAATTAATAGTTGGGCATCTTACCCCCCCAAAAGTGAGGGAGATCAGAATTAAATCTCAGTGTAGGTTTAGATTGAATGTTCTATCTGAAACATTCTCTCAGCACAATGGCATCGCAGCACTGTCTTATAATTTCCTTGGTTTTGTTGAGATTAGATGATAGTATTATTTGATGATTTCTCCCTATAATTCCCATTTATAATAACACTGTGTGATTTTTTTAATTTTAAGTTTAAAAAATATTTTCTTCTCCACTTTGCAATATTATCTGTGGGGTATTTCCATGATTTCTCTTATAAATTATACTAAAATTATTTAGCTATTATTGCTGCTTTTTTCTGAATGTCACTAATCGGACAGAGAGGGTGGTACATATCCTCTATTAGGCAAAAGAATACACTTAAATTTGAGGAATATTTGATGAAATATCAAATAATATTAAGTGATATAAGGTAAAGAACTATTCCCTTTTAATAGACCATGTTTTACAAAGTATCTTTCTATTTTGCAATAACATGAAATATTGACAATTTTTGTCTAGCTGCCAGATTTACAGCTGTAACCTTTTGAAGGCTGAGGGACTTTTGACCACACCTGGTCCCAGGGTAACCTCATACATGTGCAGTATGTTAGGTATCAATCAGTTATTCCTGTGAGACAAAGCTAAGAGTCTGAGGACTTTACAGATTCAACATTGGTTTACTTGATTGACTTGTTTATTTATTTATAATTTATTTAATGTTGGATTACTGTTTTCCTTTACCCTAGGTCACCCATAATCCCTACTTAGGCTTCAATATCTGATCTTGCCTTAGACTTTGAAACACTTTCTTGATTATTACCTCAGAGATCTCCTACCAAGTTTCCTTTTTTATGGTAAAATGCTCAGTGTAGCATCCTGACATCACTCTTCCATAGCTATCACTGGTATAAAAAGAAGCCTAGCTTAATAAATGTAAGTCTAGATTCCAGAGTTAGTCTAACACTAACTGCCTGAATGGAACTGAATCTTGATTCCACCATTTATTGACTGTGTGGCCTTGAGGACATTATTTAACTTCCCTGTTTAGAATTATTTTTCACATGTAAAATTGGATACTAATAGTACCTAGTTGTTGGGGATTACATGAGATCCTCCTTGTAAAATGCTTGAAATACACAGTATAAATATATAGTTAAGTCCTCAAAACTTGTAACCATTTGCAATAGTCATTTTAAAAGTACAGCTTTATTCTTTTTTTCTCTTGCTTGCAATTGGTAGTATTTATTGTATTTCTTGCTAGGTAGGTACTGTGCCAAGAGTTTTACTTAAATTCTCTGATTCAATCTTCAAAAACTCTGAAGAATGTATTATAACTGGCAACATTTTACAGATGAGGGAACTGGTTTTGAGAGTTTGATAGGTGATTTGCCCAAGATCCTACAGAGAGTAAGTGACTGAACAGAAATGGAGATAATTTCTTTATGAAAACAATGCTAGCAAAAATCAAACAAAATGCAGACACTGAAGAGCAAAGGTTCTTGGATAATGCTGAAATGTATATACAACCTTAGAATCAAAGTATTTAAGAAAAAAAATAAAGACTAATGATTAAGTTAGGCAAAACTCTGGGAAAGTAATAGCCAATTTTGTTCTTTCTCATAGCTTGCATTAATATAAATTAAGAAACAGTTTAGTACCAACATGGTGATAAATGTCTAATTTGTGCCATGTAATTAACTCCTACCTCATCTAATATTATTAATATTATCATGATTATCTAACATTATTAGGGACCGTATCTGTTAGACTCTAAAAGTGACCATATTTTTAATCACCTATTTTAATTTTCAGATAGATGAGAACATCACACAGCCCAAAAGTAAACACTCTACTTTTGCTTCATTTTTTCTTATTATTATTTATTCACAAATTAAGTGACATTCTTGCCCTAATCTGCTCAAATTTTAAAATTTGCTACTTCTAAACCAATGCCAAATTCAGACTTTTGGCTTTAGCCAAGGAAGGAAGCTAGACAAGCCAGGAAAACAATTGGATCTGGCCCAACAACCTTCTCAGAGAGGCAAGTTTTGTCTTCGTTCCTCCATTCCCTGGGACATTTTACTTGATTTTAATGTCAGGTTTTCTTAATTCCCAGTCTGGTGCTGTCATCACTAGCATGCTTTCTATTTCTCCTCTTATAAAACTGAAGATTTACACACACCATATGTCCTTTTACATCATAGATGTTCAAATATTTTTGTACTAAATTTTTGAGCATTGAAGACATTAAAAGACCTTCAACTTCTATAATTTTTACTTCAGAGCATTTCTAGCCAAACCATCTTCCTTTGTGGTATTTTTTATTGTATGATTACAAGCATTTTCTCTTCTAGCTTTCTTCCTTTTAATACCAGCTTAAGGCAGAGTCACATTATGTAGATTGTTTTAAAGTACGTCTTGTATTTCTGTAGTTGTATAGAGTACTTGCTATTAATGCCAATGTGATTAGGTATTAAGAGCTGGGAGAATAATTGCAAGCAACCAAAGAATACCTGATGTCATGCTGTAAAGAAGAGATGTTTGCAATCTTATTTCTACTGAGCAAGACTCAATATTAGTCAAAATAAACAAGGATCTGAATATTCATAAAATGTGCTCTGTCCATCAGTATCTCAGTTTGCAACAATGACTCTACTTCAAATTACTATTTTCTTACTAAATGTTAAGCTACATGTATCTCCTTGGTATTCACAGCCTTTAGGATAACACCTAATGCATAATGGATGCTTCATAAACTTTTTTAGTGAAGAAAAACACAAAGGACCATACCCTTAAATAACTTCAAATGTAGATGGAGCTACATGATGCTTGTATAACATCTTTGAATATGCTGTTTCCTTTGATGAACTGGACTCACTGTCCTATGCGTTGAAGGAAATCTCTTCACTTGGCTAATTCTTGTCACCTCAGGCATTAATCCCTTAAGAAAATTTTTCAATTCTAGCTTACAACATTCCCACAATAACCAGAATAAACTTTTATCTACCATATGATATAATTAATATAATATAATATAATATATATAATTATGATATGATATTATATGATAATAGTCTCTTTACTCTTGCTTGTTGCTCACTACTTGTACAGGCATTGTTCTATGTGCTTTACCTATAACATAATGAAATCCTTACCACAGCATTTTGAAACAGGAAACAAAACTTCATTCATATTAGAAAAGTGAAAATTTGCCTGTACCTACAAAGAATTAAAAATCAACTAGCAAAATCTTGTCTAACTTTTGTATGAATGTTTTTATTTTTCAACCTGACTAATAGAAAAGGATCTGGGGAAAGAGTCAATAGAAATTGGAAAGTAAGTGGGAAGCTCAACTTTAAAGAATATTGAAGGTCAGGTGCTGTATTTTAACCTCCTTTGTAGAATTTAATATGATGCATTTTATATAACTTCAAGTATTTAAAATCTTCCCATGATCTCTCATTGCTCTTAGAACAAAAGCTATCGTTCATATCATGGCCCACCTGACTGTAAATGTCAGAACCCTTTTCAGTTCCTCAAATATGATAAGAAATTTTTTACTTTGAGGCTTTTATACGTCATTGTTTTGCCTGGAAACTCTGCCCTCCACACTTCACACAATGACCCTCTCATTGTTTAGTTTGTGTCTCCGGTCCCATGAGAGGGCTTTCTCTTACAACACTACCTTAGTAAATTTTTCCTCTCTACCTACTAACTCTCTCACCCAACACCCGCTCCATTCATTACATTTATCTGCTATTGTCCTATTTAAATTGTTAAAATTTAACTTAAATGTTGTGTTTCCACTAATAGAATGTAAGCTCTACCAAGGGAGAACCATGTCGCGAAGATCTTATTTAGCTATATCCTCAGCACTTAGAATAGAGCCAGATATATAGTTGGCACTCAATAATATTTGAATAAGAAAGAAAAATATGTGTAAGCGACATAATTAAAACTCCCTAAATATATTTTAGACAGTATCATGGTATTTTTTAATATAAGGTTCAGAATCAATTTAACTTTCTACAGAAAAAAAATGTGATTAGGAATTCAGTCCAGTAGAGCATGAAGCAAACTGTAAATTTTAAAAAAAATTATCTGTGGAGGGCACCTGGGTGGCTTAGTCGGTTAAGCGTCTGACTTCAGCTCAGGGCATGATCTCGATCTAGTGGTTCGTGAGTTTGAGGGTTGCCTTGGGCCTTGTGCTGATGCCCAGAGCCTGGAACCTGCTTTGGATTCTGTGTCGCCTTCTCTCTCTGCCCCTCCCCCTCTCATGCTTTGTCTCTCTCTGTCTCAAAAATGAATAAACATTTAAAAAAATAAAAAAAATATCTGTGGATAAGGGGGATTCAGGAAATGGTAATCCCAAGTTTGAAAAAAGCTGATTAAACTCTTCCTTAACCACATTAGTTATAAAGAGTTTGTATTTTCTACTTTCCCCCAAATTCAGCCAAAATAGAATATTTATTATATATTTTATAGTGTGTATATATACCTTATGTACAGATGATTTACATATACATATATACTTTATATGTATTTTTTTGTGTGTATATGTATATATGGTGTGTATATGATTTAAAAATGGGAAAGGATTTCAGACCTCTTAAGGTTTTTTAAATAAACCATGTTATGTAGACTATGAGATGTTAGTTTATTTTCCATTAAAAAATACAAGAGGACTTCTACTTCTGGTAAGAGAAGACTATGTAATTCAAACCAACCCTCCTGCAGAGAACAACTTTAAAAGCTGGAAAAGTTATTTTTAAGAATGTAATTGAAGTCATTAGAGAACTAACAAGTAAGCAAAGAATTATGAGTCAAGAAGAAAATACAAAGATGTGAGAAGCTAAGCGAAGCATTTGATAATGTCACTAGTCTAGGTGCATTGCAAATAGACTTTCTAGTAGCCTTTTGCCAGAAACAAACATAAAACATCTCCAGAAATAGATAACATCCCAAACTTCAAATTATCTCTACATTTTTTCCTATGCAGTGTTTGGTGCGCGCGCGCACACACACACACACACACACACACACACACACACACACACACAAAGGCATAGAAAGAGATGAGACAACATTGAACACCAGGAGAAACAATGGATACACATAGAGCCAACAAGATTTCAGATAATGGAGATTTTTAAAGAAATATACATAATAACTTTAGGGATATAGAAGAAATTGAGGATTTCAACAGATACTGAACTTATAAAAATATCCAAAAGAAAAGTATAACTTAAAAAACTGAAATTAAGAACTCAATGGATAGATTTAACTACAGGTTAATCAAAACTGAGGAGAGATGGGAAAATAGGTCTGAAAGAAATATCTAGGGGCACCTGGGTGGCTCAGTCATTTGAGTGTCTGACTTCAGCTCAGGTCATGATCTCACGGCTTGTGGGTTCAATCTCCGCATCAGGCTCTGTGCTGACTGACAGCTCAGAGCCTGAAGCCTGCTTCAGATTCTGTGTCTCCCTCTTTCTCTCAGCCCCTACCCATCTTGTGCTCTCTTGCTGTCTCTCTCTGTCTCAAAAATAATAAACATTTTTTTTAAAAATCTAAATTGAAGCATGAAATGAAAGAGAATCAAAAATACAGGAAAGAGATCAGACATGCAAGATTCAGCAAAAATGTCTCACACACATGTAATTACAGTCCAAGAAGTGGTGAGAGAGAGTGTCATAAAAGTAATGTTTGAAAAGTTAATGGTTGAGAATTTACTAAAAGTGAGGAAAACTTCAAGTTGTAGATTTAAGAAACTCCATGAACCATAAACCATAAAACATATACATTCAAAGAAAACTACACTGCAGCATATCATAGTAAAATTGCTAAAAAAGAGAGAGAAAGAAAAAAAAAGAAAAAAAGAGATAACTTTTCTTTAAAGAGACAGAGAAAAAAAAAGTTTGTTATCTTCAAAGGACCAGTAATAATAAATAATGAAGCTGGCTTCTGAATAGAAATGATGAAATCCAGAAGACAATTGTTATATATTATGCCACCCCCAAATTCACAGGTTGAAAGACCCAACCCTCTCATTATATTTGGAGATAAAGCTTTTAAGGAGATAATTAAGGTTAAATGAGGTCGGGTGAGTGGGTCTCTAATCTAAGAGGACTGGTATACTTATCCAAAAAGAAAGAGACATCAGGAGTATATGCTCACAGAGAAAAGACCATGTGAGGACATAGTGAGAAGATGGCCATCTATAAGCCAAGGAAAGAGGCGTCTGAGGAACTAAACTTTTAGCACTTCCATCTTAGACCTCTAGCCCCCAGAACTATAAGAAAATAAATTTCTGTTCTTAAAACATCCAGTCTGTGGTATTTTGTTATGGCAGCCCAAGCTGACTAATGCACAATGTAATGATATCTTCAAAGTACTAGAAGAAAATAAGTTCCAGTGTGAAAGTCTATACCCAGCAAAACTTTCATCTTCAAAAATGAAAAACAAGGCACTCATGCCATCCAGCTCCCCATCTGCTGCTTCTCTGTACAGTCACGAGGAATAAGGAGGAGAACACCTGGATTCCTGAGCTAACCTTCACGAAGAAAATGGGGAAAGATAGTGGGTTCTGAGATAAGAAGTCCATGGCAACCTTTTTTTTTTCTCCTTATCTTTGTTGTCCCTTGCTCCTTGAAAACAAAATCTCTCTGCCCATCTGTATTAGATGCCCACCTATTGCTATATAGGAAAATTTCTGTCCTTTGAGATAGCCAATAATCCTGTCAAGGTTTCAGAGAATTATTACAATACCTTAGAAAGTTCATCATAGAGAGCATTAGTCTTCTATCTGAAGAAGGCTACATAAGATAACAAAGTAACAACTGTTTTGCACTGAGAAGTCAGGTTTGAATCTCATGTAGATACTCACTAGCTGTGGACTCATGCCTTTTGTTTTCTCATCTGTAACTGAGAACACCAGTCTTTACTTCTCATGATATTTTAAAAATTAAATGTCAATCTAAGACTTCCTAGCTAAAGATAATTGATCTGGAAACCCTCACTAAAACTTCAGGGTAGATATTTTTTAAGACACATACTAACAAATATAGGAAAGGGGAAACAGTAATATAATTTTATAGACTAGAAAACATACATATATTACTAACAGTGAGAAAGCAAAAGGTTAAACTAGCAATGAAATATGAGAACTATTTCAAACTCAGAATTTCAGGATGATGGTATTAGGCCCAGTGGAAGTAATGTGAAGAGATCTGGATTACCTGTACAAAATTTTTGAACTTAATTTTTTTTAATAGGATAAAACAGAATCTGTGACTCAGGAAATCCTTGCTTGACACCTCGCTAAAACTAAGAAGAGTAGATGTAGGTATATGTTAAATGCTAAATTCCCAACCCCTTCCCCTGTTCAGCTCCCAGAATTCTGATAATCATGTTTTTTGGTCCAGATGGGCATAGCAAAATACCATAGACTAGGTGGCTTAAAACCCAGAAATTTATTTCTCACAGTTCCAGAGGCTGGGAAGGTCAAAATCAAAATACCAGCTAACATAGTTCCTAGTGAGAGCTCTCTTTCTGGCTTATGCATGGCCACTTTCTTACTATCTATGCACATGGCTTCCCCTTGGTTCATGCATGTGGAGAGAAGAGATCTCTCCGTTCCTCTTCTTACAGGGCCACTAATTCCATCATGAGGGCCCCATCCTCATAACCTAATCTAACCCTAATTCCAAATGCCATCACATTGAGAGTTAAGATTTCAACACAGGAATTTTGGGGAAACATAAGCATTAATTCCATAGCACCATGCCTTTAACCTCCAGAAAAGAGATGATAAGAGTGTTTCTGATTATTCTTATCAGTCCAAGAGGAAACATTTAAATATTGACATCAGGTATTTCCAATACAGGACTCTGGTAAGTCATCTTAAGGTGAAGCTCTCAGAAAAGGCCTCATTCACTGGTGCAGAGTTTCCTATCAACCTTACAGACCCCCTGCTCTAAAATAGAAGCACACAAAGGAGGATCTGAAGCAAATTTAAACATGAAATATAGAGAAAAAAACCTAACAAATGTAATAGTCAATTTAAATAAACACTGTACCAGGTGAACAGACACTACCAGGTGAAAAGATTCTTCAAATATACAATGAATATTGTCATTGATATAAAATTGCATCCATGAAATAAGAATGAGATGCTATAATAAGAAAGAGAGGTCAGAAAACCAAAAATATCATTCTGAAAACAAAAACTTGGTATCAGAAATGAAAACTTGGCAAAAGATTAGAAGATAGTGTTAGAAGATAGTGTTAAAGAAATTTCCCAGAAATTGGAACAAAATTACAAAGTGATATGAAATATGAGAGGAAACATAGAAAAGAGACTTATTCCAGGAGGTCCAACCCTTGATAAATAATAGGAGATCCAAAAAGAGAGAAAATTCAATAACAAATAGATTGAAAGAAATGATCAGAAAAAAAAGCATTCCAAAAACTCCCAAATTAAAGGATACCAGTTTCTAGATCAAGAGAACCCATTGAATGTCAGGAAAATTAATGTAAATAAACCCATCTTTATGGCATATCTGCAAAAAATGTCATAAATCTAGGGACGAATGTAAGAGCCTGAAAGTCCTCCAGAAAGAAAAACAGGTCACATGCAATGCATCAGTTATCTAAAAGCATTGGATTCCCAGCATTAATTCCAGAGTCCAGAAGATAATTCAACATTCTTGGAAAAAGTTATTTCCAACCTAGAATTCTGTAAACATAGAAACTATTAATAAAATTTTAAACTATAAAACATGCCAAATCTTAGGTTATCTCCCTTGAAACTTGCTCAGCAAGTACTGGAGGAACTACTCAAAAATAAAGAAGTCAACCATGGAAAAGGCATACATGAGATCTCGCAAGGAAAGAGACAAAGGAATATTTATGGTGATGGTGAGGAGAGATCCAAGGTTGCATGGGCTTAGAGATTAAATACTTCACAATGACAGAAAACATCATGAGCAATTTCTCTGAGGAAAAAAAAATATTCCTGATTGTTGTATGTGCTCAAACATAAAGGAGGTATATTCTGTAAGAAAAGAGTTTTGGGGTGACCTGTGGATATGTGTATAAAATACTAACACATGAACATATAGTAGATGAAGCCTTTTACTGGAGAATTTGGAAACTAATGAACTAACATACATAGAAAGCTAGCCTAATGTAAAAAATGAGATAACTAAATGTGAGAAAATAAAAAAGTTGTACAAGGCATGAAATGTTATCTGCAACTGCTGTGCTGGTTTTTCTCAGAGCAGCTGTGTATTTTGAATTCAAATGAACACTTAAATTGATGAAACACAATAGGAAGCATACAACACTAAATTTACTCAGCTTTAAGGAAGGACAAAGGAGAGGAAACCACAAAGCATGCTTAGTATAGAGAGGACATTGTGATACCTGGGCAGAGCATCTGGTGTGTTCCAGTCCTTCTTCACTTAGGAAACACGGGGGCATGAGAGATGAGGCTGTAAGTGTGTGGACAACTTCAGTTAAAGGAAGCCATCAGCTCTGGGGATCCCAGGAGCTTTTTATAATCATTTAGTCATGTAGTCTTCTCAACTAGTAACCCAGTCTACTTAGGGGTATATATTTAGCTCCCATTCTCTGGTTCAGTTGCATTTCATTCATCCTGCTTGCTTATTGCTTAAGATTCAATCTCAACAATGAGGTAAAAGCACTTAGTCTGATACAGCTGAATTCTCATTGATCTTACATGTGGTATAGATTAAATTCTAACAGTTTTTTGACCCGAGGATCAAATCCTCATACCTTCCTGCAGCTGGAGGAAAACCATAGAACAAGCTATTAACCCTTCTTTTTCAGTACCTTATATGGCTGAGTGGTAAACAATACTTACATGTCATAAAAAGATAAACACTGAGTCATGGTGTAACCAAAAATTATGGTCTTTTTTAGGAACTTGGAAGAAGAGGTATATATGTGTATGGTAGAGATGTTGTAAAAGGGCTAAATCTTTATACTGTGAAGTCAATAGGTAATATAGATATATAAAAATAAGGACATCAAGATACATTCAGACCAATAGTAGAAGAAATGACTAATGGATGAATATGGTTGCCTTTAAGAGTATAAATTGGGGATAGGGAGGGGCAGAACTGAGGATAACCATTTTCCATTCATAAAGACATGCCATCTATAACCTTGATGCTTTTTTTAAATGATTACATGAGATATTTTTTGAATCATCCATTAAAGGGTCTTGGTTTTAATGAACAGATAATAAATGAAAACATATTAAGGTAAAACAAGAATTTTATAACAAGCAAAGCAGAATTCTTCATCAATAGACCAAATCTAAGATAAATACTAACTGGTATTCTTGAGACAAAAGGAAAAAGATTCCAGATGAGATCTTGGCGATACAAGAAGTTATAAAGAACAAAGAAGGATGGATATGTAGGTAAATCCCAATGAACTTAGACCAAGAGATCTAATAATGATAGCAATTTCTGGTGAATTTTACATATTTATAGATGGGTAACAACATTTTTGCATTGTTTTTCATAACTCCGCATCAAATCATTTGCCTAGTTTTTTTTCTTTAATGAGTCTTAAATTCATCTGATTCTATTTTTGCTTTCTCCACCCCAACAGAAACACATACACTAGGAATTATATAGAACTGAATTTGGATCCCAGCCCAAACCTATGTAATTTTGGTGAATTAACCTTTCTATACTAAATTTTCTCATTAATTAATTGGATCAAATAATATATACCACATAAGTCATAGGGTAAATTGAATAAAAATGTTTAGAAGATATTAGAATGATCTAGCCTTTAAATGTGGGAACTAAGACTTAATTCCTTACATTCCCTATTTAATCTACCATCACATCTTTATTGACTATCCACCATGAGCTTGGCATTGTGCAAGAAGATGAAGATAGGGTGGTGAATGAAATAAACACAGACCATGGGTAATAGAGTTCACTATCTGGTTGAAGTGGGAGCTGGGAGTATTTATAAAAACTCATGTAAGTATATAATGACACAAATGAATAAAATTCTATGGAGGAAAAGTAAAGGGAGTTCATTATGAATCTAGCCCAATCAGATAGGGGAAGAAGTGACACTGAATTTGAAGTTCAAGAAGCAGCAACTAGGCAAAGGGGGAAGTTGTATATAACAAGTGTGTGGGCCTGTTGAAAGACTTTGAAGGCAAGGATAGCCTACACCATTCAAGGAATTGAAAGAAGGCTGGTATGGCCAGAGATGAAGTTGGCAGGGAACAGAGCAATTTTAGTCCATTACTTTTGGTCCATGTTGAAGAATTGACCTTCGGTATTACAAGAACAACAGTCAATGTAAGCAAAAGATGAAATGGTCCGATTTGTTCTTCAAGTTGCGGTTGTGGAACATGTGTTGTAGAGAACAGTTAGAAAGGAAATAAGAGTGAACATAAGACCAGATTGAAGGTCACTGCAGTAGTCTAGCGTGGAGATGGTGGCTTAGACCAGGGGAAACACAGTAGACATGGAGGGATAAGGGGAAAAAGCAAAGAAATCGTGGCCACAGGGTATGAGTATATTTCACTTGCTCTCACCCATTGAATGAGAACAATAATACCTATCCCATAGAATAGTTGTGGGGAATGAAGTCACTGCTGAGCATAGTGCTCAGTATGTGGCAGCAGTCGTTATTTTTATTTCCAGTAGCAGTTACAAAGATCACTGTAACCTGCTCTTTCTTAGTAAATGGTTTCCCACTTCCTTCCCAAAGCTAAAATTTTCCTCCTTGCTTTGGATGTTATTCTGCCTGATGCCGTGATACTCTGCATGTTTAGTTATCTCCTGTCTTTTGTTTCTTGGCTTTCCTAAAATCAACCTATGAGGAAGCTACAGGTCTGCCATTGAACATGTGATGCTCCTTTTCAAGCTGTTACCCTTCAAGCTACGTCTCTCTCTCTCTCTCTCTCTCTCTCTCTCTCTCTCTCTTTTTCTTAGCAACCCACTTAGGCAGTCTAATCAGGGCCTTTGTTCCCCACCTTCTAATCATTCTGCATTTTTTATTTCTTCAGTAAGCGTCTTTGAGCTTCTGTTTTCTTTCATTGTACCTGAGACTGGAGGCACAAGTAAAAATCAGTTCCTGCTTCAGAGGCTCAGCCTACTGAGAGACAAACTAATAAGCTGAAACTGAGCATGTCATGTACAATACATTTGTAAAGTTATGCAGACTGTACACTCTGGTCACATCTACATCATTCTCTTCAAACTGTATTCATTACAGTAATCAGCGTTTACCTCTTAATTGCTAAACTCAGGAATCTCTTTTCTGCCCTCATTCTACTTTCCCTTTCTTCAGGAATTTCTC
Source organism: Lynx canadensis (assembly GCF_007474595.2). Classification (NCBI taxonomy): domain Eukaryota; kingdom Metazoa; phylum Chordata; class Mammalia; order Carnivora; family Felidae; genus Lynx; species Lynx canadensis. The sequence goes on from NC_044309.1 coordinate 107,216,663, forward strand.
TACCTAGAATTTCTCTTCTCCCTTTTTATGTTCATCCCGCTCTCTTGAATCTCCTGTTTATCTGGTCACTCTTTTTTAGTTGTCTTCTGTGCCTGTTTCTGTGTCTTAAATATCAATATCCCATGGAATTTTGTCTCTGATCTTAGTATATTCAATCCACATATTTATTTACTCATATAGCCAATGTTTACTTGGCCAGATATTATACTTCGATATACATATGCAAAAGCAAACATCGTGGAAGTACAAATCATACCTATTCCACTGGCATCATGAAAATATCAAGATATAATGCCTAATCCTCTCACATACTGTATGTTTAGAGGCAAAGATAACGAAATGTCTATCTCCATCCTTCCCCTTTTGATTTGTCTAGGCACTTCAAACCCAGTAGGTTTAACATGAAGTGTATTTCTTCCACTCTCTCTACCTGTTTGATACTTTCTTTCCATCTGTTAGTAGTATCATTAGGTATTCACTCAACCTAGAAAACTCAAGAATAATCTTAATTCTGTTCTCCTCCTTACTCACTGAATATAAGCACCACCTCACATCAGCCAATGCCTGCAATGTCTCTTACTTTGAAATACTGTAATAGCCTGCTTTGTAGTATCTGCACTTTGTTCAGTGTTGTAAATGCTGTCATCTATGTTTGCACTGCAATGTCTTTCTAAACTATAATTCTGCATATAGCATAACCCATCTTAAAATCTTGTAATGCCTTTGTTTCCTCTAGAATGAATTCCAAAGTCTTAAGCATACAGTGAGCTTTACATACATTTCCCAGCCTACCTTTCCATTACTACCTTGTAGCATCTCCCCACTCCCTGAAATATCCTCTAACCATATTGAACTTTGTATACTATATCTATATGATATATCTCTAATGCTTATTCTTACCTTTCTAGTTTCAGACTTTTGCTTATCCTTCATGACTCAGATAAATGTCATTTCATCTGTACATGATTCCTAATACCACCTCCCATAGGCCTTTGCCTATGTTTCTTTAATATTGTCCTATAACTATATGTTTTTATCTATTTCCTCCCCTGGCTATAAATCTTTCCAAGGTCATGGATCCAGTCTTAGTCATATTTCTGTTTCCTCCGATCCCCAAAGCCTAGCCTAACAGTATTAGATTCATCTATACTAGGCACTCAATAAGTATTTGTTGAATTAATAAACAGTTCTGACTTAAAAAAAATATCTTTGGATTCTCAGAAACACTCTTCCTGCCAATTGGTATTACTCAAAGTCAGATATTGGCCTGTTCCCAACTTAAACTTACAACTCATTCAGTGTTCACATTCAAGCTTTAGGTCCCACTGTCTCAGCCACCCTTTGGGTCTATTTAGCAAACTTTGGAATTCATTTAATCATTTCCTACTTAAGCCTCACCAGCTGTGAGGGTTTGGATCTTGAATAATTTCATCATTATGAACAGCATCCCTTCGTTTTAAAGCTTCCTAGTTTTTTAAACATTTTTTTGGAAGGATAGAGATGAGTAATATATTGAAGTCAAGGTATGTTTTTGTGTTTCTAGAAAACTAAATATTTTCTATTTTCCATTGAGATTTTAGAGTAGTTTAATAGACTCGGGAGACCCCATGTGTTTCCCCCAAAGCTTCACTACCTTCTCCAAGATTTTTCAAAATCATTATTTTAATTATAAAATGATACTCAACCTAATGGGTAAGAGAGTAAGGTATGGAGCTGACTGCCTAGGTTTAAATCCCAACTCCACCCCTTGCTAGAGGTATGACTTTGTCATACACTAACCTTTCTGTATGTCTTTCCACATTGATGAAATTGGCATAATGATGTGAAATAATGCACAGGTCTCAGGGTCAAGTAAATTGATCAGTACATATGAAATGCTGGGAATAGTACCTAATGCATAGCAAGCTCAATACATTTTCACCATTGCTATTATCAGGAACGGTAGCCATTTTCAATGAAATTTGTACAATTTAGAATTCGATTATAGTAACTGGATACATTTTGAAACATTATACTTTAAAATATGACGTATGTGTGTAGGAGAAATTTATTACTCTGTTTTGCTGATAATTTTTACATGGAAAGGGATTTTCCAGATGAAGGTAAATGCATATACTTGAATGAATAGACAAGATACTGATTGTGGTCAGTGATTCATTCTATTCTGAATTTTAGCTGGACAAATTTGACAGGCAGCCTTAATCCAGACTTTTAAAAGTGATGTCAGTCAATCAATCAGTCACACTTCTGGCATTAACCTCCCACCCCCAATGTATATGCAATCTCTTGTCATTTCTTTTCTTCACTCTGTATAAGGTCTTGAACTTAGGTAGCCCATTGAAGCATGAATTAAAGAAGAAAACTGATATCTTTAAACATTCCAGTAATAAATCTAATTACAAAAATTAACTTAGTTTTTATCCCCCACTTAGAGATAAAATATTTTGATTCAGATATTGATATATGTTTTGTAAAGATAAAATTTATTTTGCAATTTTATTCAAGAATAGAAGAAACTAACACTTTCAGAATTGCTGAACAAGGGAAGTGAATTGATTTTCTATAATTCTTGTGATTCTAAGATTTATGATTTTTAATAGTTTTGAGGTATTATCAATATTATATAGAAATAAAATTATCCCTTGAAGCTTTCCAAAATATATCCTGTGTTTTTTTTGCATCTGTGAGATTTCCCTATTTAAAGAGAAAAGATTATATCAAGTACTATTTACAAATTAATTAAGTGAGTTACTATCACAAGTAATATTTAGTCTTAATTTTAAGAAATTAAAACCTATTTACCATGGAACCATCATATAATCATCACCCAAATGCTGAGCTCAAAGTTTATATCAGGGTCAAAGTTGCTGGTCACTCAGAATTGCCACTTGTAAATGACATGCTTGTGTTTAAATGGAATTATTTGTTTGTGCTGGTGTATACCTTGAAGTTGCTTTCCAATTTCATGTTGCGCTTGCTTCCATTATCATGTATCTGTACATGGGCATATATACAAACATCCATCTGATAAACAGAGTTCTTATTTTTGGTATGCAATGTTAAATTGGAATCTATACATGCTTCCTTAAATTTGCTTGTCTTAACAGATACTATATCCCTTAAATCTAACTTTATGTGTTTTTTTTCTTTGATATATTTCTGTTAATTTTAGGAGCATAAATGTTTTAAGTATATTAATTATGTAAGCTTTTTCTCTTGCTGTATGTATGTGTTAATTTATACATTTGAATATTTCAGTATTTAAAATATGTAACTTGAATGTTCATAGTAAAAATGCCATGCATTTGGAGCCTTAGATCTAAGAGATTTGAATGTGTTCTCCAAAATATCTATAAAAATCTTACCCATCTGCACCGTTTCTTCGAAGAGGAAAAATGTTCTTGTTTAAAAAATACTAATAGTCATCTCCAAAATAAGTGGTCCAATCATCTCTGAGTTTAAAATGTTTTCCTTTGAGAAGTATGTAAAAACACCTGAATTATTTTCCTATAACTCATCTCACCCATAATAATAAGAAAATGTAGAAATAGAAACAATGACAGGGGTTGGTATATAAGAAGGAGAATAGAGGCTTTTATATTTTTTTATTTGACTATTAGCTAAAATTGTATGTGCCAAGATTTAGGTTAGTTGAAACCCCCTACAAAGGGGCTTATGGAAACAGTAACTGATCCTTCTAACATTGTGTTTTTTAATACACCACGAGAATGCACTTCCCCAAAAGTCTAAGATCCCTATCTTGGGATGTGATGAAATGCTTTTTAAAAATCTATAGTAGAGGAGAAACACCTTTCTTAAAATTTTAAATCATGTCTTTAACATGAGTTCTCACAATAGAGCCCGGCAGACTGAAATATTTTCTCATTTTTTAAGGGAATTAATGGCTCTCCACCAGCCCTTTAACATGTAAAATGAGTAAGTTACTTGTGTCCAGTACATCCAAAAAAGAGCCAGGATAAAATAAACATAAGGGGTTGGATATCTTGGAAAAAATCTGTCATGGGTTTGGGTTAATCATCTCCAGAAGAAATTCAACTTGATGCCTGAAATGTAAGACTTCTTGGAGAAAGCAGAAAGGCCTGAGGCAGTGTTGATCTGAAGGAGTGCTCTCCATGGGTCAGAGCTGCTCTGCTGGCAGAGTGCAAACCCAGTTCACAACCGAGGCCTCTGAAAAGTTGTAAAAGACTGCAGGGGCCTTCCAGTGCACGCACTCCAGCTTTGGTTACATAGTTTTAATAGCCCAGTTTCTTATTATAAAATAAAACTTAAAAATAAAATCTGTGCCTAATTTTCCAACTTTCTGTCTGTCAGTGATAGGATTGCTTCCTTTAACATTTGTGGAAGAAAACATCGACTTTAGTGATCACTTTAGTGATCATATATAAAAGTTATATAAATACGGAATACCTTTATTTGGTGCAATTTTCATAATGTTCTATTCTTGGGCACCCAAACACTGGGAAAGTGAGTTTTTCAAGTGATACTTTGGCTTAATTCTCTTCTACCACTTTTCATCCATTTTTAAAATATAGTTTTTCCAGCCACAAACTCCTCTTCTCTCCTAAAATCCCTAATACTACATGCCTTGGAAGCTGTGCAAAATGATAACTTGGATTTCCAATAATGATCATGGACTTCAGGGAAACTGATCTAGTGCTAAATGACTCAGATCCAGTATTCACTCATTTTGCACCAACTTCCTCTTATTTTGCCCATTTCCATCATCAGAGATAGACTGTATTCACTTGAAATAATATCAGGTGAATATAAAAAAAAACAGAAGACCTATCACAGGCTTCACTTAATCATTATTATACCGGAATAACTACACAATTTTATCCTGTGTGATAGTAAAATCTGCTGCAAACTTATATGGCAAGTTTTAAGTGTACTTCAAAAGATATGTAACATAGAGGAATAGCGTTTATGTTCCCTTTGCTTTTACCCCCAGTTATATAGCACCCTACTGCCCAGAGACTTATATTATCCCTAGACTTAGATGTTAAGTAAAATATCTATGCATATTATGCATATCCTAAAGACTGTTCCTTTTTTGCAGATGTATAAGGCTGTTCATGTGCACTCTTATACTCATAATCTTTCTGTTTATACTCTGTAGATTTTTCTTAAAATTGCTGTAATCATATAGGCATAAGCTGACTAATTCCAGTAAAGAAACTTCAACCTTTTAACAACATAGGAGTCAATCATTTCAATGAATAGAGTTCTAAGTGCTGAAGCATTTCAAATCCTTTTTCATTTGACCACTCAGTGACCTGATAACTATTTCCTGTCCCTAAATAAGGTTGTGACCCAGGTCTTAGAGTGCGAAACTCAGATAATTTTAGAAACAAGTCAAATGCCATAGAACTAAAGAAATAGAAGACAGTTTGACTAAAATTATTCCTTTTAAAGTGGAATTATTTATCTTAAATATGAAAGAATCAAAATTAAATTTATTACCTTCTATTTGTTCATCACATTTAAAACTATCAAAATCATTGATTTTATTGCCCAATATGATGGAAAATCACCAGCTGTCTCTAAAAGATTATAGTATAATTTCTAATTTCTATTCCTTTAAGGTATTCATATTGTAAAATGAATAATTAAGTAAATAAAATACAAATAATAATATTTCAATAACTCACTGGAATAGTTTGAGAATGGTGATGTTACAAATTAACTCCAATTAGATGTGTATATATGTATGGGTGTGTGTGTGGATGAATGTAATCTTCTGTTTTCATTAGAGTTTAAAACTACAGAAAGAAGAAAATCATAAAAGAATAACAACAAAAAACTAAGTACATTTCAGAAAGTATGGCAGGAATGTTTCTACTCACCTATTTTAGCTGCTAAAATGCCTTTGGCAATTGAATTAGGGGAAGGAAGACTCTTACAAGTGCATTTTGCTGATCTGAAAATGTAATTGACTATAGTTTGTTTTGATAATTTTTTTTTTGCTTTTCCATAACTTGGATGTGAAATAAAATGTTATGAAATGTTAATTATTTTAATGAGGTCAAGAAGTGTTTCCTTATAATAACAGTTTTAATGTTTAACATACATTTGATACTTTTCCCCCTTGTATAGTTAATAAACTTATGAATTAAGAATATATTAGAACTAAACTTCAAAATATGATTTTTAGAAAGTAAATATTGGGAAAAGCCTCTGAAATTGACACTTAGTCTGAGCCATTTAAGCTGAGATTTACACTTTTCACAGGGATCACGCAATTTATCAGACAATTTAAATTGTAAGTTTTGATCTCACACATTCTAAAGAATCATGATAAATTAAGAAACTAGTGCTATAGAGCTGGTTAAATAGTAAGAAAACTATTATCTTAGACCGTGTTTAGAATATGATGTGCCATATTATTCTTAAGAAGCATGCTTTTCTATTGTTAATATACTAATTATACAGCCATGAAAAAACAGAATTTCACTCTTACTCAGTTGAATGTCGAACTATTGCCAATTTTAATCTTTCAGTTTTATAATTTGGATTATTGTATTTTTATTGAACCATGTCATGAAGTTGTGTATATGTATGTACACATTGTGTGGGTGTAATTTAAACTAACTATAAGAATTTTCAGGAGTGAAATATAAATTAATACAAAATAAATTCAAGCATCAAGCCCTTGCTTTTCTTGTTTCTTGGAATTTATATGAACAAAAGAGAGCCCAGGAATGTATGATTTTTCAGCATGATTTGTGGAAAATATGTAGAGAAGTAAAACTTATAGTAAAAACAATCTCCCAAGGATTTTTATTTAAATTAAGCAATAACTAAAATGGTAGCATAACTAAAGATATTTTAAACATTAAGTTAAATACATGGACTAAAATTAAAAATAAAATAAATTTGCAAGTGTGATTTGAGATTTCTTAAAATGTGGTGGTAATAATTCATAAACTCCAAATTGCTGTAAGGAAAATGTGAACTAATATTGTACATTATGTATCTCATATAAATACCTGAATGCAACTCTTTCCCATATATTTTATTTTCCATATTTGATTTAATTGCATGTTTTAGCTACTTATTTATAACTATACCTTTTGTTATATATTAATTACTTTTGTAAGTTTTGCAACTTTTATCCAAAATTACTATTCTGAATTGACTTGCTTTTATATAAGGTATATGCAATGATACATAAATGGTAATTACCTGACAAAATTTGAGATTATTTAATTTGAATATGAGACTATTTTCCTTGTTATTTAAGTATAAAGCACTTTATGCATTAACAGTATGGAATTTAAATTTATTATCACTATGGTCAAAATTTTAAAATTACAGTTTAGAGCAAATAATAAAATAGAATTAAATGAAAAATTCATGCATTTAAATGAAGGTTTGTTGTTGTTAAGGTCAGAAAACAAAAAATTATTAAGCATTCACTTGATCTAAAGAAAATTGCAGTGGTAAATTTAAAAACTGTAAGGGATTAAGACTAGAAAGTAAGCTCTAAGTACCAGGAAAAAGAACTCAGATTTAACCTACAGATGACCTGGGCTTGTTTGTTCAGATGACAATTCTAAAAGTGTGCAGGGAATACTCTTGTTTAATACAATTATTTGCCGCAAGCCTTGACCTCAGTGACTGTCAAGGAGCAGATCTGAATTGGCCCATTCTCTGATATGGTGACATTGCTTCTGTTGCCTCGATTGTGACCTCTGATTGCATGGTACTCTTGAGAGTTCTATGTAACAAGCGTAACTCCTGGTTCTTAGCCAGGAAGGTTGATCTGCCTGCGTGTCAGCCCCCTTATTCTGAGTTACACATGCTGTCTATCTGTTCATGATAGATAGCTATTATTTTGAGTATATACACCTGAACATTTTAAGAGTAGTGTTCCACAACTAGTGAAATATGCAAGCATCTTTTTTTTTTCAAATTTGTTGAAGCCTGTGTGTTGTATGAGCTTTTAAAACAAATGCTCATTTATTTTCAAGCAGGTTTATTGTATTACATCTGTGCCTTTCCCCAGCTCAGAGAAGTACACACTGCTTCTCATCCCCCATCTCTGTAATGTAACCATATCTAAGGTATAGAAAATTGATGTAGAAAAGTAACATGACATAGTGTAGTGAGAATAGGGTTAGAAAAGACAGACCACTGACTTTATAGTTTCACCATTGTCACTGTGGGCAAACTACTTAATTGTCTGAACCTCCTTTTTTCACTTTGAAAATGGGGAGCATCACTCAAGAGTTTTATAAAGATTAAATGAAAATTAATGTAATGTGAAGGGCATGTCACAACTCTCAGCACATATTGTAATCATTATTATTATGGTGATTTTTTTTTAATATGCTCCCCAAAGGAGAGAAAAACATGGATATCCCTACACATAATGGATACAGGATAGTTTCAGAATTCTTACAATCACAGCATGGGATGAAGGCGGTTCCATGCACAGCAACCCAAATAGAATAATTTGCATAGCTTTCTTCACAGTTTAACTGAAAGCTACGATCAGAATCATTTGGAATCATTTGTTTGTCAGTCATGTATTTAGACGTGGCTTGGTTATTTGAAGTCAAATTATAAATGGGCAGCAGAGTTGGAAATTTAATTTAAACATTTTCATGCTGAGATTAGTGCTTTGTCCACCAGATCAATGGTTTTCAAACTTTATACTTTAGCAGAAAACTTCTTTCTTCAAATGAAATATTACCCAAAATTCAATATAGTGTGTAAAACAGCTAAGAGTACATCTGCTCTGGTTTAGGAAGTGGGTCTGATCTCTTGGCGACTTCCCATAGCAGCCACTGAGATGCATTTGAAAAGCCTCTACTGCTTTTCAAAGCACAATATAAAAACAGTGTACCTGATTAGCCTTTACCAAAAAATAATTCCCTTATATATTCTCATCGAACCCAGGACTTACTACTTGTTCTTAGTGCTTATCACTGTATGCTGCTGAAGTTAAGAACTCTATTGGTTCACTGCTAGGGTCTCAGCTCTCAGAATAATGCCCAGCAATAGTAGGCACTCAATAAAAGAAAATTAAGCAATTCAGATAAAATGTACCAAGTGGGTATCACAGTAGTAATCAAAAATCATGTAGCATAACTCTTATTCTTAATGATCCAAGATTGACAATTATGGATAGTTACATTTCATATTATACAGTATGCTAATAAAATAATAATTTATTCAGTATTTCATTTATTCCAAGATGTGCATTTTTTTCACATTTTAACATCTCTGAACTCAGAATGCATCTTGTAGTAAATGGAAGCTTAGAAGTTGCTGTAAGCCACATAGTAGTTGACACGTGACGTGAATACCTTCAATTGTCATTTTTTAGCAAGATCAAGATCCAAGCATCATACATACTATGACATAATATAGTGCTCTGAAATTTGGAGAGCATTTTTATTTTATTATTTTATTATTATTTTTTAAATGTTTACTTATTTTTGAGAGTGAGCGAGAGCATGCGAGCAGGAGAGGGTAAAGAGAGGGGGACAGAGGATCAGAAACAGCCTCCACGCTGACAGCAGCGAGCCTGTGAACCGTGAGTTCATGACCGGAGCCAAAGTCAGATGCTCAACTGACTGAGCCACCCAGGCGCCCCAAATTTGGAGAGCATTTTCGTAGAGTTGACATAAGACTGGCATGTGCAAGTATGACTGAAACAGTGGTTAAAATACTGAAATACATTCTTATCTGATTGGTAAAAAGCCACTTCCTTGAGCCTCTTCCCACTACTGCCACCCCACCCACCGCGGCTGCTTTAGCTTTTTCCCTGGAAATCCTCTCCCAAGTCTATGATATTTGGTAACTACAGGATTAATGCCCTGCATAGTAAGGACTCTCCTGGACTCTGCTCCAGTTCAAAGCCAGCGTCCTTTCTGATTGTCAGTGCCCGTGGTGTAAAGTGTAAAAATTGTTACTATCATACCTATTGTGCATCATTTTTTTAAAAATATGGTTCAACTGTGAGGGTAGGCAAAGAAATCGTTGTGACCCCCAAAGTTTATATATGAAGAAATAAGGCTCAGCACAGCAAACCATATTTTTTTTTTTTTTTTTTTTTTTTTTTACATTTTTTTTTTAATTTTTTTTTCAACGTTTATTTATTTTTGGGACAGAGAGAGACAGAGCAGGAACGGGGGAGGGGCAGAGAGAGAGGGAGACACAGAATCGGAAACAGGCTCCAGGCTCTGAGCCGTCAGCCCAGAGCCCGACGCGGGGCTCGAACTCACGGACCGCGAGATCGTGACCTGGCTGAAGTCGGACGCTTAACCGACTGCGCCACCCAGGCGCCCCTCTTTTTTTTTTTTTTTTAACGTTTATTTATTTTTGAGACAGAGAGAGACAGAGCATGAACGGGGGAGGGTCAGAGAGAGGGAGACACAGAATCTGAAACAGGGTCCAGGCTCTGAGCTGTCAGCACAGAGCCCGACGCGGGGCTCGAACTCACGGACCGTGAGATCATGACCTGAGCCGAAGTCGGCCGCTTAACCGACTGAGCCACCCAGGCGCCCCATCAAACCATATTCTTTTTTTTTTTTTTTTTTTCAACGTTTATTTATTTTTGGGACAGAGAGAGACAGAGCATGAACGGGGGAGGGGCAGAGAGAGAGGGAGACACAGAATCGGAAACAGGCTCCAGGCTCTGAGCCATCAGCCCAGAGCCTGACGTGGGGCTCGAACTCACGGACCGCGAGATCGTGACCTGGCTGAAGTCGGACGCTTAACCGACTGCGCCACCCAGGCGCCCCAAACCATATTCTATAATCCTTATTCCGAGCTGATGCCTTAAGTAATAGAGACAGAACAAAGTGGATAATCTCAGATCGAAGCAAGCACAGGCACAAAATTTGTGAGATTGAAAGATCAAGTTAAAATAAGCAAAATGTCAGGGCACCTGAGTGGCACAGTCACATGAGCTTCTGACTCTTGATTTCGGCTCAGGTCATGACCTAACAGTTCCCAAGATCAAGCCCCACGTCAGGCTCCCTGCTGACAGCCCAGAGCCTGCTTGCGATTCTCTCTCTCCTTCTCTGCCCCGTCCCCCACCTCTCTCAAAATAAATAAACATAAAAAAACAAGCAAAATTCTCAGTACAAGATAAACAGACAACTGATTCAAAGGCATTCCCTCAGCCAGGGGATACCAGTGTATGCTTCCTGTTAGTGAAGCAGCTCATATCTAAGAATAGCAAGCTTGGGGCCTCCAGATGCAGCTAAGAAAAAGCCTATGACTAGATTCAGTAGTAGTGAGAGGACACACTGGATATCAGCACTCTCCTGACAGTTCTGACATTTATGCTATGAATGCAATGACCGCTTCAAGAAATGCCTTTACAGGCTGTACCTAAGCTGCTTTCACTGTTGCCAGACATGTTTTCTGTATTCTTGCCATAATATGAGCACTGAGAAAAATGTAGAATAGAGACTGTTGAAGTAAAGGTGGGGAAAAAATAGAAAATGAGTAAAGAAAAAGTAGGAAGTAAGTGAAGAATAAAGAAAAATAATGAAAAGCAAGATAACATAATATATGGTTTATGGCTTCAAGTTATTCAGAAGTGTAAAAGTATGTCTTTCCAATACTATCTAGCCTCAGAAAGCATGAAATGTAGATACAAAAAAAATCTATATTTTTACATGTATCCATCATTTTGGTATCCTGTAGGATACTGTCACTTCTCCAAAAATTCTTTATGCTCCACCTGTTTATCCTTATGCTTTAACTTCAGGCAGCTACTGATCTTTTTACTTTATAGTTTTGGCTTTTCCAGAACGTCGCATAATTGGAAACATACACAATGCATACCATTTTCCTACTAAAGGGCATCTTGGTTGCTTCCAAGTTTTGACAATTATCAAGAAAGTTGGTGTAAACATCCGTGTGCACGTTTTTCTGTAAACATAAGTTTTCAACTTTTGGAGTAAATGCCAAGGAGACTAATTGCTGTATCATATGGTAAGAGCTTTTTAGTTTTGCAAGAAACCACCAAACGGTCTGCCATTTTGCATTCCCATCAGCAATGACTGAAAGTTCTGTTGCTACACATGCTCATCAGTATTTGGTGTTATCAGTGTTCTGGATTTTGGCAATTCTAAAAGAAACATAGTGGCATCTCAATGTTTTAAATTTGTGCCCATCTTTAAAATGAGGCTGTTTGTTTTCTTACTGTTGAGTTTTTAGGATTTCTTTTTATATATCAGGTACCAGTCCTTTATCAGATGTGTCTTTTGCAAATATCTTCTCCTAGTCTGTGGCTTGTCTTCTCAAGCTTTTGGCAGTGTCTTTCACAGAGCAGCAGTTTTTAATTATTTATTTTCTATATTATATTTTGTCTGAACAGTCATCACCAAACCCAAGATCACCTAGACTCTTTACTCTGTTATCTCCTAGAATTTTTTTGTTTAGTTTTGCATTTAGGTCTATGATCCATTTTTAGTTAATTTTTAAAACTTTTATTTTAGAGAAAGATTGAGATAATGAGCAGGGGGTAGGGGCACTGAGGGAGAGAGAGAAAGAAGAAGAAAGAATCTTAAGCAGGCTCTATGCTCATCATGGAACCCAATACAGGGCTCAATCCCATGACCCTGGGACCGTGACCTGAGCTGAAATCAAGAGTTGGACACTCAGTGGACTGAGCCACGCAGGTACCTGTTTTTTGAGTTAATTTTTATTAAGGTGTAACGTCTGTGTTAAGATTCTCTCTCTGTCTCTATCTCTGTCTCTTTTTAAAAAACAATTTAATGTTTATTTCTTTTTGAGAGAAAGAGAGACAGAGCACAAGCTGGAGAGGGGTGGGCAGAGAGAAAGGGCGACACAGAATCTGAAGAAGGCTTCAGGCTCTAAATTCAGCACAGAGCCTGATGCAGAGCTTGAACTCAAGCTGTGAGATCATGACCTGAGCCAAAGTCGGACACTTAACCAGCTGAGCCACCCAGATGCCCCATCTCTGTCTCTCTTTTTTTGCATGTGGAAGTCTAGTTGTTCTAGACAATACTTGAGAAGACTTATTTTTTCTCCATTGTGTTGCCTTTGCTCCTTTATCAAAGACCAGTTGATTGTATTGTGTGAGATCTATCTCTGGGCTGTCTGTTCTCTTCCATTGATCTATTTGTCTATTCTTTCACCAACACCACACTGTCTTGCTTATTGTAGCTTTATAGTAAGTCTTGAAGTTAGATAACATTAATCCTCCCAAAGTATTTTTAAATAAAGTTTAAGCTGGCAACAAAAATAGAGAATTCCTCAGAAATCAGAAACAACAAGAAAACATGAATATAAAGATGAATAACTCTAGAGATCTAATGTATACCATAATAACTATAGTTAATAATACTGTACTGAATACAGAAGATTTGCTAAGAGAGTAGATTTCAGGTGCTCTCAGCACACACATAAAACATGGTAATTATCTGAATACATGATAAGTTAGTTAACTTGTCTGTAGTAATCATTTCACTTCATATATGTACATCAGACCAGGTCATACACCTTAAATATCTATCTATAATTTTTATTAAAAATAAAGTAAATAAGTGTTAAAAATTATAAAAAGAAAAAAATACAGATATATAGGTGTAGCAAGCTTAAGAGTTATCTCTTAGGGTAAGGGGGTAATGTACACTCTAGAAACTGGCTGAAGCAGTCAAAAATCTTTTTTGAGTGGATAATTTAAACTCCTACCTCCAAAAATTTACATTAGTATGGACCTAAAGAACATAAACTAACTAAAACAATAACAAAATCACTAAACACCTTGGAAAACAAGTTACTAGAGTGAGAATCGACAGAAGAAAACAAACTAAAAAATTAGTCCATTGAATCATACAGGTAGTAGTTTTATCAGTACAGAATTTAAGAATACTCATCTTTGGGGAGCCTGGGTGGCTCAGTCGGTTAAGCATCTGACTTTGGCCCAGGTCATGATCTCATGGTTCATGAATTTGAGCCCTGCATCAGGCTCTGTGTGGACAGCTCAGAGCCTGGAGCCTGCTTCGGATTCTGTGTCTCCCTCTCTCTCTGCCCCTCCCCTGCTTATGCTCTCTCTCTGTCTCTCAAAAATAAATAAATGTTAAAAATTAAGTTTAAAAAAGTCATCTTTAATTTGATGAAATACATAATACATTTGGTATTTGTGTACATAAAAATGAATTTGAAATACAATGAATCAACAAAAGACTAGTAATATTAGGAAGCTTTGAAAAAACGATAGAAATTCTGGATGAAATATGACTGATAAAATCAAAAATTAACTATAATTGATGTAAACACAATAGGTAGATTAAACATAAAATTAGATTTACTAAATGAAAAACCGTTGAACCTCATCTACTGTTATTATGCATTATCTACACAATTAGCTATTAAATTCCAAAGACAACACACTCTATTTTGGATTGTTACCTAATGTCATACACCTGAGGACTCAGGACTCAAATGGCCAAAAGTACCTGCATTTTTCTGTAGAGACTTAAGGAATTCTTTCTGTCTTCTGGCTTTACAACTCAAAAGGATATATATTAACAAGTGTTCTTGACATCTATGAACATAGGGCACAAACTGTGGCCTCAAACAACTTGAAACTCACCAGTTGTGTTAGTATTCACAATACAGTGAAAAGGGCCCAAGTATAAGACGTAGAAGAAGGTTCCTGATTTGTCACTACCTAGCTGTTGCATCCTGGGCAAATCACTTAACTTTTCTGAATCTCAGTTTTCTCATTTGAAATAAAGTAATTGTTTTCTTTTTATTATGAAAGAAATACATTTTCATTTGTGAGTTTATCTCTGAGTATAGGTAAGTAAATACATAAAGACTGATTCCCTATCCTTAAACTAGTAATTAGACAATATGAAAAGAGCTCTAGTAAATATCTTAAGTGAGGAATTAATGTCTAAGATTTAGTCTTCATATTTTGAAATAGCTGCTTCAGGAGAAAAGAGAATGCTATTTGTTCAACAACGAGAATGCTCTCTAGGGACTTTATGTCTCTCATTGTGTCTGCACAATATCCTTATAAGAAAAATGTAATAATCCCAATTTTTTTTGGAGAATGAAACTAAGGTTTTGAGCTTATGTAAGAGTTGTATGAATTTAAATCTACATCTGGCTGACTCCAAAGCCCACAGTGTTTCCGTTTCATCAGGAAGCCATATTTTCCCACAAAATACTTCTTAATGTCATATTTCTGAATATGGAAATGAATGACATTTTAAAATGTTCCTAATATACCAGCTGTAATAAATAACACAGAATTTCTTTTTCTCTTGTGGATAACTTTTGGAAAATAACGAATAATTTTGAAATAAAATTTTCCATATTTGGTCTCAGAGGAATTTGTAAATTTCTACTAAACCTATTCAGATGTTAAATTATGGAAAAGCACAATAAGCATCCCAGCCATAAAAACTTTGTACGAATTGGTCAGAAACCACAGTATTCTATAGTGCTGTATTTTATTATGGGAAATACCTTCCGAATATTAGCTTTTTCACACATTTAAAGAGTAAGTCAATAGTGACTATTTAAAGCATACTTCTTATCTATGCTCACTGAAAAACTCAAATAATTTTTACTTATGTTTCTGCCTATAAAAGAATTATAAACAGCATATTTTGACCTGAAGATAGTAGAACTTGTTGATTTTTTTTTTCCTTTTTTGTTTTCTCCTTTTAAACTCAAATGTCAATGGTTTGGCTTAGTTGTTTATTTGTTTTTCAAATTAGGAAAACAATTTTATAAAGAGAAAAACAAATCTAACATTCAAAATCATAGACACATAATATTTTGATTAGATTATTTCTTGGGGTTACTTTAGTCTGAATTCTAATAGAAGAAAATGAGAGTTTTCACTGGTTTCATATCCAAAATTGACCGGGTGGTAGTGTAGTAGAATGATTCTCTTGCATTTCTGAATATCTCGAAGAGTGTGGCACTAACTACCCTTTTGTTCCAGACCATATTTTCAAAAATATTTGTATACCAAACATCCTTAAGAGATAAAGATAGTCTCCTGTGAAGCAAAGGGCCGATTTGCTTGCTGTCCAATATAACAGAGGTAATGTTTTCTCATCAGGACAAAAAGCAGCTAATTTGTAACCCAATATAGAATACTTGAGCTCTCTTGGCTTAGGATGTCTCAGCTCTACCACGAGCTTAGTATCTATCTGGACTTCCTTCATTTCACCCTTGTGGAAATTCAGGGGCAAAATGAACCACCAGAAATATGCCAGTACTCATGCTGCTTCCTATGCTCCGAATAATAAAGCCCTTTGTCCCTGACCTAGAAGTATTCTTTCTTCTGCCAACATTCATAAAACATTCTACCTGAAAGTATGATCAAATCTCAAGAACCCTCAGAGTTCTTGACATAGAAAAACTTTAATTTCACAATTTAAGAAAGAAATGAATTGTGAACTTTATACTATCTTCCTGATTGATTTGTTTCTTGGAATGCTGTCAGTGACCATGAGAGAGTGTTTCTTGCTTATCAAATATAGAGTAGTTTTAAAAAAACACTAACTTAATATATTTTGGAACTGTAATAATGTGTCTCATTTGCCTGATTGTGGCTATGATTTCAGGAGAGGTGTTATGCGAATCAGCACAGAAAAACTTTATCCAGGAAACATGTAAGTTTCTATTACAGAGAGAGAAAAAAGTCTTGAAATCACATAGACCTTTGCTCAAAAATAAAAAGTGCCATTTCTTAAGTTTTGTATCCACAAGAATCAAGAAAATGATAGTAGTTTCTTATTTATAGTACACGAGTGAATTCACAAGTTTGCCTCTTGTTTGGCAAGATGCGTTTCATTTCCACTTCACAATTGATGAAACTAAGATTTGAAGTGATGATGACCAGTTTTCCTGATTTTTAATTCAATTCTCTCTCCACCAACAAAGATATATTAAATTTGCATCATTCAAAAAAGATAGATAGTGTTTTAATAATCTATTTTTCCAACTTAGTGAAATATATTGAAAGCCAATCATGGTTAGTGTATCTTGTGTATAGACTGAGAATCCTTTCACTGTGTATGATGCCTTGACTTTAGGAAATGTGCTAACAGTGAGTAGTACATAGAAAACAAAAGGTAAAAATTGTTAAAACTTAAAGTACAGAAATACTTTTGGGCAAAGAAGCACTATATGAGTGTTATGATATTGGGATAGAGGAGTAAATTTAGATAGAAAAGGAAAGAATTAGAAGGCTAACAGATGGTATAGAACTTGTATGTGGGGAAATAAAAAGGGATGGTATTTTTTTTCTGAAACAAACATAAATTCGGAATATAATTTAGAAAACAATCTGATCCCAATCTGAAAGCACCCCTATGTACCTGGCAGAATTGAAAACCTATCATCTCTGGAAAAATGCACTTTTATTTATAAGAAAAATAAGATACCATGAGTCAAACCAATAGAAATAATAGACATCACAAAAAATATAAATAATTTATATTAATTTTTATTAGACACTTATTATAAAATAAATATGCTTACTTTAAGGATTAAAATATATTTTGGAAATATCAGCAAGAGACAGTAGATTAGAGAAAACTGAATGGAAACTTTAAAATGAAAAATAAAATAATTTAAATTAAAACCTATAATATAGGTTTACCTGCAGATCAGACAAAGTTGAACTTGGAAATATGTGACAAAACATTATCTAGAATCTAGTGAAGATAAGCCAATAGATGAAAAAATTAGGAAATAAAAATATATGGAAAAAGTTAGGGAAGGTTTAATTATGTCTAAATGGAATGAGGCAATGGCAATATCCAGTAAGATAATGACTGAAAATTTTTCTGAGCTGGATGAAAGGCATCATCAACAGTTTCAAGAAATTGAATTATAAGCAGGATAATTTTTTGTCCCCAAAATCCAGAGCTACTCATCAGAGAAAAACTTTATACATCAGAAAACAAAAATCTTACTGAGAAAAAAAAGGAGAATCATTACCAATGAAGTTACAGTTAGACTAACAGCTGATGTCTTAAAAACAATAGAAGGCAGAAGAGGTAGAATATCTCAGTAATCTGTAAGTTGTATGAATGGAAGTTACTGTCAAGCTGAAATTCACCAGAATAAGAACAAAATACAGACATTTTCTTTGTTTAAATATTGTATTTGTTTTTGTTTGTTTTCAAGGCACAATTTTGTATTTTTACTTACTTTTTTCACTTGATTTTATGCTTTTTCTCATCATGATAAGTGTGTTTTTTAATCCCCACCCATTATTTCCCTCATCCCCCCCCCCCCCCCCAACAACCTCCCCTCTGGTAACCATAAGTTTGTTCTCTATAGTTAAGAGTTTATTTCTTGGCGCACCTGGGTGGCTCAGTCAGTTAAGCGTCTATTGATTTCGCCTCAGGTCATGATCTCGCAGTCATGAGATCGAGCCCCCTATCAGGCTCTGTGCTGAACATGGAGCTTGCATGGGATTCTCTCTTCCTCCCTCTCTCTCTGTCCTTCCCCTGCTCACTCTCTCAAAATAACTAAACTTAAAAAAAAAAAAAAGTCCGATTCTTGGTTTGTCTCTCTCTTTCTTTTTTCCTTTGCTCATTTGTTTTGTTCCTTAACTTACATATATGAGTGAGTGCATTTGTATTTGTCTTCCTCTGACTGACTTATATGGCATGGCCTTATACTCTCTAGCTCTATCCATGTCATTGCAAATGGCAAGATTTCATTCTTTTCTATAGCTGAATAATATTCCATTTTATGTATGTACCACATTTGCTTTATCCATTCATCTATTGATGGACACTTGGACTACTTCCATATTTGGCTATTGTAAATAATATGGCATTAAACATAGGGGTGCGTGTATCCCTTTGAATTAGTGTTTTTGTATTTTGGGAATATATCCCCAGTAGTGTGGTTCCTGGATCATATGTAGTTCTATTTTTAATTTTTTGAAGAACCTCCTTATGTTTTCCATTGTGGCTGCACCAATTTGCATTCCCACCAACAGTGCAAGAGGATTCCTTTTTCTCCACCTTCTTGCCAGCACTTCTTGTTTCTTGTATTGTTGATTTTAGCCATTCTAACAGGTATGAGTTGATATCTCATTGTAGTTTTTATTTGTATTTCCCTAATGAGGAGTGATGTTGAGCATCTTTTCATGTATCTGTTGGCCATTTGTAGGTCTTCTTCAAGGAAATGTCAGTTCATGTCTTCTGTCCATTTTTTAATTGGATTATTTAGGTTTTGGGTATGGAGTTGTATCAGTTCTTTATACATTTTTGATACTAATGCTTTATCAAATATGTCACTTGCAAAGCTCATCTCCCATTTAGTAGGTTGCTTTTTGGTTTTGTTGATTGTTTCCTTCAATGTGCAGAAACTGTTTGTTTTGATGTGAATCCAATAGTTTATTTTTGTTTTATTTCCTTGCCTCAGGAAACATATCTAGAAAAATGTTGCAGTGGCTGACTGCCTGTGCTCACTTAAAAGTTTTTATGCTTTCAGGTCTCTTATTTAACCCCTTAATCCATTTTGAGTTTATTTCATGTATTGTGAAAGAAAGAGGTCCAGTTTCATTCTTTTGCATGTGGCTGTCTAGTTTTCCCAACACCATTTGTTGAAGAAACTGTCTTTTTCCCATTGTATATTCATTCCTCCTCTGCTGAAGATTAATTGACCATATAATTGTAGGTTTATTTCTGGGATCTCTTTTCTGTTCTATTGATCTATGTGTCTATTTTTGTGCCAGTACCATACTGTTTTAATTATTTATGCTTTGTAATATAACTTTAAGTTTGGAATTGTGATGCCTCCAGTTTTGTTTTTTTTTTCATTTTCAAGATTGTTTTGGCTATTTGAGGTCTTTTGTGGTTACATACAATTTTAAGATTGTTTTTTCTAGCCCTGTGAAAAACACTGTTGGTATTTGATTGCATTAAATGTGTAGATTTCTTTGGGTATTATAGACATTTTAACAATATCTGTTCTTCCATTCCATGAGCATGAAATGTCTTTCTATTTCTTTCAGTCATCTTGAATTTCTTTCATCAGCATTTTATAATTTTCAGAGTAAAGGTCTTTCACCTTTTGATTAAGTTTACTCCTAGATATTTTGTTGTTTTGATGCACTTGTAAATGGTATTGTTTTCTTAATTTCATTTCCTGCTACTTCATTATTGGTGTATAGGAATGCAGCAGGTTTCCATGTGTTGATTTTGTATCCTACAACTTTACGGAATTCATTGATCAGTTCTAGTAGTTATTGGTGGAGTCTTTAGGGTTTTCTGTATATAGTATCATGTCATCTATATATAGTGAGAGTTTTCCTTCTTTATATTGTCTAATTTCTGTGGCTTGGACTCCCAGCACTATGTTGAGTAAAAATGGTGAGTGAGAGTGGACATCCTTGTCTTGTTCCTGACCTTGGGGGAATAGCTCTCAGTTTTCACCTATTGTGTATGATGTTGGCTGCGGGTTTTTCATATAAGGCCTTTATTATGTTGAGATATGTTCCCTCTAGACCTACTTTGCAGAGGGTTTTTATTATGAATGAATGAATGTTGTATTTTGTCAAATTTTTTACTGTCTCTGTTGAAATTATCACATGGCTTTTTTTTAATATATGCAACCTGATATTTATTGTAGCATTATTTACAGTACCCAAGATATGAAAGTAACCCAAGTGTCCACTGGTAGATGAATGTATAAAGAAGGAGTGGTATATACATATACAATGTAATATTAATCAGTCCCATCAGCTATGACTCTTTAGTAAACATACCCACTGGGTGTGCTCTATACAATGTGTGAATGGGGGAAGGGGAGAAACCCAAAAAGGGGGGCTAGGAGTTAACTCAGAGGGTGTCCACTAAATGTTGGTCTATAAATTTCTGTTGTAGGAGAGAAATTAGAAATGCTGGAAACTACAGGTAATAAAGACATTTCAGAGGAAATGATGCGAACTCTGAAATAACAATATAACAAAAATCTTATTAATTTAGGACTATGACTTTATTTATACCTTGCTTCTGACCAAAAACTGATGTGAATAGAAAAATGCTTGATTTGCAGAATTTTATTTTACCAAATATTTCTGGGGCAGGACATATCCATTAGTAAAGCAAAATGTCATAGCTGTGGTTTATATCAAATCACATTCACACTTGACTATTCCTAAAATCAGTATTTATTTGTGAATTATTAATATAACATATAGAACTGAATTCTTTTAAGAAACTATACTTCTTCCAGTAGCTGATATTGAGTAAATGATTTTTTATAGATTTAACTTATCCTGCAACTGCTGACTATGGGATTTAGAAAGCCATAAGTAAGGTGTGTGTTTACTGCAAAGATTAATGTCTAATCTCATCATTAGTTCTAAAACTAACTATAAAGTTTTCTGTCCCTAGTAAACAAATAAAATAACGAAGTGTGATTGTATGGTTTTATTCCTTCTCTTATTGATGTGACATACCACGTTGAGTGATTTGTGAATATTGAACCACCACTAGCATCTTGAGAATAAATCCTACTTGATCGTGATGTATGATTTTTTAATACGTTGTTGGGTTTGGTTTGCTAATATTTTGTTGAACATTTTTGTATCTATATTCATGAGAGATAATGATCTGTAGTACTCTTTTTGTTGTTGTTGTTGTTGTTGTGTCCTTATTTGGTTTTGGTAACAGGATGATACGGGCTTCATAGAATGAATTTGGAAGTTTTCTTTCCTCTTCCATTTTTTGGAACAGTTTGAGAAGAGTGAGTATTAACTCTTTTTAAAATATTTGGTAGAATTTGCCTGTGAATTGATCTGGTCCTGGACTTTTGTTTGTTGGGAGTTTTTTGATTACTAACTCAATTTCATTGCTAGTAACTGGTAGTTTATATGTTTCTAGGAATTTATTTCTTCTAGGTTTTCCAATCTGTTGACCTATAGGTTTTTATAATATTCTGTTACAACTATTTGTATTTCTGTGATGTTGGTTGCTATTTTTTCTCATTCACTGGTAATTTTATTTGGGTTCTCTCTCTCTGTCTCTCTCTCTCTCTCTCTCTCTCTCCATAAGTCTGGCTGGAGGAATCAGCTCCTGGTTTCATTGAACTGTTCTATTTTTTTTAAGTTGCTATATCACTTATTTCTGTTCTAATCTTTATTATTTGCTTCCTTTTGCTGGATTTGGGTTTTGTTTGTTCTTCTTTTTTCTACTTCTTTTAGGTGTAAAGTTAGGTCTTTATTTGAAATTTTACTTGCTTCTTGAAGTAAGCCTGTATTGCTATAAACTTTCCTCTTAGAACCCCTTTTGCTGCATCCCAAAGATTTTAGCCCCCTGTGTTTTCATTTTCATTTGTTTTCATGTAATTTGGGATTTCTTCTTTGATTCCTTGGTTGACCTATTCATTGTTTAGAAGCATGTTATTTAACCTCCATGTATCTGTGGCCTTTCCAGATTTTTCTTTTGGTTGATGTCTAATGTCATATCATTGAAGTCAGGAAATATACATGCTATGACTTTGATTTTTTTTTTTTTTTAATTTGTCAAGCCTTGTTTTGTGGCCTAATGTGTGATCTGGTGTGCAGAATGTTCCATGTGTACTTGAAAAGAATGTCTATCCTGCTGTTTTAGAATGGAATGTTCTGAATGTATCTGTTAAATCCATCTGGTCCAGTGTGTCATTAAAAGCCATAGTTTCCTTGTTAATTTTCTGTTTGGATGATCTGTCCATTGATGTAAGTGAGATGTTTAAGTCCCCTGGTATTATTGTATTACTATCAAGTATTTCTTTTATGTTTGTTATTAACTGTTTTATGTATTTGGGTGCTTTCATGGTGGGTGCATAAATATTTATAATTGTTATATCCTCTTGTTAGATTGCTCCCTTTATTATTATATAGTGTCCTTCTTTGTCCCTTGTTACATTCTTTGTTTTGAAGTCAATTTTGTCCAATATAAGTACTGCTACCCTGGCTTTATTTTGGCATCCATTTGCATGATAAATGTTTCTCCATCCCCTCACTTTCAGTCTGCAGGTGTCTTTCAGTCTGAATGAGTCTCTTGTAGGCAGCATATAGATGGGTCTTTTTTTTTCTTCCAAAAAAAGCATTTAGTCCATTTATATTCAAAGTCATTATTGATAGATATGTATTTATTGACATTTGTTACTCCTTTGTAATTGTTTCTATAGATTTTCTCTGATTCTTTCTTCTCTTGTTCTTTTTCATGGTTTGTGGCTTTCTTTAGTGATATACTTAGATTCCTCTCTCTTTATTCTTTGCACATCTATTACCGGTTTTTGGTTTGTGGTTACCATTAGGTTTGCATATAACATCTTCTGCATATTTATATAAAGTTGAAAATTGCTTAAGTTTAAACCCATTCTTCCCGCCTTTCCCTACCCATATTTTAGGTATGTAGTGTCTTATTTTACATTCTTTTATTTTATGAATCCTTTGACTAATTTTTGCAGAAGTAAAATCACTAAACTAAGAAAAATTTAAAAATATTTGGAACTTAATGGAACTTTTAAATTCAATGAAAGTGAAATGAAGACACCACTTATTATAAAATGTGTGGGATGCAGCAAAAGCAGTGCTTAGAAGGAAATTTATAGCAAAGTGCATATATTAGAAAAGAAGAGGGGTGCCTGGGTGGCTCAGTTGGTTACGTATCCAACTCTTGATTTTGTCTCAGGTCATGATCTCACAGTTCGTGAGATCGAGCTTCACATTGGGCTCTGCACTGACAGCAAGGAGCCTGCTTCAGATTCTCTCTCTTCCTCTCTGCGCCTTCCTCTCTCTCTCAAAATAAATAAATAAACATTTAAAAAAAAGATCTGAAGTCAATAATCTAAATTTCTACCTTAGGAAACTTGGAAAAGTAAAGCAAATTAAAAGTAAGCAGCAGAAAAAAAAAGAATTCGAGAAGAAATCAATAAAATTGTAAACAGGAAATCAATAGATAATATCAATGAAACCAGAAGCGGGTCCTTTAAAAAGATCAACAGGATTAATAAGCCTCTAGCCAGGCTAACTAAGAAAGAAAAAAAGAGAGGACACAAATTACTAATATCAGAAATGATAGAGGGGACATCACTCTAATTCCATGGACAGTAAAAGAAAAATAAAGGTATGCTATGAATAACTCCATGCCCATAACTATAATAACCTAGATGAAATAGATCAATTCTTTGGAACACAATTTGCCAAAACTTACATAATAATAAATGGACAAGCTGAATAAGCCTATATCTCTTGAATAAATTAAATAAAAAATTAATCACTTTCCAAAATGGAAAGTGCCAGGCCCAGAGGGGTTCCTGGTGAATTCTATCAAACGTTTAAGGAAGAAATTATACAAATTTACTACAATTTCTTTCAAAGGATAAAAGCAGAAAGGATACCTTCTAATTCATTCTTTAAGGCCAGAATTACCCTAATCCCAAAGACAGACAAAGACTTTACAAGAAAACTACCGACCAATATCTTTCATGAACATGATACAGAAAATTCTCAACAAAATATTAGTGAATCAAATCCAACAATTTATAATGATAATTATACACACTATTTTGGGATTTATCCCATGTATGCAAAGCCAGTTAAACATTGAGAAATCAATGTGTCCATCACATCACCAGACTAAAAAAGAAAAATCACATGATACCTGTAGAAGCCAAAACACATTTCACAAAACCCACCATTCCTGATAAAATTCAATAAAATAGGAATAGAGGGGAGCTTCTTCAAATTGGTAAAAAATGTCTACAAACAAACCTATAGCTAACATCACACTTAATGGTGAGAAAGTCAAAGCTTTCCCACTAAAATCAAGTACAAGACAAGGATGTTGCCTGTAACCACTTCTTTTCAACCTTGTACTGGAAGTGCTAACTAATGCAATAGACAAGAAAAGGAAATAAAAGGTATACAGAGTGGGAAGAAAGAATGAAATGTTTTTGTTTGCAGCAACATGATCATCTATATAGAAAATTTGAAAGCATAAGAAAACTTCTGGAACTAATAAACAATTATAGCAAAGTTTCAGGATGTAAGATACAATAGTCAATCACTTTCCTATGTACTAGCAATGAACAAGTGAAATTTGAAGTTAAAAACACAATACCGTCTACATTGTCCCCCCAAGTTAAATTTTAGGTGTAAATATACAAAATATGTATAAGATCTATATGAGAAAAGCTACAAAACTTTGATGAAATAAATCAAAGACCTCAATAAATTGCTAAATATTCTATGCACATGCATAGAAGAACTCAATATTGGTAAGATTTCAGTTCCTCTTAATTTGATCTGTAGACTCAGTGAAATCCCAGAAAATCATTTTGTGGATATTAACAAACTGATTCTAAAATGTATATGAGAAGGTAAAAGACTCAGAATAGCCAACACAATATTAAAGGAGAACAAATTTGGAGGACTGACAATACTTGTTTTCAAGATTTGCTATAAAGCTACAGTAACCAACACGTGTGGTATTGGCAAAAGAATAAGCAAATAGATCAATGGAGCAGAATTTAGACAGCCCAGAAATAGACCCATACAAATATGGTCAGTCGATCTTTGACAAAAGAGCAAAGACTGTCTTTTCAACAAATGGTGCTAGAAGAAGATGACATCCACATAAAAAAAATCTAGACATAGACCTTTACCACTCACAAATATTAACTCAAAATAGATCACAGAGCTAAATGTAAAATGCAAAACTCTTAAGACTCCTATAAGATAACATAGGAGAAGATCTATATCTAGATGACTTTGGTCATAGCTATGACTTTTTAGAAGCAACACCAGTGGTGCAATGCATAAAATAAATAATTTGATACGCTGGACTTCAATAAAATCAAAAACCTGTTTTCTGCTGAAGACAATGTCAAGAGAACGAGAAGAGAAGCCACAGATGAGGAGAAAAGAATTGCAGAACATTTATCTAATAAATGACTACTATCCAAAATATACAAAGAACTCTTAAATCTCAATAAGAAGAAAACAAACAACCCAATTTCTAAAAAATGAGCCAATGACCTTAACAGATATTTCAACAGAGATATACAGATGGCAAATAAGTGTATGAAAATACATACCACATCCTATGTCTTCAAGGAGATACAAATTACAACAAGATACCACTACACACCTGTTAGAATGGCCAAAATTCAGAATTATGACAACACCAAATTTCGACAAGGTATGGAGCAACAGAACTCTCATTTATTGATGATAGGAGTGCAAAATGGTTCAGCCACTTTGGAAGACAGTTTGGAACTTTCTTATAAGACTAAAAATATTCTTACTGGAGGATCCAGCAATCTCAGTCTTTGGTATTTATCCAAATGAGTTGAAAACTTATGTCCAAACAAAAATCTTCACACAGATGTTTATAGCAGCTTTATTGATAATTGCCAAAATTTGAAAACAACCAAGACATCCTTCAGTAGATAAATGGATAAACTGTAGCACATCAGACAATGGAATATTATTCAACAATGAAAGCAGATGAGCTACCAAGCCATGAAAAGACATGGAAGAACATTAAATGCATATTACTAAGCGAAAGAAGCCAACCTGAAAAGACTATGTATGATTCCAAGAATGTGACATTCTGGAGAAGGCACAACTTATGGAGATAGTAAAAAAAAATCAGTATTGCTAGGGGCTGGGACTGGGGAGAAGGAGTAAAGAGGCAGAGCATAGAGGATTTATAGAGCAGTGAAAAACTACTCTGCATGATACCGTCATGGTGGATACAAGTCATTATACATTTGTCCAAATCCATAGAAAGTACAGCATCAAGAGTGCACCCTAATGTAAACTGTGGACTTTGGGTGACTATGATGTTTCAGTGTAGGTTCATAGATTGTAACAAATGTACCACTGTGGTGGGGAGTGGCAGCATGTTGGTAATGGGGGAAGCTTTGAACATGTAGGGAAAGGGAGTGTATGGAAAAATGTCTCTACCTTCAAATTTTGTTTTAAACCTAAAAGTGATCTAAAAAATGAATGTTATTAATTTTTAAATAATATAAGGCAAATATTAAGGAAGTAGCAAAGAGAGGTCAAAAATTCTAAACTATATTGGAAGAATTTTATTATATCTTTTTTTAGCAATTTATAGAACAAGCACTCAAAAAATCAGTAAGGACATGGTTTGATAAACCAATTTAATAGCATTTGCTTAAAGGACATATATAAAATACTCAACAACTGGAGAATGTACATTACCCTCATACACATACAGGAAATTTACAAAACTTTAACTTATACTGACCTGAAATGAGGTCTCAGAAATTTCTTAAGGATTGAAATCATGTGCAGTGTGTTTTCTGAATAAAATGTAATAAACCATAAATGAACCATAATAAGATAACCAGATAGTATTTATTTTCTTGAAAATTAAGAAACATCTGAAAAATTCATGAATCAAAAAATCATAAATATTAAAAAGTAACTTAACAATAAAAAAATCTATGTATTGCAGTATAAAAGCAATAGTTAATATAATTTTTAAAAGTAAAACAATTAATCGATAAAGATACATTTTTTGAAAGAAATTTGATTAACCCCTGGCAAGTCTCATTATGAAAATGAAAGAGAAAGCACAAACAACCATATCAAGAAGGAAAACTGGGATGGATGACAAATGATACAAACTAAAACAGTAGTAAGGGAATATTGTGAACAACCATATGGCAGTACATTTGAAAATTTGGAGAAAGTGAACAATTCGTAGAAAAATATAATACCCAGACTGACCTTAACTCTAATATTAAACCTAACATTCTAGGCAAGCAACCAGAATGGAAAAAAATTTCAAACTGTGATAGTATTTTTTAAATCATGTGCCAAAGAATGTGTCTCACAAAAGAGGTACAAGACCTTACCAGGGAAATTGTAGAACTCTATCAAAAAATGTTAAAGAAAAACTATAAGTAAATCTATGAATTGAAAGACTCAGTTTCAAAGATTTAAATTCTCCCCAAATTAACAGTGGATACTATGCTCTCTCAATTAAATCCCAAGAGGTATTTATGGACATTGACAAGCAGAATCTAAAAATGTGTGAGAAGTCAAAATCTTCAAATAGCCAAAACACATTCAACAAAGATGACTAAATCGAGAGGCCTTGCCAAACACCATAACTTATTATTAATAAGCTCTTATTATAGAGCTGAAGCAAATAGTATTGCATGGTATGGGTGGTACGGTATGGACGGGATGAGATGAGGTAGGATGAGATGGTAATTCTAGGATAGGGTAGGACAGGGTAGAGTAAAATAGTACAGAAAATAATAACTGATGGAGACCCCTGCATATATGTTTAATTGATATTATAAGACAAATTGCATTCTAAGTCAGTGGGGAATAGATAGACTTTCCAATAAATCTTAATAAATTATCTATATTAAAAATTAATTGGGGCGCCTGGGTGGCTCCATTGGTTAAGCGTCCGACTTCAGCTCAGGTCATGATCTCATGGTCGGTGAGTTCGAGCCCCGCATCGGGCTCTGTGCTGACAGCTCAGAGCCTGGAGCCTGCTTTGGATTCTGTGTCTCCCTCTTTCTGTCTCAAAAGTAAATAAACATTAAAAAAATTAATTATGCCCACCTTAAAGAACTAAATATAAGAAGCAAAATTATAAAACTTAACAGAAGACAATGTGGAAGAATATAACATTGGATATGGAATTATTTCTTTAACAATATGCAAAAGTACTGGTCATCTTGATAAATATATTTACATTAAAATTAAGAATCTCTATAAAGCCAAAATGTCATAATAGTAGTGAAACAATAACCCACAGAGATGGAGAAGGCATTTGCCACACATATAATCAACAAAGATCCAGAATGTATAATATCCAGAGTGTATAATTCCTAAAAGTCATTAAAATACAAATAGCCTAATAGAAAAAAATAAATAAGAAGCCTTAACATATTTTTCACAAAAGAAGAAATCCAAATAACTTGTGAACATATAAAAAGGTGTTTAATCTCATTTTGTAGCAGAGAAATACAAATTAAATCTGCAAAGTTTAAAAAAAAATCCTAACAAAAATAAGATTTGGAAAACACATAACCAATAGGACTTATATTTTGCTAATTGAAGTATAATTTAGTACAACCATTTGGAAAACAGTGTTACATGTGGTTGACTTGAAGGTATCCATTTCATACAGTCCTTCGAATACGTTCTTAGATGCTTGCCCTATAGGAATTTGTACAAGGATAGGGCAGTATTTTTCTTAATAACCCAAACCGGAAATAGCCCATGTGTCTAACAACAATGGAATGGATAAACTCTAATACATCCATACAGTGGAAAACAGTATGACACTGAAAAGTAATGCATTGCACCTATATACAGCAACACAGATGAATCTCATAAACAATATTGAGCAAAGAAACACAAAAGAATACCTACAGAATTGTTGCAAGCAAAGCTATACTATAATGCTTATACATAGGTAGTGATAATTTTAAGGAAATCAAGAAAGTCAAGGTTATAAACTTTAGCATAGTGGTTATCCTAAGAGAAGAGACTTTTGAGCAAGACTTCTTGTATGCAAGCAGTGTTCTATTTTTTTTAAATGATCGGAGGTCACATGGAATATGTATTTATATTTTTATTTATAGAATAATTTTAATATATTAAAGTATATAATTTTATATAAACTATAAATATATATAAACATAAATATTTTATGTTTATATATATTTTGTGTCTGTATTTTTATATTATATATTTATACAAATATAAATATATAAATATAATAAAATATATAAATATTTTATATATATAAATATTTAATATATTTAATATATATTTAATATATATTATATTTAATAAATATTTAATAAATAAATAAAAATAAATATATAAATATATAAAATAAATATATAAATAAAATAAAATATAGTTTATATGAAATGTAATTTATATAATATTTATGTATGTGTAATTACTTATACACCTTGAAATTATAAACACCTGCTAAAGCCAAAACTTTCTGTACATTGTATATATCACAACAAAATAAAAATGATTAAAAGGAGTTTTCCGTGCCCACGTGGCAGCACATATACTAAAATTGGAATGACATAGAGAAGATTAGCATGGCCTACACAAGATGACACACAAATTCATGAAGTGCTCCATATTTTGCTTTCCTTCCTAATGTTCTATGTCTATGATACACAAAGTGTATCGATGCCTACATAATATGTCTATGATACACAAAGTGACTTGATCAATTGAAGTCCCTTCCAGCTTCAAACCCCACCCCCAATTTCTCTTCAGAAAAGAGCTTCCACATATCAATATTTATATAAGTAGCTTAAAGCCAAAAATTAATTTTGTAGGGAAGACTTGTAATGCCTATCTTGACTTTTTTCCTGACTACAATGTAAGTAGATCAATAATACTTTCACCTATCTTTTCAATTAAAACTGAAATCAGTGAATAGAGGCCCTTATTCATTTATGAATGAACTTCTAGCAAAAATAAAAATCTATCTTTCTAAACAAAATGTGATGAAAGAAACAATTTTGCATCAATAAAGTATACACTTAGAAAACTCTTAAATCTTCAGTGTATGGAGATATTTGTTTAAATTATAACCTATGGCTGGGGCGCCTGGGTGGCGCAGTCGGTTAAGCGTCCGACTTCAGCCAGGTCACGATCTCGCGGTCCGTGAGTTCGAGCCCCGCGTCAGGCTCTGGGCTGATGGCTCGGAGCCTGGAGCCTGCTTCCGATTCTGTGTCTCCCTCTCTCTCTGCCCCTCCCCCGTTCATGCTCTGTCTCTCTCTGTCCCAAAAATAAATAAACGTTGAAAAAAAAATTTAAATAAATAAATAAATAAATAAAAAATAAATTATAACCTATGGAAAGCAATAAGTTTGGAACCAGGTTTATTAGTCTCTAATATGTTTTTCATTCAAACTGTGAAAGAAAATTATTTTTACTTATATTTACTTATTGGTTTTTATAATGCAAGCAATATTTTAATATATATTCAATATTTTATGTGATGTTAACTCTGTAACAGAAGCATATCTGTTTGACAAGTAGAAAAATCATCACATGCAGAAAACTAATAGTCAATGAGAAATGAATTATGAATGTATTAACATACGTACTATGAGTATTTCTGTTTTGTAGCTATAAAAAAGCAGTGATTATAATGATATAAAAATGTTTAATTGGGTCCGTCAAGTCTCTATCATTAGTGTATCAATATAAAACTATTGGCTTCCTTTGAAGTAAAACTAGTAAAGGAAATTAATCATGTACTTGGCCCTCAATTAAGATATATACATAAATGAGTAGCATTAGAGATGTCTTTTTACCAGAGTAGAAGCTTTTAGATACAGCAAGAATCTGAAGTCCAACTATACAAACAAACAAACAAACAAAAAACAGGTGGAAGTAATATTTATGTGGCCCTATGGCCATGATATTTTGAGGGCCAACCTACTTATATCATCAGCCTCTCCTTTATTCCGTTGGGTGGGCCCTAGTTTGGATGACCTACTATATTAACACTCCCTGAGGGAGTCTAGATTGGATAGGGGAATATTTTCCAACAGTAATTAAATTGAGAGAGTGAAACAGGAGAGAATCATGTCAATGGAACCTCCTTCATGGTTATTACTGAGCAATTGCTAAAAATTATTTGAAATAACTTGAAATCAATTAGGACTGTGTACCCTTGTTATCTTCTGGAAATTAACTTTTTTTTTTTTAAAGACACACTAAAATCCTCATATATTATGAAATAAAATACATTAAAAAATACCTGTTACAAGGTTTAGAATTCTGGTAAGGAGGACTCACTGGACTCCCCCAGAAAATTGTTCTTTCTAGTTTTGTGGTTAATCCTGGAATCTTTCCAGTGACCTCCTGGAACCTTAGTTTGGCCTGGATTTGAAGACTCCTACAGATAGTCTTACCTCCTGCATAGCTAAGTCTTGGCCCTTGGCAACTGAGGTAGCACTAAGACTATGCATAATAGCCTTTAACTTAGGGGTAAAAATAGCAAAATGGCTACAGTAATTAAATCCTTACTATATGTTAGGCATGATATGTATCCAGTTATTTCATATTATTATATATATTTTAAGAGGAAAAAACTGAGGAAGAGAGAAGGTAGATAATTTGCCCAACATCACACAGTTAGTAGGTGAAAAAGCCAACTTATAACATGCAAGATAGATGCTAGCAGATAGATCACTAAGGTGTAGCCTCTCCAATATAGACTGAATTAATTTATTCTATAATCAATTTCTCAAATGTCACAATTCCAGAACCTCTTCTAATGAAAAATTAAGTGGTGTGCCAGATTCATAGGAAACACAGAAAGCAATCTTAGACAATGGCTACCGGGTAGTTCTAAAAACATCCTGTTAACACTTAATATTACTTAGAAATGGGTAAATCTGCCAAAGCCATGACAATGAAGGATGAGTACTTATTTTTCCTTTTACCTCAGGTTCCAATACAGCTTGGCACAACACTGTTACTGATCCTGTCATTTAAAGCTCTTTTGTTTATCAGGGATTTTTCCATTAATTTTTATTTAAAATATTACATGAAAATATTTTTAACCTTGATTCCTGAGATTTTTGTTACCCCGTTAAATTTGGTGGCTGAGGTATTTCATTTGCCCCACTTGACTTACCCTAGTCCCAGCCCTAGTTAACAGCAAACATGGGGACAAATTACACATTAATGTGACTATACATAGGACTATATAACTTTATATTGCTCTCGCAGAAGAAAATGAAGGACTACTAGTTTTGTAATATTTGATACTCCACTATAAAGGTATTAATGAGATTATATTCAACTGAACATATAAATGGCAAAACATCTCCTTTCTGGTAGAAATATATATTAGTTGAATACAGAAGACCTATTATAAATGGTTAATAAGCACAACTACATCCACTTTGTGAATGTTTCTATTATTTCAGAGGGATTCACTTAAATATAGCATTTCTATAATATTGAAAATTGCATCTGCAAAATCTATATATTTTAAAAGATAATTTAGTAACTAACTTTCCTTTGCTTTCTCATAAAGATCGTTCATATACTTTACGTATCACCCAACCCCCCAGACAGACAAATTTTGAGAATTAATTTAAATGTCAGAAACTAGCAAGTATTTTTCATTCTAGTACTTTTTTTTTAACCTCCCTGCCATAAAATATAGTGAAATATGTAAAGGAGTGATTAGTGCTGCCGTTAGCCTTTGACCCTTACATACAAATTTGGCTCTATTCCCAAAATTTCTGTTTTTAAAGTTTTGCAACAACAATCCTCTTCTTTATTCATGAAATAATTTTCCTTAGTGATCAATTACATATTTATTTAAATATATCATAAAAGAATAGGAATGTTGCTTGTCACACACAAATGGCTCTTAGAGTTACTGGTTTCATGCCAATGCCATCAACTTTCCAACAACAGATTGGATTGGTTAAGGAAGAAGCCATAAACAGCCTATCAACAAGTATTTATACAGATGTTAATGAATTTAAAATTCTGTTAGTGCCAAACTCCCATTTTATTTGTGCTTTATTCATGAGGTATGATGCAATAACTTCTTTTAATAAACATGTACAGACCACTTATACTTTATGATGGAAACATATTTTTAGTGTTTCCAGCATGAGATACATAGAATCAGCCATTTATCAAAATTACCAAAAATAGTTCCATTGTATGTAGCATTTTGCTCATCATGTAACTATGTCCTCCAAAAGCTTTTGGTAAAGAGATGAACTCATCTCTATCCATGAAACCAAGAATATTTTTTTATTATATTACTAAGAAAGGCCATTAGGAGAAAAGAAAATAGTCATGGGAAGGTTGCCATATGTATTTAAAATATAAATAATTAGCTTTTTTTGTGTGTCCCAAATGATAATTGAATCTTAATCTCCCTGTGTGTAGGATATTATGATATACTGAAAATTTAGAAAACATTTATTTGAAGCATATGGGTTTAATGAACACTTATTTTTTTTCATGAAGAAAAGAATAATATTTCCATTAATTTCAAAAGAGACTTCATTTCTTTTAGTGAGCTTTTTAAAGCTGAACTGATTTCCTCTAGGACTGCATACACTGTGGACATTTTATAAAGTAACCTTATATGATGGAGTAGTTTTTGTTTTTTTGCTTTTTAATTTGCCACCTTTCATTGGCAGTTTTTATCCCAAGCTAATTATGATTTTCGGGGCTGAAGTTTCTACTGTAATGATTAAGTTAATTATATATAGGAATGTGTTATCCTCCACAATGCACAGGTTTATCTACATGCTAAAAATCTAAGTCCCAGCTCAACACTTCTCAGGTCACTTATAGAACATTAATCAACTGTGACAATTATTCATTTCACAGGTATTTATTGAGCACTATCCTACTATGTACCCCTTAAAGAGTTTATATATAGTAGGAAAAACAGACACATGAATAGGAAAGGAAAACATAACATAATAAATGCTATCATGGAGTCTTTATAGGAACCTTTGGAGGACATCTCCAAGTTAACTTGAATAGGGAATATAGTGCTGACAGATCAAGGACTTAGCCCAAAGAATATAATTTCCAAACTGAGACCTGAAGACAAATCAAAAACAACATTGGCAAAGTGGGTAATCTGAAGCATAGGTCTATAGACAAAAGAAACCATTTTGAGTAATTATAATATTTTTGAGTGACTGAGGCAAGAATCTAACATGTGTCTGAAGGTACATGCATGGCTTGTATGCCATGCAAAAAATAAAAATAAAAAAATGAACTCAATCCAAGGGCAATGGAGAATCAGGAGTTTAACCTAAGAAGCAGCAAAATTAGATTTATGTTTTAGCAAGGCCATTTGCAGTATGGAGATAGGTACATGGGGGCAAGACCAAAACAAACAAACAAAAGACCAGTGAAAGGGCTGTTAGAGTAATTCAGAAGAAATGATGGTAGCCTGATACAAAATAGTAGCAACAGGAATCCAGGAAATTTGACAGATTGAAAAGAATTTAAGAGGTAAAATATTCAGCTGTAGGTTGAGGAAGCATGCTGGTTCAGTACGACTCTGGTCTCTGATTTATACATTGACAATGGTGGTACCATTTGGGGAATTTGGAAAAAGTGGGATAATACATGAGTTTAGCTTTTTTACATACTCAGTTTAAATTATCTGTGCAATGTCTAAATGGCAAAGCTTTGGATGGATACATGTTTCAAAAGGAGATCATGAAAATGACTGAAGAACTTGGATGAATATCCTCATACAGGAAAATTATAGCCTGAGAAAAAAAAATGGGGCCAAGATCAAACCCAAGAAGAATCCTGAGATTGGAAGGGATGGCAAGGGCAGAGGAGCCCTTGAAGGAGACTGGGGTTTAGAAAAAGAGAAAAAACAAGGAGAGTGTAATGAAACAAAATACAAAGGAAATAAGACTTCAAATTAATGAAGCAAGACCCAAAGAAATAGGAAAGGAGAGGAGGTAAAAGGTTTCAGTTTCTGCAGGCAGAATGGTGCCTCTTCTACAACGGAAAGGTTTTACTGAGCAGCCTGACTAATGACAAGCATCCATTAAGTTATCCATATCACCATTATTCTTCTTATGCAAGATGCTAAAAACAGAACTTCCTCTGCAAGTTCAAAAGAGTTAATTGTCTTTTCTTCTTCTCAGTGACAGGAGTAATCCTGAAATAGTTTAACCAAAACAAAATCAATTTCTTCAGTATATGAATTGCAGTATCTTCAAGTACATCCAGCCAACTTCACCAACATGCTTGTTCTGTTTCTTACACTGAGCACACGCCAATCTACCAATCTATGCCTTAGGGTTAAAATGGTTAATATGAATTGGGCCCTTACAGTGAAATCTCTCATCTTTACTCAGGACTGTTGTTTAGAACTTTGGCTGAGGTCTGATGTAAAACCACTTAGGATTTATGGAGTGTTATTGTAGAGCTGAGGAAAACTTTCCAAAATGAGTACTTTAAAAAGTGACTATTGCAAGTATATGTCATTATTCAAAAAAACAAAGACACAGATCATTTTTTTGTATTTTAGCTAAAAGCACAATTAAAAAAAAAAGCAAATAAAAATTAAAAAATAAGAGTACAATTGTTACACAAAGATTCTCCACATATCAAGAGTGATAAGGTTCTAGCTATAGGCTCGGTTGATTATCAGTGGTCACTGAGTCCTCACTACTCTCTATCACTGCCCTTATGGGCCCAACATCTGGTTTGGTTAACCAAGAAAGGCTGATAAAAGGTTCGGACTCTGCTGGAGAAAAGACTTAATGCTGTACAGTAACTGGAAGTGATAATGCCAAAAGTTCCCTTTGTTTGAGTCTCCCGTATAGTTTCTACATACCTATATGGTCAGTTACCAGAATGGTGTCTCCTCATGGATTCAACGGTCAGCTCTCTCATGGCAAGCCATTGCTCCTCCAATATAGCAAACATGGAGGGGTTGACTTAAGCTCAGGAAGCAAGAGATAGGGCCTTTTAGAAACATAAGGTGGCATGAGAAGCAACAGCAAGTTAACTTCACTAAGTTCACATAGTTTAGAGAAATAAACACGTTGATTTTTAGCTTTCCTGAGAACTGGCCGCCCTATCTTTTTGAATTGAAAACGAGAGTCATTTCACCAATTTCAACAGCAACTTTTAAGGAAAAAAGACAAGATAGGTATTTTATCCTCAACATACAGAATGACAAATGTATGTATGAGTGTGTGTGCCACATGCATCAAGCATTTGTGGTTGGCCTTGCGTCATGCTTCATTTGTTTTCCAAACAACTTGCAAATAAATATAAGGTGACTTTCTGTGTGCAAAGATCTACAGTGAATTAATAAGATAAAATTTTAAATATTGGGTTTTAAATTATAGAATTCTTGTTAGCTTGATTACCAGGAGTTAGTTTTTAAGAAGTACCTTTCTCTGGTGTACTGTCAATCAAACTACAAAGCTAACAAGTCCCTAAATATGGTAATGGCTCAAAAAAGATCAAGTCTATGGAGGAAGGGTCTAAAACAGCACGTGTTTGGTGTAGTTCGGAAATGTATACCATTGGCGTAGTAGTAACATCCACAGATTAAAACAAACAAATGAACAAAAACAAACACAAATGTATAAATGTTATATTTGAATATAAAGGTTGGATTTTTAATTTTCTTTTTTCTTTTTCTTTACTATTTTCATTGTTTCCTTGTATTCTTACCTTATATAAATTTCTCCTCTTGCATATTCCCATATCCATTTACATTGTTATGCTTCCCACCTCCTTTTTTGAAATAGCTACTATGGCATAAACACAGGTTCCCTAAACCTCATATTATTATATTCCAAGCTTAAAATATTGCATTAGCTTACACAAACCAAGCTGAGTTTTATGCAAAATTAAAACTCTGTTTCAAATACCCTCAATATAATTTATGAATTCTACGTACGTATAAAGTTAGTATAAGAACAATTGACTTTAAAATAAGCCTGAAAAAAACATCATAATGGACAGATATTCTTTTCATACTAGAATTCTACTCTACCAAATTTGATCTTTGTATTTTTAATGTAAAAACTAAAAAACA
The DNA here is from genome assembly GCF_007474595.2 of Lynx canadensis. Classification (NCBI taxonomy): domain Eukaryota; kingdom Metazoa; phylum Chordata; class Mammalia; order Carnivora; family Felidae; genus Lynx; species Lynx canadensis. The sequence continues at coordinate 107,254,285 of NC_044309.1, forward strand.
AGTCGTATAAAATGTTGGCTACAATGAAACATTTTCTTTTTTTTTTTTTAAGATAGATGGGTTTGAAACTCAAGCAGGAAAATTACTGAAGTGACTGACATTTTTCTTACAGATGACCTGACTCCCATGAATTAGTCTTTTTTTTCCCCTTTCTTTCTTTTGATAAAATTGTTTGCCTAGACTGAACTACTTGGCCAAAATTTGATCTCTTTAAATAACAAATAAAATTTCCATATTTTTCCCCAGGTAAGGAAGAAGAATTTATCTACAAGGATGCCACTGCAAATGAAAAATTAGAAAGGAGTAAAGAATACACATACCAATGGCTTCACACACAGGTTGGGATTCATGAAACAACTAGTTCCAGAAATATGAAATGGTGAGGTCATTTCCTTTAAATTAGATTTTTGTATTGTAAACACATCTTGAAAAGTGAAACCTAGGTTAATTGTGCTAAAACAAACATGACTTTATAGCCAAAGGCCAATACATCACGTTGCCAGGTTGTAAAAGGCCTCTTACATAGAATAGATTTAATCACTTTTTATATTTTTTTTACCCTGAAATGTTTGAGAACTCTGTTTCTGTAAGGCTTAAAACTAAGAGATGAACCACACAAATGATTCTACTATATAAAGTTAAATGCATGGTATCCATTAACTGTTTAAATATCATATGTATTGGAGGTGGTATTTTATTTTGTGTCCTTTTTTATGTTTGGCAGCTAAAATTATAGTTCAACACTGCTGCTTCTGCTTTACCAGTTGTATAACTAATTTTCAAGGATGTCTCCATGCTACAGTTTCCTCTTTTATAGTAGATGATAATATGTTATCTATCTATCTCACAGGATAGAGGTGAGCTCACAAGGTGGAGAATATCAATATATATTCTCAATAAACACATCCTTTAACAATAAACAAGATACCTTGAATCTAATAGGTAATTAATTAATTTTTGTTACATTAATGTACATATTAGTTTGCTAGGACCTTTGTAACGAAATACCATAAATTGTGTGGCTTAAACAGCAGAGATTTACTTTCTCACAGTTCTGGAGGCTATAAGTTCAAGATTAAGGAGTCAGCAAGTTTGGTTTCTTTGAAGCTCAGTCTTCATGGTTTGTAGATGGCCACCTTCTCACTGTGCCCTCACATCATCATCCTTCATTCTCTTTGTGTTTTAATCTCCTGTTTTTATAAGGACACTGGTCATATGGGATTGGAGCCTACCAATATGAACTCATTTTACTGTAATTACCTCTTTCAAGGCTCTATCTCCACATATATCACATTATGAAATGTTGAGGGTTAGTACTTCAACATATGAATTCTGATGAAACAAAATTCAGCTCATAGCAATTTAGTATAAACCACTGAACCAAAAGTTATAGGAAAATAATAAAAGTCCAGAGATAATATTGGAAAATATTTTCAAGACTTTTGTTTAACTACATGTGTCCAGAAAAATAATTTAAAAAGTGCTATTATAAACACTTACTAAATATATAAATCGATATTGAATCTAAATGTAGCTGACACTTTGGAAATGTTTCCAGGCACTATAGTAACTATTTAAATGACTAACAAAAGACAAACAAAATCCTACAATTATGAGGGTTAACCCTTAATTTAGAAGCAAGTTAAAATATGTAAAAAAATGAAATATTTTTGTAATATATATAAATTGAAATGTTCACATGTGGTCAATTCTATCCATATAATCCCTTTAAAAATATGTAAAAGGGAGTGAAGAATGAAAGTGAAATTAAAACAATATTTTATAATCTGGATTATTTTGTCCTATTTCATTGTGAGCAAAGAAAATAGGAATAAAGCAATCAACATTTACGGACATTAAGTATTATAATTAATGCAAGCACAATTTCTTTTATGTTGGTGTTAATCAATTTAATGTAATTCATAAGATGGCATCCTTAAAACTATAAACAAATATAGTGTAATTTATAGTTTATCATCGATCTTAATCAGATATAAGAGGTCTTTTCAGAGATTTTTAAAGTATTAGGATAGATAAGGTGAAAAATATAAGCAAAATGTTTCAGGATATATTTTAGACATATTTAAACACTTAACAATATCCTTTACCCCTAAATAAGTTATATTTAAACACATGATATAACAAGAAATTGTTCATAGCTTTTATCTCTTGAAAATATATAAAGGAATAAGTAGATACTCTGAGAGAAATTGTTTTCAAGAACAGAAGTTCTTGAAAAGCCAAATGTCAGTATTCTAGTTTTAAACGGAAATTAATTGTGAGCATTAGTATAATGCTTTAAACACATTACAGATATTTTAAAAATAAGAACCTTTGCCTTTCTCATAACACAAGTAAGATATATAAGTAAAAGTAAATAAAATATTTATATGTTCTATAATTTATTAACTATCATTGGTACTTTCAAATTTTTGCCCTTTATACCTATTTGTGTTTGGCAAAGAAGAGTGGCATTAAAGTGGTGTTTAGAAATTTAAATTTTATGTCAAATTGAATTTTCAAATGACTATGGAAAGATACATTTGTAGATATGTTTGCATATAGCCCAATTTAATAAAACTATTATTTCCACTTTGTAAATTACTGATTCCTCCCAAACTTTTCACTGGGCATTTCTTTAATATTCTTCCTCTACATTTATATAATAATATGATTTTTGTTTTTGTCACTCTGCAGCAAACACTTCTTGCCTGAGTTAGATCCAGATATACTTAACGGTGGAAGAGTTCAGCTTGTGGTAAGAAATGTGTTTAAAGTTACAAAAAAATGTTGTAGACACTAATCCTTAGTAAATGGCACTTTAAAATATGTCCATAATTAGTGTAAATTATGAAAATACCACAACTCTATCTATTTGGGGTGATCTCAAAATATTGTATATTAAAATAATAACCTGTAATAATATGTTTTCTTGACTTGTAATATAACTTTCAAATCTGATATTTTTTAAAATATTGATTCTATATGACAGATTTTAAAATATTAGCATACTGCCACATTTAAAATAATATTACTACGAATAGGAATTACATAATGAACTTATTTACTTGAATATTTTAAAAGAATAGGATACTGAGGGAAACGTAAAAGTACCCTCACAAGTTGGAAAATCAAACCAGATAAAAATTAACAAGTAATTGTGACTCAACCACTCTAAGTAATGAAATAAAAGGTATTGGAACTTTAGGAACAACCAAGTTTTAAACATGGTGACCAGAGTGTAAGACTCTAGACAGCATAACTATATGTGCATTGCAAAAGTCAATTGGGCTATACGCTATCAGAAGGAAGACTATGTTAACAGAAGGAGAATGGCAAATATGGAGTCTAGAGAAATGGAGCCCACAAAACAAGCAATTGTCAGTATGTTTCCAAAAGTTTCCAGAGAAGAGGGTACCCTAACCAATGACAGAAGTGTGTGGTCTCTTTGGCAGGTGAAAATGGATGCATCAGGTGACCCTAACTTTATGACACCTTTCATTTATAGCAACCTATTAATACTCCTTGCACAGATTCTACATTCACCAAAAAAACTAAATATAATTTAGCTTGCCAAGTAGCACTTAGCATAAAAAGATAATGCACTTTCTAATGGAACCTAGTATGATGGTATCAAGAGCAGTTATATTCACCACTCTTATGAACAACTCATTCAAGGAGTTTTCCTGAAAAGGTAGCAAAATTAGGGCAATAGCTAAAATTAATGTGTTTATGAAAATATTTATAGAATCTATACATAAATTTAAAATAATCATTAAACAAATACTTTCTTGCATTTAATAGACTCCTCTGGCAGAGTGGCATGTTGACTGCCCTAGGAAAATTGATACTTCAAGCTTTGAACACCATGCATATTACTAACAATTGCGCACAGATTGTTGAGTTGCCACTTGGGAGGAAGAATGTCATGATAAAGAAAGTGATTTTATATTTAACCATTATACTTCCTAAAATGAATGAAAACAGACTGGGTAGATCACTAATCAAAATGGTTCTATGAGAGTAATGCTCTGACATTAATCTCTCTCCTCCTATATCCCACTGTATTGCACTATGTTCAAATATGTCACAAATACATATCAATGATAAATGCTTTTCTGATATTGAAGAGGTACAGGTGAACACAAAACAAGGTAAATGGTAGTATATAAGAAACACAGTTTTTGTTTGTTTGTTTTTATTTTTTTGTAAACAGAGATAGGAGAAGGGTTAACTAAGGACTTACGTCAAAAGGATACTGGACTAATTGAAGGCCCAGAGCAGAAAGACTCTTGCAGAGTCTTGGGAGCATACTGGGGAATGTGCCGATAATTGCACAACTGGGACCAGACCATAACTAAGAAGAAAATTAAAAAACAAATCAGCAATGGCTACCACTATAAGATCCTTAAGACATCAGGAAAACACTCATAATAGAAGGACAGAAAATCATGAAACAAAGTGATCAAATTTTAATTAGAACAAATCAGCAAATCAGCCTACTATAAATTCTGAATATATAAAATATTACCATTGAAATAAACTCTGCACTGGACACCATAAAAGAGAGACTTCGTGAATTGAAAGATGATCTACAAAGGAATAGTAATTAGATTGACAGCTGACATTATAGCAGAACTAATTCATACCAAAAGACAGTGGAATTACTTCTTAATAATAAAGATTGATATAAATATTATCCGAAATACTCTTCACTAACTTTCAGGAGAAATAATGAGATATAATCCAATACTCAAATTCTGGGTTTTGAGGAAGCTAATAAGTAACATCTCTGTCTTCCAAAGAAGATCAAAGGATTTTATGTGGCAGACAGGACTGAGAAAAATGAAAACAAGATATCACTTTACTTATTTCCAAATACATATCAGAAGGCATGTCATAGATTTAGACAATTGCTAATTAAGTTTATTCCCCCAAAACTCCAGGATTTTTCTGCAGAAGGTGGTCTTAGTTCCCCCAGAAAACATATTCTGAGATTCTTGTATTTGAGTGCAGGACATTCGTTGGGGAAGGCTTTCACAAACGACTCCCTTGAGTGGTGAAAGAAACATGATTGAGCAGAGGGAAAAGATAAAATGCAATAGAGTTGCAGCAGGAGAAGGGAGCCCCAGTGGTAAGAAGGCCCTTTTAAATTGTGTTAGCATATGAGGCAAGAAGATCAGGCTTTTACGCTACTGCATCTCCTCAGAAGAGGCTTTGGCTTAGGCAGGGCAACCATCTTTAGCTAAGGACAATTTCCAGAGACGTATTCAGCTAAGAGCCCATAGGCTTCAACTTTCTCAGCAACTGGAAGAATCTGACTCAGTTGTTACATGTGAGATATGATAATACCCAGTATACTTACCAAGTTTATCATCCATAGATGCAACAACTTAGCACCTAAAATGTGTCAACTGTCTCCAAATAAATCTATAAAATTGCAAATCTATCAATTTGCAAATCTGCAGAGCTGCTTGTTTTAGGAACCTGAAAAATCTCATTCTACAGATTTTTTTCCCTAATGTTTATTTATTTTTGAGACAGAGAGGGAGACAGAGCATGAGCAGGGGAGGGCAGAGAGAGAGAAGGAGACACAGAATCCACAGCAGGCTCCAGGCTCTGAGCTGTCAGCACAGATAGTGACGCAGGACTCGAACTTATCAACTGGGAGATCATGACCTGAGCTAAAGTTGGTCACTCAACCAACTGAGCCACCCGGATGCCCCTGAAGAATCTCATTCTAAAATGCGTATTGATGAATAAGAGCCCAATGTTATGTAAATCAACTTTGAAAAAGGAAAGCTAACTTGTATCACAAGATATAAAGACTTAATATAAAACTAAACTTTATGGTACAAATATACCAATGGATATAAATAGTTTAGAAGTAGACCTGTGACTGTATAGAAAAATATATGATAAAGATGAGAAAGTTCAAAATTTTTAGTACACAGAATTCAGTAAATTAGCATTAAGAAACAGCACTGAACATAAACCACATTCAAATGGAATTTAGAAGATTTGAAGTCTCAAATGTGAAAAGTGAAGTTATAAAACTGACCAAATAAAATAATTAAGAATATATTTGCAACTTATCAGTAAATACTCTTTTAAAAGATACAAATGATACAAATTATATGGCAAATAAAATTGATTGACTTGACTATGTTAAATTAAATATTACTTCCTATGAAAGATTTTATGGAAAAAGTTAACAGATTACAGATATGGACAAACTATTTTCAGTGCCTAAAAGTAACAATAGCTTAATATCCATATAAAAAGTAAGCTTCTGCAAATAAACAATATAAAGTCAGGTAACCTAATGAAAAAAAGTATATACATACAATAGAAAATGTGTATATAGACAGTTTACACAGTTTATGCCTAAATGCATAAATGTACATAAAGAGATGCTCAGTTATATGACCAGAGAGATAAAAATTAAAGCTAAGAAGTTGCATGACTATCCTCATCAGAATGGCAAACATTAGAATGTTGGGTAATGCAAAGTGCTATTAATGATGTGGAGACACTGATGTACAGCTCATGAAAATAAAAGCTGGTACAGTTATTTTGTAAAGAAATCTGTCAGAATTTATTAAAATAGTTCCTTGTATGCTCTATCAGATATTAGCAGCAAACTTTAGAAAACTTTACTTAAAAATAGTCTATTTACCGGGATGCCTGGGTGGCTCAGTCAGTTAAGCGATTTCGGCTAAGGTCACAATCTCATGGTTTGTGAGTTTGAGCCCCATGTTGGACTGGAAGCTGACAGCACAGAGGCTGCTTGGAATTCTCTCTCTCCCTCTCTCTCTACCCCAACCCCGACTTGTGCTCTCTCTCACTCTTAAAATAAACAAATAAAGATTTTAAAAATTAAAAAAAATATATTCTATTTACCACAATGTAAAAACATAAAATATTTAAGAATAAATGTTAACATTAAGATGTTCAAAGATCCTATAATGGTAACCACCAAATATTGCTTTAAAAATTTCAAAAAAATATACCACACTCATGCATAGATTCAAATTGTAAGATGTCAATTCTCAACGATCTATAAATTCAGTAGACTCTTAGAAAGATTTTTAGTAGCAATGGACAAATTATAAAATGTGGAAATGCGAAAGACCTACAATAGTCAATACAGTCTTGAAAAATAAGACTCACAGTACCTGATCTCAAGACTTTCTATAAAGTCCCAGTAATCAAGACTATATGTTATGTGAATAAAGACAGAAGAATCAATTAATAGAAAATAATAGTCCCGAAAATACCACACTTACAAGGTTAGTTGATTTTGCTTAAAGGTACTACAGCAATTAACAGAGGGAAAAAATAATATTTTTCTCAACAAATAGTGCCGGACCCCTGTATATCTACAGGGAATATGAATCTTGATTGCTACTTCACACCTTAAAAACCAATTTGAGGTGAATTATGGGCCTAGATGTAAATGCTAAAATTATAGAACTTCTCTGGGCACCTGGGTAGCTCCATTGGTTAAGCATCCAACTTCAGCTCAGGTCGTGATCTCATGGTTCATGAGTTCGAGTCCCACATCGGGCTCTGTGCTGACAGCTTGGAGCCTGGAGCTCTCTTCGGATTCTGTGTCTCCCTCTCTCTCTGCTCTTTCCCTGCTTGCACTCTGTCTCTCTCCCTTTCTCAAAAATGAATTAACATTTAAAAAATTTTAACTAGAAAACTTATCAAAGAAAACAGCAAGGTATTTTCATCTCCTGATACATACAGCAACATAAGTGAATACTGAAAACAATATAGTGAGTGAAAAAAGCCAGACACGTTAAGAGTATATACTGTATGATTGTATTTATATTAAGTTCAAGAGCAGAGAAAACTAACCTGTCCATGGTGAAAGAAATCAGAACAGTTGCTGCTTCTGAGGATAAATTACCGGAAAGAGGTATGAAGGAACCATTTGGTAGTTACATTAGTCAGGGGTCATCAGAGAAACAGAATCAATAAGATACCTATATCCATATCTATATCTATATTTGCCTATATCTAATATGTAAATTCATATTTAAAATCTCTTTGTCTGTGTATATAGAACCTACAATAGCCAAAGAAATCTTGAAAAAGAACAGTAAGAAGTGTCACACTACCTGATTTCAAGACTTTCAGACTTGGCCTGAAACTTACAACATTGACCCTCTGGAATTTATAGATATATTCTGTATTTATTATAATAGATTATATATTATTTATTATAATAGATTATATATTATTTATTATAATAATAATAAATATTATTATTTAATAATATAATAAATTACATATAATTTATTATAAGGAACTAGTTCATTTGATTATAAAGGCTAAGAAGTCCCATGGGCTGCATGCTGGAGAGTCAGGAGAGCCTGGGAGCGTAGTTCCAGTCGGAGCTGAAGGCCTGAGAACCAGGAGAACGGATGGTATAGGTTCTAGTCTAAGTCTATATGCCTGATGGCTGAAAGGGCTGATAGTGTCAGATCCAGTCCAAGTCTAAAGGCCTAAGAACCAGAAATGCCAATTGTGTAAGTTCCAGTCTCAAGAGAAGACAGACAGTCCAGCTCCATCTGTCAAACAGAGAGAGTGAATTCTCCCTTCCTCTGCTTTTCTGCCCTATTTAGGCCCTCAGTGGATTAGGTGATGTCAGAGAGGACAATCTGGTATACTTTGTCCACCCATTCATATGGTATCGTCATCCAGAAGCACCCTCACAGACACATTCAGAAGTAATGTTTAACCAAATGTCTAGGTACTATATGGCCTAGTCAAGTCGTTACGTGAAATTAACCATCATGGTAGTCATCTGTAAAAAATAATTAAATTGAACAGTGTAATGAGAAAACGAACAAAGGGCTTGAATAGATACTTCATCTAAGAGGCTTTTTAGAGAGAAATAAGCACATGAAAAGATGTTAAACATTGTTAATCACTAGGAAAATTGTTAAAGTGACTATATAATATTAATGTTAATATCTTAATAAGGTCTGTGGTTTAGTAATGGTATGGTACCAACATAAATATCCTGGTTTTATGAATCCCCCTTTCCTTATATATCATTGGGCAAACTGGCTGGAAGTTATACAGGGAACTCTCAGTACCAATTTTTACAACTTCTGTAGGAATTTTAAATTACTTCAAAATAAAAATTTTGAAAATGATTGAGCTTCATGTTTAAAGTCTGTGCATTTTGGGGCGCCTGGGTGGCTCGGTCGGTTAAGCGTCCGACTTCGGCTCAGGTCATGATCTCACGGTCCGTGAGTTTGAGCCCCGCGTCCGGCTCTGTGCTGACAGCTCAGAGCCTGGAGCCTGTTTCAGATTCTGTGTCTCCCTCTCTCTCTGCCCCTCCCCTGTTCATGCTCTGTCTCTCTCTGTCTCAAAAATAAATAAACATTAAAAAAAAATTAAAAAAAAATAAAGTCTGTGCATTTCATTGTATGTAAATTATAGCTGTATAAAACATTTAAAGTGTCTTCCATGCCCACATATGTTATATAATGAGGCCTCTGCCTCATATGAGAAAGGGGGTTTGTGCAATGATGATAATGTCTATAAATGGAGGGGTAAAATCAATGAACCAAATCTAGATCTTACAAATATAATAGACAGTGAAAAATAAGCAAGTTGCAGAAAATAATATTCTAAAATTTTTGAATACTTTTATAAGATAGGTTATAAGTGAACTTTGCTTTATATATTTTATTTCTCTTGGGGTGGCTTAGTCAGTTAAGCAGCTGACGCTATCAGCTCAGGTCATAATCTAACAGTTTGTGGGTTTGAGTCCCACATTGGGCCCTGTGCTGACAGTGTGGAGCCTGCTTAGAATTCTGTCCCCCTCTCTCTCTTCCCCTCCCCCATTTGCTATCTCTCTCTCAAAATAAACTTAAAAAAATAAATTTTATATCTCTTGTTATGTTATTTAAAAAAATATTTATTTATTTATTTATTTATTTATTTATTTATTTATTTATTTTGAAAGAGAGAGACAGAGACAGAGAGAGAGACAGAGAGAGCTAGCAGGGGGAGGAGCAGAGAGAGAGAAGAACGAGAATCCCAAGCAGGCTCTGCACTGATAGTGTGGGCTCCATCTCATGAACCCTGAGATCATGACCTGAGCCAAAATCAAGAGCCAGACACTTAACTGACTGAGCGCCCTTATTTCTCTTTTTAAAAAAATCTAGGGGTGCCTGGGTGGCTCAGTAGGTTGAGCCTCCGACTCTTTGTTTCGGTTCAGGTCATGGTCTCATGGTTTCACAGGTTCAAGCTCCGCGTGAGACTGCATTGACAACTCAGAGTTTGCTTGGCATTCTCTCTCCCTCTCTCTCTGCCCCTCCCCCACTTGTGCTGTCTCTGTCTCTCTCAAAATAAATAAATAAACTTAACATCTAGATAATAAGGAAAAAAATATTTATTTTTATGTGTGCAGTTTAGTATGTCTTAACTTATGTTACAAATAAATATTTAATAAAATATTGTTTATGAAAAAAAGAAGAAAGAGGAATTCCCTGTTCTTTATTAGATGTGAGAGATTCTCTGTTTGTAATTAATTTGCATGGGTTGGAGGTGAATCAGGCTCCAGATGCTTAGAAGTAGTGTTCAAAAGGAGCTTCTGGGTTACTCAGCCTGTTAAGCGTTGGACTTTGGCTCAGGTCATGATCTCACTGTTCTTGAGTTTGAGCCCCATGTCCAACTCTGTGCTGACAGCTCAGAGCCTGGAGCCTGTGTCTCCCTCTCTCTCTGCCCCTTTCCTGCTTGTGCTCTGTCTCTGTCTCTCTCTCAAAAATAAACATCATTAATTTTTTTTTAAAAGTCATGTTCAAATATTCATGCTCCTCATTTTATTGTGAAAATATGGAGAAAAAAATGTTACAAATGTTGCAGGTAGGGGCCACATAAATGCACCCAGTTCAGAAAACAAAGACGTATGAGAGTTTTGCAAAATTACTATTTAAAAAATATTTGCCATTGAATTGCACATAAGAATATTCTTATCTAACCTTGACTCAAAACAGTTTATTGTGTTATAACCATACAAAGTGTCTAATATTACAGTGTTTTAGAATTAAGTATACATTTTTTTTGTAGAATAAGAAAAGCATGGGCAGTCATACTCAGTTTTTAAGTATATCCATTCTGCATGATATAGAAGAAAATAGAGAAATAATAAAGAAAGGTCAGTTAAAGGAAGAATAATGTTCAATTTAAAAGGCAATGTTTTCAGAAAGAGAATCTGCATATTAATGCATATGTGGCTCTCAGATGCACTGCTGGACCTTTCACTAACCCCTTTATGAAACATATGGGTTTGTATTTTAAGTTGCCACGTGGCACTATTGTGAAATTGTGTATTTCTGTTAAGTTTCACTTCTAAATTTGGTTCCTTGTTATAATCTGACCCAGTTAGTAACTGACATTAATTATTTTCTTCTTTGGAAGAAACAATCTTTTGGGTGTTAATGGTTAGATGGTAATGGGATTTATGGAAGGCATGTGTTCACACATATTTTCTTGACATGTAGGTATGATCGTATTTGGAGGATGGGTGGGATTTCTTTTTTCTTTTAATTTTTTTAATGTTATTTATTTTTGAGAGAGAGAGAGAGATCAGGGGAGGGGCAGAAAGAGAGAGGGAGACACAGAATCCGAAACAGGCTCCAGGCTCCGAGTTGTCAGCACAAAGCCTGACACAGGGCTCGAACTCACGAGCCGTGAGATCATGACCTGAGCTGAAGTCGGACGCTCAACCAACTGAGCCTTTTTTTTTTTTTTTTAATTTTTTTAGTGTTTGGGGGGGGGGGTGTTTCTACTTTCTAAATAGGTATGTGAAATTATGTCATCAAATTGAAGCAGATAAAACCTGATTTTAAAATCTTGAATTTTGTAGTTAAAGCCTCCTTAGCTAACAGGAGGGTCCTTAAGGGGTTAACATGTTTTTCCTTGTTTTTTTTTAACTGATCTCACCAGAACTGTAGTATTGCGTTGGTACTTCCCCCTTACTCCTAACTGGTTCTTTTTTTAATAAAGTTTTATTTGTTTATTTTTGAGAGAGAAAGAAAGAGAGGGAAAGAACAAGTGGGGGAGAGGCAGAGAGAAAGGGGGACAGAGGATTCAAAGCAGGCTCCACGCAGACAGCAGAGAGCCTGATGATGTGGATCTCGAACCCACAAACCGGGAAATCATGACCTGAGCCGAAGGCAGCCACTTAACTGACAGAGCCACCCAGGTGCCCTATGACTGGTTCTTTCTAAGTCTTAGTACTGATGGAGCTATACTAATGGAAATATTAGATACGTACTTTCGTACACTAACTGAAATATTTTTAGAAAGAATATATAATATTTTTCATACCAATCACAGGTATAAATTAGAAGCCAATTGTTATTTATTTCATTTTTCAACAGTTTTCTACTGTGGTCTTTTGACAATGCAATTGTATCACTTAGCCGGGTACATCAAAAAGTGACTGACATAGAATGTTGTCTATTCATGCACATGAGAGTGCGAAGAAGTTGGGAGGGGTATGTAAGGGAAAAGTGCAAAGATAGAGAATGATCTTTAGATTCTATTTTCATGAGATTTTGTAGCCCATTATATGAGGATAGCTTTTTAAGCACAGTGATGGTTTTATGATATTATTTTGCTCTATTTAAATTTGTCTCACATCAAACATTAAGGACAGTGCTTTCTCATAGGAGTTCAAGCATCTTGTGGTTTGGGTTAAATCCTAGTTATTTTGAGGCTGCTTTCCTTTCCATCGTGGCATTTTCCCTTACTTCAGGGCTGTATCCTGATAAATCTGTACTTAATAATATTAGACATTATGTAAAATAATATTCTATAGGCAAGAAGTGATTCTTTCAACTGTTAGGTTCAGTCCAAGGTAGTAATAAAAGTTCAAATGGTAATTTTAGATGAAATAAATTATTTAATTCTATGTCCTTAAAATAATATATCTTGAAATTTCTATATATTAACCATTACCCTTAAATTAGCCTTACTGCATAATATTTTTATATTAGTAATAGTTTTAACGAGAAGGCAGAGATCTTTTATGACTTTGTAGTATACAACTATGGAATGAAAGGCATTTTGAGGAATATTGTTGAGAAGACTAATACTTATAACTGGTGAAATACAAATATTGCAGAAAATAATCCAATATGACATTTCTAACATTCAATTAAGAATTAAATAATATACTTGGTAAATAAGTGATGTTAAGCTGTTTCAAGTTTCACCAGTTGCCTTTAAGATTGATTTTCATCAAAATTACTGTACTAAAATGTTTTCTTTTGTTGTACAGACTCAAATAGCAAACCTCAATTTTAAAATCGGCTCTTATTTGCAAGAAATGCTTTGACATAGTGCATTTGTTCTGCCTGGGCACCAGTAAAGGATTGTGGTATCATTTTGAAGAAGGTTGTTTGACAGAGCCTGTTTGTTTATTTGGGGTAATGTGAGCTGCATTCAGAAAATGCCATATTTTGTTTCATGATTGTATACATTCTCTCCCATTGCTCCCAGGCAAGACTTGTAAGCAGAGAAGACACGGATTTAGACCTTTTTTCCATGACCAGTGGAAGTGCTTTGTCTGTAAAGAGAGAAAAAAAAAATCAGGCACACAGACACTCAGCGGGATCTTCAAGTAAGTTGTGGTTTCCTTCAGAATTAATTTAGAAATCACAAACGAATTGATGGAACATAATGCCAACAAGCATTCTTTTTTAGATAAGGGGTAGGCTGCCAGCAGCCAGAACTGCCTGAAAGTGTGTATTGGAGGTTTTTCTTTCTTTAAATGTCTTCTTTTGATATAAACCAAATTAAATCATTTCTAAAATTAACGGCATCAATTTTTATTTTAATTATAATTCTGTGACTGCATGTTCCCATGAATATATTGAATTGTTTGATCATTTAGTTCTAAAAGAACTTTTAGGCTAATTGCAAAAAGTTGGATTTATATATCAAAGTAGTGTATTTTGGCCTTTTGTCACTGATATAATAGATGTTATAGGTCACCTTAACTTTTAAAGGAACCTTTTTAAAATAACAGACTTTTAGATAATAATATTATCATCAAAACTGTCAAAACCATGCTTTGGACACTATTTCTTTCTTTTTCTTTTCTTTTTTTTTTTAATGTTTATTGATTTTTGAGAGAGAGAGAGAGAGAGAGAGAGAGAGACAGAGCATGAGCAGAACAGAATCTGAAGCAGGCTCCAGGCTCTGAGCTGTCAGCACAGAGCCCGATGCGGGGCTCGAACCCATGAGCTGTGAAATCAGGATCTGAGCTGAAATAGGATGCTCAACCGACTGAGCCACCCAGGCGCCCCTCAACCCTATTTCTTTTTTTTTTTTTTTTTTTTTTTTTTTTTTTTTTAATTTTTTTTTTTTTTCAACGTTTATTTATTTTTGGGACAGAGAGAGACAGAGCATGAATGGGGGAGGGGCAGAGAGAGAGGGAGACACAGAACCGGAAACAGGCTCCAGGCTCTGAGCCATCAGCCCAGAGCCCGACGCGGGGCTCGAACTCATGGACCGCGAGATCGTGACCTGGCTGAAGTCGGACGCTTAACCGACTGCGCCACCCAGGCGCCCCGACTCAACCCTATTTCTGATGAATAGATAACAGTTCACATTTATTAATGATGAATTTTTACATTTGTTAACTTGACACACCCATCTATTACCTTCAATATCATGATTTCAACAAGAACTGCGGTACAGTTATTAACTGAAAAAAAATAAGCATTTAAAAATATCTATATCTTGTAATAATAAAGTCTAATTTTTTCAAACTCTTCATATACCATAGAGATTTTGAAATATCTTCTAAAATGTTTTAGTATATTAGTATAAAATATGTTCTATTTAGATATCATATTTTTAAATTTTTTTTTTCAACGTTTATTTATTTTTGGGACAGAGAGACAGAGCATGAATGGGGGAGGGGCAGAGAGAGAGGGAGACACAGAATCGGAAACAGGCTCCAGGCTCTGAGCCATCAGCCCAGAGCCTGACGCGGGGCTCAAACTCACGGACCGCGAGATCATGACCTGGCTGAAGTCGGACGCTTAACCGACTGCGCCACCCAGGCGCCCCAGATATCATATTTTTTTAATTTCCCCAAAGTATAGTAAACCTCAGAAGTCCACACATTAACTCATACTTCATTATAAGCATTAAGTTTTTCTTGAAAAAGTTTTATTGCTCACTAGTACAATAGTTTTATAGATGCAAAATCAATACTTGATTGAATGTGAAAAACTCAACGCTCCAGGTGGTGCTCTACAGACAAACAAAAGGTTAAAAATGATTCTCTTTCACTTTTTATCCAGGTACATGGCATTATTAGAGTCCAGTCATTTAAATCCATTAACATATGCAAGTTCATTTTGGTAAATTTTAATTTGGTTTTGAAATAATGATTTCAATATATCTAATTTAAAACTATTTTCCAGGATTCAAAGTTCTTACAATGCCTGAATTTTCTTTACTTCATTATAGAATCTGGTCACAAAAGGTTCTAGTCAATATGGTTAAGAAAGAAATTGGGGTGCCTGGGTGGCTCAGTCGGTTAAGCGTCCGACTTCAGCTCAGGTCACGATCTCGCGGTCCGTGAGTTTGAGCCCCACGTCGGGCCCTGGGCTGATGGCTCAGAGCCTGCAGCCTGCCTCTGATTCTGTGTCTCCCTCTCTCTCTGCCCCTCCCCCGTTCATTCTCTGTCTCTCTCTGTCTCAAAAATAAATAAAACGTTAAAAAAAAAAGAAATATTTTAGGTTTATTAACTAAGTAAAATTATATTATTGATCTAATATAAAATTTTTGCATTCTTAACATAATCTGTTAGTTACATCAAATTTCAAAATACAACATTTCAGAAGTAATCAACCTGTGTCACACATAATAATAAATACTATCTTGATTTTAAGTACTACATAGTATGAACTTATTATATATCACTTTGGAGCAGTAATACAAAGCCAAAAAAATTGCCTTGTCAAAGTCTCTATTCATAATATATCTTCTGACTATTAAAACATGAACAGCTCAATAAATCAGCAGCTGTCCTAAAATCCTCTAGCTTTACCTTTCACTTATGTGACATCGAATCATAGATTCTAGAAAATACGAGATCATTATATAGATTTAACTTCTTTTTTTAATAGTCTTATTTTCTTTTAAAATTTTAATTCCAGGATAGTTACCACACAGCGTTATATTAGTTTCAGATGTACAATATAGTGATTCAACAACACATTCTCTAAAGAACAAACTAATATGGCTATCCTCACTGATTCCAATTAGTTGTCAGTAAATAACATTATAGCGAACACTACTAATCACTAAATCTGTTCACTGACAATTAAGACAAACAACTTTAGAAAAATAGAGTTTTGATTAAATAACAGAATTATTATGAATAAAATAGCACTTACTGAGTTATTGTAGCTACTAGTTTACTACAACATCTGTATAATATAATGGTGAAATATAGGCTCCACCATCAGTCTGCCTGGAATTGTATCGTGACAATTTCCCCATCCTTAAAACGGGAATGAGAAGAGAAGTACTGTATCTACCTTGAGGAGTTATTGTTAGGATAAAATGTATAGCATTTAAAACAATATCAGGCACAAAATAAGGGCTTAATAAATAGTGTTTATAATTGCCACCTAAACATAGCCATAAAAGAAAAATCAATTGAAGTAAGATATTAACGTCACTAGTATCTGGGCACATGGGCTAACTAGCTCAGCTTATAAGAAACCTACTCTTAATAGTTACTTAACTAAAAAACTTGGGGTAGCCTATTATCCATAGAACTCTTTTAACCATCAAAATCCTTGGGTCATAGGCCTCCATGGCCCTGAGCCAACCACGTTCAGCTTTGGTATTTTGAAAGCTCTTTTTTCCTCCAGCTTTTTCTCTCTCTCTTAAAAAACTTATCACCTTATTAAAACTAAAGCATTTCTTTTAGCTTTGCAAGCCAAAGCTAAGGAGTAGTTTATGGCTGCAGCTATAAAACTCTTTCAGCCTTTGAACTAGATATTTCTCTCTCAATATTGCTATATTATTTGTAACATGTATTCTGTAGCATCAGATAATTTCAGGTTTAAAATCCCAGTTCCACCATCACACATAAGCTGTGTGATCTTAACTCTAAGAACAAGTTAACTATCTGTAAGATGGGAACAGCAATGTTTATCTCATAGAGTTTGGTGGGGAAGAAATGAGTAAAAATAAAGGTAAAGCATGTGATACATTTCCTAGCATACAGTAAATACTTGCTGTTTGTATTGTTTTTGTCTTATGTTGCTGTTGCATAATTTTAAACAACTTTAAAGTAGAATTGCCTTCCTTTCCTGTGTCAAATAATACCAGAACCAGCTTCATGACAGTCATCTTAAGCAATGCTGTCAGAGAATTTCCTAAATTCTCTCTCCTTTTGCTTTTAGGTCTGACTGCTTTATTTTTTGTTTTGTTTTGTTTTGTTTTTAATGTTTATTTATTATTGAGAGACAGAGAGAGAAAGAGCATGAGCATGGGAGGGGCAGAGAAGAGGGAGACACAGAATCTGAAGCAGGCTTCAGGCTCTGAGCTGTCAGCCCGATGTGGGGCTCGAAGTCACAAACTGAGAGATCATGACCTGAGCCAAAGTACGACACTCAACCGACTGAGCCAACCAGGCGCCCCTGACTGCTTTCTTAAAAGAGGCCAAGGCAGTCTTCTGCTACTTGGCCTTCTAGCCTACCTTATGGTTTAAAAAAAGATGTAAGAGGTCACATTCTTATTTTTTTAATGCCATTTACAAAATGAGTATGCAAACAAATTCCTTCATTTGGACAATATTTAAACAAATATTGGTTTTCTTAAAAGATTTTGGTTTTCTCAATTAATTTTCCACGTAATGCTTAAGATAAGCATGCATTACAGTAATAATAATTTTATTGCTGTAGTAATTTATAGCTTTACAAATTTATTTTCATTATCTTTTCTTATTTATAATGACTATTTATCTTTGACAACTAATATAAATAAGTCTCAGAGTTTATTTAATTTGCCTTGGCCCAAAAAACTTAGCAAGGAAAAGCAGAAACTTGAACCCATCTTTTCTTATTGCTTTTTATTCTTCCATGGACTAAAATATAATAGCTGAATTGTAAGAATAGACCACAATTAATGTAGTTCTTATTTATTCACTCAAGAGCCATCTGCTGAATGATCACTGCTCACTATGCACCTAGTTTAGGTTTTCACATACCTCTTCCTAATCATCTTTCCACTTTCTAGGACATACTCCATTTTCAGAGTTAGCCAGGGATTGAAGATCCACAGTACCCCTATAATAGTGCATAATCAGCCCAAAGTCAAATTCTTCTTTAGGCATATCTAAAGTCTCATGAGATGTAAGCCCTTTTAATATGATACTGAATTTTCTGAATATGAAAGAACCTATTTTTTACAAGCAAAGCAGCTAATATCATTAAAGTGTGTGAGAAAGGCTTCTTGGAGGCGAAATATTTGATTTGTACCTGGAATGACATTTGGGATGTAAATAATGAAAGAAGTGGAAGAAAGTCACCTTAACAAAAGTAAAAGATAAAATATGAATATATGTTCATTGAACTTTGAGGAGTCTCTCTGGACCAGAGTTTGCACATAGTAAAGTAATGCAGAATAAGATTGAATTAAAGATGAAGCCTAGGTTCAGGTAAGTTTGAAAAGCCCCTCAAAAACTTAAAAATAGAACTACCCTACAACCCAGCAATTGCACTACTAGGTATTTAGCCAAAAGATACAAAAATGCTGATTTGAAGGGGCACATGCACCCCAATGTTTATAGCAGCACTATCTACAGTAGCCAAATTATGGTAAGAGTCCAAATGTCCATCTACTTATGAATGGATAAAGAAGATGTGGTATATAAATACACACACACACACACACACACACACACACACACACACACAAAATGGAATACTAGTCAGTGATCAAAAAGATTGAAATCTTACCATTTGCAACAATGTGAATGGAACTAGAGTGCATTATACTAAGCGTAATAAGTCAGACAGAGAAAGACACCCCTGCTGGAGGGGTGGTAGGTGGGAGGATGGGTTAAATGGGTGATGGGCATTAAGGAGGGCACTTGGGTGTGTTATATGCAAGTGATGAATCACTGGGTTCTACTCCTGAAACCAATACTACACTGTATGTTAACTAACTCAAATAAAAAAAAATTAAAATTTTTTAACGTTTATTCATTTTTGAGAGAGAGAGAGCATAAGTTGGGGAGGGGCAGAGAGAGAGAGGGAGACAGAATCTGAAGCAGGCTCTAGGGTCTGAGCTGTCAGCACAGAGCCTGACACGGGGATCAAGCTCACGGACCACAAGATTATGACCTGAGCTGAAGTTGGACACTTCACTGACTGAGCCAGGTGCCCCTAAATAAATAAATTTTTAAAAAAGTAAAGTGGAGGAATTGGACTACCCTACTGGTAATGAGTAACTAACAACAGTTTCTAAAAATACCTTAGTGTTTTAGAAAGCTCAAGATCAGTTGAAGAAATGTAGTCTGAGCCACTTTTAAATTATACAGTGCCTCCAATATATTGACAAAGTAATTTTACAGTTTTTATTAAAAAAGAATATTTTTGGTTATCAAAGTAAAAAGTGAAATAGTTTACTAGATGTCAATATCCAATAATATGTGCAGATAGAGACTAAAGGTGATAGCTAACACAAAAGTAGATTCCAAAGATTACTAGTAAAGTTTACTCCAAATTTACTCTAAGCACATTCCATTAACACAATTTTTAATTTGCAAATAAAGACTTATTAGCATGGTGTATATTCATGTATTTCTCTATGTATATATGCACATATATATGGATATCTAATTTGGTATTTAGCTGCAGTATATATACATAATATGCATTTTTAATCCTTCACTGAGTAAGTACTTAAACATTATTGCCTATATCGGTGGGTCATCATATAAACCATGCATCATGATCCAAGCACGTATATGCTTACAATGTACAAAGCACTATACAGGCCAATAAAAAAGCATAAAGATGGAGAGGTACAGACCTAGAATAGCCAACACAATATTGAAGGAAAACAAAGAACAAAATCCCTTTAATACTATAAAGGGGAATGCAAATTAAAACCATGAGCTATCACTAAACACCTATTAAAATGGCCAAAATCCAGAACACTTACAATACCAAATGCTAGTAGGGATGTGGAGCAACAGGAACTCATTCCTTGCTGGTGGAAATGCAAAATGGTACAGCCACTTTGGAAGAGAGTTTGGTGGTTTCTGACAAAACTGAACATCTATTAATATGTCATCCAGCATTCGTGTTTCTTGATATTTACCCAAAGGAATTGAAAATTTATGTCTACACAAAACCTGTACATTGATGTTTATAGCAGCTTTATTCATAACTGTCAAAATTTGGAAGCAACCGAGTTGTCCTGTGGTAGGTGAATGTCTAAAAAATCTGTGGTACATCCAGATAATGGCCTGTTATTTCGTGCTCAAAAGAAATGAGCTATGAAACCATGAAAAGACATGGAGGAAATTTAAGTGAATATTACTGAGTGAAAGAAGCCAATCTAAAAGGCTATACGTACTGTATGATTCCAACTATGTGATGTTCTTGAAAAGGCAAAACTATGGAAGGTATCATAGGTTGCTAGGGGTGGAGGGGAGAGGAGATGAACAGGTTGAGCACAGGGGATTTGAGGGGCAGCGAAAATACTCTGTGTGATATCATAATAATAATACATGTCATTCATTATACATTTTTCCTAAACCCATAAACTGTACAAAACCAAGAGTGTATTGTAATGTAAACTATGGACTTTGGGTGATTGTTTTGTGTCAGTCTACATTCATCAGTTATAACAAAGGCATTGGGGGGATATTGTTAGAGAGGCTATGCATGTGTGGGGGCAAGGGGTATATGGAGAGTCTCTGTATCCTCCCCTGAATTTTGCTGTGAACCTGGAACAGCTTAATAAAAGGCAAGGGTGGGGGGTGGAGAAGAAAAAAAAAGGGAGAAGAAAATCTCAGAAAAATGTTCCTTGCCAGCTATTACCTGGGATTTACTTTATTAATAAATGGTTATTGCTATTAAAGAAAGGTTGTAATATATTATAAATAGCACTCTATTGTGAATTCAGTCAACCTGAAACCAGAATTTTGAAGGCTTGGTCTCTAGCAGGGAGAAAAATCTCTCTCAGTAGTACTAAACACACTTTCTTTCAGATTTTGTTGGCCACAACAATGTCTTACTAGTTTTTTATCTTTATGGTTTATTCTCCTTCTCCCCTACTAGCATGTATGTTCCAGGAGGTCAGGAAACTTAATGTGGTATCCTAGGTAACTAGAAGAGCTCCCTGGCATATAGTAGGCCCTGTAATGTATGGATAATGAGTGAATTTATGGATGACTGACTGACTGACTGACTATGGTCCACTATGGAGCAGAAAATGTGAGATAAGAGCTATAAAGAGAGTATTTGTCATTTTCCTGCTGCATAGTGGGAGGCAGGCTGTACTGACAAAAAAGGAGGGTAAAAGATTGATTGTTTGGTAGATCTTCAACAGTGTCTGCCCAAGCTTCTAAGAGCACCTGATCTGGACAGAATCCTGGTATGTACAATTTATCCAAACAAGTGAAGTTTTCCTCCCAGGTGGGTCTTTCAAACAACTCAGTCATGAGATTCAAATTCCCATGGATCCAACCTACCTGGAGCCAATCCTGTCATTTGTTCACTGAAAAAAAAAAAAAAAATTATGGAGTGCTCTTAAAGGCTCAGCGCATTACGCAGGTGAGAGAGTGCTGAGCATCATGGCCTTCATGGAGCTTATAACTTATATAAATATAAATTATAACAGTCTGGGTTCAATCAGGAGACAGCTATGATACAGTTGGTTAAACAGTGAAGTTTAAGTATTGTTACCTATGCTAAAGTATTATCCATATCAACTATTGAAATAAAAGGAAACCCTATGTGGTACCCTAGGGCTGAGGGAGATCACCCAAGGAAGGACAAACTTAGAAACAGTTCAGACCTTGTTGGAGAAGGCGTGGTTCAGCCACCAGATAGCAGACAAGTTCCCGGGTTTGACCAGACCAAAGCTGGTCTGGAGTTACCATGCAAATAAGAGGCGATTCTCTGGAGGGCAGGAGGTGGGGAAAGGAATGAGCAATCAGTAGCACAGGCATGCCGTGAGAATGGGTCTTGATAAGGCAGAGGTACAGCAAGCTTTGGTGTCCCTATGGAGAGGACAGTACCCAGGTTATCACTAGGGCGAACCTGCCAGGTTGCAGAGGAATCCTATTCTGGGCCTGTGGCTCAGGCAGGCTGCATCAGAGGTCCTGAAACCCACAAGGCCCACTCCACCCCCACGTATGCCAGAAACTGCAAAACCGGCAGTGTCCCCTGAGCACCCTCTGTTCAGAAAGCTTGACATTTTTCTCACTTTAAAGGAGAAATGCTTAAAGAAATTCTTTTATCACAAATCATATAATGAAGGGTGTATTCATCGCTTATAAATCGATAACTGACATATATGCATGCACTGAATTACTACTCTCCAGATATAATAACTTATATATGTGTGTGAATTATAGGTATATATATAAAACACATCTTTATAAAAGTAAATTTGACTCACTATTCTTGTCCTTAAGAGAGAGTCACAGCTTGGACCAAATAGAGACCTAGTATTATTTTACTCATGGCCTCTAAGGCTAGGAAATTTTCACAATTGAGAAGAATTGAGGAAAAAGCATAAGAAGACCTCAGATTGTTAAAAGAATGATGTCCCATCATTCTTTTTCTCTAAGTTTTATAGGCTACTTCCAGCCTATGAAACCATGTGGTTAACTAGGGAAAATAATTAACTAACGGATGGCTTTAATAAAGTGTAGCATCGCCCTCACTAAACTGGAATTATGAAGTCCAGAAGTAAGAGATGATAAGTACGCCAGTTGCATTTTTAAACACAGTGAGAGACTGTGTGGTATTGGTAAGAGTATGTTTTAAGAGACTGGGAAATAAATTTCGAGTCCTGGTGTGGCTCCTTACCAGCTTGTCTGTGACCTTAATTAAGTCACTTACAACTCCTTTGTAAATTTAGTAGATAAAAGGCAGCCTGAAACAAGGGAAAGAAATTTGGAGTAGGCTAGATCTGAATCTGAATCCCATTTCTCACACATGTGCTTCTGTGAGCTTGGAAGAGATATTTCAGGTTTGGTTTGTCCATTAAAAAGTATCATGGAAAATTCGATGAATATATAAATATCTATTTTGCTCTCATGTGGGAAAAGAGGGAAAAAGAATAAAAATAAACAAAGGAAATCCAAGAGTCCTGATAGCTTTAGAATTCCATACTCTGCAAATAGAACAAGAAAACTTTGTATATGCTAATTTCCCAATTAAAAAAGCAACAGAAACTATTATTTCTGATATTTTATAGTGTGAAAATCTTGTTTGTAACTGAAAATTTTCTCCACACTAGAATGCTTCTGACTGGTTTCAAATGTTTTCAAATTGTCTCTAATTACTTTAGCTAAACAAAGTCAGCTGAGATGGAAAAAAAATTAAACATTTTCTTTAAATGTTTTTTAAGTAAAGATCAAAAAAGCCCATCATCTATGAGAAATGACAGCTATTTCATAAAATGAAGTTGAATTTCAAAAAGCCATAAGTGATTCTGAAACTCGGCATACCTACTATAAAAACTTGGCTTAAGGATATTCTACTATAAAGACTTAGTAATGGATATCTTGATGTCCCAATACATTTTTTAAATGAGAAAAAACCAACAAGCCAATAAAGTTTCCTATGAAGAACCCAGTCAACATTTTATAGTATGTACTTGGAAATGATCTTTAGCTTAATCTTAGCTAGATGTTTACTTTTAGAAAGAAGTTGTTTGTAAATTTAGTACTGAAGACACTAAAGAGGGAACTAGGTATAGATATATAGCTATAAGATAATTTATATGAATAGGTTATCCTGAAAGTAATTAGTAAAAATCTATGATGTTTTTATATAAATGTAAAATGTTACGATGAGAAAAACATAGGAATAACATGTCAGGCAGCTGTCCTCTTTAAGAGAAATTTCAGGTTTTCAGTTTATAAGACCGTGTGAAAGGGGCACCTGGGTGGTTGAGCTTTTGACTCTTGATTTTGGCTCAGGTCATGATCCCAGGGTCGTGGGTCATGATCCCAGGGTCACCCATGTCAGGCTCCATGCTGAGTAGAGCCTGCTTAGGATTCTCTCTCTCCCTTTGCCCCCCTCCCTCACTCATGCATGTTCTCTCTCTCTAAAATAAATTTAAAATTACATGTGTGTGTATATATATATATATATATACACACACATATATAATTTTACAGTATATATAAATGTATATATAAATTTAAATATAAGTATATATAAATTTATATATATATATATAAATTAAAAATTGTATATATATATATATATATATATATATATATATATATATATAAAGGGGTACCTGGGTGACATGGTTGGTAAGTGTCCAACTCCTGTTTTCAGCTCAGGTCATGATCTCAGTTTTGTGAGTTCAAGACCTGTGCTTCCAGCACAGAACCTGCTTGGGATTCTCTCTCCCACTCTCTCTGTCCCTTCCCCACTCACTCTGTCTCTGTCTGATAAATAAAAACCAGGAGAGCCTGGGTGGCTCAGTCAGTTAAATGTCCGATTTTAGCTCAGGTTGTGATTCACGGTTCTTGAGTTCGAGCCCTGCATTGAGCTCTCTGCTGTCAGTGCAGACCCCAATTTGGATCCTCTCTCTCCCTCTCTCTCTGGCCCTCCCCTACTTGCTCTCTCAAAAAAATATATGAACATTTATAAATAATAAAAATAAAAATAAAATAATAAAATAAAAATGTAAAAAATACATGTAATAACGTGTTAAAGGTGACCTTGCTTTTATTTATTTATTTATTTATATTTTTAATGTTTATTTTTGAGAGAGAGAGACACAGTATGAGTGGGGGGAGGAGCAGAGAGAGAGGGAGACACAGAATCTAAAGCAGGGCTTCAGGCTCTAAATTGTCAGCACAGAGCCTGACGTGGGGCTTGAACCCACAAACTGTGAGATCATGACCTGAGCTGAAGTCAGATGCTTAACCAATTGAGCCACCCAGGTGCTCCATGGCCTTGCTTTTAAATCTGATTATTATCACACAGAATATAATAGAGAACCAGGCCTATAGTTTCTTCTGAAGTATATTTTGAAGAGAACTCTACTATATTAATGGGCCAAAACTAGAAGGAAAGAGAAGCATTCTCCTTTTATTAAGGGTTCCCTTTTTGAAGATGGGGTTAATATTGATAATCTCTTAAATTCACTTTGAATGAATTGTACTTTGGAAGTTATTTGTGGCTGTCCTATGTGATTCTGTGTTAGGGATAATTTCACATTCAATTAAATATCAAAATTCTAACTTTTTAAAAACACAGGTCAGCTTCTCTACCTTAATATAGCAAATGTTTTAAGAAGCAAAACTTAAATTCCACATAGGAGTGAAATCTTATGGTATTTGTCTTTCTCTGATTGACTTATTTTGCTCAGCATAATACTCTCTGGCTCCATCTACATCTTGGAAATGGTGGGATTTCATTCTTTTTTATGGCTGAATAATATTCCGTTGTATGTATATACCACATTTTCTTTATCCATTCATCAGTCAATGGGTAGTTGGGTTCTTTCCATAATTTGGCTATCTGCTGCTATAAACATCGGGGTGCATGAACATTAGGGGGGAAAAAGAGAGGCAAACCAGAGAACAAACTGAGAGTTGATGGAGGGAGATGGGCAGGGGGATGGGTTAAATGGTAATGGGAATTAAGGAGGGCACTTGTTATGATGAGCACTGGGTGTGGTATGTGATGAATCACTAAATTCTACTCCTGAAACAATATTACACTGTATGTAAATGAACAGGAATTTAAATAAAAACTTGGAAAAGAAAAAAAAAAGTAAGGCCTAGGTTTATTTTCAAAAATTAAACGTCATTATTTTGTCATTTCAAAAGTACAAGTGATATCTCTTATGTGAAATGGCTTTGGTTTTTCTCTGAAAGTATTAATAACAAACTCCACCCAATGCAAAGATGTGTTAAGGAGTTGCAGTGTTAATTTTTAAGATGAGAGGACCCACATCTGTAGTTACCAGCTGTCTTTCTCCACTCCTACAGTAAGAAAACTTGACTGGGTGAGAAAGATAATTATATTCTCCAAAGAGACACTTCTAAATTTAAACACATGGATTACTCTAGGCTATCCTCCTTAGGAACTTATCTTTAGTAAGTCAGTCTGAGTAACTACACTTGTTCCTAAGAATATCCTGAAATAGACTACACAATGGCAGTCATTCAGTTCTCTCAAAACTAGGGGCCCTTTGTATTTCTTAGCAAATTATAGCTCTGGTAATGGGCTAGCTCCTATTGTTCAAAACCATTTAGGGAACATTTTCCAACAAAACCTACGTGGAGATATTCATGCTTTTTATTCTGCTGGCTAGAATAATAGCATCCCCATCATAGAGTCTCTTATTTTTAAAGGAAGAGGAAATCATAATTATGTAACACTTTCATATTACCAAGCTTCTTACTTAGATCATAAATTTAGAATTTTACATAAAATACCAGGTCAAAAAAAGATAGATAGATAGATAGATAGATGATACATAGATACATAACATACATACATACATACATACATACATAACAGAAGTTTACCTCCTAATTCTTGACACGTTACCATTTCCACTCAGTTAGTTACAAGCATGGTCTTCAAACTGTGAAACAGCAGAAGTAATAGTTGTAAGTATAGTTATAAATGATTTTATGTTAATTTAAAGATACAATACCGATTACTGACACTTCATTGCTGGATTTGCGCCCCCCCCCCCCTGCAACTTTGTCAGCTTGTTGCTTTGCAAGGCTTCCGCCACCCCACTCTGAACCTGCATCCCTTTCAAACTTCACCTTTTTGAAAGTCCCGAGATCTCTCGTTAGCAGTCTCACCTCTTTAGCAGCTCTGCTACTTTCTACTGATCCCTTACCGTGTGTAACTCAAATTTACAAATCAGTGGATTTTTCTCACTCGATGTCTAAAAATGTTTGACATATAAATTAATTTTCTGTCACATAGAGTGGTCAAAAGCTGAGTAAAAGTTACGTTTAATCATGTACTTACTTGCATGTTTTTCAGTATAGACTGAAACTATATATGAAAAGAATAAATTAAGTTTTGGTTCAGTTGTCAACTAATTAGCATATTGGTTTTATTGGTAACTGGCCTTTCTTTTTTTTTTTTTCAATATATGAAATTTATTGTCAAATTGGTTTCCATACAACACCCAGTGCTCATCCCAAAAGGTGCCCTCCTCAATACCTACCACCCACCCTCCCCTCCCTCCCACCCCCCATCAACCCTCAGTTTGTTCTCAGTTTTTAACAGTCTCTTATGCTTTGGCTCTCTCCCACTCTAACCTCTTTTTTTTTTTTTTTCCTTCCCCTCCCCCATGGGTTCCTGTTAAGTTTCTCAGGATCCACATAAGAGTGAAACCATATGGTATCTGTCTTTTTCTGTATGGCTTATTTCACTTAGCATCACACTCTCCAGTTCCATCCATGTTGCTACAAAAGGCCATATTTCATTCTTTCTCATTGCCACGTAGTATTCCATTGTGTAACTGGCCTTTCAAAAATCTAGATCGTTACATCGTTCTGATATATCTTCTTCATGTACTGTCTTGAAAAAACATATGATCTCTAGTATTCCATATCAAATTTTGCAAAGTTCACAGGATATGCTACTCATTAACATTACTTTATTAAAGTACATGCTCATGTACTACAACCAAAATCAACTCAAATATGGGCTATTCTTTGAACAACTTCAAAAATTCTGGTAACAACTAGTTTACAAAGACCTTGAGGAGTAAGTAGAGAGACACTGTCGCAACTAAAGGATAAAGTCTGAAAAAAACTTTTGGTCATTCGTAAATTAAAAAAAAAAGCTGTTTGGCATATGAGATCATATGAAAATATAGGTGAGTACAGATATGTCTACAGGTATAGAAATATCTTTCTCTTGTATTTCTTCACTTATGAAAATTGCAGATTGTATTGCTTTTCATTGATACATTTTATTCATTTTTAGTTCCATAGGCCTTATTTCCAGGTAATGGACAGTTCCTTCCCATCTGACATTTGCTCCTAATGATTTTCTTTATGGTACTATTACACTAGAGGCATACTTTATTTCTGACTATTAAACATGATGTTGTCTTCTTTATAATAAATCTTAGTCATATGAAGCCGAGTTTCAACTGTGTTACTGCCACATACCTTTGGACAAATAGTTTAATAGTGTTACCTTAATTTCCCCAGTTTGAAAATGAGAGTCATGTGTATCTTGTAGAGTTGTAATGTAATGAGGATTGAAAGAGATGGCAAAATAAAGTGCTGAACAAAAGGGCCTGGGACGTAGCGGACCCTTAAACCCCTGCAACGTGACATTTTGAGGGAAGTTATCAGTGAACTGACAAGAGAATTGAAGAGCCAAGTGAGTGATGAGAAAACATGGGCAATAATACATAATACTTCTAATAGTTTTGATGGTAAAAACTAATATAACTGTGCTCAAACAAAAATGTTACTGATTTTAAATGCACAATGAAGAGATTGTTAAATATGTGCACTTTAGTAATACTTTTAATTACCTGGCATACTACATATCATTTAGTATGACGGTGTTCTATGTACAAAATCTTCTAATAAAATAACTGCATGATTCCACTATCTATGCCAATTGTTGCAAAAATTCATTGGACAGGAACTAAAAATTGACTGTCATAATTCCCATTTAAATGATTCAAACTTCCATCGTCCACCATGGATGTTATGTTTTCACCCAGATAAAAAGAAGGTCGACATAAGACTTTATAAACAATTATGACCAACTTTAACTTTTCTTGTACTGTATTTGAAATCTGACTTTGCTTATCCTCTTTTTTTTTTTAAATCTGAAGTGTTGGATTTAAAGTAAATGTCAGTAAAGAAGAGCCACATCACACAGATTTTCTTTTTCATTTCTGTTCAGCAAGAGTTGGTCGCTAACAATGTAAAATTTTAAACTGTAAGGCTCTTTTTACTATTGCCTAACCCATTAACTCTGACTTTTCTTGGTCTCAGTTTTTTTTGGCAGAAGCCTTAAAAATAACAATTTGTTAGGTCTTGATATTTTGATCCTGAACTTTTAAAATTAATCAAACAAACACATTAACATTAACACTTTAACCCTTAAAACGTTCCCATAATCAGAACTAGATAATCAAAATTAATTACTGGTGCATGAAGAGCATGTTTACAGGGTTGGTGGGAATCATCTAATGCATTTGCAGCTACAAGTCTAGTACAAAGTAGATATGTAATAAATAGCTGTTGATTTAATGTCCTTTAATTAAAAAAAAAATTTAACGTTTTTTCATTTTTAAAAAAAATTTTTTTTAACGTTTATTTTTGAGACAGAGACAGAGCCTGAACAGGGGAGGGGCAGAGAGAGAGGGAGACACAGAATCTGAAACAGGCTCCAGGCTCTGAGCTGTCAGCACAGAGCCCGACATGGGGCTCAAACTCATGGCCCGTGAGATCATGACCTGAGCCGAAGTCGGACGCTTAACCGACCAAGCCACCCAGGCACCCCAACGTTTATTCATTTTTTGAGAGAGAGAGAGAGACAGAGCGTGAGCAGGGGAAGGGCAGAGAGAGAAGGAGACACAGAATCCGAAGCAGGCTCAGGGCTCTAAACCGACAGCACAGAGCCCAACGCGGGGCTAAAACTCACAAACTGTGAGATCATGACCTGAGCCGAAGTCAGACGCTCAACCGTCTGAGCCACCCAGGCGCCCCAATGTCCTTTAATTTAATGTCTATCTCCAAGATCCGAGACAATGTAATGAAATAGTCAACAATGATTCCAGACACAGTTAAATGTAACAGTATTAGTAACCACAGAACAATGCATATAGATCTAAAACAGTAGTTACTTTCATCAGCAGTTGACATTATCCAGAGAATGACATTATTTCAACTGTACTTGAGTGAGGAAACTAGTTGTACTACATTGTACAGCTAATACAAATGTACAAATGTAGTTGCCAACTACATTTACTCTTTGTAAAACAAATAAACAAAGAACCACACATTTTTCACATTTTTGAGGACAGGATCCATGTATGCTCTATTGATAATAGATTAAAGCATCATGTTTCTAACTGTAGTATTCTAGTTCTTATCCCTTTCCTTCATGTTCATTTCCTTTTCTTAAATAAACTGCTATACTCTGACATATTATTTTTTATTTTTATTTTTTATTTTGGTTGTTATTGTTGCTTTCAAACCAATTTCCTACACTAGCTAATGTGGTGAGTAAATAAGTGGGTATGGTCAAATGTGAAATGCATTTGTCAAGTGAATGAAACTGAAGTGCAATAATATAAAAAATCCTCAGGCTAGCCATGCTTATTGTTGCCAAATGTCTCCCTGCTAAGAAGTAATAAGCATGTAAAGGGATAATGAAAGTTTCCATGAAAAGTTTTTGGGAAATCTATCCACAAGTCTTCACTATCTGGGAAAGTGGAAATAAGTATTTGTTTTATACAAGTTCCATATGAGGACTGTAAAGATGAACTATTAGAATAAAAAATAAAAAATCAACTACAATGTGATAGTTACTAATATGATTTGGCACATGGAAGGAAATGGACAGGAAAGGTCTACTACACGGAAGAATAGAAGAGTGCCTGCTATAAAATATGCACCAAATAAATAAGTGTTGAATGAATGTGTAAATAAAAGGAAGATTTTACATTAAAGCTTTTAAAGACCCCACGTGATCTTGAAAATCTAATTTGGGTTTTAAATGTTTAAATTCCAAAGGATAACTGCTTAATGATAAACATTTCAAGATTTACTTGAAGTGCATATTTTTGCTAAAAGTTTACTTTGGCTAAATTAATTAATGGGAAAGTGAGGGGTAAAACAAGATCATTAGAAATTAAAATAGAGTTGTTATATAGGAACTGAATTATTTCAAAGAAATAGATATATCAATTAAGGTTAGAAAATACTCTCAATTATTAGCATCATTTATACCATCATTCTTTAATTACAAACACTTAAGGACACTTGATTGTAAATACAATGAATGGAATTGAGTCCTGCAGAGAACAATAAAAAAAAAGCGATTAAAGGAGTTGGGAATAGACCTTACCTGAATTGACAAGAGTAAAGGGACATATGACCTGATTTTTAGAAGCAGCAATGGATTTCCAGCAGAAAATGGATGGCTGGGTAGCTTATAGATTAACTCCCTAGTGAGTTACACTTTTTTTCCCCTAATCAATTTAGAAGTTTAAACACTCAATTAGTATCTACTCGTTTAGTCGGAAGCCAGAAAATTGCACTAACCAAAGTTATGCAGAATAGTGAACAATGGAAATAAAAGTGTTAGTTAATTTAAGGGCCACATGACAGAAGACAAACCTAGTTCTGAAAAAAAATCACAAAACTTATTTATATTTTACACCCAAAAATAAATCGCTCAAAAAAATTTCCTCCAGAAAAAAATAAAAATAATGCTGAACAACATTAGTATGAGGACCACAGAATTTATACAATCAAGACAATATTTTTAGCACCACATCCTAGTCATCTATGTCTGTGCAGAGACAGCGACAAGGTATCTTCAAGAAGAAATCAACACAACAGTGTGTTACGAATAGTAAAACCTGGCGAACAGTGCATACTATAAGGAGGCCTCAAAAATTCTAGATCAAATATGAGGCATAGCTATTGTAAAAGATCAAGAAATATGCAAAATACCAAAATAAAAATCTATACAATATCTATCAAGATTCCTCACTCTATTTAATATGTATTAGCTATTATGCTCATTAGGAATTGTTTTTCAAATAAATATACATAGCCAAAATATATGTGTCTGATTTAGAAATAACAGGCATCATGATTTTTACCAACAATAATGAGTACTGTGGCTATTTTGTTTCAAAACCTGATTTTCTTAGTCATTTGTCTCTTAAATATTGGGCAAGAAGAATAATTGTAAATGCCATTGTCCAAATGAAATATTGAGAAACAGAATTTTTATTAGTATTGTTATGTCATAGAAAAAATTTTAGTCACTGAAAAAGCTTGAAAACAATTTCAGAAACAAGCAAAATTTCTGGGATTTATTGAGAAAATCTGAATATAATATAAACAACCTGTTATTTGTTTTATTTTCATTCTCAGTGTTAGACTTTAAACTTTAACTAACTGAAGTTCACTGTGAATGATCATTATAATTCAAAGTTGGACATAGCAATGACCTTAAAAAGCAACTGTTATTTGAACACTGTAATAACTACCTCAACCCCGGACTTACCCAGTGTAACTCATTTACAGCACTTAAATTGATGTAAACGCTTTGCTGCTAAAAATTTGTTCTGGTCACTTTCATTAAAATGTTGAATTTTTTTTTTTCTCCATGCTTTACTTGTGCTGTATCTGCTGTTAAGCAATACAATATGGGAAGGACTTTGAAATGATTTCTATATCCAGACACATAGTGTTGGGTTTATTGATGAAAATCCAATGACGTATCACTATACATCATGAAATTTCTATTTTGACCTGTTTAACAAAAAATTTTTTATACATACCAGGAGAGTCATTCAAAGCATTTTACATATTAAATTACTTATCAAAACATAGCGTATATAGACCTTGACATTTGTTAAAGAACCAAGGATTTAATCAAAAAAAATTTTAAAGGACCAGAACAAATCTTTAGCAGAACACAGATTATGTGGCAAAGAAGTGACTTATTGGAAGATAGAGCATTCTTATCAAGACCTACTTTCAGCATATATGTAAGAAACTGATTGGTAATTTGTATGATCACCTGCAAATATGTGCCAGACTGTTGTTAAAGAAACATAAAATCTATAACGATAATGTAGCAGGAAAGAGACAAAAACAGTTAGAGGTCCTTCAGTCATAATTTTTTTATTCCAGGAGCCTATCAGTAGGTCTAGCTCTCATGTCAGTTTTTTGAGGTAAGATTCTCTCACTATTGTATTTTCATGTGGGTAATTTTAGAATGATTATACATTGACTGTATTAAATTGCTTCTTTATTTTCTTTTTTTCCATTTCTAGAGTAGTTACAGGACAAAGTAATGGCTTTACAATGAATGCCAATATGTGGTTCCTTTATAGATGTGTTGTTTTACTCTTCGATTTATGTTCCATGTATCTGGTGGTTCAAGAATTTACATGCCAACAAAAAAACTCTCACTAAATGCAATGGGAGAATACGCTATATTGATTACTGTGCAAATTATTTATTTATAGGTAGCAAAATAATAAAATGAAAGCCTTTAATCACATCAAAAATATATTTTTTAAAAACTATATGTATAAATATAAGTATTTCTGTCATTTTAAACACTAATTTCCTACAGCATTTTCATTCTACTGAAAATATACTTCAAAATTACTACAAAGCTGTTTTATAATATCACGTAATATGTTTTTAAAATTATTTGCCAAAGGATGTTTGCCAAACAATGAAAAATTTATAAGCAGCCTCTTAAAAATGCAGTTACATTGTGGGTAAGTACAAAAAGACTTGCAGATTCATCAACGTTTCAAAATAACAAAGACAACAGAACAATATTAGGGGGAAAAATTGTACCATACAATAAATTTATAGTCAATAGAAAAATCCTTTAGAATGCAGACTATTAAAAGTGAGCAGTTGGTCTAAAGAAAAGCCATGTTTTAACACAATTCAGTTTATTTCATTTTGAAATAATTATTTTAGAAGTATATGAAATTATAACTATTTCAATACTTTGTACAGAAAGTGTCTCCCTCCTTACATATTATTTATCTTTGATTAAAAAAACTTATATTAAGAGTAAAAGCATTAAGTAATACATCTGTATACTATTAAGATACTGTCATTAAAAAATTAACCAATAATGAACTGTTATTGGATTATATTTTAAAATGCATACTTACTTGTGCATATTACCTTGAATAATGCTTGCAAGGAACTGTAATTAGCTTTCTTTGTTGGAAGAAAACATTTGTGTCAGCCATTTGTGGAAATCTGCTTACCCTTTTATTAATTTCTGGTTTTGTCTTAAATAAATATACCTGAATTCTGAATGTGTCCCAGTTCTCAAACCTCCCTGCTTCCCTGCTCCTTCAGCCCCAGCTTTCTCCTGAAATGATATATTCTCCTAAAAAAATACTTGCTATCCAGGAAATTATTTATTCATTAAAGAATTTTTATTGCTGAGGCAAGGTGAGGGTTTGCTGTTACTGTTGTTTTCTAAAAGAGACCAAAGGAGACATTCTATTCTGTTTCTTGGGAAAAAAAAATATTTTCAATATGTAACAGCAAGTAGAGAGGGGGTGAGCTTTTAGGATGCTTTCTTACATTTTTTTAGGCCACTATTTTATCATTAGGAAATTCTCGCTTTTCTGCACTAGTAATACTCCTGCTGCTTGAAAGTTCTTGCGGTGTCACAAAGGACTACTGACTGACTTGGAGGGAATGGCTTAAAGCAGGCTAACTCTGGCCAGCACTTGAAAACGAACTTTACCTGGCGTAGCTGTTCGTCCCTCTGCCTCTGATTGCCTTTGAGTGCCAGCTGGGAAGGTCTCTGAACTCCCAAGCTATGTTGTCTACCAATTCCATTGCAGGCTTGTGCTGGAGCCACACGTATTACCCTCTCTGTGCCCAGCATGCCCCGTCCTGCTTTTTCTTTCATATTCTTTCCACAGACTAAAATATTCTACCTTTATAGAGGTTCATCAACTATTTTGAATTTGTTTTCCTACTCACAATTTTGATATAAATACCCGAAAAGCAAGAGCTTTTACATGTAAAATGAAATGAACCAATATTCACCATCATGCTGCACCAAATTTGAAATTAAGGCAAATTTCCACAGACCGTCTAGTGTTTCCTAACCTTTCTATTTAGATTTATATATTTGTAAATATTTTAAGTTTTGGTTGCAAAAGTATTATTTAAAAAAAAAATAGATATTTCCCCTCCTGAACTTATTAAAGCACAGACGCATCACACTGAAGAGTCACGTGGTTTGAACCTTTGCCTCAAGCCAGTACTAAAGGAGCTCTGGATTCCTCACTGCTGCTTTTCAAACCCTTTCCCCACAGATACAGCCCTGTGCTTGCATAATCATCAGGAAATTTAATGCAGATGATCATAATTCTTTAATAGTAATTTTGATATGGCATCTTGGGATCTTGCTGAGTAAAATATTCCTAATCCACTATCCCATTCCTTCAACTAATATTTATTTTTAGCTTCTAACAATTTTTGATGCTTTTCTCTGGATAAATTCTCAATTGTTGACTATAAATAATAACCTTTTCCATTTTATAGCACCTGTTTACAAAGCACTCTGATAGACCTTACCACCATTGCAATATAATAAAAAAGGCAATCTTCACAATGACCCTATACTGCACAGATAATTTCCTTCATTTATAAAACTAAGGCTCAGAAAGGTTGTAACCTGTCCATAGTCGCAAAGTTGTGTCTTACGCAGCCAGACTAGAACCCATGAATATCTTTAGATTCTAGAATTAATATATTTTCTGTTTTACCAAGAATTCTTCTTTCTGAAGAAATCCTAAATTCAGTAGAACCATTTCTAAAACTAATTAGAACATATTTATGAAAATAAAAACAGTTAAAAATGTTTAAACTATGAAAATTTAAATACCTAAGAACTAGGAAGATATATCATCTCAGTCGTGAAATACCAGTCTTAATTTGTAGATAGAAGAAAATGTATCTGATTTTTTCAATCATTTCCTTTCATTTAACCTAAATGTACTTTGTACCAAACCTTGATTATTTTTCAGACAAAAGTGAACTCAATATGCCTTTCTTAAACCCAAAGATCATAATTCTAAAATGCACATTGTTGACAAATATATTTCTTACCTTAAAATATAATTTTGCTTGGATCAAGTTAAGTGAAATTGTACATTTAATATCACTGTCTAGGTTTTTCAGTTAAGGGAATACTTGCACCAATGATAACAAATTCGAGACCTTCTAAGAAAGAACGTATGTCATTTCGTGACTATCCCGTACAACTCAGTGGTGGATGGGGAAGTGGCAAAAAGAAGGAGAAAACTTCAAACTAATTCTTCAAGCTTCAGCATTCAAAACATATGGCGCACGGTTTTCTCAAGAGATCTACGGATATCTGGTCATGTTACCAATTGAATACAAGGTTTTAGAGCACTGTCTTTAATTTGTGTTACTATACATATTCCACAGTTTTGTTTTCTGATGGAGTTATCTGATTTCCCATCTATAAAAAACAGGTTAGCTATTGTTCCTATGTTTATGAGGAATGGCCTCCAGAATTAATTCTTAAAATATTGTAATGGAATTTGCATATCCAATTTCTTCTTTTGTTTAAAGATTTTATGACGTATGTATTAAAGATGGTTTTTGTTACCAGTAAGAAGTTGTAATACCATACACATATTGTAAGAGAATATAACTATAATTTATTGACATTGTTTATAGTATTAATGAATAAGTTATATATTAATAAATTTTATTTGACTAGATTATTATTTGGATATTTCAAAGATAAATTGATGTGTAAAATATTTAGAATAGATAATGAAAATGGCCTTTAATTTTATTTTACTTTAAGTCATCTCAAATAGATAAGTTATGTTAAGAAAATATTCTTTATGTTTAAACTAAAGTGAAACATAAATTTAAATATATCAATTTAATAAATTGGATATTTTATATGTAATGTTTCATTCAAATGTATATTAGCCTTATAATTTTTAAAAGGTAGATGCTAATTCTGATTCATTCACATGATTCTACTGACTCAAAAATATTCTTTCATTTTAATTTTAGCTAAGGCGCCTCAGAATGATTTTAAAAATCTTTTTAAAGCTGAATTTCAAAATTTTGTAATATTAATATATTTTCTAAAATCACAGGCCAGTTTTATTAAATTCTTACTATTTTGTGGTTAATATTCTGTGATGTTTTAGTGAATACAGTGTGCAAATACTGTATTTACCTTTCACGCTCCTTGGGGTCCTTTACTTTCCTGAGTCTGGAGCTTCTTTCCCCAAGCTAAGTTCTCTCGTTGACTTCCCAGTGTGTGGCTTTTAATAGGATCCAGTGAACTTTAGATTCTTCCTCTTTGTTTTTCCTACTCTTTATTGAAGTATTTCATCTAAAAATGACTAAGCAGATTTAGAGATGCATTTATCTAGTTTGTGCCCCCTATCTACATTTGGAGCTCCATTGCATTTCAGATCTATAAATCTCTTTCAACTTGATTGAGATAGAAATGGTAATGAACCTTGAGCTGTCAATCAAAGAAAACAGAGATTCATGTGTTGTGGCCTCGAAATTGAGCTTTGGAACATAAGCTCCATGTGCAGTTGCTTTATGAACATGCTGTTAGGTCATCCTTTTACTAAGAGCATCCACAAACCAACATAATGTAATGATGGAAAATATTTTATCTCGACTTATTGTGAACCCTGCAAGAGAAAACCACATTAGAGATGAAATTGATGGGGTTTTATGGTTCATATGTTCAAATCAATGATATGAAAAAGTAGGAGAAGTGAGATGTTTATGATTAAACTGTTTTAGTGCCTAAAAATAATTCAGTCTGTAGTTTCTGTAGTCAGTGACTTGTGTGTTCCATAATATTAATTTTGAGGAAGATGATGGGTGCTGATGCTTCTTAAATTTGTAGCCGATGGTTGATGAAGATGTCAATAAAATAGTTTCCTGACTATGGTGTTAAATTGGAAGATCTTTGTAGTGTTGTTTATTATGTCTGGCCTTAAAATGATCATTTACAAAATCAAAGTTCAAACATTATTTTTAACACTAGTTTATCTGTGTTTGTGAAAATAAAAAAGGTAAATTTTAAAATTGAATAAATTTTTAAAAATAGTTTAATTTTTTTTAATTTTAAAAGTTAAATAAAACCTAAAAGAAATCAAAGAGATATTCTTTCTCCTGTTGCCTTGGGAAGATATTAAGGCAAATATTTGTCCTTGAGATTTGGATGAGCCTATCTTTTCACTTAGTTGACTGAATTTTGGATTGATAGCTATGGACCCAGGTAATGTTGCTATTCAAATGTACAACCCTAAATGACCTTTTGTCTTTCCTTAACCCTTCCCAACCCAATGCTCTCCTTCCTACCTGCCCTCCTCCCCAGTGCTATCACAATCACCAGTCATTTCCAGTGAGAATGGTAAAATGAATCCCCAATCACAAAAAGGCTGGTGGAAGGCAGTGTTTGGAGATCCCAGAATGTCTTAATATGACAGTTAACTATATTGGTTTATGGGGGTATCACCTTCCCAAGGTTCAGTCTGCCAACATCTTTGTGCACATAGTGCTTTATAAGAGAGCTTATTAGGTATTTTGAGAAGCATTCCAAATCCTAATTTCTTATTGTGCTCATGAATTAGTTGTAGGTACAGCTACCACATTAAAAAACAGAAAAGCCAGAATAATAGAACAAAAGCCAAAGAACTGTTAAAGGCAATGCTGTGCCTTAAAGGCAAAAGGGAGAATACACCAGGATTCCTGGAAATTAGTTTTGAGTTTTTCTTTTTTGGAGAAAACAAGGGATGCTACATTTTAATTAGGGAGAATAAGTTGGAAGGCATAGACAGGGTTTAAAAGTTTTTTTAATAAAAATTGTGAATGAACAATAAATACCAGTGGTTTAAGAGATCTCTGTCTAATTTTAAATCCTCACATCATCAGTATAAGCAGCTTTAGATGCTACATGCTTTGAGTATGCT
Source organism: Lynx canadensis (assembly GCF_007474595.2). Classification (NCBI taxonomy): domain Eukaryota; kingdom Metazoa; phylum Chordata; class Mammalia; order Carnivora; family Felidae; genus Lynx; species Lynx canadensis. The sequence goes on from NC_044309.1 coordinate 107,293,303, forward strand.
GTTATTGAATTGGCTGTTGCCATGATCTTAGTTGCTCTTAATTTACTCATACTTTCTCATTTTTCTCAAAATCTAGGTTAACAGTGAGCCAAAATTGAGAATAATAAACATGTAGGATATATTTTGACAATATTTTACTGGTAGTATGCTATAATTGAAGTAACTATAAGTTTCTTAGAAAAGAGAAACATTTTTGCTTATTCTTTTGAAAAGAAAAATAAACTGGTAAGGTCAGCCCTTATTTCCTTTATTATCATATTCCCTACTAAATGCAGTTTCTATCATCTCTGGAGCTCAAAAAATAATTCACCATCTGAATTTATGGTTTTCATGATTATACTGGGAGAAAGTGAGAATAAAGAATATTCTTTAATGTAGGGGAAGAAGTTCCCTATGCATTATATGGAATAATGGTTTTCAGGGTTAATTTCTAGCTAATTAATTAGTTTAATTAATTTCTCACTAATAGGAGAGGTAATTCCGTCTATTTCAATACAGAATAATATCCGTTATCTACCAGGATATTTTTGTTTGCATAGATGCAGTTTTGTCAATGATGATTGTGAGATTCAGAGAAAGCCTCTTTTCAGAAGCTAAAGAACTATTATCTAGACTTATGCTGTCAAAACCATTGGTCACTAGCCACATGTAGCTACCTGGTACTTTTAATACAGTTAGTCTGAATTGAGAGATGATGTAAGCATAAAATACACAGCAGAGTTCAAATATTTAGCATGAAAAAAGAATTCAAAATTGCCCAATAATTTTATGTTGATGTGTTAAAATAATAGTATTTTGGGTTAAATAAAATGTATTATTAAAATAATTTCTTTTTTATTTTTTAAGATGTAAGCACTTGAAAATTTTAATTGTAAAGTAATTTAATGACATGTATATTTAGCATTGTATTTCTTTCTATTGGATAGTACTGATTCAGAGGCTATTGTGTGACATAACTTAGGTAGGGTGTATCATTGCAGAAAATAATTAGGAAGATAGTAGACAAAAGATAGTGACCAGAGAAAACAGGGCACAAAAATTCTAGTTTACAAAAAAAGGAAACTTTGATTCTGCTAAACATAGTGAATATTATGAAATAAGAAGGAAAAATAACCTCAGTTTTGGTTCTAGACTTTAAGATAGTGTAATTGCATTTAACTCTGCATTAAAATTAACATATATATATATATATATATGTATGTATATATAAAGTTTGTTTTGTATTTGTTTTTAATAAGAGACCATCTCATAAAGTCTGGTCAGTCTTTTATGTTACCGGTGGTAAGAAATAGAATTAGCACCCACCTTGTAGTCTTTATGTTATCTCAGGCTTTACATATGTATAGCTGTTAATTTTCAAATGGCATGACTTGAACTGTGGTCTTTTAATGGGAACCATATTATATTTGGCATCTTACTGTATTATAAATCCAGTTTTAATCTACTACATAAAACACAAAAGCCAATAACAGTTGTGTAAATGAATACATTTGGAAACAGTAAATATAATGTTTATAACTTCTAAAAAGCATGTAGTCAAAAAATGCTTTATTTTTATTTTAAGTGTGTGTGGGGGTGTTGTTTGTGTTTTGGGGTGGGAGAGCACAAGCAGGGGAAGGGCAGAGAGAGACAGGGAGACACAGAATCTGAAGCAGGCTCCAGGTTCTGAGCTGTCAGTGCAGAGCCCAATGTGGTACCTAAACCCATGAACCTGTGAACCACGAGATCATGACCTGAGCGGAAGTCAGACGCTTAATCAACTAAACCACTTGGGTGCCCCAATCAACATATGCTTTAGGTGGTACTACCTGACCACCATCTTTCCTTCCCCTCCAAATAGTATGCAGTTCTTCTGCTGTTCCTAGGAGCCAGAATTTTACCTAAGTCAGAAATTGAAATGAAACCTTCCATATGACTTTTCATTTATGGCATATCCCTGCCAGCACTTTAGAGCAAGAGCCCCCTCTAGTAGATCTGGAATGGCCACCTGCAGAAGGGATCATGAAGACTCTAGAGCTCTGTGAAGAAGAACGCGTGGAGCAGCATGAAAGAGGGCCACTACTAGGAAGGTCTGCTTTAGCATTAGGAGTTTAGAGTAAAGGCTTCTCTGGTACTTGTTTGTCATCTTTGTTTTCAAACAGTAACTAGCCAAGGAGCTACAGAAGATCCTTTATAGGAAGCTTTCGAGAAAAGTGAGCTAATTAATATCACTACAGGTAAAGTTTTCCTTTTTTTTTTTCTTTCTTTTTTTTATTATTGATTTTGAGAGACAGAGAGAGACAGAGCCTGAGTGGGGGAGGTGCAGAGAGAGAGGGAGACACAGAATCTGAAGCAGGCTCCAGGCTCTGAGCTGTCAGCACAGAGCCCCATGAGGGGCTCAAACTCACAGACCTTGAGATTATGACCTGAGCAGAAGTTGGACGCTTAACCAACTGAGCCAGCCAGGCGCCGCTAAAGTTTTCCTTTTTGTTTTTATTTGTATTTAAAAATTTTTTAACGTTTATTTATTATTGAGAAACAGAGAGAGACAGAGCATAAGCATGGGAGGGGCAGAGAGAAGGGGAGACACAGAATCCAAAGCAGGCTCCAGGCTCCCAGCTGTCAGCACAGAGCCCCACGTGGGGCACAAGCTCACAAACTGAGATCATGACCTGAGCAGAAGTTGGACACTCAACCGACTGAGCCACCCAGGCGCCCCAAGTTTTCCTTTTTATTTCAAGGTTTATTTTTACCATGACTGAGAGTAATCTTCACAACATCCTTACATTTTAGGTATTGGTATAACCACTTTTTCAATGCAGAGGACAAGATGAGAAACTACTTCAAGTCTATGATTTCTTTATGGAGAACTGAATGCATCTACCAGAGGTAACCAGGTGAGTAAATGTAAAGCTGTTTTTTAAATAAATAGGTCATTAGAATTTCCTAAAAATAATTTTCTCTTGTGAAAGCTATAATAGAAAAGTCAAACTTATTTTTGTGATACATAGAGAATTGTTATAGAATTGTTTTAGATCAGCATTCTACAGTACAAATATAATATGAACTACTTATATAATTTTAAATTTTCTGATAACCACATTACAAATGTAAAAAAAAATGTAACTGATAAAAATTAATATATTTTACTTAGCCCAATATCTCCAATACATTTCTTTTTTTTTTTTTTTAATTTTTTTTAACGTTTATTTATTTTTGAGACAGAGAGAGACAGAGCATGAACAGGGGAGGGGCAGAGAGAGAGGGAGACACAGAATCGGAAACAGGCTCCAGGCTCTGAGCCATCAGCCCAGAGCCCAACGCGGGGCTCGAACTCAAGGACTGCGAGATCATGACCCGGGCTGAAGTCGGACGCTTAACCGACTGAGCCACCCAGGCGCCCCAAATACATTTCTTTTATCAAATGGAATTATGAAGACATTATCTTACAGGAATAAAAAAAAACTTCAGCCATACTAGACCCTAAAATTACAATGTTTGAGAAAAATAAGATGATTTCTCACTGATATGTATCAAACATAGAAGTAAAGGTAAATCTGTTTCTTATCTCTTCTTGAATCATTCAAATTTTGTCTAGCCACGGACCTTCTGTTAACTTCGGAATGAATCTGATACTTAGAATAACTCAATATAATACATAGAACAAAATAAGAAATCAGCACAGCGGTTTTGTTCTGCTCAGTACATGTTTCAGAATGAGGCCTATGGAAGAAAGTGAAGAGATCATATTTTTTGTAATCTGCCTTGTGTTCTGATCCTTACTCTGTTGTCATTTCAAACAAGTAGCAAACTATGAGCCTGCTTGCTTACCATTAAATTAGGATCATAACTCCTAGGGTGCTGTGAGGTCAAGTGACAAAGTATATGAGAAGCCCCTGGCTCAGAACCTCGGGTATCATGAGGACTCATTAAATGATAGACTTGGCAAAGAAAATCTTTCCAGATCCATCTTCCAAAATTAAACCAACAACTGGATCAATTCCGCATACCTTACTTAGCAAGTATTTCTATGAAATGATGGAAAATATTTTTCTTTTTCTTTTTTCCTTTTTTTCTATTTTTTAATTTATTTTTTTTCCTTTTTCTGTTTTTTTTTTTTTTTTTAATTTGAATTCAAGTTAGTTAACATGCAGTGTTGTCATGGTTTCAGGAGTAGAACCCAGTGATTCATCTCTTACATATGACACCCAGTGCTCATCACAAGTGCCCTCCTTAATATCCATCATCCATTTAACCCAACCCCCTCGCACCTCCCCTCCAGCAACCCTCAGTTTATTCTCTGTATTTAAGAGTCTCTTATGGTTTGCTTCGCTCTGTGTTTTTATCTTGTTTTTCCTTCCCTTCCCCTGTGTTCATCTGTTGTGTTTCTCAACTTCCACAGATGAGTGAAATCATATATCTTTCTTTCTCTGACTGACTTATTTCACTTAGCATAATACCCCCAGCAATTGCACTACTAGGTATTTGTCCAAAGGATACAAAAATGCTGACTTGAGGGGCACATGTACCCCAATGTGTCTAGCTGCGCTATCAACAACAGCCAAATTATGGAAAGAACCCAAATGTCCACTGACTGATGAATGGATAAAGATGTGGTGCATATATATACACATATATACATATACACACACACACACACACACATACATATATGTATATATATATACATGCATACATACACAATGGAGTACTGGTGATGAAAAAGAAGGAAAACATTTTTAAAAGATCTTTAAAACTTGCTTCTCTAAATTTGCCTTGAAATGGCAACAGAATTCAATGCTTCAAATACATATATGTTGAGCACTCTCCACTGAAAGGATGTAGAATACTTAGGAAATGTAAAAGACATACATTTCTAATAGCATGGTCATTTATTTTTTCACATGGATAAGTAAAACAAGCATTTCTAGAAAATAGGTTAAAATGCCACCACCACAACTCTGTAGGCAGTGTTCTGTGTTCCAAAATAGACACACAAAATGTTTCCACTTCAAACCAGGTCCCAAAGGGGATGCCAGGTAATTGGCTAGACTATTGTACTTTTCCACTTGTCATCCCCTCCCCTTCAAAGGGCGATAACTAGCTCATTGTCTCTCTAGGGAAACAAAGAAAAGCATACCCATCCCTTGATTTTTTTTTTTTTTGATTAATCAGAAACTTGTGTTTTGGGGGGCACGTGGGTGGCTCAGTCAGTTAAGCATCCGACTCTTGATTTTGGCTCAGGTCATGATCTCAGGATTCCTGGGTTCAAGCCCTGAATCGGGCTCAGTGCTGGCAGTGCAGGCCCTGCTTGGGATTCTCTCTCTCCCCCTCTCTCTGCCCCTCTCCCGCTCTCTCTCCAAATAAATAAATAAACTTTTAAATAAAGAAACTTGTTTTCTTATCTTCATAAATATAAACTAACTTTAAATATAAAAAGAAATGTTTTGGGCATGGGGAGTATTAGTTTCAAATGAGAATGGACAAGAAAAAGGTGTTTTCATATTCTATTTAACTGCCCTTAAAGGATGAATTGATATCAAGGAAAGCATTTTAAGCAAAGGATACAGCCTGGATAAATACCTGGAGATAGCCAACAGTGACATGTCTAGGGAGCGGAAGATAGGACAGTCCAGAGACTGGATTATTGGACAGAACTGAGAGCCTGGTGAAAGAGACAGGGAATTAGTAGGAAATGTGATTGGGAAGTAAAATTGGATAAAGTACCCTGAGATCTGTCCTGCCTATAGATTTTAGATGGAAAACTGCTATGTGATGGTTTTCAAAAATAGTAAGACAATGTTATTATTACTAATAATTACAGAGATAATCTCAAAATAAACATAGACATGATCAGGGGGAAATTTTAATCTGATTCAAATATGAAATGATCACAGTAAAGTTACCCCCTCAAAAGTCCCTGATTAATGGATGCACTATTTTTTTTTTATTAAGTTAAGGGGGAGAACACTTGAATGACCTACAAAGGTGTTAGCCTGTGGAAGTCTGTTGAGAGTTGGTTTTACATATGCTGATGTTCTTAAATCTAATTGAAGCCACTTCCCAGAATAGACATGGGCTGAACTCTGTAAATGCTTTCCTCACAAGGATATTGATACAGAGAGTGATATCTTAAATAACCTGCTCTATGCCAGGGAATGGGTTCGTTCCATAAAGGCTTCAGGAACACTATGCTGAGTCTTCTAAATTTAATAATTCCTAGAAAAAGCTAGAATTTCTATTATTTACTTGGAATATATTAAGATCAAAGAATTGTAAGGCCTCTGTCTCAGTTGGCTTGGGTTGCTGTAATAGAATACCATTTATTTCTCACAGTTGTGAAACCTTCAATTCTGAGATCAGGCTGCCAATGTGGTCAGGCTCTTGGTGAGGGGCCTCTTGCTGTTTTACAGATGGCCATCCTCTTGCCATATTCTCACATGGCAGAGGACAAGACCTCACCTCTCTTCATCCCTTTATAAGAGTATTAATCTCATCATTAGGGCTCCACTCTCATGATCAAAAACATAACTCTAATCACCAACCAAAGGCCCCACTTCTAAATACTATCACATTGGGCATCAAGGTTTCAACATATGAATTTTGAGGGGACACAAACATTCAGTCCATAGCAGCCTCCTAAAAACCATATAATTTATTTAAATGATAAGAATTGTATTTCTAATAAATAACTTCAATGTACTATTTTTTTCTTTTTTTTTTTGAAGTGTATTGATTATTTTGAAAGAGACAAAATGAGTGGGGGGAGGAGCAGAGAGAGAGAGAGAGAGAGAGAGAGAATCCTAAGCAGGCTCCACACTGTCAGCACACAGCACCAAGAGGGGCTCCATCTCAAGAATGGAACCCTGAGATCATGACCTAAGCTGGGACCAAGGTGCTTAACCCACTGAGCCACCCAGGCGCCCCCGGTGTAATCTTGTTTTCAATACATGGCTCATAATGGAAATATTTTATCAGGAGAAACTGAGATTTTAATAGTTAACTGTATTTGTTTTCGGTTCTACGGACTGATGGTTAGTGATAGAGCTGGGAACAGGACCCCAGTCTCTGGAGTCACAAAAATCCTGGAAAATTTGTTAGAGATGATACTTATGTTTACAACGCGACCGACTTGTAGTTTGCAGCAAACGCACTTACCTCAAACCAGTACACATGTCAGGACATAAGGTCCTCAAGGAGCTTTGTTTCATATATGTGATCCTCTCTCCTTCTCTTTCTTAAATGATAATAATTAGATGTATCATTTTCTTCATTTAAATAGTCAAGTTTTCTTTTTTAATATCACTTTTGATTCCATAGCACAACTTGTTTATTTCTACTATGTCCATAATCCTTACCAAGTGCCTTCCCATTCTGAATTTTAAAAATCGTAACAGTAAAAACAGTGCTTATGATATGGCCAAGCGCTCTCTCCAAATGTTTGAGATACAATAACTCTTTTTATATTCACTCTCATCCTTTGAGGTAGGTATTATTCCTGGCCCCCCTTTACAGAAGATGATACTGAATCATAAATGGTTACATACCTTTCTTAGCATCACACAACCAGCAGGTGGTAGAGGTGGACCCAAACCTAGTGAGTCTGAATCTAGCCTGTATTTTACTACACTTTTGATGTTATAAACAAAATGGATATGCACATATACGTTATCACCGACATTGCGGGTAACCAGTTAGCCAAACTTGCCATCAATAGGTAAAAGTTACCTAAATAACAACAGTACAGGCAGGCCAGAGTGATATTATGGTAATTTGACAGAGAACACGTGCTTTCAAAGTGTAGTCTTTAATTTCAGCTCATAATTAAGGCAAAATATGAAAAAAAGCATTTTTCTCCTTCGAGAAAATTAATCCTAATTTTGAAATTAATAGCACAGTAATTTGTTGTGAAGGAATCTTCACAGATGTAATGCTATGTTAAGCATGAAGGACACCATTCGGAAGCTTTGATTTGGAAGAGGCTCGTACAGCACAGATTTACCTCTGTCACCTCTCTTGCCCAAGAGCATGCAACTTTGAGAATCAGCTCACTTGAATCACAGAGAACTTTCTTGTTAAAACGCTTGCTCTTTACATTAAAAAACCTGTTTTCTAACTGAAGCCAATCCATCTGGGCCCACCACTGGGGCTAAACTGAAAAAATGTAATCATTCTTTTGCGTATGTTCTCTTCACTAAAGATCACTAAGTGCTCTAACCATTCTCTGCAGGACATCTTTTCCAAATGCCCTTTGACTCCACCCACTGTACACTAGAGAAGCTCAAAATGCTCAATTTCTCTTGGTAAAAATAATGTTAGGGCGCTTCTTAGTTCTCTAGATTTCTGCATAGTAAAGTATGTAGTGAGGATTGATCTTTCTTGATAGGGGGTGCTTTCTTTCTGCTAATGTAAGTGAAGTTTCTTTTACCTGCCTTAGCAACTAAATCATGCTGTTAGACTCAAAATATCCTCAGATCTTTAATGTATGGACCCTTATAAGCCTTGCTTCCCCTCTTCTGCATTTACTTTCTTAACCTTAATTTTAAACTTTGTATTCGTCTCCGTTGACTTAATTCCACTATTCCACCTTCTCCAGAATATCTGCCTCCCAATTTTTCTTGTATTCTCAATCTTCATTCCTCTTAAGAATACCTACTTTATCAAACTTTGTAAGTGCAATATCTATATTTGAGCTTTTGGAGAAAATATTGAATAAAGGACCATGTTTAATAGAAAATACTTGAGGGAATTTTTAAAAAATGATTTAAAGGATTCTAGTGTTCACTGATGGAACTAAAAAGTTGCATGAGATACTTAGAGAAGCCCTTCATTCTATTCCATCAGCCTCCACTCTGACTCAGCAGTTAGAGACACCCACAGAAGCTTATGTAGCTTAAATGAGACATTCATTGCTTATAGACCTATTTTATTTCATGAAAAATAAAATTACACTGATAAAGGTTCTTTTATTCATTTTCCCAAGATTTATATTACTTTTTAAACTTGGAGACAGTATTCAAAGTTGTATTAACATTAGAAATGCAGTTGTATTAACATGCAGAATTAAAGGATATTCTTAAAACAGAATAATCCATTATTGAGATTTTGCTTAATTCAAGTGTTGAACAATTCTTAATGTAGCAAAAGAATGACTGTAAGTCCCTCTACCCAAAAGTAGCACATGTGAATCAAATACAGTGCCAAAGAAATAATTTCTTAAATGTTAATCAGAAATGAACTTTATTTGAAATATTTGAATTCCCTAAAAATAGCTGCATTAAAGAGATTCCCCCCAAAACAAGTTCCTTTTAAAATTAAAATCTTCCTTAAGAACACAGCTCATCCTACATACATATATATATATATATTACATATATATAATATATATATTATGTAATATATATAATATATATATAATATGTATATTGAACAAGTGGTCGGAATCTCACAAAAAGTCTAATGTAAATGAATTGTTTACAGCCATTATTTTCTTTTTGGTAACTTGAAAAAGAAACGCTCCCTTAAGTATTTGAAAGAATAGCAGTAAATTTTCATTGCTTGTTATACTTGAACTTTATTGCTAAACTGTGCATTCATGAGGTTTTGTTATCTCAGAGCGCAAACTGTGAAGGTAGCAAAGTGTTTAATTGCTCTGACTTCATAACAAAGGAACATGTGATGTGGGAGCTGGAAAAATGACGTAATCCGCTGATGTCCTGGGGATTCCTTTTTAGCACAAGCCTTTGAATGTGTTGGGCTATCCCCTGCTCTAGGGGTAGTGCGTCAGCTCTGTTTAACAAAAAGGATATCAAAATTACAGTGAAGGTTAAGAAACGCTTACTGTAAAACAGGATCTTAAAAGGGACTAGACTATTGCCTGCTGTTTAACGTATTCACCAGGAACCTCTTGCAGTCAGGCTGAAACCTGGCTTTCCCCAACCAGGAGAGGGGCTCACTCGCTGTGGAAGGCAGGTAGAAAGAAGAGTGATGTGTGCGTTACTTTACATACATGCATACACGCTGTCCAAAAGGGTTAGTTACAAGTCTTCTGCTTTATCCCCTAAATCTGCAGCAATTTGCGATATGGATTAATTCTGATCGCCAACTTGTGAAACAAAAAGGGCACTGTCCTTAGCAGGGGACGGTTGGATGATCTATTTGCCAATATCAATATTTGGATGGAAAGCTTAAAATATGTTGTTTTTCCAAGAGTTAGACTTTAAAGGAGGGAAAGCACCACTGGTGAAATATTAGCAGCAAATCGGTTAACCACTAACTTCTTTCTGTAGTCGTGGAGGCGCTTTTAAGTTTGCAGGAGAAGCGAAACTTCATTCTCTTTGCTCAGAATAGAGACTCCCCCACACATGCGCTCCTAACCGCAGCGTCGTCCCGGCCGTAGGTGACTTCGCACGCAGCCTGGAGGTCAAAGCAGGCGCCGTTTGGAGACTCTGACTTCACCCCGCGGGGCAGGCCAGGGCAGTCCCCTGCGGCTCCCCCGGGCCAGCAGCCCGGACGGTCGTCCTACGCCGAGGTGCGCACCAGGTGGCGGCCCACCGGTGTAGGGGGGCGCCCCGACTTGCCCCCGGGGAGTTTGCTCCGCTCACAGCCTGTGCACAACTTCCCGACAGGAGAGCTTTGGCGTGAGGCCGAACTGCGACAGCCACCGGGCTAGGTAGGGCACGGGATCCGGGGTGCGGTCTGAGGGGCAGGGACGCCGCGAGCGGCCACTGGTCGCGCCTGCATCCCAAGGAGGGGCGGCCCGCGGGCTCGGCTTTCCTTCTGCGAGCCGCAGAGTGCATTTGGTTCCCCAAATCTGCGTACGACACTTCGCGAATTAAAGCACACTTATCAAAATTCACATCAGGAATCCACGTTTGCCAGGGGCGGACAGGACAGGTTGGGAGGAGAAGACAGTGAATCTTTACCTTTCCCTATAGTTCTTTAATGGTTTTTCGAATAAAAGAGTTGGCGCTCTCTCCCCTCTCTCTGAATAATCCTGGGTGTAACGAACACGTTTGTGTTTTTCTTCCTTCTGTCGAATCTGTAAAGCACCGCGGCAGAGAGGTTAATCCAGACTGCGCGTGGTTTTCAGCAGCTCCCGACGAGGTGCGTTCTAAGCGCACCGCTTGGTCCTGCGAGCCCTGCGCTTTTCCGGTCCCGCGAGGTAAAGGGTACTCGTGGGCGGGGGACAGGTACAGTACGTGGGGGTCTATCTCACAGAGAGACAGCTGCTTTCTGTCTGGACCTGCGTCGATTTCGTCTCTTAATCGTAACCCCTGGTGGGGGTTGCTTAATGACCGTGGACTTTTACACTTACGTTGTATACAATTCCAGGGCAAAGGGGAAACGTCCGTTGTGTTATTTTGCCTCTGTCTATATTGAGACGTGCTTTAAGTCGTTACCTGAAACGTGAAAACGTAATGCGTGGATGTGTATGCACAACATCTCAAAGAGAAGCAGCCCTTGTCTTTAAGACTTATCCACATAATCAGCAGGAAAAATGGACCTAAAATACATTGGATGGAACTTTAAACAACTCCTACCTCAGATGAAATGGTGGGCGGCGTGTTATAGGCGAATGATTAATTGCCAGTAAAATCTGAACAGAAATTCAATACAGCTTAGTGTAATTATAAACGATTTAAAAGCACATATGTCCTAGAAGAGATCTTACTTGAACGCTCTTTTATTTTATTGTATTCACAACTTCCTGGAGCGATGGTAACAGCTATAGTGAGAAATAAAGGTGACTCCATTATCGTGGCTGAATTATGACGTTTTTATGTTTGCAATAAAATACATTTCTCTAGCAAATGTAAACAATGTCATAGTAAATGTAAACCATGACATGTTGGATAAGTCAAAATATTTCCACGTGGGGAAAAGTCTTAGATTTTTTAGATTTAATTTGGACCCTTTAAGAAAACAGAAGTCAAATCCATTTCTCTATTTAAGAAAAGGGCAACTATGTGAAAAACTATTACTGAAACAAGTTGAAACTCAAAAACAAGCACAGGTCTTTGAAAAATCACGTGAGTTTCTAAAATACCAAAATACTTAATATTACTATTGAAATCACAGGTAAATTTAATCTATTGTAGTTGAGAGCTTTGTAACAGGACACTTGACAGACTGACAGGATTGATTAAAATCCAAGTAATTTCCTTTCCAATGGAAAGACAGAAGCTTCAAAAACGTGACGAAGTTACAAATTAGTCTGTAGGTATGTTTTCTGGAGTAGATGATGATAGATTGGGACATGCATTTAAAAGAAAAGCTTAAATAGTTCTTCGTGCATGTATGTATTTTTATTTTGATGGAAACCTCTTGAGCTGCTTCGTTGCAAAATATATTTCTGTATCTGTTGTGTCTTCAGAGCTGTGGGGAGGCTGAACATGAAGCCAGGAAGGGAAAACAGCAGCAGAGCACACACAAACACGAAGCCACCTGGCTTCTTGCCATCATACATGACATTCAATTATTTTAGTGCTTTTTCATGAAGTATTCCCTCCACCCATCTTTCCCTCCCCTCCCCAGACCCTTGCTTTTCTACATTTGGCATGGTTCATCTGATTCAGCACGCATTGTTCCTAGCTGTACTTAGCAATATGCCTCAAACTCTCGCCACAAAAAGAAAGTGCTAAGACTAAAGTTCTTGCAACGCTATCTTGACAGTCCCACTATTGCTATAGAAGTGTGACGTTTCTTTCAATACGTTGAGAAAGAAAGGAACTAGAGTGATCTACACATTGTTTCAACTGCAGCTTTGATGTATGTACTCAAAATATTTTTCATTTCCCACAATATATTCTCTTGGGGGAGGGGAGCATTAAAAGCAGCTTTTGGACCGTGAGAATTTTTTTTTTAATATAAAATAAGTCAAGCTGACAGAGAGCCAATCTCTTATCTGAACTTGACTTATCTGAATTTACATGTGTGTGTCCCTGTCTGAGGGAATCAAATAGTTATTTCAGCGGACCTCTCAACGAGTTTTAACTTACTCAATCACTTCAATTCTAGGCTCCAAAGGGAGCTAAATAAAGAAAAAAAAAAAAACCCCACCCCAAATTGCTGTGTTTGGGGAGTGGGCATCTAACAACAACAGCAACAACCACAAACTGATTGCAGGAATGTTAGATGTAACTTCAAATCAGAGCGTCAGAGTCATTTCGCAAAATAACCTTTCCCCTGTTAGCATCTGACGGTGCCAGGGGAATGAGGAGAAAACGGTGTTTTGGAAGAGGGTGGCACTTGAATCTACAGTAGGTCTGAAGCCCATCCTTTGGCTTTCTGGACTGGACACATTACATATTGACGCCTTCCGCAGGCATGCGCTTCATTCCCATCAAGGACATGTGACCGAACAAATGTCAATGTCTACCCAGCACTCAGAGGGCTGAAGGAGCTGGCATCCTAAGATGTTCTAAGTTTTGTGAGGCTTTAAAAGAAATTGCTGGCTCCCCATCTCCGTCCCTTTCCTACCCACATTTTCCACCATGCCCATTGAGAAAGTTCAGATTTGAAGGAAGCAAAGGAGAAAAGGAGCTACAGAAGCTTTATTCCTTATTTCTAGTAGATTTCTTGACTGACATGAAAGATGGGGAGCAGAATCCTGAGTTTAGAACCAGGCGTAGAGTGCAGAGAGAAACAATACCCTCAAAGACAAAATAGAAAGGTGGGGCAAAGAAGGGAACGGTAGCCTGGGGGTGTTGGACTGAGCCTGCTGAGATAAAATCCCTATTAGGACCTGGCTTAATAAACTGGGTCTTACTTGCCAGCTGATGGTTCCTCAGAACACTGACCCCTGGAGTCCTGGCCAAGCTGACTGGTTGGAATTCAGAGTTGGGATAAGGAATGAGGATTAGGAGGGGTTTTAAAAGCCTGCTGAGGAGAGAAGAGTTATGCCCGGTTTGGGGAGAAAGTATGTATGGAAGTGCTAAGGTCAGTTGCCAAGAAAGTTATCCTCAAAGCATCAAGCAGAAAAAGCCTAGGTAGATCTCACAGAAGGAGAGAGACCCTCCGATCTAATTTCAGCTCTCTTCATTTAATGAGTATTATTTTAATTAGCATTATTCTAAATGTATTATTAAAGCTCCAATGGCTAGAGCTGTGTCATTACCATAAACTCCTTCTCAAACTCTCAAAATCTATTTAATGCAGCTTTTGGCAACCAGAGACCCAATTTCTTGCCAAAAGCTGCAGATTAAGCATTCGTTATGGGAGTCTGCCATTAGCTGTTCCTTCTGTTATGGGCACAAGTAGTTACATGTCTCAAAACACACAGCATTCCGTGTAACAGATTTGCATTTGCAGGAGGCTCCAGGGATATTAAGTGTGGTTGGTAACACCTTGCACCCATCGGTCCAACCACTACCATCAGAAATGCGTTTGAGGTATGGGATAGGAACGGTTTACTCAACAGCTATCCTCCTTGGCTCCCCTGTAGTTTCTTCTATGAGCTGGATCTTTATTGGTATACGAGTACTCTAGAGCTTGCATCATATGTCTTTCATTTAAACTACATCGAATGTTTTTCAGGAAATTTAGGTCTCTTAAGACGCATATTTATAAACAAGTTGACAGAGCTCTAGGACATAACTAAGTTTATAGCTAGGAGTTGTTTGTATATTTCCTCAAGTCAGCAAGGCGTTATTCTTGCTGCTGTTAAAAATTTAAAAACTTATTAAATGACCGTTTCTTTTATCCTCTCCATGTTTATTATAGAAAGTCAGACTTTCAGAATATCTCTGCAGGTAAGGTACAGAGGGGATTAGGAGAGAATCAAAAATCATCAACCCACACAGAAATGAGTGGATAACTCGACACCCAACTTTCCGACTGGGGCAGGTAGAAAGTGCCCAGGAAACACATTGTTGCTAGTCAGTCTTAAACGCGGTCCAGACGCCTAGGGCACCCGCCTGCGTTTCCTTTTTTTTTTTTTTTTTTTCCCTCTGCCGTCGATGCCAGGATTATTCCCGCGCCTCCTTGCAGTCTGGCTATCTCCTGGAGCGCAATCCCGGAAATTTTTTCTTTGACCGTTCCCACTTGAGATTTAACATTTCGCTGTAGGTGCCGGTTGCAAGTCTCAGGAGATAGCAGTAACAATACAGAAAGAGCCATATAATTCCAGGAGTAGTGTCGACTCTCCAGAACCCGACAGCTCGCTCAAGGCCATGCTGAGCGCGGCGCCACGTGAACTGAGCTGGTGCCCCCACCCCTCCTCGGAAGAAGCGTCCTGGAAAAACAGAGGCTGCTGCTCCGGGCCACCCGCTCCCGCTCCGTTCGTCCCGATCTGGGTGTTCAGGGCCGGCACGCTTCTAGGGCAGTGCTAAGGGGCAGCTCAGAGGTGCGCAGCGTTCCATGGTCGTTCCTCCGAGGCTGCGGCCTGCCCTGGCCTCGAAGAGGCTCTACCAGGGAGTCTTGGGCCAGCCAATGCCCCAAAGAGGCTGGAAATTCTCGAACCCATCCGACGCCTGCCAGAGTTGGACCTGGCCTCACCACTCGCAGAATCGGGGCTGCCCAGTTTGCCCAAGGCCGCGGCGTCGGTGCCAGGCTGGCCTGGGGAAACGCTACGGGCGCTGCGGAGGCCTGTGCGATAAAGGCTGTCAGGACCCTCGAAAAGAGTCCTCCTTGGGAAGGTGCAGTCCACAGACCCCAACTTGTGGGACCTTTTCACCAAATTTGCCAGTTCAAGAGCCTGTTGCAAATGGCTGCCTCTTCGTGCCCAAGGCGCTGAACACATTTCCCTCAGACGCCGCGGGCTTCTCGGAAGCCAGGGTCAATCGCAAAGCCACACGTAGGAGGTTTCAATCCAGCAGTGCCTTCCTGCCCTCAGGGAGCTGCCAGCTCCCCACCCACCCTAGCATCACCCCGGGGCCGAGCGAGGCCCCGGCCCGGCCGGCGCCCGGAACGCCGCGGCCCTTGTGCGCCCAGGTCTTGCGCGCCCCTCGCTCCCCACACGCGCTGTTCACAGGGACTCCGCCGCCACTCTTTAAAACATAATTGTTTTAAAAACCAGGCGGAAGGCCTTCCTCTTTCATAAGCCCCTTTGTGTAAAGAGCCTCCCCCCCCCCTCCCGCCCCCGGCCTACACTAAAGGGCCCTTTGGAGGAGGCACTTTTCCTAGTAGGTTTTCTTAATCTGGATCTAATGATAAAACCGTGGACCAAGGGGAGCGGTGGGGAGGAGAGTGAGGAAAGGGATTGGTATTGGCATAATGCTTTCAATGCCCCTCGCTCAGCTCCCCTCTCCCACCCGTCGCCAGCACGTCCACACGCCGCGGCATTCCAGAAAGAAAGGAAAGGCCATGGGCTCCTAAGCGCCAAGAGCACCGGGACGCCGAGCTCCTCCGGGTTAGAAGCAGAGCGGCCCCTCCACCACCGCCAACCCAGTTAAGAGCTGCCAATGCTTCTGGCTTCTAGGGATTCCGATTTATGTGGATCTTCCACATAAACGATTTACGGATGAAATGAAAGCCCTTTAAAGCAATACTTCCTTTCAAGTTCTTAAGACGCCTCTAAATCTTTCTGGTAGTGAGTGGCCGGCGTGGGGGCGGGGTGGGGACCGGGTGTCGGGCGGGCTGCCCGGAAGGGCGCAGAGAGTGGGGAGTGGAGGGTTAACTGCTTTGCGATCTCACCAAGCTCTTCCGAAATGCCATTCCACTGTCGCGGCGACAATGTTTCTGGGTGTCGGGGCCTCGTCCCTCCTGGCATTTGTCTGAAATGGAGCTGTCTGTCTAACCTAGGCCTGGACGCGCCCTGCCCGGGGAAGTGAGGGAAGGTGGGGGCAGGGTGGGGGCGGAGGGGGGGGCCGGGGTGGAGTTAGTCGCCTGCCTATTTTCATATTCATTAGAACTGGGAGGTTGCCCGAAGAGCCCAGCTGAGTTTCAAGATATAAAAGCGACTTCGGGTGCCCCCTTTCCAGCCGGGACGTATTAAAGGGCTCGGAGCCGGGCAGCTCCCGGCGCCGAAGCGCTCGCTTCCCCTTCCCTCCTCTGCCCTCCCTTCTCCCGCCCACTTGCTCCCTCCCCCAGCGCTCTCCAGCCTCCGCGCCCCTGGAGCTCCGCAACAACCTTCCAGGATTATGGAGTTTCTGAGCGAGAAGTTTGCCCTCAAGAGCCCGCCGAGTAAAAACAGTGACTTCTACATGGGCGCAGGAGGCGCATTGGAGCACGTTATGGAGACGCTGGACAATGAGTCCTTTTACAGCAAAGCGTCGGCGGGCAAATGCGTGCAGGCCTTTGGGCCCCTGCCCCGCGCCGAGCATCACGTGCGCCTGGAGAGAGCCTCGCCCTGTCAGGACAGCGGCGGTGAGTCGCCAGCCCGAGCCACGGCCGCCCTTCCTCACACCCAAGTGCGGGGACCGGTGGGGAGCGGCTGGCAGGGAGGAAGGGAGGAAGGAAACGGGGAGCGAGAGAGCTGGAGGGCGGAGGCGGGCGGTGGAACTGCGAGCGTTTTAAGGAGTAGTGTTTTGGCTGCTGCCGACTTTAAGGGGCAAAGGAAGGATTAGGCACCGGATCGCGTCTGCGCGGTTCTCCTTTGGCTGTCGTGTGTTGTCCCTTGTGGGTCCCGGAGACCCTCTATCTGGGACCCAGGCGTAAACTGATAGGGCGGTAAATAGAGTGTAATTGAGTCAAGACCGGGCGCTTCCTCTGTGAGCCGGCCGCGCTGCCCCCGCAGGAGCTGAAATCGATCACCGCTCCTTGGAGGACGTCAGTGTCGTCTGGAGTAAGACGTCTTTGAGCTCCTTTAGATGAAAAACCTTAAAAAAAAAGTTTTCCCAAGACGTATCGGTATTTTTCTTTGTGAAGCTGGAAGGTTGCTATGCTAGGTTGGCTTGTGGGAAGTTGTGATTTCTGATTGTTTGGGTTTACAACACAACGCACATAACATTTTTGTTAAACACCAAATCGCTTTCAGTAGCTTCGGGTAAAGAATCTCCAGTATAATCCCTCACTCCCCAATACCGTATTGTCTATTTTTCTGACTCCACATTCAAAGTCACCTAAGAACCCTTTCGGAATGCTTCTGGGTGAAATCTTCAACTTTGAACGGCCAAGTATCTCAAAGTCAAAATGTTATCAAAACAAACCATCTATCTTTTCTATCTTGTAACCCAATACAAACCTATTTTTTTTCAGATCGCGACAGCTAAAGCAAGTTTACAATTCCAAGAGGACTTTTCCTTATCATTGTGTATATTCCACAGTTAAGCTGTAAGGAGCGGGTTGCTTTAAAATAACAAACGAATTAAGTGTGAAATATTTACAACAAGCCTCCCGCCCCCTATTTTAATGGAGGGTCAAAATCTGGCAAGGTACTGGCTCATAAGGGCTGATTTTCGAAAACTTGTACACAGTAAGTTTAAAAAAAAAAGAAAAGAAAAGAACTCCTATATTTTACTTATTCAGCGTTGCGAAATACTTTTGACTTGCAAAGTTAAACCAAAAATATAAGCAGGAACGATAGAGAAAATCAGCTAAATCGTTTCCAGTCTAGTATATAGAAAGACAGATGCAGTTTTTATTTTTAATATGCTAAACTTTGCCTTTCTGGTTGTATTTCAGACTTCAGTATCTTTATTTTTGGAATTCTTTTATGTATACGTAAAGTTATTTAAATGGACAAGATTAAAAAAAAAAAAACCACATGACTCTCTTGTCCTCTGTTAACTGCTGGGTAGGACTTCATCCTATTTTAAATTGTCGGGGATCCAAAATAAGAAGAGAATAGGTGATTGTTGATACGTTGACAACTTTTCAACGAACACCACACTTTTAGGATGAATTTTAATAGGACAGAATTAAGTAAGTTGGATGTGTGCAGCAGTTAGCTAAATTCAGGAAAGTTCCTGTCTTTCTCCTGAGATGCCCTTAGCCTCACGACTGCTTCCCCTCCCCCTCCCTAATTACCGAAGTTCCCTATTTCATTCTGCTCAAGAAGACAAAACCGTATTGTTAATCAGTCATGGTTCTTCTTTATATCTACTTTTACATCACATCTTTTACATAAAGGATATTAGGCATTTAAGTTATATAGTGATTAAAGTTCAAGACATTTGTGTAATGATTAGAGCAGTTGCTAAGATACATTACGAGAAAATTTAAAAACAGACAAAAACGAAAAAAAGTGTGACAATTCATTGGAAATTATTGTTCTGGCTGGGTTCACTTTTTTTTTTTTTTTTTTTTTTTTTTTAGTTTTTCCAGTTTCATTATATGCACCCATTGGATTTGGGGGTGTGTGTGTGTGACCATATGATGTATTTTTGTTTTATATCGTACAGCAAGCATGCAACCAAAGCTGGAGGGAAATCACTGAAGTTAAAACACCTCTAAACAGAATGGGAGATGACATCTTTTGTAATCTTTTCATAGATGTTTTAATTTCTCTGCTTTAGGGAAAAAAATAAAGCTTTCTGTCTTATAACATATTTCATGCACGAAACATAAATATCACATATTTGGAAAGAACCCCCAAATGAGCTTTTACACTAAAGTCTACTTAAATCTTAGGCTGTTCTATAGGAAGCACTTCCAGAAACTGATATGAAATTCATTTTTTAATTTAGTAGGTCACTTTTTGAAAAAAAAAAGATTAAAAAGCAGAAATGGGTATAAGTCAAAATATTCAAAGCATAGTAGAGACAATACCATATCTTAAATCTATAGTGTGTATTTTGTGTGGAGCAGAAAGATAAGTTGGGAAGAGTCTGGATTTGAGTTTACAGATATTCCTTAAAATTGAAATATCTTTCTTGAGCCATGTAAGTAGCTTGATTTTGTCTGCTGTGAATAAATTCACACATGATTTACATTAAATTTGGTTCACTTTTAAAAAATTGTGCTCATTATTTTTTTAATCTAGAGCATCTTTTAATTTGATCACCTTAATGTGATTATAAATTATGTGCATAAACATTACATTATTCCTGTAAAATAGAACTGTAAATCTGGCGAATAATGAGTCCCATGTACACATTTTTAAATGGCCTTAACCCTGCCCAAAGTGGATTAATAATTGTGCACAGTGGGATGACTGAATTAATACTGGCACAAGAAATCATTAACAGACTGCTTTCCTGATGCTCTAAATTCTTTCAACGTAATTTCTTCACCGAAATGTTCCACAAGCCTGAGAATTGTTGTTTTCCCCCTCTGGGTACAGTGAACTATGGCATCACTAAAGGCGAAGGACAGCCTCTTCATCCCGAGCTAAACAGAGCTATGGACAACTGTAACAGTCTCCGAATGTCTCCCGTGAAGGGGATGCCGGAAAAGGGAGAACTAGATGAACTTGGGGATAAATGTGACAGCAACGTATCCAGCAGCAAGAAGCGGAGACACAGAACCACCTTCACCAGCCTGCAGCTCGAGGAGCTGGAGAAGGTCTTTCAGAAAACCCATTACCCGGATGTATACGTCAGAGAACAGCTTGCTCTGAGGACTGAGCTCACGGAGGCCAGAGTCCAGGTAGGAGCCAAATGAAGGACGTGGGTGTGCGTGTTGGGGGCCGGTGTGTGGAGATACTGTTAGAATAATTCAGTGGTTGCATTTTGCCAAAAGGAAGAAACTGATCCTCTCACTAAAGACTAGAACCATGTACTATAGGCATGTAGGTCTACTAAAATGTCTTTTTCCTTGCAAAGGATTTAATCATTCACACAAATACATAAAAGAACATTGGACTGATTACATAGGTATACAAATTAACGATTATTTAAAAAGAAGGGAATTTCACAAATAAATCTGATTAAAAAAATTTTTTTTAAAGTGCAAAAAACCCAGAATCATAGCTATCTATTTACTAATACATTTATTTTACTTTATTTTACTTTTCTATTTTATCAGCCATTAAGGTTCTTTTTAGGTTATGTACCAGGTGTTGGTAAGTTATTTGTGCAATGGCCCATTAATCTGTAATGTTATTGAGGTTGGAGTTATAATAAATCAAAGAAAAAAATGAAGCAATCTCACTGTTATATATACCGTAACTTATTTTCACTATGCATAAAGATCATATAGCTCTCTTATAATTTTTCTAGCTCCTGTAGTTACCAATAGTGCCGTTCCATTTGAATTTTTGAATGTAGATAGCTTACATCCCTTTTGCAGAGGCAATAGGAATAAGGATCTTGAAATGATATTAAAATATATACTGAATTACATTTATAAGTTACATTCAAATGATCAAATTGGATGGTCCAATATACTAAACTTTTAAAATCATTTGAAAAAGGAAAGTTATACTAGGTAAAGTTCTATTTCTTAGACATATTTTTATTTTTACTAGAGTTGGTATGCTTAAACTATATTTTATTACGTCTCAAGTAACATCAATTTCAGGGAATGGCCTGTTTCTTTGTTTTTACTACGCTAAATGGGAAAATACTGAATTTTGCAGTTCCCATAATATATAAGAATAGACTAATGAATAAAATAGTGAGAATTTTTGTTCTGGAAGAAAGAAGAGTAAGATTTCTTCTGAAGATTAAGCCATTGTAAGGCCTTACATCATTAAGATCACCATCTGGGGGTGCGGTATACCAAGCAGCAGGATTTTTCTTTAGTTTGTGGAGACAAATAGCTACTTTATCATAGTTCAGGAAGTAAAGATACAGAAAGGTGATGCTAATGAAGAATTTTAGGATTGTCAAGTATTAACACTAGTCCCACGTGTGTGGGGTTGTTTTTTTTTTTAGTTTGTCTTGTATTTATATATTTAAATTA
Source organism: Lynx canadensis (assembly GCF_007474595.2). Taxonomy (NCBI): domain Eukaryota; kingdom Metazoa; phylum Chordata; class Mammalia; order Carnivora; family Felidae; genus Lynx; species Lynx canadensis. Next base: position 107,315,008 of record NC_044309.1, read on the forward strand.
GTTCTACTTGTAACCATAAAAAAAAAATATGTTTATAGAGTGATCAGCTGGGCACAACGGATGTTTTCTCCTTAACGTTTCCTCAACTCCTGATTAATTTTTGTCTAGAAACATGCACAGAGAGCCAACCTGAACCTAATTTACTCAGGTTTTCTCTTTCCTGCTTTTCATATCAGAGTGGTAATTCACACCTATTTTAAGGAGATTATAAAGACCTTTTTCTCAGTGAAAAACTGAAAAACAAAACAAACAAACAAAAACCATTCAATACTAAATTCCTTTAGTTTGCTCCTGGTGCCTCTGGAGACAGCAAGAAAATGTTTTGTTTTGTTGTTGATGTTGTTTTGAGCCCTGGGCACTGTGTGTAATACATCTTTCCCATCAATGTCCTAAGAAACCACACTGAACAGATAGCTCTCATTGCCTTCTTTTAATTGCTGGACACTATAAAGTCCCACCTTAAATTCTCAATACGTGCTTACACATATTAAATTGAAGGTGAATATGTTTCTATAAATGTGATGGTAAAGATATAGAAGATCACAACTGAATATGAAAAAAGCACAAATTTCAAGTAAATTTTAACAGTTTGCACTTTCACATTTGACTTCCAGCTTCTTTTCTGTTTTTTGTGTTCTGGATACAGTTTTGTAAAGACCGAAGAGCTTCTTGACAGCTGCTCGTGAAATGTCTACTCAGAAATATCAAATGATGCATACTGAATATAATTTTCTGTCTTTCTTTAATTCATTAAAATATTAAAGTGAAGATTCTGGAGAGCTACAAGTGTGAATTAGTGATTATTTAACCCTCTGAAGGAGGTGGTTGTTATGATAAATATCATTAATACATAATTAGAGAAATTTGGATTACAGCTTCATGACCTTGTAGAGGCTGTACTAACTCATAGGCTTTCTTAATACTTGGTTATAACTTCCGTTGTTCTTTTATTGTCTATATTACCTGTAAGTCTTTTAAATTAGGGAAATGATTTTGAAGATTTCTGAGCATTTTCTGTAAGGGAAGATGAGTATTATAAGTGGTATAATTTATGTAATAAGCACTCTTGTATATTTTAGAACCAGAGTTCAATTTCAGATGGTTCCACTTACCTGTAGTCTTTTTTATGCTCAATATAGTATGTAATCTTAATATTTTCTGTTACTGAATAATCATGATATTTCTGCCATTGCCGTGTGTTTTGGATGTAACCTTTGTGTTTAAATTTTTCTAAGATTATCTAAGTATGGGTACAACCCAGAAAAGGCTTCACTTTGTGACATGTTTTAAACATAACTGTTTTGACAGACCCAGATATTAATTTGGTTATAGTTTGGCTGGGTTAATGTTATGTGCATAACCCCAAACTAGAAAGTTATGAATGTCTTCCATATTTGCAGCATTCTCTAAGAGGAGCATTATCTATAATAATTTGGAGACATAAAGAGTCTTCAAAATCGTATAATCAAATTCCTTTTTATTTTCCAAAATGAAAAAAAAAAAAAAGCCCAGAGGCTGAGACGTATTAAATAATTTTTTAAAGTATTTCATCCCTTTCTATTAATTTATATCGCCTCTTATCAGGTTAAAATAAAAAGTAAAATTTGTGGATACTTTTCTGACATAAATTTCTTTATTAGTGATTTTGTTGACCTGGTTTGTGTCTTTCCAATTTATGTCTTTTAATGTCACCATTGCATTATCAAATATTTCTCAGCTGACATTCTACTTTTTAAAAAATCAGGTTTGGTTTCAAAATCGAAGGGCCAAATGGAGAAAAAGAGAACGTTATGGCCAAATACAACAAGCTAAAAGCCATTTTGCTGCCACCTATGATATATCAGTTTTGCCAAGGACTGACAGCTATCCACAGGTATGGTAAACTTCACAGAATACTGATCGAGAGAAACAGATGTGGTTTGTACATTCTTAAAAGGGCTATTATGATTGGCTTTATTATAGCTAATAGTCAAGAATGAAAATTTTAACCCCCAGAAGAGTTTTTGCATGTTTTTTAGATTTTTATTAGACTGAAATATTTATTTTGTTATTTTCTTTCAGAGCCATTCATTCAAAACTATTTTAGGGTCTCTTCCTTATTGTACATTGCAACCACTGAAGTAGCCTCATTCATGGTCTAAGTCTTTTAATTACTCTACGTTTTTAACTATTCACACTCACTTCCTTTGTTAACTTTTAAAAATAAATAAAGCGTTGCTTGGCATGCTGTCTCTGTGGCTAACGTTTTATGAACTATCCCATAACCTAGTGTCAAGTGTGGTCTATGAAACATTCCGTCCCATTTTAAAAAGATCTCTTTTCCTATGTTGTCTTTTCAGCTTTGAAGTTATTCATTGTTTCAAGGAAACATTTAGCCCTTTGTTACTTAAAGCATACATAGAATTAGTACTGGACATAATTTTAAAAATTTATCACATTAAAAAACACATCCATCCTTTTATAATGGGAGCTCTCATCTCATTTTAAAGAGTATTTAGACATTCATTTTCTTCTATTTTTTTCCATTTAACTTAGAGGTTTTTTTTTTCTTTTCTTTTCACACATATAATTAAGACAGTTTTTCCTAGTACTGAGTAATAGTATTCAGAACTGTATTTGATACATGATAAGGAACACTTGTATTCTAAGGAACAAGACATTTGTTATTTCATTCCTTACTGGTGAAGGATATGCATTGTTAGAGACCATTTTGGGTTTTTTTTAAGTTTTTTTTTTAAACGTTTATTTTTGAGAGACTGAGAGAGAGTGTGAGTGGGGGAGGGGCAGAGAAAGAGGGAGACACAGAATCTGAAGCAGGCTCCAGGCTCCCAGCTGTCAGCACAGAGCCTGACGCAGGGCTCCAACCCACGAACCGTGAGATCATGACCTGAGCTGAAGTCAGATGCTTAACTGACTGAGCCACCCAGGTGCCAGGAGAGCATTTTAAACACAAATACATGACATATATGCCGGTGGAATACTGTGATAGTTCAGTAACCGGTTTTTCGCAATCCCAGACTTACAGGTATTCATTCTCTTCATCTATAAATTCATACCTTGTGAGCATGAATTCATCCTTAAGTTTTGTGGGTCCTTGTATTCTGATGCCTTTTATGATTCTTAAAAACTTATTCAGAGACCTTCACTCTTCCACATAAATTCACCCAATTTATTAATGTAATATTATATGTGAGTAACAGTCTTAGAGATCACCTAGTTCAATCTTTCTAAAAGTCCGAGACCCATGGGAGTTAAAGAATCCTTCCATGATTCTGTTCCTTCTAGGACAGTGTATAAAGGGCTGTTACCGTTAAGCCTTTCCACTGCAGTTTACTAGAAGACCAGCAATACCTTTTGAATAAATGTCCGTACCTGCCTTTAGAAGAACCTTGTTTTTCTTACTCTTCAAAATTTATCTGAAAGTAGTTCCTTTATTTTTTTTTTCTCCAGTTTAAAGCATGTGCATACTCCTACTTACCATCATAGGGCTAATGAACTTGTATTCACCAAATACTGCTGAGTATCCTAGTTGAGTTCTGAGCAAAGTGCCATGAGGAAGTTTCCTTGGTTGGCTACAAACTCCATGAGAGCAGGCAGTACAGTGGTATCCCAGTTATTAACACACCATAGTCCTGACTCTACCAGGCATTGTTCTAAGCAGGTTGTATATATTAACTCATTTAATCCTTACAACAACTTTATACAATAGGTGTTATTAATTATCCTCATGTATCATATGAAGAAACAGAGGCACAGAGAGGTGGGGTTTTTACTCACTTTCACTAGTGGAGAAACCCAGATTTGATCAGAGGCAATCTGGCTCCCAAGTGCAAGATCTTAACGCTCACAATAGACTGTTTCTCCCAATGACTATGTTTAAATGGTTGAATAATTAATAAATGAATACCAAAGGAGCATAAGGCTTAAGTTGCATTATTCAGGTCTGCAGTTTAGTTCAGGTGAGCAGACACTTTACTCAGAATAAGTGAAATAATGAAAATAATAGAGATAGCACATAGTTTATAAAATTTTGAACTTTCACTATGACGAATTTAGAAAAAATAAAGTTACAAACTAGTGAACTCCTTTCAAATGGACTTTAGTCTTATTCTGTTCGACAACACCTATGATATATATATGTATGTATATGTATACATATTTTTTTGCAGCTTATTATTTTCATCTTCATTCCTTTCCTTGCAAACTCCATTTCAGTTTATGTGTTGTTGTTATTTCCCCCCCCCCCCCACTTCTCTGTGCTTTGCTGGTGGTTGCCTTATCCTTAACTTCCCTTTCTTCTTCTGCACAACATAGAACATTTAGAACAGTGCCTGGCACAAACTAAGCTCTTTGTAAGAGCTTAATATTGTTTAATACACTTCGTCATGCTTTTTTTCTAGGATTGTCTTGCCATCATGTTATTGTGCCTCACAACTTTAGATGTTGTCAGTTAACAGAATGAGGTAAGTAGATCGAGTAGGAAGGGAGATGGTAAAATCACATTATACATTTGATAGTCTTTTTCACTCCCACAAAGGATCAATTAAAAATATCTCCTCACACATCATGGGAATTTTGCATGAATTCTCCCTGTGGTTTTTCTGTAATTTATGTCCATTGGTTATACCACCTCATAACTTAAGTATGGCAGCAAAGATATCACATGTTGAGGCTGTTTTTGACAGTATAATTCATCAACAGTAATAAAAATCACTACTGTAAAATCCATAGTAATTTTTTATATTGAGAAGTCATTAAATGTTTGGTTGCCAAAAATACTGAAATCAAGTGTCTCTCATTCCCCATTGTGGGTATTGGATAAAGTCAAGAAAAGTCCATTTTAACTTAAATATGTGGTTGGCTTTCTTATTTTGCAAAAAATAATTACGCTAAGATCTTGTCTCTCAAGCTTTAGCCTGAAGGAATTTTTTTTTAAGTCATGTGTCTTAAAAATAGAAATTATAATCAGAAAAATAGGGACCAAAGTAGAACTCAACAATTCAATGCCATAAGGCACTGATCTTGGTTACTGTCTCTAACTATGGAAAAACATTATTAATTACCAAAAAGTTGGAAACAAGAAAACTGTTTTAGAAACAGGACAGAAATAAAAAAATAACAATTTGGCAGGAAAGCAAAAGCATACACAGAAATACATGAGAAAACAGAATTGGGTGAGAAAATTGTATCAGGTCTGCTCTGTGAGGATAATAATCTTGTCAACTATGGAGGTATCTATATGTATAACATATAATAGGTTTAGTTATGAATTAACTAATTAACATTTTCTAAAGTGTTCTAAATACTTTGTTTCCATTCCTCCCATTACAAAACAGTAACAACCGCCCTGATAGTAAAAATAATACCTACCAATTGAGGGCTTATTTTAGGTCAGGCTTCTTTCTTACAGCTATTAGTTCATTAAATTGAAGTCCACGGGTTCAGAGCTCTTTATGCAGCATTAGCTCTGTGACCCATCACTCAGCAATGAAATAGTTCAATTTTGACCCTAAAACACCAAATCACTTCGGAAAGCAAAAATGCTTTCATTTTTTTTAAATGCATAAAGTAATGATATAAAGCAGTTTAATAAAACTGTAGACACTTTTCAGACTGTTTTCAGGTATTTTTCTTAATCTTGTCCATATTTGATAGCAAACAGGAGTGTGATACCAGTAGTATACTTCAAGGTAGTATGTTTTGATGTACTGTTTTTTTTTTTAAATCCCTTTATTTGGGCTCACAATATCAGTTGTCATTTGGCAACACTATGAGTTAGTTAAATGAAAGTGCTTGACTACTTGATGTTCTCCAATATTTTAAATAGCAACCACATGCTGAACCTATTCCTTGTGCTATGCTGAATCTGTTCCCTCTGTGTTGAATTCCCTTCCCCTCACCTAGACTGTATTTCCTCCAGGAAACCTTCTCTCAATTCTCCTTCAATCAGCACATGACTTTCTCACTGGCAAAGTGGTAGACTGTATACGGTCCACCCCATTTATAATATAAAGTATTTATATTTTAAAAAGATTATTCGGTACTTAACTTTGTATTACAACAGTATTAAGCAAATTATGTATACACTCAATAGATGTGAAAAAAAGTAGTTTCACTTCAATATTCTGGGGTACATTATGAACCCAAAATTAATCAATTCCCAGGAAAACAGCTGATTTCTGAATCTCTGCCATTAACCACCTCTGTGGTGTTAAGCAGTTAACTTCTCCTCTCTGAGTCTCAATTTCTTCCTCTGTTGAACAGAATAGATTAGGAAGATTTTGCAGAATCCTTCCGGCTTAATTCTTTTTCTCCCAGAGTTACTTGTATTTAGGCAACAAACATATGCTAGGTACTGTTTTAGGCATGGAGATTATATAAATTATCTAGACAAAATCTCTTGCTTTTTGGACAGATTACAAACTAGGTCATATTCATACCAAATTCTGCAGACACTTCCTGATGCAAACTATACCCAGCAGATCAAAAAGGCATTTGTGTCTTTGAAGGAAAAAAGCAAGCATCTATCAACGGTAGATTCTAATTTGCTTCTAATTCATTAATGCCAAAGCATTTCTTCAAATAATTATTTTGTTGAATAAAATATTTTGTCAGGGTATAAACATTTCTAGAGGATGATAGCCAGCCTTCATTCTTATAAGAAACCCTAGTTTCATGCCCTCAGGTTTGGCTCAGATCACATGTGCATTAACTTGATCATTTACTTGCTGGAAACTTTGGATACATTTCCTGACTTCCTTATCTTCAGATTTCTTTATTGGTGAAATGGAGGTATTGTTGGTGCTACAGCTGGTGGTGTGGATGATGATAAGGACCATTATCCTAATACTTTTTCTGTTAGTGAGAGGATTATATTAATTTCCTGTCTGTGTAACTAAATCATGGGACTTGAAAAGGGCTAAGGTGTTAATGTTTGACTATGAGCTTCACAGTCAGGTACTTGTGGGTCCAAATCCTGCCTCTGCTACTTAACAGATTTTAGACCTTTGGCAAATGAATTAACCTCTAGGAATGTTTCTCCTCATTTATAAAATGGGTATAAAAGTTCATATGATGTTTGTGAGGATTAAACATAATAGTTTCTGCAAAGTACTTAGGACATTGCCTAGTAAATAACAAGTGCTCTATAAATAGAAATAATTCTATAATAGCCATTAGTCATTATGAATTCTACAGTAGAGAGATAGCTAAGTGGTGTGAATGTTCTGTTATTGTAGCATTTAAACTAATCCAATTTTTTAGTAACTTTACTATTTAAGGATCTAGGGAAAGACCAAATTCAGTTATATGTACTTTCCTCTTTAAATTGGGACAGCCAAATATGGTAACTTAAGGAATGTTTGAGTATATTCTTAATCCACCAAAATTATTTTCTCATGAAGAAAATATTTTCATCAAAAATTTTAAAAGGTTTGAAATTTTTTCCCACCAAAAGTTTCAATGTGGTTTTACTTAGTGGATAGTGAGAATCACAACTAATTCAATGTTTACCTAATATACAAGGGGACCCGTGCAGTATCTTGCTTTCTGTTGTTTAATTGATGACCTTATAAATATATGCCACTTGCAGTTAGAATATACCAGAAGTGGGATTCAAGTTATAAATAACTGGTAGTCATTGGAGTAATTTAAAACACCGATTAAAGCTGTACAACATTTCTAGTTTAACAAAGTCTGTTTCAAATGTTGTAATCGTGCAGTTTTTTTAAAGGAAATGTTAAAGCTTCTATAAGCTAGTGATTGCGAAAATACTGTTCACTCCCCCCTTCTTCCATCATCAGTGCTTTCTGTTTTTTCCCCAAACATTTGAAAAAAGTAAATGACCAAAAATCTTTTTTAAATGTTCAAAATATAGCTATACTTGATGCATTGTATAATAAATATTCTCATATCTATGTAACAACCAGTGAAATGGTCCCATAGTGATACAGTGAGGCTTCCCTTATGAGGGATGGAGGGGTAAAATATTAACATCATTAGGTTAGCAAGTCATATTGATATAAAATTGATGATTTAATTAAATGTATAAAAATATGTACATGTTGTATATAAATTTGTATGAAGAATATTTCATATATATGTATAATGTATATTTAATGTAAGTTCTGTGTAGCATAAAGGCAGGTCTTCTCAGCGTCATTTAAGTGAATATGCAGCTGGACACAAACGGAATAATTTTTATTTTGTTGAAAACACAAACACTTTTTTCTTCAGAGATGAAAAAAATTACCCTGCAAAAGAAGCAAAGCGCATTCAAGCCTTAGATTATGACTATAGACATATTTTTTGAAAAACGTGATATTCATTTTAATATGACTTAATGACTTTAAACACTAAGAATTACTTAGCTGATTGTTTTTTTGTGGTTTTTTGTTTGTTTGCTTTTAATAGGCAATTGGTGTTAAAACATTGAATTTATCTGAATTGGTCATAAGTATTTTATATTTTGAGAGGAAAGAACAAATTAATAATTTGAATAGATTTCCAAAATAAATAATTACAAAAAATGTAAAAATAAATTACTGAAGAGTGCCATTGGTGTTTATACATATAAAAACTACTTTGCGGGTGATAGAGAAGGACCAGGGGGAAAATTAAACCTGGGAAATCTGTGGGTTAAAACCTGTAGTAGACATTGTTATTGTTAGTGTGAACCTACGCTATATAGTTTAATACAGAATTTTATGCTTGCCGTATTTATTAAGCCTCATGTTTGTGTGTTTTTTTTTAATTCTAAATCAAGGAGCATTAAATAAAAAAAATTACACAAACTCACAGTTGATTTAAAATCACAAAAATAAAATTCCAACTTTGTGGTTAACACATATACAAGATGAAAATAATGGATAAATTTACTCAGGATTTTAACAATAAATTCAAGGCTCGTATGTGACACCAAGTGGTAATCTCTAAGTTTCAAAATATTTTGCGCAAATTGAAACATTTGCATATTTGATTCATGTTTTAAGTTATTAATTCACAAGGAAAACTTGATTTATATTTTAATCTTTGTTTCTTATAATTGTGGATTTTGCTTTAATTGGGAAATTGTGTCATTAAAAATGAATCAAGCACCATCAACAATGGCTGTCATGCATGTATTAAAATACATGAAAAATAGTGTTACAAACAATGGAAATGTGACTTTAATGGAAAGTCACTCTTACTTGTCCTAAATCCCTATACACATTTCTAAGATGGAATTTTATTTAAAAAATCAAAGTAGTAGTCAATACTTAATGTATGATCCTTTCCTGATAAATAATTACTAATCACTTTAGCATAATGATGCTATATGTTGAAAAGATGTATTTTTGAAATTTTTGAAATGTAAATTGATTTTTTTAAAAATTAATAATTATATATTATCTGAAATTTTGTATGTGAAAATTACACCCAATAAGTAGGGACTGATGAAAATGTACCCTTATTTCTATCTTAGGTAGTATCTAAACATGCTCAGATTAATGCTTTTCCCTTCATAATTAATTTCAATTGAGATTTCCGCCCCCTCCCTCCCCCCAGATGGACAAAGTATCAGTGTTTGAGACTTATTCACTTTTTCTCTGATAGCAAGTGAGGCTTACTCACTGGCAGTAAATTCACTATTTATAAAAACGTTTATACTCTTTCTCCCTGCCAGGAACTTACTGATGTGGTGACTATTGATGTAGTTACTATAAAAGTTAATGGGACCCTGAAATTAGTCAACAGCTAAAGTATCCACAAGTTGCTAAGCAAGTTATTAATATTATATCACCTTAATTTTAATGGAAGTGATATACTACTAGTAAGGAATATAATGGCCTCTTAAAAAATTAAACTGCTTTTGCAAAATGTGATGTTGGCATTTTTTAAGAGACCATATAAAAAATCTGGTAAATTAAATTATATAAGTGCTAATGTGGTAATAAATACATATAGTAGTATTGAATAATATATAAAGTGGTCAGTAAATGTAAACATTCTGTCAAAAAGGAATAATCAAAATCAACTTTTGGATTTTAATGCAAAAAGTTACTGTTTAAACATTATTACAAACATCACTTTGTGAATCCCTGATTTATGTCTTTTTAAAGCAACCTTTAACTCCCACAGGGAAGTGTGTAGGCATATGATGGGAGGGCATGAGGGTAGCATGGTGTGTGTGTGTGTGTGTGTGTTTGTGTGTGTGTGTGTGTGTGTGTACATATGGACATCAGGGCCAGGTAAGAACAGTCTATATATAGAGGAAGAGTAAGGTTAAATAAACTTGCTTTGGTAGAAAAATATTAGTTTTAGAGTGCTTTAAAATTAAGGAACGGTTTTTACTCATTTGTTTTCACGTTATATACTAAATTCTGTAGGGTGGTGTCTTCTAAATAGCACAAACATTAGGATATAGAATATATAATGCTGTCATGAAACTATTTGATGTTTTTTTATACATCGTGATACTTTGCAACTAACAGAAAGACTAACAGACTTGCATTGTTTAACATTCTTTAAAAGTACATAGTGTTGCTTACTGCAGTAAAGATCAGCAAATATATTAAAAATATACACCAGGTTTAGTTATACTAAAATTTTCTTAGTAGTTTTGATTTTACAAAGAATATATTTGTATCAAGTTTCTAAGGTAAAGGTAAATGAGATTTATAATTTTTATCCATTGTTTACCATATTACTTCAAGTCATGATGAATATATATCCACAGTGAAGAATCATGTGTGTGTGTGTGTGTGTAAAATACACATATATATTGACTCTTTCATTCCTACGTGTTACTTTTAATTCCTCAGAAGGAAAATGAGTGTTAAATGAATTTGATTTCTGTTTGGAAAGAATCAGACAAAAAAACCAGCTTTCCTCCAAAACTCAAAGGCATGGAATAATTAAGTGTTAACTTTTTGTTTGATTAGAAAAACATTAAGGAGCAAATGTTCAAAGTAGAGTATAGTTAAGTCAGCTGAACTTCCATTCATGCTAATGGGAGGCTGTTGGCTACGTTCCCTGGACAATGCTTTGAACGTACCCCTAGAACTTTTTAAAATGTTGTGAAGCACATTAAAGCATGGAATGTTTTTTAGATTTTCCACTCCTTTTAAACAGAATAAAGAAGAAAAAATGTAAAGGCAGGCAGACTTTTTTTTTTTTCTTTTTTTTTGGCACTTGGGAAAGAAGGATGTGGACATTATTTAATAATGGTGTTCCTGGTTGTGAGTCTCTTGAATGTTATACAGTTAGAAGCACATAAAAACACCCCCAAATTTATCTGATACTGGACATTGCCATTGTAGATGTCTTAGAAATAGTTCAAAAACGAAAAGTAGTGATCCTATTCAGAAAAACATTCTTTCATTTCAAAATTTAACAACAAATACGATATTTCTTTTAATGAGTCAGCAAGGTTTTTTGTAGCTTCTCTGTTGACAACAGTTTTAGACAAAATGACTTGTACATTCCAGCACATAGTTCTAAAATGACCACTTATATAGGGTGGCAGAGGGATGGAGGGGCCATAGACTGAGCCCGCCTTTAGAGCGGTAGATTTCTTAAACTGTAAGCTCTAACAGCTTTGTTCTTTGATCAAATACTGCCTTTGGGGAAGCTTAAGAGATTTGTGTCATAATTGCCTAAGATATTTGAAGATTTTCACGTGTAAGAAGGATGCTGCTTATTCTGTATCATTTTAAAGAACAGAAATAGAATCAATAGAGGAAGATAACAGCTCACTTTTTTACAGAACTCTCCAAAAGGGAATGAAACATTTTTAAACAGGTGAGCTTCTTATCACAGGAACCAAACATAGTTGAAAATTTACAAGGGCTTCAGTAGTGTCTCCTAATCCCAGGTGATTTTCAGAATTCATGTATTATTGTCATTATTTTAATACAGATCCCATAAACCACACCCCACGCTTGATGAATTAGAATCCTCGAGATATATCTGTAATGAAGAATAAGTATTTAGTAGGAAAATAAAACAGCCTAGGGAAATACAGTCAACAGGGTCTGGGGATGAAATTTTCACAATAATTGTCAAGATTATACAGAATGGTGATTATAGAGCTCAAATCATGAAGCAAATTTAGATATACAGTATTAGCATAAATTGTCCATAAAATTTCCATTACACCTCCAAGATGGATCAGCTCAAATTTCATATTCTTAAAGATTTTAAAGTCCTCTAAAAAATTGTATTAAGTGCTTATCATATATTGTGTTAGGCTGAAGGATGAGAAAAGGGTTACGAGCAAACATCGGGGATTTTGCTTTCAGAGAATAGAACCTATGAATCCCCCAAAAGTTGGGATTATGAATGTGTAAATAAGCAACTTCAACCTATACGACTAGTTTTTATATCATTGTAGCATTTCTTAAGATTTCCTGGGTTCAGATTTTACCTCCACAATTGGAGTTACATGTCTTGGGTAAGGTTATTAAACTCTCTGTTCTGTTTTACCTTTTACAAAATGGGATACTAAAAACAAGGAAACATCTTTTAGTGTATTGAAATGATTAGAAGTCTTCACAGTGCATTTAATACCATGTCCGACATGGTAATTAATTAATAACCATTAGCTGTCATGAGCATGATTTTGATTGTCGTCATCAGATGTTTAATCATCCAGAGGGAATGCTTCAGAGGAAGCAAAATCTCAATTCACTGGGGATATTGTCTTTTATGCTTTGCATAGAACTTTCGATATCAAAACCAACGAAAACCCTAAAGTCAAATGAAGACATTCCAGAAATTTTTAAATGAAACAAAGATATGGGAGTGGAGGAGATACAGATCACGGAAGTAGGACACATCATTAAAAATGTGCGACAGTATTACTACCCATGGGAATACCTGGGTATCTTTTCAAATCCAACTAAAATATTGCTGTAGTAACTTGCTTCACCAATCTGTTCTGTTCAGAAAACATTTCTTTCTATATGCTAGAAATTCTTTCACCAAAAGTAACACATTTAACTTGCTGGATCACGTCTAGGTAAGAAGTTTTGATCAAAATAAAAATATTTGTCCAGGTCATCAAAAGTGGAAAATTTATTTTCAATTTATAGGTAGATTAATGTGAATTATTTTAGGCATAGAAAACTTCTTAAATTTACATTCATAGATTACTTTCCTTGCCTTTACTGTCCTAACTTTCCTTTTTTTTTATACCCACTTAGTAAATATGTTTCTATGCATTTGGAATATGAGTAGATGGTTTTAATAGTAAATTTCAGCAATACTATGTGTAAATTGAGGAATCTTTTAACAAACTTAAAATGTAAAGTCTTTCTCTACCACTATTTTGCCTTTCATTTATTTTTTTCAAAAATAAGCAAGCAAGTTCACTTTCATTTCCTGAAAGCCCTTTTGTCAGACATGTGACTGTGGTTTTTGCAGTGTAGCACAATGTTTGATTGAATGTCAGAGGAAAATCACCCAGATCAAGTTAGAAGAGCTAGGTTGACAGAGTAATGACATTAACAGTCCTTCTTGTTGGTCTGAGATACATAACTCAGCAATCAGTGGCACCAATCATTATATTTTGGCAAAATATAATGGGATTCATTTAGTAGAATCAGCCAAAATTAAAACAACATAGCCCACGACGACTTAAAGATTAATAGAATGTGCAAATCATTGTATATATATTTAGACATGTCTCACAGATTTAATATATTTATATAAATACACATATACATATTTATATAAATATAAATATACATACACATATTTATAGAAATATACATATTTATATAAATATATATACATATTTATATAAATATACATATATATTTATATGTGTATATCTTGAGTAACAGAACATCTCTACCAGTTTGATCTAGAAGATTCATTTACATTTATTTAATTGAAAATGAGTTGTCTTAAAAAGTACGATTTAAGCATGGGTGTGTGAGACTACATCAGGGGCTATATGTATTAGACTGGAATTTTTATGTAAAAGTAAATATAATAAAACATAATTTGTGTATATGTTAAAGAGAATCGATGATTCTATTCTGATTGTCATGATTTTAAAAAAGGAAACCAGATGTGAGAAACATGGTATCTATTGTAATAATATAACAAAAGGCATACAGGTTTTAAATTTCATCTTCTAAGGCTCAAACTCTGTCCCATGTTCTACCATTCAACATTTTCCCCCAGCTCCTGCTGTTTGTCAGGATTTTTTTCTGTGCTTCTCAGTAATGCATGTGATCACTGTTTTTTCCCTGCCTTGTTTAAATAGCTGGTCTAAGACACCTCCTAATACAAATTTTACTTAGTGTTTCCTTTACATGCTGGTAACTTTAGATAAATTTGTATTTGTTGTTTCCTATATAGATTTAATAAGAAATGTGAATTTCCTGGGTTCAAATGACAACCTAGTTTTCAATCTTATGTAAAATGTTGTATATAGTACTTTAATTATACTCATAGCATATTTTTGCTAATACTAGCACATTTTTCTCAGTTTTGCTTTTATGATTTGGTAATGGTCATGTGTTTGAATTTTAAATTATTTTACATGTCATAATTCCATTGCAACCTGACCATATCACCTGTAAATCATAGAACAAATGTTTAAAATATGTATAGATTGCTCACATTCACAGAGCTATGTATTTGAGGCTCTAGGAAATAAAAATCAATGAACGGGTAAACATTTCTGATAATGAATTTGATTAAAAGTCTCTACAGAGTAGATAGCCTAATATCAGGAATGGTTTCCAACAAAAACTGTCACACTGAGTGTAACTATGGAACGTTAAAAACTGCGATTGTGTCATTTTGCTTAGATGAAGACTATATTTAAACTTAAAGCCGTATTTTAAACTGCTTTTCCAAACACATGAATTTGTCATGAATCATGACTAACTCGTCTAGATTTCATATTCAAATCATGACTATAAAAAGAATACTCAAGAGATTGACATGTTTTGAGAGTATTTTATGTGGTCAAGTGCGTGGGTTTTGGTGATCTATTACAGTATAACAAACTGGAAGAATCTTTCAAGTAATTATTTTTTAGTAATCCCTTTATGTACTCAGAATATAATGACAGACCACCCAATGCGAGCAAACAATGAATTGTTGACAAAATTTAGTAAACACTGTTTAACAAATGTAAGGGGACAAAAGTGAGAATGCGTAAATGTAATATTTGTTGTTTTATATATTCCAGATTCAGAACAATTTGTGGGCAGGAAATGCGAGTGGCGGTTCTGTGGTTACTTCAGGCATGTTACCACGTGACACTTCCTCGTGTATGACACCTTATTCTCACTCGCCTCGGACAGATTCCAGTTACACAGGGTTTTCACACCACCAGAACCAGTTCAGCCACGTGCCCCTCAACAATTTTTTCACTGACTCTCTTCTGACTGGGGCTACCAATGGACATGCATTTGAAACAAAGCCAGAATTCGAAAGGAGGTCTTCCAGTATTGCAGTCCTTCGAATGAAAGCCAAGGAGCACACTGCCAATATTTCATGGGCCATGTAACATACAGTACTCTTTTATTTTTCTTTTAATGGCAAAGTAAAACATTCTATTTCTCATATTTAAAGGATACCACAATAAGCTGCTGTGTGTGGAATTGCTAAAGGTCAAGATATACAGTGAGACCAGCTTAAATGAATAGTCGTTATTATTTAACATTAAAATCTAAGAATGAACCTCTGGAAAGACTAAATAGATTTACCATCCATCAGTCTCCACAAACGCTGTTTTAGTAGTAACATTTTTTTTTCTATTGTACAAGTCGATGAAATACGATCATGCAACTTCTTAAAAGAATAAATGTATTAAACAAATTCCTCTGTTATAGATTGATTTATGTCAGTTCTGAATAACAAGAAATCCCTTGTAAAATAATACCTGATAAAGGAGGAAATGCACTGGGGAACAGGTCCAGATACCAAAGCTGTCAGGTAGATATTGAAGCAGCATGTTTCCGGGAGTTCACTGTTATTTCTCCCTCTCTGGCTGTAAGACACAATGGCATAGCCCCTGTTGCTGAGAATTTATCTTCGGGTCTCAAAGGTTTTTTACCTATGGATGTTTTAGTGAATTTCCATTCCGTGAAATAGCACTCTCCTACAATGACCAGCATTTGCATGAAATATTTGGGCATAGTTTCCTGAAACCATGTGGCTAAAGGTGATAACTGAAATATTCCAGTGTGATTTAAAATCTAGTCAAGAGAGTAGTTTCTATAAATGCCATCTTTTACATGAAAAAGCACCGACTCAGCAGAAAAGCCAACACTGACTCACCTCACCGATTTAGTATTAACATACTAGAAAAAAAAGTAAGTTACAAAACCTCCTGCTTTTAAGCTAAAATTGTGTCGATTACACTGTACACACAAACATCTAATAAATACACGAAAAGAAGGATTTTTGACGTGTAACATTATGCTTTATTATATTATGAAACATTTTCAGTTAAAAGAGCAGCAAATCTGAATTTATATTTATTTCATAGGCTTATGCCAGTGCACATGTGTGCATGTTTGTTTTTTGATATATAAGCTGTAAGCATTTTTTGCTACTGTGGTTTTGCATAGGGAATTAAAATGTCAGAAGGCTCTCTAAAATTTCTGGTGGAAAAGAAAAGAAAAATACTTTGCATCTGGAAAATTGCTAACCCCTTTGATTTACTTCTCCTCCCTTTCCCCTGTCACATTCCAAGCTTTTTCAGATGAGTGAAATGTCAACCTCCTTAAAATACTCTTAATTCATAAAGGCAAAGTAAATTAATTGAAATGAAGATGGCTCCCATGGCTTGGATCACAGCAAGGTCTGCTCTTTGTATGCTCTTAGAATCTTCCTTGTGGCTCCTCCAGACTTTAGGAGTATGCTTGGAAGCCATAAACGCTAAAGGACAGGAATAAGTGAATTTTAAAAATTAAATTTCCGAAAAAAGTACTTAAATCCAGTGTCTACTTCTCAGTGGGAAAATATTTACAGCAGTTAGACATCTTTTGTAATAAAAGTTTAAAATCAAGCAGATGATGAGTGATGTCCTAAACAAACATTCCTTGACTTCATAATAACTCTCTTTATTTTGTGTTCTCTCTTTTTAGTGTTCTTCCCAGGACAAACTTGTTCAACTTTGGCCCTGAGAATTATGCTTACATGCAGGAGCTCTTGTTAAGGGATTGTTTAGGCAGCTGTTAAATATCCTTCATGTTTTAAAAGAGAATGACTTGTTTTAATATATTCATATGACTGGTCAATATGAATTTGTGAACTAAAACAGAAAAGGAAAATGTAAGATTTTCTTTTTAAAAATTCCCAAATTGGGGGGCATAGGGGCTCAGTTGGTTAAGCAGCCAACTCTTGATTTTGGCTAAGGTCATGATCTCACAGTTCGTGAGATCAAGCCCCACGTCAAGCTCTGTGCTGGCAACACGGAGACTGCTTGGGATTCTTTCCCCCTCCCTTCTGCCTCTCCCCCACTTGTGTGCACACACACACACACACACACTCTCAAAATAAATAAATTTTAATTTGTTTTGATGTTTACTTATTTTTGAGAGAAAGAGAGCAAGCAGGGGAGGGGCAGAGAGAGAGGGAGACACAGAATCTCAAGCAGGCTCCAGGCTCCTAGCTCACAGCACAGAACCCCAGGCGGTGCTCAAACTCATGAATCATGAGATCACGATCTGAGCCGAAATCAGATGCTTAACTGACTGAGCCACCCAGGCACCCCATAAATAAATAAACTTTAAAAACAAATACTCCCAAATTAGTAGAGTTTATGATCATTTTCTTCTGCTTTCTTAATTGAAATTTTAATGTCCCTTGGCTAATACATTATATTTTTAAAATAAGGGACAAAACTCATTTTTGAATCCAGTTTGAATTTCACTTCATCCTTAAGTTTTCCTACTGGAGAACCTACCAGAAGGGAACCTAAAGGAAGAAGTGAAATTCAAACTTGATCATCTCCTAGTTTTCTCATTATATTGTAATAATTCATTGGAGCTTCTGTAACTCAACTTCTTTCAATTTTAACAACCTCTTTTTAACTGAAGTTCTATATCTGCAATGCTTTGTATAAATTTAATTTAATCAGCACATTCTTTTTTTTTTTTTTAATGCCTACAGTGTGTGAAGTACTTTCTGGGATAATAAAATAAATAATAGAACCATGGTTTTTGTTCTTGATGAGTTCTCAATCTTCCTGGACAGACACACCCATAAAGTTTGTATCCTCAACCATGCCTCACAATTTATGATGGCAATAAGAATTGAATGCATTTTTTTGTGTTAACATTCTGACCTTTCCTTTTCATTGGCTGAATTTTATTACATATTTAAATTACCAAAATAAAATGAACTTCTGATGTAATAGGATAAGATAAAGCTAAAACAAAGAATGCATAAAATGCACTTCCTGAATTTTCTCTTGCTGTTTCTGAACTTAGCTTAAACTAAGTTTCATATACTAGAATTCATATCACTTACAAAAATGTTGAACTTACTTGGGCGCCTGGGTGGCTCAGTCGGCTGAGTGTCCGACTTTAGCTCAAGTCATGATCTCACGGTCTGTGAGTTTGAGCCCTGCATTGGGCTCTGTGCTGACAGCTCAGAGCCTGGAGCCTGCTTTGGATTCTGTGTCTCCCCCTCTCTCTGCCCCTACCCTGCTCATGCTCTGTCTTTGTCTCAAAAATAAATAAAAACATTAAAATTTTTTTTTTTAAATGTTGAACTTAAGAGAGGAAAAACTAAGGAGTTTATAATTTACTTTTTGGGGGGCTGAAATTATTGACAGTATAGAACACTGGGATTTTTGGTCCATTAAGTAGTTGATCCTCTTGGATGTTTGTTCCCATGACATTCCCATCCCCTATTTGCACCTTCTGCACATTGTTCTTGCACAGATGGTTTACAGGATGGTTCTTGTACTCTTTCTCCTGAGCAGTTTGGTTAAGGTTTGGTTTTCATGAGAGGAGATAAATTTAATGGACAATTAGGTAAGATTTGCTGTTTCTTTCATAAACATAAAATGAAATTTCAGAAAACAGTTTGTGGATTTTTGAGGATATGTAATTTACTTAAGAATATTAAATAGTGATTCTTTCTTTCTTATACAACTTCTTATGAAATCAGAAAAAGAAAGCCACTGTAATCTTTGCCCTCAGTCTTGACAATGTATCTCAAAAGAATCACAGAGTTACTTAACCTATATAACCTTGAGGAAACTCATGAAATTGAGTATACAAATTACTGGAGTGTAGTAGTTTCATCATTTCAATAGGCTGTTGATTTTTTTACCTCCAAGGAAAGGGAGGGAGGGGCATACCTATGCAGTTAATACAGTTCTTACAAAGATGATGTGTTGTTTCCTTTTAGTGTCTTTACTTTCTTGTCTCAAATACTAGCTGCTTATTTGCATAGCACCTCCCTGTGTTTTATATAATGCTGTTTTCTATATAAGGTTGTAGTTTTAGTCTATCAGCAGCTAAACAATGCCTTGGCTAAAAGAGAAGTGGAAGGTTCAACGATAATGTTTGTGTAAGCTCTTTGACAAAGTTAAATAATTTTCTAAACTTACCAGTGACCTTGAGTTTGTTTTTCAATATTTGATTGAAATAGAATTATAAATGATGAGTAATGGTTAGATATAATTTTTAATAATTAATTTGGTAATTTTTTATTTGCTGCCAAATATTTTAGGAGAAATATAGAAATGATCTTATTTTTAAAATCCAAGTTTGGCTAACTTCTTGTTTTCTCTAATTGGAATATGCAGATATATTTTTATTATTTAAAACATAATTGCTAATTTTCAGCCACCTCTACTTTAAGAAATTAGGCATCTAAAATTTCAGCAGACATTATTTCCTTATAGCTATTCATATTTTGCATTGAAGAAGCTTTTTGTAAGGAAATCTATTTAATAAAATGCTACATTAAATAGTACTTTTGTTCTTAGCCTCAGAGTCTCCTTGCATATATTTTATACAAGCCGGGCAGTAATGTCACTAACAATCCAAATGAAAACAAAACCAGAAATGAAATGCTTAGCAGTAGAGTCCTCACTGACGGCAGGAATCCTCAAAAACAGATTAAATGTGATTCTGGTTTTCAGGGTATAGAAAATACTAAAACAGGATTTTGTTTTGTTTTGTTTTAATAACTCTCCTTTGTAAACGAACATATTGCCATTATTTATCCTAGAAATATATTACAAAAATGGTGAACAAGTCTTCAAGACATGGGCTAGCTAATTCTTCAGTTTTACTGCATAAAATAGGACAGGATTGAAAGAAGCTTTTTCTTTCCTTCCTAGCCTTAGAATTGTATATCACTATGCATTCTTTAAGTTCCAAGGGCAAATAAATGACTTCACTTGAGTATTTCATCATGACACTATTTTATAGCATGTCTGGCTTTAGAGACACTACTTACTGAAGTTTTTCATGCATCTTCACAAAATATAAACTTGTAATATTTTCTTTACTTATTTGCTTTAGCATACACTTTAAAGACTTAAGAGAATAACTCAGAATAATCACCAGCATTGTCAAAACATAAGTTTAGTAGAAGGCAAAAGGAGCCCCCTACAGGCTGTTTATGCTGTCCAAAGGGTGGACGTGATTCAAACTCCCCAAATCACTAGAACAGGTTCATAACTTATGTGGGAGTGGAGTTAAAGGATAGAAGTCGGAGAGAGTCCATATACTGAGATGGAAAAATAGATCCTTAGTTTCACTAACCCTAGAATGAAACTTGGCATTTTCTTATATTTATGAATATGGACAACAAATCTCAGTAGTATGGCAGTGCTTGTGATTTTTGTCACCCATAAAAAGAAGAGATATTTATAGATACCTTGAAATAATTATAATTTAAGTTTATCACTTGATCAGGATAGTTTTCAAACTTTTTTAGCAATTGTCAAACTACATCAAAATTAGGGTAATTTCTAGCTTTCTTGTTGGGTCTTGTTGTTTAATCTATCTGTAAAGATGCACAGACACTACATCCTGGAATTAGTTTTATAAATATTTGGACACCCGTATTTCAATATAAGTGGTTTCCCTTTTAAGCCTATTCATTTGATGTACTGAAATACATTATCTAAGAAGGGGTTCTCACAAGACCACTAAACTGCCAGAGGGCCCCATGGAGCAAAAGAGATTTGAAAAGAGATAAGATTTGAAAAGAGATAAGAAAACATTTTATGCACCAGTGTCATTTCCCCATATCAAATAATTTTTTCATCCCAGAGGATGACCGTGTGTTATGGAAGGGGTACATAAAATAGGGTACATACTAACTCATCAGATTATCTCTTACTAGCAGAGGGTAGGATTGAAAGAGAATGGGGCTTTTTAAGGCAGGCAGCCCCATAGCATTCATTGTTGGATGACTGAGGCAATTTAATGAGGATCACTGAGAAGCTACGATGCATTGGACAGGAACTAGGTATTTGGGAAGAGGGCGAAATGTTTGGGTAGTATCATGGAAAGACTATGGCCTTAGAAGTTTTAGTTCTTTTATTTTTTAACTTTAAAGCTTTAGGCAGATCATCAATTCCTCTGAATCCTAGTTTTCTCAGTGGTAAGTGAAAAAGTTAACAAGCCACCTTCACATTTATATTCTCCTCTGACTTCACAGTTTTCTGACAATGGACATTATTATCATCTGCATCTCACTTATGGTCAGAGAGTATAAGAAACTTCTAAATCCAAAGCCTCTCCTTCTGCCCTCTTATCCCATAGGCTTTCCTTAAACTATGAAGAAAAAATAACTGAAATATACATTTAAAAATAATTTATTGTGGTCTGGGAAGTGCTTAAATGACATCCTTTTTTTTTTTTTACAGACTCTAATTTTTTCCTCCTATTGAGTCAATGTTAATTTTTTCTTCATTTTTTAATCTTTAAATTCAGTTTTCGATTAACAAGCAAAATTATTGAGAACCTCCTTTGTGCCGAAACCTTAGAGAAACTAACATTCTGGCTGGAGAGGTGAAAAGGTATAATAAAAAATAGCCGCAAAATGACATGGAAATGGCTCATGCAAGTTACTGTTGGAAATTCAACCCTTTGTAAGTCATGGAAAGCTGAAAAGAAGAGGTGTCTTGAGTCAGACATTGAAAGATGAATGGGGTGGGGGGGCGCCTGGATGGCTCAGTCAGTAGAGCATGCAACTCTTGATCTCAGGGTTGTGAGTTCAAGCCCCACCTTGGGTGTAGAGATTACTTAGAAATAAAATCTCAAAAAAATAAAAGGAAAGAAGAAAAAAAAGAAAGTTGGATAGGAACTTACAAGAGTACAACATTTTACCTCTTTTTCTCTGAAGGAGAATCCAAATCCATTTTGAAAAGCTATGTTCATGCTAGTTGGCCTGGTCTGAGCCTGCCTGGGATTCTGTCACTCTCGCTCTCTGCCCCTCCCTGCTGGGGTGCGAGTGTGGGTGCACTTTCTCTCTCTCTCTCAAAATAAATAAATAAATAAACTTAAAAAAAATGAGACAGGTGTGCTTGTTAAAAAAATATTTGCAAATTTTTGCTTATATCATACCACAATTTTTCTCTAATTTTAAATATTTATTTTCCTTATTTTAATTTTATTATTTTATTAATTGGACCAAAGTTCTCAGACTCAGCAGAGAAATAATTTGTTTTATTCAATAACGTTTTTTAATAAGTTCTCTCTATAAATATATAACAGAAAAAAGGAAAAATTCTAAGTACCGCTTCAAAATACACATCTGCAAAAAGTTGATAGAAAAGTTCAATAAGAAGAAGATTTCAGCCTGATATACCCCTTGATCTCTGACCAAGAAAAAGAGAAGATTCTGAGGTCATTGCAGGAAAAATACTCCCCACTCTATGAAAGGGAAAAGAAAAAGAAGCTGTAGCTGGGTGTTGCTTTTGTGTCTTTAATTTAACCCTTTGTCTGCCTCAGTATGGCCAAAGCTTGTCTCACTCTATACAAAACTCTGGCCTAAATTCTATAAACAGAGGTTTAACGGAGGAATTGCTCTCTTATCTTGATGCCTCTTTTCCCAGCTGTGAAATTGATCGATGTTTTTAGAGCCCCAAGAAGCCTCCCCTTGTTGATATGTTTTCTGGTTCAAAGGGGAGAAAAGGCAGGAGAAAATTATTCTGAGAAATACCTTAGAAGAAAATTTTAATGACCTAGGAAGAGAGCTATATAGCTAGACATTAGTCAGAGGGTAAACCCTTAATTCAGTTCATGTAGTAAGAATGAAAATAAGAGGCAAGAGAGAATTTACTAGGCTCTTGGAGTTGTGTGACTCAGATTAACTTTTTGTAGCTCGGTGAAAATTTCCTAGATTTAAAATTGTGTAATATTTCGATTAACTTTGTCTGTGATCACTAACAATTTAGCAGAACAGAATCAAGATTCTGATCCCAGATGTGTCACTGATAATCAGTGCCACCTCACCTCCTGGTTCTCAGAGTTCAATTCAATTCAGCAAATATTTATTGAGTGCTTATGGCTGCCGACTTTTGTAAGTCAGACAAAAATAATGAGATGTTAGTAAAATGTGACAAGTCTCGAGTAAGACAGCACTACTTACAGAAAGCCATTATCATCGTTGGCATTTTAAACAGAAGTTCCACTTAATTGCATTAATAACACCAATAGGGTACCTTGCTTTGAGGTACAATAACTTCCACACTGGATTTTGATTTCTATCTGCTGGCTGGATACAAATCACAGTCCCCAAGGTCTGACTTATGAGTAAAATAACACCACCCCCCCCTTTCTAGCATCAGTTATGCACATCCTTAATAGCTCGCCTGAAGGACAGCATTAGCCATTATATAAACTAATTGGGTTAATTCTGCTCTGGAATTTAGGCAAATAATGTAACTGAGATAAACAGAGGGTCACTTATACGTCTACTTGTACACATTTATCTACACTTCTTATTTATACTACTAAATGCTTAAAACAACACTAGGCTATAAATTTGCCTTTTCTTTCTGATTCTCTTGGCAGAGTTTCTTACATGCTTAACTTTTAAAGAGTGGAGTTCGGTCTCCTCTCAAATAAATAAGAGAGCAGTGGAAGGAAAAAACTGCAGCTACAAAGTAGTTCTAACCCATTAAACGCAGATGGCTCACAGGGGGTTTAATCATCAGGAGCGAACACACATCACGCTGAAATATAGAGCTGTTTTCTATCACTTGTTACCATTTGAATGTCTGTCTCAGGAAAGTGAATTCCATATATCTTCCTGGCCATCAGTTGCCCTTTGAATACTCCTCTCTCTGATGTAGCTAGATTTCTCTTCAGAACTTACTGAGATGAATGAGCTCTTGCCACACGTAGAAGTGAAAGAAAACATTTCTTTCTCTGCCAGAACAGATGAGATTCGTCATTAGGAGAATGGATTTGACCTTGTAAAGTGGACCAAAGCAATTAACAAACAAACCCCTTTGGGGCAGATCGCCTTTATCCTAGTCCTCCAGCAGAAATTTTTTTTTTTTTATGCACTCACAGTTACATTGCACAGACTGTGGAATCTGCTCACCTGAAAAGAATCCAAACTGTGGGGTAAGAAATCATCTCTAAGAGATAAGAAAAAATCTCTTTCATGCAAAGAGTATTTCATGGATGGACACTTAAAAACATCATATAGATTTAACCCATAGCTATCATACATCAATTATCAATGATCAGAAATCATTAAAGAGATCCATAAAGCCAATTTGATGGCAATGTATAAACCAAAACTAGAGATAAGCATTAGAACCTATTATAAAACAGTGGGAAACTCCATTTGAGGATGATTTATAATATCTAAGGAAAAGATCGACTGCATTTTGCATCTCTCTCCGCAGCTCATTAATTATCTATCAATTTCCTAATTCATGATCTCTTTTCTATAGTTTCTTGACCTGACTCCTTATCTTTCCCTTATTCTTCTTTTATCTATTTTCCTCTTTCCCAGAACTGATACCTAGCTAAAACCCATTCTTGACGTTTAAAGTCTGAGTGACATTCAGGAAAAGAGCAGCTACCAATCGCTTCAAAGCAGCTTCCTTGCTTTGCCTGGAGTGCACATTCAGCCGATGCTATTAAAGTGATTGACGTAATCTGGAGTAAACCCAGCTGATAAACCACAGAAATGCTGCTCATCTGTGGACCTGTGATACTTTGGTCTCTTGCTATTTCTTTTGTCTTCCTGACTTTGTAAACCATTCAGCAATTTGGACACTTAGATACAGATTAAAAGTTATTGTTTTATCCCACAAATAAGAAAGTCAGTTCAAGGCATTTGTAGAAAGGAATTCCTTCTAAAAATTTTGTGTGTGTATTTTGCTTATTTTATGTTTTACTTGGCAAAATCTACCTTTGAAAAGCAAACAAAGTCTAGGTAATGGTGAAGGATATCAGACTAGTAAAAGATCTGAGATCTCAATGCATTTTTAAAAATTCAGAAACTTTACAAAATGTGTTATGAAGAGAAATATTAAATTCACTTATTTTATTATTATTATTAATTATTATTATTTACCAGTAGATGGCACTGCACAGGTGTGAACAAGTGGTCTACACCCATGTGATTTGGGGGAAGAGAGGATCATCAATCATGCTCACTGGTGTGCAATGCCTTCCACTAGCCTTTCTTTCATAGGGAAAGTGTTGTATCCAAGAGTCCCAACAGGTGTGTGTGAGGGAGGAACATAAATTCATGAACACTAATTTTATTTATCAAAACAGGGCTTACTATGTGACAAATGAGTAGGTCCTCTTATTTCCTTTTTCAGATAAGAAAACTGAAGCAGAGAGAGGTTAAGATTACCAAATGTGAGGCAGAAGGTAAAACAGTAGAACAAGGATCGGCTCAGGTATCTGATATCGTTGTGCTCTCTCTGGTTTGCTCTCTCTTGATTTACTAACATGGATTATTTCTTCATCTATTCAACACACTTGAAAACCCAAGGTATAGAAGCTGATAGATTCCCATCAGAAGACTAGAGAATCTTAAGGGCAAAGAGGTAATATTGAGGGAAAACAAAGAGGTCTTCAAGAGGGAAGGGATATGGGGGCACCTGGGTGACTCATTTGGTTAAGTGTCTGAACGGCTCAGGTCATGATCTCACTGCTCATGGGTTCAAGCCCTGCACTGGGCTTCCTGCTGTCAGCATAGAGCCTGCTTCAGATCCTCTGTCCTCCTCTCTCTCTGTCCCCAACCCTCTATGCTCTCTCTCTCTCTCTCTTGCAAAAATAAATAAACATTCAAATATTAAAAAAAAAAAAAAGAGGGAAGGGACTTATTGGTCTATTAAGAAGAGACACCACTAAAGAAGAGGAGAGGATGCTATATGTAAAATTCACTGCTTCACAACCTTACTGAGATGCTGCATATTTTTCAAACATATATTCTTTAAAATATTTTTTAAGTTTATTTATTTATTTTGAGAGAGAGAGAGAGCACAAGCAGGGGAGGGTCAGAGAGGAGAGACGAATTCCAAGAAGGTTCTGCAACATGAGTGCAGAGCCTGATGCGAGGCTTGAACTCACGAACTGTGAGATTATGACCGGAGCCGAGATCAAGAGTCGGATGCTTAATTAAAAAACAAATATTCTTTTTTATTTTTTTTATTTAAATTTTTTTTTCAACGTTTATTTATTTTTGGGACAGAGAGAGACAGAGCATGAACGGGGGAGGGGCAGAGAGAGAGGGAGACACAGAATTGGAAACAGGCTCCAGGCTCTGAGCCATCAGCCCAGAGCCTGACGCGGGGCTCGAACTCACGGACCGCGAGATCGTGACCTGGCTGAAGTCGGACGCTTAACCGACTGCGCCACCCAGGCGCCCCAAAAAACAAATATTCTTAATATGGTTCAATTATATTTTATTTGTAGCCAGTGTAGAAAATACTTTAGATACTTTTAAAACTTAATGAGCAGATTATAACTTGGTCAGTGTCAGACATCATCCACTGCAGTAACTCTTGCCTCCCCTTTACTTCGGGCATCTACATTCCTCGTGACAGCTCAGAGCCTCAGCCTATCCAGAATTGTGCCATCATGAAATCGGGAATCCCAACTTCTCATTCTCTGGCAGTACCCTACATCATTCAAAAACCTTAACTTAGTTTCTTCCATGTGCCTATTATCTACCTTCACCGAATCCTACAGTCCCTGGAGGGTTCTTTTCTGACGCTCTCTTCCATATCTACTTTCTTTCCTATCCCTCTTCCACCTCACAGCCCATCCTGTCAACTACTCTTTGGCCAATACCGTCAGAGGCCTGCTGTTTTCCTGTTATCACACCTGCCTCCACCTGGGCTAATGAACTCGCTAAAAAGGAATGTGTGCAGATTAGCTCCATTAAAAGAATGTATACTATTTCCACTAACGTGTGTCTTTAGTCCCAAGGGGAGCTTTGCATGGCTAAGTACAGTCATTCCTGCTTCCTATTTTTGGCCATAAACATTATGAAGCTGTCTACCCTCCGAATCTTTCACCTTTATGCTCTCCCACTTCACTGCACCTTCTTCACAAGAAAAAAAAGGAAAAAGAAAGCCTTCCTAAGGCAACTGTCAATTTCTTACCACTTACCGCTACAAATATACTATATTCATAAGTGGTTTTTCCTTCTGATTTATTTTAGGGAAAGAGATATTCCCTTTTTTAAAAGAAATGTTTATTTATTTATTTTGAGAGACAGATATATGTGTCTATATATATAGAGAGAGAGAGAGAGAGGAAGAGAGAGAATCCCAAGCAGACTCCATGCTGTCAGCACAGAGCTCTATGCAGGTCTCAATCCCATGAACCATGAGATCATGACCTGAGCCAAAATCAAGAGTCAGACACTTAACCAAATGAGCCATCCAGGCGTCCCGAGATATTTCCTTTTTAATTCTTATCCTCATTTTGCATTGTATCCCTTCCCATCTTGTCACTCTCCTGTATGTTTAACTTCCCCTTTCAGCCATTTACCCAATTTCATTTGTTAAAAAATAGTAATAATAAAATTTGGTAAAACAATCTTCATGCCTCTTCACTGCCTCCAGATTTGCCCCAAAATGTGCTATGAATGTATATCTGCATTCTACATCCTTACTTTTTCACTTACTCATTATTCAAACCTCTGCAGTAGGTTTTTGAGTTCTACCGATCCACAAAAATTACTTTTTTCAAGATCAACAACCTAAATCCAATGGTCACTTCTCAATTCTTCTGATCAATTCTGTTTTGGATTGAATCGTGTCCTCCTAAAAGTCCTAACCCTCAGTGCCCATGAATGTGGCCTTATTTAGAAATAGGGTCTTCATAGACTTAATCAAATTAAGATAAGGTCATACTGAATTAGGATGGTTCTTAATGCTAATGCCTGCTGTTGAAGAGAGAAATTTGGGTATAGACAGATGAGAGAATATCATCTAATGATGAAGGCAAAATTTGGAGTGGTGTGTCTGCAAGTGAAGAAACCCCAAGGATTGCCAACAACCACTTAAAACTAGGAGAGAGGTGGGGGGCAGATTCTCCCTTGGAGCCGCCAGAACTGCAATGCCTATCAACACCTTGATTTCAGACTCAATATATTCTAGCTGTTTTAAATTACTAAGTGTGAAGTACATCGTTACAGAAGCTTGCAGAAACTGATACAAACTCTCAGATCCATTTGGCACTTCTGATTGTGACTACTCCTTCCTGCTCAGGGGAGCCTTCCATGTGGGCTTCTATGGTACCACACTCGTCCAGTCATCCTATTCCTTCTCCCTCTTTGCCCCAGCCCACTCTTCCTCTATGCCTAAGTGTTGGTGATCCTGGGTGCTCTACTCCATCCTCTTCTTTTCTCACTATCAATATTCTTTGCAGATGTTTTTACTGCAGGAAAAACAGGTCTATGCCCTTGACCACATTCTAGTTCTCCCTTCTGAGGAGTAGAGCTATGTATCTGATCACCTACTGGCATGCTCCAGTAGAGACACAGAAAGCTCAAACCGAACATAAAACTGCAACCCACTTCTGCTTTAAAATAGTATATGAAGGGGCGCCTGGGTGGCGCAGTCGGTTGAGCGTCCGACTTCAGCCAGGTCACGATCTTGCGGTCTGTGAGTTCGAGCCCCGCGTCAGGCTCTGGGCTGATGGCTCAGAGCCTGGAGCCTGTTTCCGATTCTGTGTCTCCCTCTCTCTCTGCCCCTCTCCCGCTCATGCTCTGTCTCTCTCTGTCCCAAAAATAAATAAATGTTGAAAAAAAAATTAAAAAAAAAATAAAATAAAATAGTATATGAAAATATTAAAAATATGATATTTAATATATAATCATATATAATTAATAGAATTTATTTATTTATTTATTTTTATTTTTATTTATTTTTTTTAATTTTTTTTCAATGTTTTTATTTTTGGGACAGAGAGAGACAGAGCATGAACGGGAGAGGAGCAGAGAGAGAGGGAGACACAGAATCGGAAACAGGCTCCAGGCTCTGAGCCATCAGCCCAGAGCCTGACGCGGGGCTCGAACTCCCGGACTGCGAGATCCTGACCTGGCTGAAGTCGGACGCTTAACCGACTGCGCCACCCAGGGGCCCCTATTTATTTTTATTTTTAAGAAATCTCTACACCCAACATGAGGCTCAAACTTACAACCTCAAGATCAAGAGTCATATGCTTCACCTACGGAGCCAGCCAGGTGCCCCAGTAGAATTTATTTTTAAAGCAC
Source organism: Lynx canadensis (assembly GCF_007474595.2). Taxonomy (NCBI): domain Eukaryota; kingdom Metazoa; phylum Chordata; class Mammalia; order Carnivora; family Felidae; genus Lynx; species Lynx canadensis. Next base: position 107,344,699 of record NC_044309.1, read on the forward strand.
TTTTATGTTCTCACAAAAATTGAGAGGAAAGCACAGAATTCCTATGTATCCTTCCTACTACTAACATCATCTGGCATTAGTGTGGTACATGGGTTACAATTGATGAGTCAATTTAGATATATTATTATTCACTAAAGTCCATAGTTTACATTAGGGTTCACTCTTGGTGTTGTTCATTCTATGAATTTTGACAAATATATCTGCCATTACAGTAGTATACAGACTAGTTCTGCTGCCTTAAAATTTCCTTTGTGCTCTGCCTATTTATCCATCCCTCCATCTTAACCACTGGCAATCACTGATCTTTTTACTGTTTCCATAGTTTTGCCTTTTCTAGAATGTCATATAGATACTTATCCAGTATGTTGCCTTTTCAGATTGGTTTCTTAGCAATGTGCATCTGAGTTTCCCCTGGGTTTGTGTGTGTGTATGTGTGTGTGTGTGTGTGTGTGTGTGTTTGTGTGGTTTGATGGCTCATCTTTTTGTTAATAAACAATATTGGGTGGATGTCATACTGTTTATCCATTCACTCAGCAAAGGACATCTTGATTGCCTCCAAGTTTTGGCAATTATGAATAAAGGTGCTGTAAGTATGCATGTGAGGACTTTTGTGTGGACATAAGTATTCAAATCAGTTGGGTAAATACCAAGGAGCACAGTTGCTGGATTGTATGGTAAGAATTTGTTTAGTTTTGTAAGAAGTTGCCAAACTGTTTTCCAAAATGGCTATCAAAATGGCTACTATGTTGCGTTCCCACCAGCCATGAGCAAGAAGAGTTCCTATTGCTCCCCATTCTCACAGCATTTGGTATTGTCAGTGTTTAGGATTTTGGCCATTCTAATAGGCATGTAGCGGTATCTCATTGTTGTTTTAATTTGTAATTCACTAATGACATTTGATGTTGAGTATCTTCTCATATGCTTCATTGGTAGAACTTTGGTGAGATGTCTATTCAGATCTTTTCCCCATTTTTGAAATTGGGTTTTTTGAATTGTTGAATTTTAGGAGTTCTTTGTATATTTTAGATATTTGTCATACGTGTGTTTTGTAAAGATCCTGTTCTCCTTTTCTATAGTCTGTCTTTTTATTCTCTTGACAGCATCTGTCACAGAGAGAAATTTTTAAGTTCAATGAAGTCCATATTATCAGTTTTTTTTTCTTTTGAATCATGCTTTTGGTGTATCTAAAATGTCATTGCCAAACCCAAGGCTACCTAGATTTTCTCCTATATTATCTCTGAGGAGTTTTATAGGTTTGTTTTTTGCCTTTAGATCTTTGGGCCATTTTGAGTTGATTTTTGTACAAAGTGTAAGGTCTAGGTCTAGATTCGTTTTTTTTTGCGTGTTGATGTCCACTTGTTCCAGCACCATTTGTTACAAAGACTATCTTTTCTCCCTTGAATCACCTTTTCTCCCTTGTCAAAGGTCAGTTGACTACATTTGGCTATGTCTATTTCTGGGCCACCTCTGATTTTCATCTTCTATTATTCTAACTTCCCCACTAGAAGCCTGAGGGATTCTTTACTCCAGTCTCCTCTCTCACATAGTCCTGTGCTCAGCACTTCCCATGTATTACTTCATGTAATACTACAGTAATCTTGTGCTATTGTTAGGATCAAATGATAGCGAGAACCTGAGTTTAGAGACAACTCTATGTATATAAATAGACTGAAGCATCTTTTTTCCTAACCCCTCTGGTATATTACCATGCACAGCTCACAAGCAGCAGGGCAGTTGGACTTCTGGATACGAACCTCCAACCATTACACTAATTTCTAAATATATTTTGAAATCATTAGTATCTCTTCATCCTTATTGCCATCATCTTAATTCAAGCAACATCACTTTTCAGTAAGTTTACTGACAGTAATCTCTTAATGGGTTACCTGCATCCAGTCTGGCTCTGTTCCAGATTGTCATTTTTCAAGCACAAATCTGACAACATTAATCATAAAATCATCTCATAGTTCCCCATCACCTCTAAAGAAAGCAGACATTCCAAGATATGTTTACTACCCACCCCTCATCCAAATATCAAATTCTGCCATAATGACCTGTTTGTACTTCTCCATGGCACTGCCTGTGCTTAAATCTGCATCTTTCTGCATATGGGTCCATTTGCCTCTGTTGGTGGTTTCTGTGTCTTCATCTGCCCCCTTTCCTTCAGACTGCAACTAAAACGTCATGATCTAGTAGAGTTTCTAGTAGAGTTTTATTTAGAAAATAAAAATACAGGACACCTAGTTATAAATATTGAATGATAATACTTACATAAGGAATTATTCATTGTTTACCAAAAATTCAAACATAACTGGTCATCTTCTATTTTATCTGGCAACCCTATGTCCTAGGGAAGCCTTATTTGTCACCCCATCACCTAAGATTGGGTTAAGTGCCCCTCTGATCTGTTTCCATAGCTTCTTAGGTGTACCCCATCACAGTATTCACCACTTTTTTAAAAGCTTTTTTATTTTGAGAGAGATAGAGAGAGAGTGTGGGCAGGGCAGGGACAGAGAGGGAGAGAGAATGGCAATCAGGCTCTGTGCGCTGCTAGTGTGGAGCCTGATGCTGGGCTTGAACTTGTGAACCATAAGATCATGACCTGAGCAGAAATCAAGCGTCATGCTTAATGGACTGAGCCACCCAGTCACCCCAAAGTATTCACTTGTCTATTGTTCATGTAATACATCCATCTCTGCCTTCATCCAGAAATTATATCTTTTCCGTCAGCATGTTTCCAGTATCTAGGCATCCAATGCTTGGTGCTCAACAAACGTTTATTAAATGTTTTTAAATAAGTGGATTCTACACATTTAAATCTCTTTGTCATTGTACTTGCTATTAGCTCTAGGTACTATTAAGATACATCTCACACTTGATTTTGATATACTTAGTAGAAATTGCTTCTTGTATTTAACTTTGAAATTCTTGGCTTAGAAATTATATAAATTATCTTTAAGTAATTCCTAGCCAGCCTCAGGACGCCTTACCATAAAGACAATGCACAGTGCAATGATAGGCTGTCAAGTATGTGACTCATCTAGACAGCAGCAAGACAGTGGGCTCCCCTCCTTCCCAGAAGCTGGAAGTGATAGTTGAGATGCCAAATATTGCCCATTCACCCAATCTAAAGTGTAAGAAAAAAAATCATAATTTTGGCATTAGTCATCCGCATTAATATTTGTTGTCTACAGTGTTTCAAGGAACACAAATTCCTCATGTTGACAGCTGGTGTTCTTCAAATGCAGACATATGGTGGGTTTGTTTTTCAGCTGGGTAGAACAATTTTGAATAGATTTCTGTCTTGTAGGGATTTTCAGAACTTCTAACATGTAAAGACGAATCTTCAGGAGGTGATATAAATACAGGGGATTTTACTAGTCTAGCTAATCAGAGTCTTTTCGTTAGTTATCACCTAATTTGGGAATACTAATGTAGATTTTAATGCTCTCCTCAGGGTAAATGAGTATATCGACCAGATTTTATTGTTAAAAACAGGCTCTTCGGAATGCCTGACTCAGAGATGTGATTACATAATTTATCTACTAGACCCAGCTTTATTAGGTCACGTTCATCTGTTTTGAACTAGAGTGCCAAAACGTTTCCAAAATAAATGTCTTCAGGATTTAGCGTACGTGAAATAAAGTTTGTATTTGACACAGAAATTGGTAAGCCCATAAAGAGCTATAGAAAATCCTAGAGCAGTTATATATAATTCAGATTGCCGAATATTTAGTATTATTGGATTTTAAAACAAGAACTTCAAAGGTAAGATACAATTCTTACTAATGAAAAACACATGTGATATGGCTGAAGCCTCCCCAACCCACCCACCCCCACCCTGCCCCATAGGCAACAGTTAGGGCAAGACCTGGTGTGTGATCAGAGCTCCCCACCACCTGTGGGCTGCAGTGTGAGGGCCCTGCCTTCCACATCGTACTTACCTCCATTATTTGAATGAGGTTGAGCGTTACCAGAGGGTTAATATAGATCGTGTTGCATCTGAAAGGTGGCACATCTGCTATTAACCTAGAAGTATGAGTTTCTTCCTATTATTATTAAATATCATACCACTGATATTTAAAAATAATAATTTCCATTTGTTCAACCACATATATGTCACATATGCCACTCTGCTGGTGGCTTTACGTGACGATAGTGACAGCAGAGGATTTTTTTTGTTGTTGAACATTTAGTGTGCTATACACAATGGTGTTTTCTCTGCGTTATTTCACTTAATTGCTGCAATAACTCTTTGAAGGCGATCTCACTATCTACATCCGCTTCACAGATGGTGACAACTCAAGTGACCTACTCGGAAGGTATAGTAAGCAGCTGAGATGGGCTTTGCAATGATGTCTGTCTGACCCTGCTTACAATCTTAAGCAGCACTATGTCCCGTTTGCATAGATCTCGGAAGATAATGCAAGTATTCTTATCACTTTTTCTAGCGGAAGAAACCGAGGCTGAGAAAATATATCTATTTTGCCCAGGGTGTTGAGGGAATAGGTACTGGGACAATAAAGGAATAAATTATGTGAAACCATTAAAGTAAGCAGAAGCAGGGAAGGTAAGGTCTAGGACAGTAACCTATAGTTTTGGCCACGTTGAGAGGTGAGAAGTAGAACCAAAAACGGAGTAGGATGAATCTCAAAGGACAAAGAGATCTTCCTAACAATTCCGTTTTGGACTTTAAGGAAGAACTCCAGCAATTTAAACTCGATGATATTTTCTATTTAATTTGCAAACTCTATAAATAATAAAATAGGTTTAATGTAATATGATGGTTTTTTGCTGCTAGAAGCATTAGGAAATAGACCACTTGAGGTCAGGGTAACACCAAGAAGAATTTCCCAGCACTAAAATGAACCACATTGCAAACTCTTCCTAAGTGCTTAGCAACGTCCTGAAATGGCTCCATTTATGTGAGACTTGAAAAACCAAAGGGGCCTCTTGTGAACTTTTCAACCACAGAGAGGAGTGTGCTTTAAGAAAATATATTCAAAGTGATATAGCAAGTGCTGGATATAAGCTGGTGAGTCTCTTTACTTATAAACAAGTGTCAATAAAAGGTATTCTTCCTGTTGAAAACCAAAATGGTTCAATCTTCAGACATTAAATTTCTGAAAGCCATAATAATGAGATATTGTATGTTTAATGTTCTTTGTATTTCGTAATTGGTTTTTAATTTCTTCCATTATTTTTTTCATATATGTACTACGTCATTAAAGATCTTGTGATTCATTATGCAACATCCTATTGAATGACTGGGTAATATAGATTGATAGTAATAAAAATGAACATTTAGTGATATCAGACACTCGGCTAAGAGGCTTTGGAATATAGAAACTAAAAATTTGTCATGGTTATTGCTTGACTTCAAACAACCTCCGTTTCAAGCAAACTTCCTTGGAGAAAATGTTGGTTCCAGCTCCCACAGCCCAGATGCAGGTGAGATTATTAATAGCAGTTGGTATATCACAAAGGTCCATATAGCAAATTATTATTATGCTAAGCACTTCATCAACGACACTCAAAATCACTCCCATAAGGCAGCCATTATTATTATACCTAGTTTATAGATGGGAAAACTGAGCTTTAGAGAGGTTAAGTCATCTATCCAGAGTAAGACAGCTAGTCAGTGGTAGAGCCAGGATTCAAACTCTGGCAACCTGACTCTGCAAAGCAACACATGTAAACATTACGGTATTTATGTCTCCCATGGAAAGAGCATTGTTGCGAAACCAGTGCTGACATGATTCTGACCTTAATTCCTGAGTCTTGGATGCGTCAGGTATAAAATGAGGGGACGATCGAGCTGACTCCTGAGATCCATTGGAAGTCTAAGGTTCTATGATTGTCTCTAATTGTTTTAGCAAAACCTTAGAGAAATGGCTACTTGCGCAATATCCAAAATGGATTATATTATAAATGGAAAAAAATATAGAGAATGAATGGAGATTTATGAAAGGGGAAGTTAAAATCATACATATTAATAATGTATGAAGTACAGTGAACTCATTTAATGTTCCCTCTACATATGAAAAAATTGCTTTTACAGATGCCTTTGGCAACTGCATACCTAGACTGTGGAACTTAAACCTGGAAAACATTTACTTTTTTTGGTTTTGTTTTATGTATTTGAATTCAGACAGCTAATATGGAGTGCCCTTTTTCTCAGTTATATTCATAACTAATGGTAAATTCTTTAGAAACATTTTGCCAAAGAGACTTTAACCCCCTGATTTTAGAATGTGCTTGTCTGACTTTCTTGGGTGTGACCGAAGGACTTTAGTCTTTGTTTGGACTTTCAAGTGAACTTTTCCTCTTTGTAACTTCATCTTCCATTTTTATGAACCAGTCAAGCATGTTTTACTTTACACTGTGATAAGGGGATCAGAAACAGCTTCCCCACATCTAAGACGATCTTAATCAATTGCAAGGAATACATGAGTGGCATAGTGTGGAAGCTTCCTGCCTTGAAGAGGAAGAGATCTCCTCTGGATTATTACTTTTGATTTCATTGATAGAGGGAGAAAATTAGGTAACCTTGAAAACAAGGTACTTTTGATTGTGATCCATTTTGAGAGGACATGAGGTAAATTGTCACCCCCCTCCCTTGACCTTTAACTAACCTTTCACTTTTAACATATGTTTTGAAGTGCCAGCCATGTTGATTTCCATGGCTGTTTGGGTACAAGTTTCAGAGAAACTTACTGCCTCCACGTCTTTAATCACTTTTTTGAACTTTGAATATAAGAATTTAAGATGCTTGTAGGACTCACAGAAGACTGGCCAAGTGGCATTGACTACAAAAACTTCCCCTAAGGTGTGTTAAGTACCCCTCATTCAGCAACCAAACTATGAGGTATTATTACTCAGGATACAAAATGAGTAGTGTAAGCTCACTGTGCATGCATGGTGATGTGGTGATTGAATCACAGAATCTACTGGATATCCTGAATTCTTCTTTGTGGCACAGCCACGGGAAGGCCCAATTGTTTTGGGGGCATTCTATAGGTCATTTCGGTGTGAATCAAGCTATTATGTGCTGATATTTCTGCCTTTCAATGCCATGAGGAATGAGAGATGAAAAAAACAAACGTATAGCTAATGTGATAGGAAACTGACAGGGCAAAAATGAAAGCAGAGTATGAAGCCTACAGTTTTTGCTCTTTCACCGTGAAGTAATCTAAAAGTGCAAATGTGCAATTAATCATAAGCACAGATAACATGGCCCTCAAAAGAGGAGACTAGCAAGGGTTAAACACATTGAATTCTCTCACTTTCTCCTTTGGCTCCTGTTAAGTCACTTTAATTCTTTTTTTCTATTGTCTTTGCTACCAATGCCCCCACCTCTGAAAATCCTACCACATTATTATTATTATTATTTTTTTAAAGAAGATGGAAGGTCACAGGAATGGAATGAAAATCAAGTCTCACTAAGGTCCAGGCGCTGGCAGCCTTCCAGGAATGCTTTTCCAAAATACCGGTCTCAAGTTTTCATTGTCGAGGGGGAAGGGAGAGAGGGGATTTGGGAACACTGAGAACCTCTGGGGATTATCGCTTGCTCAGACACCTCATTACAGAGCTCTAGTGGCAGCTCTAGCCACAGGAGAGCCCAGGAGGCCAGGGAGATGATGAAGAGGACTTCATGAAAGCAGGGGTGTAAAAATAAAGGGAAAAAAAGAAGAAAGAAAGAACAAAAGAAAGACAAAGGAATGTTGTTCATTTGTGATAGCAATGGTGTTAGTTTTCCATCTATGTGCCACCAAAAAATCACCTACTGTGCATTGGCATCTAAATACTAATTTCTCATGAAATAATCAGTATAATTATGTTGATAAAATATGGTGATAAGATTTGCAAACTCAGTGCATTAAAAAAAAGTGTCATTCTTTGCTCTTCTGTGGCTTTCTAATAGGCAGTAATACATTACACAATGAATGGCTTATAGGAAGTGCTCAATAAAATTGTTGAATTAATTTAAATTAAATGTCATGCATGGGCCATATAGCTTTTCATCAAATCTGAACATACTTTCTGTCAAGCAGCATGCTAAGTCTCATGGAGAATATACAGGAATACATTCTTTTTGACAGAGATTCTGCCCTCAAGGGGCTTACGGTTTAACTATGATCATGATACAAGTTTAAAAGAAAGTTTTATGTAATGTTAATTACATTAAATGGATCTTTAGTGAATGAGAAAAGAATCATGCTACCTTAAAAGCATTTAAATCAGATTTTTAGTTGGAGCGATAGATAACTTTAGCTTTTTAAAAAACTCAAGTATCTATGAAGAAACTAAAGTTTCATTATTAAGTAAATATACGTGTGTCACTACCTTGCAGAAGAATTCTCTCGAATAAAGACCCCAATCCCTTTACTATAACAGCACAGGTTTAAAAGCAGCTCTCAAGGTGACACATGTGTGCTTGTGTGTGCGAATGTGTATGTGTGTGGTTGTATGTGTGCATGTACATGGGAGAGAAGGAGAGTAAAAGAGAAAAGGATGTTCTTTTTTTTCTCTTTTTTTAAGTTTACTTTTTGCTTTGAGAGAGAGAGCGTGTGAGCGCCCTGGGTGAAGGGGCAGAGATACGGAGAGATGAATCTCTCCCCAGCAGGCTCCATGTTGTCAGCGTGGAGCCCGAGGCAGAGCTAGGACTCACAACCTGTTAGATCATGACCTGAGCCAAGATCAAGACTTTGATGCTTCACCAATTGAGCCATCCAGGCGTCCCAAAGAAGGGGATATTCTAAAGCCTTGCCAAACATATCTTTTCATGAGTTAATGACTAACATTAGTGTCAAGAAAAAGCTGTTCCTAAATACTCCAAGTAAAGCAAGATAGAAAGGGAAATTTCTCCATCTTGGAATAAAAATGTTATCTCTTCACCATGTCTATCTGGTTTACTGCATCTCTGCATCTGGTCTTACCCGTAAAGACCTATTGTTCATCTCTATACTGCAAGAGACTGTACAACTCCCATGTGATCAAGTCATTTCTCTGAAACTTATCAGTGTCTTCAAGTGCCTCAGATTACAGTCACAATCCTGTAACATGGCTGGCAAGGCCTTCTGGGACCTCATATCTGCTAACATCTCTAGCCTCTCTCACTCGATGGTCCAGCCAATGGTCGATTGTTGCAGTTCTTGGATGCACTGTAAGCTCTTTTTGGTTTTCAGGGTTTCCCATAAACTACCTTTGCCCAGAAAAAAAAAAATGTTTTCTTTCTCTCCTCTGTGTCTAACGATCTTCCTAAGTTCTAACTTAAAAGTTACGCATGAGGACGTTTCTGCTGACCCCTTGCTGACCCTTCCTTAATGTGATTCTGTTAGAATCTCTCTAGCACCTTCTACTTTCCTGGTTAGAACAATTGTCATACTTTGTTAAAGCTATTCCTATAAGTGTCTATCTGCTCCCTACGCTATATCTTTCCGTAAACATAGGGATAATGTCCATTTGTTCACAGTATTTGGAACATCATAGAAATACAATATTTATAGAACTCATTCATCCAACAAATATTTGTTCATTGATGCTAAGCAGTGTTCTAGGTGCTTGGTATACAGCAATGAACAGAATGGACAAAATCCTCTGTTCTCATGGAGATTCCATTGTAAAGGAATAAATAAAAACAAAGTAGGTTAGAAATGAAGAGTGTTAAGTTCACAAGCAAAGAGGAAAAGGGGGATGAAAGAATGTTGCTAGGATGGAAGAGAATTATAACTGAGATGTTTAAAAAAGGCCTCACGGAGGGGCACCTAGCTGGCATAGTCAGCGGAGCCTGTGACTCTTGTTCTTGGGGCTGTAACTTCGAGCTCCACATTTGGTGTGTAAATTGCGTAAGAAAAAAAATCCTAAAAAAAAAAAAAAAAGAAAGAAAAAAGAAAGCCTTATGGAGAAGATTACTTGGAGCCACAGAAGAGGTCAAGGGGATATTGGGAGGCAGGATGCCGCCACACAACAGGTACCTGCCATGTCCTGACTGTCCCTGTTGTGAAGAACATCATGAGACAGGAGATTAGACAGCGAACGGGACCAGATCGCTAAGGTACTTACCAGCTATTGAAGAACTCTGACCTTTTGTTTACTTTTTTTTGGAAAAAATGGTAGATTGGTAGGAGAGTTGCCAAGATAGTAACCGAATTCCCTCATACCCTTGACCTAACTTCCTCTGTCCTTAACACCTTTCATAACCATAGTGCTTTTACCCAAATCTATTAACATTAGTACAACGCTATTAACTAAAGTACACGCTTTATTCAGATTTCATCAGATTCTCCATCGATGCCCTTAGTTTTCTGCTCCAGTTCCCATCCAGGCTGTTGCATTGCACTTTGTCATGTCCCTTAGTCTTCTCTTATCCATCTCTTTATCTTCTATCCATCTCTTCCCTTAACCATCTCTTTATTCAAAGACATTTTCTTAGTCTTCCTTTGTTTTTTACTTTGAAGTTTTTAAAGAGTACTAGTCAAGTACTTTGTGCAATATCTCTATATTTGGGTTTGCCTGTTTTTTGGTTTTTTTTCTTCTTATGAGAGTGGGATTATGGGTTTCTGGGAAGAATACTTGAAGAGGTGAATGCCATTCTCATTATATCACATATATATCAGGTGGTACATCATATCAACATGGGTCACCACTGCTGATGTTAGCCTCGATCACTTGCTTAAGATGCTACCTAATTTTTCTTTCCACAGTAAAGTTACTATTTTTTCCCATTCTATACTTTATTTGGAAAGGGAATTCAGCCCCACTTCCTGGAGGGAAGACTATCAAATAATTTGTGGAATATGTTGAAACTGCCACAGAAATTAGTAGGTATTTGGTGGAGATACTTTGAAGCCATGCAAATATCCTGTTTTTCCTTGAAGTCTTACCTACTAATTATAGTATTCAGTAATGGACCTTGCCTGCAGTAATTATTACTGTAATGTTCTAATGGTAATTTTCTATTTCCCTCACTTCTTCTGTATTTATTTTTTTGAAATTCTTCCAAAAAGAAATTGAACTACATATAGAGTACATATATTATATAAATGTTATATATGTCCATTTAACTATATATATATATATTTAAACTATGTGTAACTTTTCACAATAATTCCATTTCTACTTTTTAAGAGAAATGGGTTTTGCGCATTTTAAAGAGAACCTAATTGTAAAAAAGTAGTTAGTATTCCACATCTGAACTCCAGTGGGGAGTTCTCTGTCGACTTGAATCTGACCAGGTCCAAGCAAGAGGTGACCTAGACTGCTACCTGTGGTTAACGTGTCTCCTAAATACCACCCCAGGGGACATAAATATTGTTCTTTGAAGAGTGCTTCAAAAGGTGTAAAGCTTGGGGGCGCCTGGGTGGCGCAGTCGGTTAAGCGTCCGACTTCAGCCAGGTCACGATCTCGCGGTCCGTGAGTTCGAGCCCCGCGTCAGGCTCTGGGCTGATGGCTCAGAGCCTGGAGCCTGTTTCCGATTCTGTGTGTCTCTCTCTCTCTGTCCCTCCCCCATTCATGCTCTGTCTCTCTCTGTCCCAAAAAAAATAAAAAAAAAAAAGTTGAAGAAAAAAAATTAAAAAAAAGGTGTAAAGCTTGATATTTTACCTGATTATGGAGTAGAATAGCTCATAAAATAAAAAAAATAGTCCTTGGAAATCATGACATGTATTACAGTTCAGTGACGATTATATCAGATGTATCTTTACACCAAATAATAAAAATATCGACACTTTCTGAAGCCCAGTCATGGACATAGGCACAATGCTTGAGGATACCATGCTGAGCAAATAACATTAATAAAGAAGTTCCATGGGCCTGAAATAGGCTTGGTAAAAACTATTCACTAGCTTGTTAAAATTACAATTGTCTTTCATTGTTAATCATCATAAGCCAAAAGGAAACACACTTAAAATAAAGTAACTTCCTTCAAATTATCTTAATAAATATCTTTGTATAGTTCATTTTTATTCAAGATACACGTGCGTCTATTCAGTGGACAATTGCTACAGGAATTTTAGGATGGTTAAAACATAAAACCTGTGTCACCTAAAGCTTACTAGACACACATAAAAAAAATGAAATTTTCCTGGATGTACACAATCGAAGAAAGCTTTTTAGTGTGAGTCACGTTGTCCTGGTGCCTAAGCCCAACTGTCCTCTTACCCTCCCCACAGACAGGACCTACAGATGTTTCCTCTTGATGTTTCTTGGAAAGTTCTTTTCTTCCCTCCAGTGATCCATACACATGCTTTTCCCTCCCTTTTCTTCCTGCTTTCCTTCTTTCTTCCATTTTGTCAAAACTTGCGTTCCTTTCAGCTTTTGACTCTCTCACTGACTCCATATAATTCCTCCCTGTGTTTCCTTAGCCCTAATAATTCTATTTCTCCATTTACTTTCTTCTTTTCTTCAGTCATTGCAGGGGAAAGAGAACCACCCGATCATAAAATACATTTAACATGCTCACTTCGATCACCTACATGTCTTTCTTTTCTGGTACAGTGTGTACACATATGCACACTGGTTCTTTACAGACGCAAACAAGTGTGATTGTTTTTTCTGTACTAGTCACATCAATCACAGACTACCCCCTTCTTTTTTTTCTCCTGACCTGACTGATTAAGTCAGTCAAAACATCAAACTGGTTTATATGACTAGACAGCATCACTCTGTGTCTTGTTTGTTATGACATGCCACGGTTCCCTGACATTTTTGTAAATTTTGAGTTATGACATTTTCTTTGAAATCCGCTGCTACTATTTCTTAAGAAAGATATCTGTGAAGTGTCTGGCTTTCAACTGCCCAGTTGGAAATCATCACTCTCTCCCGAATACTTCTGCTACACTTTGATCAGACCTCCATTACTTCATGTGTATAGTTAGCTGAACATGCAAATGTTTCCTCTGCTAGGTTATACATTCTTCAGGGAGTAATTTGAAGCAATAATTTTAGTATTTCAGAATATTTTTTATTTAGTAGGTGCCCAGGTACATATTCTATAAATGGTGAATGTTTACATTCTAATTTTCAAAATTAAAATTCTGAGTTAATAAAACCAAAATAAAAACAGATTGTAAACAAATGGCAACAGGAAATAGCATACATAATTTCAAAGAAAAATAGTCACTATGTAACTGTCAGGTCTTATATAAGATCATATGTAGCCAAAACTGGGAATAGTTCATTTTTGCCTATTCCTCTCCCTGACTACATCGATCCATAGGAAAAGATTAAATATAGGAGAATTCTGCTTATTTATGGAAAGAATTTTTAAATTTTTTTTATTGAATTAAAGGCAATGCAAGTTTTTCATAGGCCAACATGCTTTGAAGCTTTTACTTAGATTTAAGTTTATGTAACTCTTAATTGGTAACATGTGTTCTGTGCGTGTCTATGTATAAAAATGTATATACAGTGTACCTATAGATATAGATATAAAAATGATACAAATCCTCCTCATATGTTTATATGCTTCCACTTTACAGCTTCTAAAATTTACTATATCCATCCCAAGTACTATAGTATGTTGACAAAAATCATTTAAAAATGTATTTATGCCTTTGTCTCTCTATATCACATAAGCACATTTGCAGGCAGAGGAAAGAATAGAACAAGAAGAAAGAAGAGGAAAAGAGGAAATAAATATGTATGTGAGTGAATGCATTTGAGGGGAAGCACATTATGTTTGTGCCTCTGGTAGGGGATCCACGAACATTGGAATATATGAACAATTACATCTATATGTTTGTATCTCATTCTCTATGTATCCATATCTAGGCCATCTGGTAATTTAAAATATCTTTTTGCTTATGCATAGGTTCTAATTTTGTACATGGGCACATTTTATGTTGCCAAAAGTGACAATTATTAAAAAATTAAGATGTTAATATTCATGTTACCAATGAGACAGATAATGCGAAGTTTAAGTCTCAGTATTACACTGGAGCTAACTAACCAAAATGTAACTGGAAGCTTTTTCAACTGTGAGTGAATTTTAAAGTTATGGTGCTTTTGCCTTCTCAAACACAAAATAAGATATCAAATTGGAATAATTGGAATAATTATGTAATTCATCTGACCAAGCCAGGTTTTTATTCTTAGGACAGATTGTGCAATGTACCCTCGTAACTTAAAGTGTATAAACAGCCAAAAACTTAAAACTTTTTATTACATAAAACATTTGTTCAGTGTAATTATTATTTTTTCAATAATCTGATTTTATGTTGCATACCAAAGGAACAACCATGTATATGATTTGCAAAGCATAAAAACCAAGTATTTTTCTCCAAACAGGATACCTGAAAGTCAAAAATACCACGGATTATTTAGTAAAATAGCATATCCAAGAAGCAGTCTCCATCTTTCTTTTTTAATTCTGAATTCTAAGTAAGTCTTTCCTTCTATCAGTGGTTCCATGTTGTATATCATCATAAGCAACATCTCTTAAATCCCTAGTATAACCTGACCAAATTGAAAAGTTTGAATCTTAAACCTATATAATCAAACAGCAAAATATTTGTTTCTGCGCTAATGGAAGCATAAATGATTTATTCCTAATATAAATATGAACATTTCAGTTTCAATAAATTAACTAGAAGTTGTCAGCCCTGAGTATAGTATAAGGAAAGCTTTTATTGTAAAGCACATAGAAGAAAGAATATCTATTTAAAGTAGAATATTGAGCCATTAGTCTGAAACAGATTCATTGCTATAATTTTATTCTGCTGGCATTTAAAGGATGTGAAATAGTAGATGTCACAAAAATAAATAATGGCATATCTGTTTTCTGGGAATTTATTTTAAGACCTGAAAAGAAAATCTTAATTAGTCATAGCTTCATATTGATGAATCTAATTCTTTTAGCATTTTTCAATACAGAAACTAATTTTTTAAAGTTTAGACAAATAAATGCCTTTGATAATCAGGCTATAAACAAGATTATTAACCATTTTTTTTTACTGAATTCAATAATTTTCAAAACTGTGTGTCAGAATAGGGCTGAATTTAATTATAGAAATAGTCCATAAACCATGTCCTATAATATTTATGGATTAACCATACATTAGCTTTAGTGAGTATAATTTTTTTCAGTCTAATTGTTCACTGTAACCTCATTGTTTCTTCTTCATGATGTACACACACATACACACACGCTCATTTTATTATAGGGACAAAAGACAGGGAAAAACTCAAAACCTTATTTCAGTCCTATCAGTTTTTCTTCTGGGAAAAGTGTACTGAAGAAAAGAATGAACCTATGCATTCACTAAAAATAGGACTTGGAGATTTTTGAAAAATGATCTTCTTTGAAAATTGACCTGATAACAACACTTCCCAATTTAGTATTAAGGCCATAATGAACACACAGATCTACACAGTTGTCTGCACGAATGACACCTGTGTGTCCTTCTAATGCTTACTCTCATCTTTAGAACTGCCTTTTCTCATTGCCTTGTGGTCTTCATTGAGTTTCTCCCTTCTGTACTCTCTCTCTCTCCATCTACCATCATCCTCTTTCTGCTCCTTCAGGAAGCGAGATTGGAAAATGATGTTTTGGATCAAATGGGGGAGATGCAGAATATAAAAGGAAAAAGAAGAAGGGACAAGAGGGGAGAAAGTTGCCTTAGGATAGATACTGAATGACAAGGGTGTGCAAAGCAGGATGTGGTACACATTCTTCTTTCATTTCCTCTGTTATTTCTTCCCGTCTTTAAGATCACTTGAGTGCATGTAGATAATGAAGTATAGGAAGAAACACAGATTGTTTCAAAACAAACATCTAGTTCAGAAATGTATCCATGAGAAGAGAATTCGGTATCTGAGGGATTCTTAAAAAAAGAAATCTACACTTAAGAAGAATGTGACACTCTGAGCTTTGTATTTCCCTAAAATAAAGCTGTGAATTCTTTAAAAAAAAGAATGTGACACTATATGTTCATCTAATCAGTTATCATTTTCAAATGATTAATCTATTTTGTTCCAATTTTAAATATCTCCCTTGTGAATATAGTGTGATCTGTTTCAATTGTTGTGATTGGTACATTGATAGTATTTAGTCCAAGGCTTTCTACTTTATAAGTACATTACAACTTCCAAAGGCATTGTGTCCTAAAAATACCTTCATAATTGGGTAGACTGGAACTTAATAGACCTTTTATTTTCTCCAACAGTAAAGAGTGTTAAAAATGGTGGTTAAGATCTCAGGATAATTCACAAGGACACATTCAGTCTGACAGTGCAGGTTGGATTTTTCCTAAACGCATAAGAGAAACATTTCCTAAGAAAGAAAGATGTGCCTAATTTTACAATCACCCCAGCAGACGTGAGGCAGTTAGATTTTACTGGCTTCTGTAAGGTATCTTCCTTTTGTTTTTCCCTTTCTTTTCTCCTCGCATCACCTTTATTCCTTCTCTTTCTCCCAAACTCACGGTTGTGGGACATAAACCAGCATAGAGTGAAATCAATTTATATCTGCCCGATTTCATTAAGCAGAGACTACCTGTGTAAAGTAACAGGATGGAAAAGAACCAAACAGTTACCTTGTTCTACCAATGACAGATTTATTTAATGATGAGGATTTTATTTTTCCTTGGATTTTCTCAGGCAGCCAGTTGCTATTGTGTGTGTTATGCCAACTGGAAAGGATTTTGATTATATCTGGCTACGCAGGCTGGGACATTTATTACATGGTCATAACACAGTGCAACGTGGTGCTGAACTTCTGAGGAATATGCATACGGCATGTGCTTAGGGCTTTGTACATTCATGGAGGACTGGATTACAAACAACCGTTTTTAGATTCCCTTAAAAAAGGCAAATTCTTAAACCAGAAACATTTCATCCTCTCCTGATGTACTTTATAATTCTTTTATGAGAATGATGCTCTGTTTCATGTCTATAAATTTTACTCGATTGCATCCTCAATTTCACTTTAGATGCAGTCTGTGTGCATTTAATATCACATCTCTAGATCTGGTCAAGGCTTTCCCTGAAACTTAAAGGAAATAGTTGAAAGGAAAAACCCAGAATATAATATCTTAGGAAGACTCAGACTTGGTCTGGCTGTGTTTAGATTTCTTCCCAATTTTGGCTCGGGTTTAAGCTTTATTGGCAGACTCATTCAGAACTGTGGCTTTATCCTCTTTTTTTTTTTTTTTTTTCATTTGCCTAATATGATTTGTTAAAACATTCTCTGTTTATTTCTTCTTGCTTAACATTTTTCCACACAGCAGGCATAATGAATTTTTGTTTATGATGGGCCGTGCTGCCTGAATTATGGTATGGAATCTGGATTCAGTTTCCTTGGAAAGGTATTTGATTGCTCTTTTAGCGGATTTTTGCTGCTTGCGGTGTTCTCTTAGACGTGAGTGTTTCGGAGGTTGGTTGCTTAAGAGGAGTTATTTTTAAGAAAAACTAGGCGGTATCTGGAAATAAATAACTACCATAATTTATTAGAAATAGATTTCTTGGTATAGGTGTAATCATATTCCCTACAAAACTATCTCTGCATGTGGATTATGAAAGATATGATTTAAAACAAATATGCATTCTTTTAACTGGTGTTCATCAAAACTCTTTATTTTTTTTTTTTAATTTTTTTTTTCAACGTTTATTTATTTGTGGGACAGAGAGAGACAGAGCATGAACGGGGGAGGGGCAGAGAGAGAGGGAGACACAGAATCGGAAACAGGCTCCAGGCTCCGAGCCATCAGCCCAGAGCCCGACGCGGGGCTCGAACTCCCGGACCGCGAGATCGTGACCTGGCTGAAGTCGGACGCTTAACCGACTGCGCCACCCAGGCGCCCCCATCAAAACTCTTTAAACTGCCATGGGCACTGGGCCTGGTGGATGCTGATCCACTACAGAGAACACATACTGAAATATACCCTCCCTAAAAATAGCTAAGGAGATCATATTTCTCTGTACAAGGAATACTGATATGGGCTACTTTTTGAAAAGAAAAGTTCTTAGTTTGTAGCCGAAGAAACAATTACACCTCTTTGCGGTACCTCACTGTATATTGAAATTATATAACATAAGCTTCTAACGAGATCAAACTACAGTTTCCCGGTTTCTGTGTCACCAGGCCACATAAATGGACTTCACTTGTTAGAGCTTTCCATAAGAAGAATATTCGCTAATTTGTTCATTTTTGAAATACATACTGGAATGGGATGCATTTTCTTTATCAATTATTATGTTATTTTTCTTGAGACACAAAAATAAATAAATAAATAGATAGATAAATAAATAAATAAATAAAGCCCAAACCCTCCAAACCCATTGTGGAATTACTTTTAGTTTATTTACTTGAGAAATGACCATACAAATATCTGATGACTTACAGAGTTCAGAGCATAGATTTTGAAGGTCGGCTGATCTCATTTGGAATGCCGGTTCTACCTCTGAGTAAATTACTAAATCTCTGCCTTGTATCAATTTTTCATCTATAAAATAAAATTAGAAATGCAAAACTTGAAAGACTGTTGTCTGGACTAAGTGATATAATGAATACAAAATGACTACTATTACATCTGGCAAATATTATATGTTCAATAAATGGTGGCTAGTGGTACTTCTATTATTATGCATTCAGTGTTAATTACTGGATCTTGACAGACATTTCGAAGTAGAAGATGGGCATCTATGACGTGTCCTCTGAAAATATGTACCTTGCATTTAATGACTGGCAAACAAAATATGAATCAGCAATATAGAAATGACATTTTACGACAATCCTGATATAATATTGTAGCATAAGGTAATTTTCCTCTGATGCTGACCCTATTCAAGATTTTGCAACATCCACTCAGGATCAAAGAACTTGAAGAGAATTTCAGTGATTAAATATGATTAAAGCAGTGAAAAAAATAAGACCAGGGATAAATGGAGCAAAAGACCTATTTGTGGGTATTTTTCATTCCCTTGAGTTGAGAGTTGCATCATTTCCACAGTGTAGCTGTTAAGAGCCCAGGGTTTGAGGTCAGACTGCCTGGTTGCGATCTACTTACTAATTTGGTGATCATAGGTTGGTTTCCTTTTTGCTTCCATTTCCTTGCCTAATATAAGATTGAGCTAATGATAATACTCCACAGACTAATTTTTATGTTTCCATATGTTAATACATGTAAAGTTTTAAAAACAGTACTTAACTGTGGAGAGTAGGAGATAACAGGCTTTTACCTTTGGAATGAGTAACTCGTTAGGATAAGAATTCCAGCACAGGGAATATAGTCAATGGGACAGACAGTAGCTACAGTTGTATAGACTTGTCTGGGAAACTAATGTAACATTGTGTGCCAACTAAAGTAATTAATTAATTAATACATATACATAGGAGGTACTCAATAAATTTACCTAATAAAATTATATAGGGAGGACAACAATTTCTTTCTTTTTAAAAAATGTTTATTTATTTTTGAGAGAAATAGAGACAGAGCATGAGTAGGGGAGGGGCACAGAGAGAAGGAGACAGAATCTAGAGCAAGCCCCAAGCTGTCAGCACAGAGCCCAATGCGGAGCTCCAACTCATGGACCATGAGATCATGACCTGAGCCGAAGTCAGACACTTAACCAACTGAGCCGCCCAGGCACCCCGAGAGGACAACAATTTCTATATTTATCTTACTTATACATACAAAAGTCAGAAAAACGGTGAGGAAATTTTTCTCATAAAAACGACATTCCTGTGTTACATATGAATCTAATATTTTTTTCTTTACATTACTTTCCAGAGAAGATCAGCATAAAAATAAAACCAAAAATTAGTATTAGTGGGCCTACACGATTTTATTTTTCTTAGCATTTTCGTATATAATTTTTAGAAAAGAAGAACATAAAATAACAAAAAAACGTTAATGCCCCTGCATTTTTATTGTTTTCCCTTCCTTTTACTGTTTTTGGAGATTTCCCCCTTCCTTTTGATGTTTTCTGCTATACTACACATTATAAATTTGATGCATACCGTTTTACAGTTCTTTTTCATAATACTAAAATTATGAACTCGAAAAGTTGAAAGTTTTTGTAACTTATTTGTTAGATAAACCCAATACAACCAAATGAATCATTTGATTACAAAATACGATTTGAAATAGTATGACATCTATAGTCGGCTTTTGTGCACTAAGTATGAACAGGTTATGCTGCAGTAATAAACAGCTTCCAACTATAATGGCTTAAAACAGCATGTCCACTATGGTTTGACTAGAGTCACTCAAGAACCTGGGCAGAGATTACACCCATCACCCGAAATACTGCCGGCTGTCATGCCAGAGGGGTAGAGAGCTAAAGAGGATTTCCCATTAATAATTAATACTTAGAAATGACACACATTACTTCCACTCACAAACAAAACTAGCCACCTGGCTCTTCCCAGCCACAGAAGGTATAATCCTGCTCTGTACCTCTCGTAGGGAAGATAACTGGAAATATATTTGGTAAATGGCACTAATGATTGTCACATTATACTTTACTGCAGAAATATTATTATGGTGATTACAGGGTGCAATGCCCAGTACCTGATTGGGGTTTCATAGATCATACATTGTAAAGACCGTATTTTTTTTCTAAAATCTAAAAGATTTTTGGATTCCACCAAGAAAAACATTCAGAAATGGAATTAAGAATTAGTACTGTGTTGAGCTCTAGGAATCTGAAGAATAAGACATAATCTCTATTTTCATAGGACTCATAGTCCAATGAAAGACAAGGACGCGTAGCCGCAACTTTCAATACAATGCATAATGCACTGTGGTAGAGATTTAGTGAGAGTGTGATTGCAGTAGTGGAGGAGGAGTGAGTAGGTAGGCCTGCACTAAATACAATGACTTCAGATAGAGGTTGCATTAAGCTGGGGTTTGAAGCATGGCCAATAGGTAGATAAGCATGGAAGGGGATGATAAGCATCTCTGATAGACTTTAATAAAAATGTTTTTGTTGTTGGTGCCAGGGTCTATGCTTTGCTCATACACTGTATATGCATAATTCGATTGTTCACGCAATGTTTGGGGCATATTAAATATGATGGTGGTTCCACCATGGGGAAAGGATAAGAGGTAAGCCTGAAATAAAAAATCCATGTCCAATCATAAAGAGATGCTGTAGTAAAGCAGTTTTAGTATTATTCTGTGGGTAGCAAAGGCACTCAGCCAAGTGTTTTGAAAAACTTGGGGTGTGAAATGTTCTATTCTTTGAAAAGATCCTCTTGAACCAAAAGATGTGATGTAGAAATGTCAATTCATTGGGAACAGTGATTTATGAAAAGAGAAGTACACCTTTTGTTTTTGCATTTCAGTGCTTTTTAATCATGTCTTTTCAATATAGAGCTTATATCCAATATTAAACATGGGAACTAAAATCTTAACCATCTTTACGCTCATTTGAGTAAAAGGTCTTATGGAGGTATTCCTCATGTTTGTGTTTAGATTTGGTTGACGTCAACTTGTCCTTATGTTTGTTGCATTTCTGGAGTCCTGTCTGGTGTCAAACGCATTTGCCACTGTCATTCTATGTTTTAATTCTTGAAATATGTGGGTAGAATATGATGGATGAACTCTGTACAAGAAGTGGTGTAAACACCTCTTAAAAACCACAGCTGTGCTTGCATCCATCCTTGAAGTGAAATTGCAGGAAAATCTCTGAAAATGAGGAAAACATGAAAAAATGGAGCAGTTTACATTTATAGAGGAAACACTTCATTTAGAAAAAGGTATGGTATATTTGAGAAATAATGAAGTCAGAAATTCATCATTATATTTTGCACATTTTATATGATTATAGAATTCACAAAATGTATAGTCCAGTAGGATCATACGCTCCTAACTCATGGGGGCTATTTCAAAGTTGTTCGAGCTTATATTTTTTAATTGTACATAAAGTTTAAAATGCTTTTCCATACGTTAAGTTCAGTTACTAAATGCTAAAGTTATTGAGGTCATAAAAGTGAAAATTATGTCACCTCTTCATCAAGTAGATAGCACTTGAGAAGTATATTGTACTTAACCAATTAAATAAAACATAGTAAAAATACTACGATATGACTTTTTATTATGGACTTTGTTTTTAGTAAAAAAAAATCACTTTGTAAGAAACTGATTAACAATTGCTTACGAAATACAATTTCCTTCCTATTCATCTCATCCTACAGACCAACATAGACTGGAACAGTGGAATGAGCTGGAATTTTTACTGAGGTGGTTATGGGTTCATATCCAGTTTGTCACTTATTAGCTATGGTCCTAAACAAGTTGTTTAAATTCTCAAGTCTCCGTTTTTGCACATGTAAATCAAAGATTGTGACATCAGTATGTTAAGAAACAAAATTCAATTGAGTAAACTTCAAAGATCTTATTGGCTTTATTTAGTGATTTATGAATTAAGCAGTATCCCATTTAGCAGATAGAAAGGAGCTTGGAAGAACTGAACAAAATGGGAGACTTTCATAGGCGGAAGTGTATGGGGACAAGGAAATAACAAATCACCTTATCTTTCTTTGGAGGAAGGTAAGGTCTGTCAGGTGGATTTCCTCACTATTACTGACCAGCACATTCCAGATTGCTAGTTTAAGACTGTATTCCTGGGAGAAGTTAAAATTACAGCTAGGTTAGGAAATATGGATTTAGCCCACGTGACTCCATTTTGAGTCTGTTGTCTCTCTCTCTTTTCTTTTTTTAAGATAACCTAAAGAACCGTGCCTGGGAATTAAATAATGCATTGTCACCTAGGTGAATAAAAGTCACTGACAGGTGAAGAGAACTATCATGCAGTTCTGATTTCACAGTTAATGGCCTGGCACCTCCTCTCACAGAAATCCTATCTCTATGTTTGTCTTTATTATTTACTTATTTATTTATTTATTTATCACTCCCTTTTTTATGTTTCAAGTTTT
This sequence comes from Lynx canadensis, assembly GCF_007474595.2. Lineage (NCBI taxonomy): Eukaryota > Metazoa > Chordata > Mammalia > Carnivora > Felidae > Lynx > Lynx canadensis. The sequence goes on from NC_044309.1 coordinate 107,367,581, forward strand.
TATTTAAATTCTAGTTGGTTAACATATAGTGTAATATTAGTTTCAGGAATAGAGTTTAGTGATTCGTCACTTACATACAATAGCCAGTGCTCATCACAGCAAGTGCCCTCCTTAATTCCCATCCCCTATTTAGCCTATCCCCCACCCACCTCCCCTCCAGCAACCCTCACTTTTTTCTTTGTAGTTAAGAGTCTCTTATGGGTTGCTTCTCTCTCTCTCTTTTTTTCCCTTCCCCTATGCTCATCTGTTTTGTTTCTTAAATATGAACAAAATCATATCATATTTGTCTTTCTCTGGCGGACTTATTTTTCTCAGCATAATACTTTCTAGCTCCATCCATGTCATTGCAAATGGCAAGATTTCATTATTTTTGATGGCTGAGTAATATCCATTATATATATATATATATATATATACACACACACACACACATTATAGAAAGAGCCCAAATGTCCATCAATTGAGTAAAGATGTATATACACATACATACACACTGCATCTTCTTTATCTATTCATCAGTTTTGATGGACATTTGGGCTCTTTCTATAATTTGGCTATTATTGATAATGCTACTATAAACATTTTTAAAATGGATCAAAATGTTATTTTCCAAGAAGTCTGGAAAAAGAATATTAAAAATAGAGGAATCACGTTGGATCCTTTTTTTTATTATTTTTTTTAATGTTTATTTATCTTTGAGAGAGAGAGAGAGAGACAGAATGCAAGCCAGGGAGGGGCAGAGAGAGAGGGAGACACAGAATCTGAAGCAGGCTCCAGGCTCTGAGCTGTCAGCACAGCCTGATGCAGGGCTCAGACCCATGAACTGTGATATCATGACCAGAGCCGAAGTCTTAATGCTTAACCAACTGAGCAACCCAGGTGCCCCCACATTGGATTCTTTTAAAAAATAGAGTCAATACGTCAAAAAAATTGACGTATCTGTGGAATAAGTTGTACTACAAACAGAAAGCGGGGAAATCAATAAAAAACAACAGAATGCCATGGAGATAGGTCAAGATAGAAGTACAAAATACCAGTTTGAAATTGGTATCTGTGGTGTTGTGCTTTATTAATAAGAAATATATGCTTGGTCTTCAGTTAGTTCCTGCAACTCCTAAAACACTTGGAATTTCCTTTGATAAGAGTAGGAAAGGTGTCTTTGGTTGTGTTAATGAGGAGACTTTTGAAAAGCCCTCAGGTAACCTAATGATGGGGACTGGTTGCCAGGGGAACCAAACATAGGATTATAGGGTTGGAACTTTAGTACCACTCCCCCTTCATCTCCAACCTCCATGGAGGGGAGAGAGACTAGAGGTTGAATCAATTGCCAATGGTCAGTGATTTAATCAATCATAACTAAGTAATGAAGCCTCTGCAAAACTCCAAGAGGGACAGTGTTGAAACAGCCTCACCTTGGTGAACACATGGAGATGCCAGAAGAATCATATACTTGGATTGGGCATGAAAGCTCTGGGCCCTTTCTCTGTGCCTTGCCCTTTGGCTGTTCCTGAGTTATCTCTTTATAATACACTGGTAATCTAGTAAGTAAAATGTTTCCCTGAGTTCTGTGAGCTGCTAGAGCAAATTAATTGAACCTGAGGAGGGGATCTTGGGAACTTCTTTTTTATAACAAGTCTGTCAGAAGGACAGGTAACAACCCGGGTTTGTGGTTGGCATCTGAAGTTGGGGGCAGGGAGCAGTTTGTGGGACTGAATCCTTAATCTTTGGAATCTAATGCTATCGACAGGTAGATATGAGTTAACTTTTAGGACACTCAACTGGTGTCTGGAGCATTGCTTGTTAGTGTGGGCAACCACCTCACCTCAACATGCAGTGGAACTGGGTCCAGAACACAATTTAGGATCAAAACTTCACATCAGATGAGCCCCACAACATTGTTAGTGCTTTGAAAAATATATGCTCCAGGATGACATTCTGTCTTCCATTTCCAATTTCTTTTTTTGGCCTAATACCTCTTGCTTTCCCATTCAAGCAATTTTTATTCATTAAATTATAAAAAATCCTGCATTTGAACCTGCTGGTAACTTATTTCCATCTTGATTCTGTTTATAATCTTGAGTTCTAACCTTGATGCTACAGTTTCCTGGTTCTCCCCATACTGCCTTGCTCATCTATTTCTGGTCACCCATCCTAAGTGTTTTTCCTCTGATTGTTTCCTAAACCTTTGTAATTCCCAGAATACTACTCTCTATATTTTCCTCACACGTTGAGTGTACCTCTAGCAGCATGGTTTTAACTATCACTTACTTACATATTTATTTCTAGAAAATGAATATTTTATGAGTTCTTTATCATGAAATTAGAAGTTCTCCATGATGCAGCTGTTTCTTTCTCTCTCATCTAAATTTATTCCACAGCAATAACAGAATTCATTCACAATGGCAGATACACTACGTATTCATGAAAATAAATTATTTCCTTCCTGTTTAAAAAGATGGAATGCATTTCTCAGCCTTCCTTGCAGATAGGAGTGATCATACCACAGTATTGTAGGTGAATGGAAGTGAGGACAATTACTTCCAGAACTGGTGCATGAAAACCTCCCGTGGGCTCTCTTCTCTTTCTTTCAATTTGATGCCACAAAGCTCGAAGACCTTACCACACATTGATGGTGGTGGAGACTTCATATGGAAGGATCCCGGGTCCCCCAATCACCACTTTGTGAAGAATCTCTTTGACATCAGGAGCACAAGCATGAGAAAAAATAACTCCGATTAGGTTTGGCCAATATACATTTTGGAGGTGGGCTTGTTGTAATAGTTAGCAAGATTTTGACTTATGCACATGCCATATGGAACCAGAACTCTGTGACTTTGTTCTTGCAATCCCCTCTGCCTAGAAAATCAGTTTCACCATCTTCATTATTCAAGATCCAACATGGGTATTACCACTTTTGGAAAAACTTCCTTGGGACCCATGTTTTCGGGGAGAAGCTTCTTGTTCCCACAGAAAGTAAGCTAAGCCTTCTTAGTATGGTTCAACATGAGACTCAGATTACATCCACCTATTTTGTGAGCAACCGTCTCAACCAAGACTGACATTTCATAAAGGGTAGAAAGCAAAGCAGTTGTTTTGCATCTTCAGGCAAGCTTGGCATTGTGTTCCTGGCTGAAGATACAAAATGATTGCAATAAGGTTGCAATAAATTCTTCCTGGACTGACTTCAACGCAATTTCCTCACCAATAAAAATAACATAATAATTCAGACCCCATATGGTTACCATGTTGATTAAGTGAGGCAATATATGCAAAGCACCTGGCACATAGCAGGTGCTTACTAAGAGTTCTTTTCATTCCCTCACAGAGCCTTCTTAACTACTTTGTTTCATAGTTTCATCTTTTTATCTTAATTCTCTTTAGTTGCAATACCATTTATTTCTTAGTTTTTTGGCAATTATTTTATGTATATATTAATTATCTCTCCTCATCCAAACTGTGAACCACTTCTCGACACAGCTATGCTTTATCCTTCTCTCCAACCCCATTCCACCTTGGACAGAGGAGGTGTTCAATATACACTTTTTAAGTTGGCTGAGATCTCCCTATATGTATTCTATTATGTCGCATTAAAAACAGCTCCAAAGCCTGGTCTTCATGACAGAAAACAAATCTTTGGCCAAGAAATAAGCCAATGCATAAAACATGCTGTCAACTTGGCTTTCATACTAACTTATGCAGGTGTGTCTATGTTTAGGGAGTAGAATATTATGGAATATCAGTGCCAATTTAGAGGGGAGAAGAGTGGTGATGTGTGTGTGTGTGTGTGTGTGTGTTTGTGTGAGTGTGTGTATGTTACAGATAATCTGCAACACATAAAACTTTCTAGTGCTTAGAAACCAGTTATGGGATTTAACAGCTATACTTCAAGAGTATGTACTTCAGGTTCTGACTCTAGAACCATATGAAGTTTTGTCAAGACTTGACCTTACACGGTCAAAGATCTCCCTATTTTATATGTTCTAAATTCCTCCAGGACTGCATCCTCTTTTAAGCCCACCTTTCTGTAACAACAATATTCAGCATTGATCAGTTCAATTTGCACATGTTGTCAGAGTTGTGACATTAAAGAAATTCTGGGAATTGGTCCAGTTTACTGACAGTGATGGAAAGGATGGGTATTCAGGATTGAGGTGGAGATGAACTAATATTACAAGAAGTAACAGCACAAGAAGATGAGGTAATATTACAAGAAGTAAGAGCACAGACTCTGGAGTCACACTACCTCAGCCCTGGTACTGCCCCTTGCTACATGAGGCAAGTTTGTTCACGTTTGTTAACGTATTTGAGAAGTATTTATTAAGTGCCTAATATGTGTCTGCACTGTATTAGTTGCTCAGGAAAAAGCAATGAACAACATAGGCAGAAATTCCTTCTTGCCACAGAGCTTACATTCTAGTGGTGGGGGGATGGACAATAGATAGCAATAACAAAAATCTGTAGAATGTTAATAAAGTTTTCTGAGGAAAAATGGGATGAAAATAAGGAAGATGGATAAAGGGTGTGGGAGTAAATGGGTATGAATTTTTAACAAGGACATCGGGAAAGACCTCACTGAGGAGATAGCATTTGACAAAAGTCCTTAAGGATGAGGGGAAGAAGATTCTACAAATATAAGGGAAAAAGCTTTCTAAGAAGGGAATAGAAAGAGCAGAAGTTCTGAGCAACATAAGAGAAAGGGAAACTGGAGAAGTTGTAAGCCCCTTAGGGCCTTCTGGGTCATTTCTGGGACTTTGGTTTTATTTGGTTGGGTTGGGAAGCAGTGAAAATGTTTTGAGCAGAATTGTGTCCTGACATGACTTATGTTTTCACAGGATAATTCTGTTTGCTGTATTAAGAATAGATTGAAATGAGGGTGAGGGAAGAATCATGAGACCAATTAGGAGGATATTGCAAAACCTTAGCCAAGGGTTTAAGAGAAGATTTGACCATACGGTAGCAAAGATATTATAATAAAAGGTGAGTTCTGAAAAGATATTTTTGAAAATAGAGTTAGTAGGTTTTGTGAGTAGACTGTAGAATGAGGGGAATGAGAGAAGACAGTCATGCATAACTCAACATTTTTTTGCTTGATTAAGCAGAAGGGTGGTCAACATTTGCTTATAGGGAAAGGCTGTAGAACACATTTTGTTGAATAAGGAAAGAAGCTAGTTCAGTTTGCTAAGTTTGAAAAGCCCATTAAACATCCTAGACAGTACTATATAGACAGTACTGTATAGACAGTACTATACATGAATGTTAAATTCAGATAGAAAGATTTGAGGATACAAATAATTCAGATCAGCAGAGAGATACTATTTAAATGAATAAGACTGGATAAAATTAGTATGTGAGTATGTGTAGGTAGAAAAGTTTAGGACCTGTGAAGTGTACACAGTGATGGGACCTGCCTCAATGGATCATTGCGAAGATTAAGTTATACATGTAAAATGTCTGTACAGAGTAAGTCTTCAATGAATAGTGAAGGTGGTTGTTTAATAGAGACATCCTTATTTGGATATCATGACCCCCAAATTATGTTGTTGCATGAATACTGTATGTTATTTGATACAACAACCTTCTCATACATAGTCTTCTCTCAAACATATTTTCCTACATATTCTGTAATAAAATAAAATAATTGACACTTAACATTAGAATTGGAGTTGAACAATGTTTTTATTTATTCTGAACTTTCCTTCCAAGGCAAGTGGTATTTGTTCAATATCTCTGTTGCATACATCTCTCATTTCATTTTTCTCTAGATATAATTTGTGTGTGTGTGTGTATGTGTGTGTGTGTGTGTGTGTGTGTGTGTGTATGTGCGTGTTTTACTCACTATATTATGAAATTCTTGAGGCTACAGATGTGAGGTTGCATAATTTATGCAGGATCTCAAACACTACTTAATAAATATTTGGTGAATGGGTAGAAAGGGTGGGTGGATATCAACTATGTGTTAAACATTATACTAGGGCTCTTTGATGTGATGATTTACCTAATCCATACAAGAGCCTAGCTAGGGTGGCATTATTAGCTCCATTTAAAGTATAGAAAGGGGTACCTGGGTGGCTCAGTCAGTTGAGCATCCAACTCTTGATTTTGGCTCAGGTCATGATCTCAGGGTTGTGGGATCAAGCCCCATGTTGAGCCCTGTGCTGAGATGGAGCCTGCGTGGGATTTTTCTCCCTCTCTCCCTCTCTCTCCTCAGACCTCTCTCTGGCTCATGTGCTCTTTCTAAAAAAAGAAAAAAAAGAAAAAGGAAAAAAATTATGCACAAAGTTAATTGATATGCTTGAAACTAACCATGTAGTTAGTTGTAATGTTTGTATTATACCACAGGTATACTCTAAGGCCCTCCTGTTCCTTGCTTTATCCCCAAATCTCTTGTTAATACAAAAGTTTCTTTCAAAATAATTTTGGTAATGGGGTACCTTGGTGGCTCAGTCAGTGGAGTGTCTGACACTTGATTTCAGCTCTGGTCATGATTCCAGGGTTGTGGCATCAAGCTTCTCACTGAATGTGGAGCCTGTTTGAGGCTCGCTCTCTCTCTCTCTCTCTCTCTCTCTCTCTCTCTCTCCCCTTCTGCTCCTCTCCCTCTGCTTAAACTCTCTCTCTAAAAAAAATTAAAAAATAATTATGATCATGAAAGATAATCATTGATCCTTGACTTTAAAACTTTCAAACATGTTAAGTTCACTAATTACAAATAAATCTGTAATTAGTTCACTAATTACTAGTTCAGTAATTAGTTCACTAATCTATGCTGTTAGATAACCTTAATCAATAGCAGCCCTTACATAGCTTAAGTCCAAAGATAAACTATAATAATATTATTAAATATGATTAAATATTATGTATATAATCTGAACGATAACAAACCTACAAAAAATTAAAAGTATACAGCATATAGAATGTTTTTTTCTAAATTATTTAAGTGCAAAGTCTTGAGACAATATCTCAACATCCTCAAATACTTTATATCCATTACCAACATTATGCTATATAACCACAATATGAGCATCACAATTAGGAAACTAACATTGATACACTATTACCATTTAATCCTCAGACAGCATTCAGATTTCACTAGTCATCTCAATGATGTTCGTAAGCACAAGAATCCAGGTCAGAATCATGTGTTATATTTGGCTGTCATTTCACATTTTACTTTAGTGTTTTTCAGAATGGGGCAATTCCTCAACTCTTACGATCATGACACTTTGGAAGATTACAAGCCATTCATTTTGCAGAAGTGTCTTTCAAACTGGGTTTATCTAATGTTTGAAATGATTAGATTCAGGTTATGCAACACAGGCATCACCACATTCTTATTATTGCATCCTGTTATATAGTGTATGATTTCAACTAGTTCCATGTGGATATTCATTTTGATCATTTGGTTAAAGTAGATTTTTCCACTGCAAGGTTAATCTTTTGCCTTTTATAGCTAATAAGTATTTTGTACATACCATGCTAATATCCTAGTCCTCAACAAACTTTCAACTAATTCATCTTTTTACTTATAACAAAATGTTACTTATAACAAAAAAGTTTCTTCTACTTTTCAGTGTGTTATAATCTGCTTTTATCAACTATTTTGATGCTCGTATTGTCAGTGATTTAGCCAATGGTAACCCCATTCAAGCTGGCTTTTGTATTCTTTGACATATCTCAATCATTTATGAAGCATTTCCTGCTTCCTAGTACATGAGAACGTTACGGTCTCATTTATGTTTTCTATTTTCCTTGCCCCAGCCTGGATAAAAATAAGAAAAGATCTTTTTTTTTTTTTCCTTCCCCTCCCCCAAAAGACGTTAGAGTGGGAGAGAGCCAAAGCATAAGAGACTGTTAAAAACTGAGAACAAACTGAGGGTTGATGGGGGGTGGGAGGGAGGGGAGGGTGGGTGATGGGTATTGAGGAGGGCACCTTTTGGGATGAGCACTGGGTGTTGTATGGAAAACAATTTGTCAATAAATTTCATATATATATATATATATATATATATATATATATAAAATAAGAAAAGAAAAAATAGACCAGCAAGTGATATTTTTAAAAGTCAAAATATACATGCTCATTGCCAATTTATCATTTTAAAATTACTTATGAAACTCTTCTTTGTGTTATATACTTCAGATTTTCAATTAAAGCTTTTAGCACATAATACGCACAGAGCCAGCTTTTGGAAATTTTTTTTTTTTCAACTCCCAGTTCCTAGGTTTGTTTGTATTATTTCACTGTGTATTCTAAACATAAGAAGCAAAGAATTTTAGGGCTGAACGAGGTCTTAGGGGCTGTATAATCCCAGCCCTCTCCCATTGCAGAAATATCTCTGTAGATTTTTTAAAAATGTTTTTATTTATTTTTGAGAGACAGAGAGAGAGCATGAGTGGGGGAGGGACAGAGAGAGAGGGAGACACAGAATCTGAAGCAGGCTCCAGGCTTTGAGCTGTCAGCACAGAGCCTGACGTGGGGCTCAAACCCACAAACCATGGGATCATGACCTGAGCCCAAGTCAGACACTTAACTGGCTGAGCCACCCAGGCAGCCCTCTTTGTAGATTCTTGATTGCCACCCAGTTTCTTGAACCATTATGGAGACAATTTCACTACTTTTTGACTACCTTTCTCTGAATTACATAGTTCTAATGTTTCAAATCGAATCAAAACACCTATTTTTCTGACTTCTACTCATTAATCCTAGTTCTACATATTCGTGCAAGAGAGAAAGGATATAAAACATTTTTTACATAACAGCCATCCAAATACTGAAGACAGCTTTCATGCCAGCCTTCTTGGCCTTCACGTCTTCCTTGATCTTGGTAAAATATCTCGTTTCCTCATTTACAAGACATGTTTTCCTCATCCTTCATTTTCTTACACTATGAAAATATATTAATCTAGTAAGAAGAGAGAAAATACCTCCAAGACTACAATCTTTCTATTTGAATTTAATAATATAAAATTGTTATTTTATATCTGGGATGTCTAAGAAACCCATTCCCTGGGTTATTTCAGTAAGAATGAATCTCAGTTGGAACTGGGACCCACCTTGCTACAAATTCAGGAATTTCTTGGGCTGCGATTAATAATACACTGGGAAGTCTACCATCTGATATCACTGTTACAGATAGACACATTGCAACATAATCATTTTCTTAGTATTTTAATAATGTATTGCATTTTTTAAATTCTGTATTTCCAATCGTTTTTTATCTTTCGTATAAATGTAATTAATTTCAAATGTGATACTCAAGAATTTCCTTGAAAGAAATTTTAAATTGATTCCCAGAAGTACATTAAAGATGAAAATGTGAGAAAGGTTCAGACCACTAGAAGAACTTTAATTAAATTCCAGACCCATGAGCCCTCTGCTGACAAGAGCTTACTCCTGATCCCTAATTTGAAGCCTTGGGATTTTAGAAAAAACGTATTCAATTCCACTGCCATGGAGGTCCAGCGGGTGACTGCAAACTACAGTGAGAAGGAAATTGTGATTCCCTATCCCTAACTTTTAAATATATAGCTTCTTAAAATTTTTCAACATGTTTTGATGCATTTTCTCTTTTCTCTTTTTTTAAGTGACACTTTTAAATGACAGAGTAAATCATCTCCTAAAGGAATGAAGCCTTTCCCAAAGTAATAACCTATTTGTCAATTAAGAGAGTATGGCAGTCAGATACTGGTTATTTCACTTTACATTTCTCAACAATATAGCTTAATTTGGTAGTTTTGACAATTGCGACTAAAAGTTTTGATGCTTTTAAGAAATAATTGATCTTATGTAGGAAAAAAGGATTTTTTAGCTTATTCTACATAAAATGGTTTCATATATGCATACTTTCCTTACCTTCTATTAAGATTATTTAAATTTGGCAATGAAGTAAGAAGAAAATATTTCTTAGAATGTTTCATGACACACGTTAGTATCTTTCTAACTGAAGAATGGTCTTTCAAGATTGTTCCTGTAAGGCTAAACCACAACAATAATAAAGAAATATTAGCATCAAAACCAAATAGAGAACAAATACTTAGTGATTTGCTTAAACTCTGATTCTTAAATCAGTCTATTACACAATAGTTGGCAAACTTTTTTCTTAATTATGTCTTATTGAGACAACCAGATGCACATGTACCAAAGGATTCTGCAAGATACATTTTTTTGAAATTTAAAGTTTACCACTTCCTATATTTGCAGATTTCCACCTTCACTAAAAGTAGGTTTTCATATAATGGGTTTCAAACGTTTAAATAAATGTAGCACCATATTAAATATCAGGAAAGAATGAAATTTAAATATCCCAAAGTTGATTGAAGGTGGCAATTGTGGAAAAAGGAACAGGTTTACTACTATAAGTCTTGTTCTTAACAACTCACTCATCATTATTAATAGGTCAAAAGTTTTAATTTCAAAATTTATCAGATATTACAAAGATAATGTCAAGTGATTTTAAATGTTTGATATAGTAACTTTTGTTCTGAATTATTGGAAATTTACTGAAAATTTCGTGGTTTTAAAGTTTAGTGTATTTTTATTTTTAAGTAATGCCCAGTTCTGCTGTATGTCTCCTGCCATTTGTGTCCTGGAGACATTCTGCTTTCCTTCCCTAATGAAGTGTATTAGTCAAGAGCTCAGTGACCTCTGACAGGCTCAGTACGGGATTATAGCCTGACAGAAGGCAGCTGGAAGGAATACTTGACAATTCACACTTAGAGTAATCCCTGAAAATTGCGGGGCAGTTTATGAGGAAGTAACAGTTTGGCTCCCTTGTGAAAAAGACTAATAAAAGAAATTTCAAGTAGAGTTTGGGACACTAACTATAGTCTCTAAATTAAAACGAATGATCAAGTTCCCTAAGCACCAGTCAATAGGGAACACATTTTCATGAAGAGATTCAGTCAACAGCCCTATTTCAAGCAGCAACCACTTTAGTCCGTTGATAGAAACCTCATTTAACCCATAGATTATCTATAATTGACTAACTTCTTTAATAGAGTTTTAGCACATCTTACATGTAAAAACATTTCAGCAAGGTCTCATAGAGAATAATAGTTGTAATCAGAAATATCAAATGGTCATTTTCTGTAAAAATTATCACAAGAAATCAATAATACACATTTTCTTGATTTGTATTTTTCTAACATGCTAGTTAATCTAAGACGTGTTTTTTTTTCAAATAGTAACTGTTCTGCTATAATTTTTCTTAAAAACCCATTGTCCACATAAAAGCAAAAATATTTTGCAAAAATAACTTTCAAAGATAAAATAAGCTAAATGATTTTAAATCATCATATATATTACATTATAAGGTACTATATAATATATAATTAATAATATACATATATTTTTAAAATATAGATACTGTGGTTTCTCTAGTAACCTCCTTCTCTCTGTCTCAGAGTATCAGAGTTTTCTTCTTGCTACCTGTTACAATTTTCTTGTAGGTGTTCGTGAAATCCACCCCACAACAGAAAAATGAAAACATTAGAATTCAATTTCTTTGGAAAATTCACTATTAAAAAATGTTTACCTATTTATTTTGAAAGAGAGGGAGAGAACAAGCAGGGGATGGGCAGAGAGAGAAAGAGAGAGAAAGGGAGAAAGAGAATCCTAAGCAGGCTCCATGCTGTCAGTGCAAAGCCCAACAGGGGGCTGGAACTCCGGAATCCTGAATCATGAGATCATGACCTGTGCAGAAATCAGGTGTGGGATGCTTAACCGACTGAGCCACCGAGGCACCCTGAAAATTGACTATTTTAAATCTAACTTTGAATTTTCACCAGGTACAATATATGCTGATTGATTTATACCTCACTGGCACCAAAGAAATGTGTGTTGGATAAAATGCAAAGAATTCATCAGCATTGTTCTCATAATTGTTCAAACCACAGTGAAATAGTTTTCCCAGGTCATTTAACAAATATTATATGGCATCCACTATGTGACAATCACTCTGCTAAATGCTGAATTCTGTTTTGCTAAATGTCTTAAAACGTTTTTTGCTCTCTGGTAAACCCAAGGTTTAGCCTCTAAACTTATTCTGAATAAGCCTATAATGAGTTTTAAGAAAAATGGTTAGGGGTGTCTGGGTGGCTCAGTCAGTTGGGCAACCAACTCCTGATTTCCATTCAGGTCATGATATCACTGTGGTGAGATCAAGCATTACCCACCTTTGTGGGCTCAGCACTGGGCACAGAGCCTGCTTAGGATTCCCTCTGTCCCTCCCCAACTTGAAAAAGAAAAAGAAAAAAAATGGTTAACAAACCCATATTTAATCATATTAATATTTGGCACTTTGTAGTACTCTTTGTGCACAGATGGAAGAAACTTCTTCCCAAACAAAAAAACCCACGTGGAATTCTTGATTTTCTACCTTAATCTGCAAACCTAGTGTCTAATTTACTTATCTTTAAAAAATATTTGCTCTCTCAAATAATATCAGAAAACTCACTCAATTATGACCCTAATGAACTATCAGAATCAAGGCTGAAGGTCCACAACTAGGTTTGCTTATTTTGATGGTCTGAAGATGGCTAAAGGAAAAGAAGGAGTCAGGATATCGACTCAAATAATGTGTGAGCCACTGGTTTCTTTCAAAAGATTTTGAGGTGTGCTAACCGCTTGAGTGTCGGGGAAGTTAAGTCTCTGCAGTAACTACCAGGGAGCAATGGCTGTGTAACAGTTGTAGGGTAACATGGTAGGTGGAGGGGTCTCTCCGGTCTCTGCTCTGGTATGTGCATTGAGAGCTACTGATTTAGACCATGTGTCTCTTTAGGTAAGAGAAGTATTTGTTAGATGGCCAAACTCAGAGTTGTTACCTTCAGTGTAATGTTATTCAAGAGAATGGCAAAAATCTTGTTTACTTTTTCACTTCCCCACTCTTAATTTACATTTTTAAGAAGACATCAGCCAGAAAGATCTATTCTTCATTTAACAATTTGCATTTACTTAGATCAAATGGGAGCAATATCATGCCTACATAAGGCTTGCAGGATAACATACAGTGTATCACATTCGGGTTTCTTGCACATTAGGTGATTTGTTCTCACCTCACAGGTTGTTCATTTTGACTTTTTTTTCTACAGATTGATGTTTTTTCCATTCATGATGAGATTCTCAGACAGTCACTCTGCTAGCTGGGTTAAGAGTCCTGGACTTTATAGAGTAAGACACTTACAAGATAACTGGTCTTGAGCTACTTGTTCAATTGCTTCAAGGTCCGCCTACTTCTCTCACTTGTAAAATTGAGATTAAAATCTCATAATTTAGAAGATTGTAAAAGATGAACGAGTGATCACAACTGCACATACTTCATAAATTTGAAAGCCTCCTATTCATTTAAAATATTAAGGTCTACTGTTTCTTCTTTTAATCTACTTATTTATTTTTATTTTTTAGGTTTCTTTATTTATTTTGAGAACGAGCAAGCAGGGGAGGGGCAGAGAGAGAGGTAGAGAGAGAATCCCAAGCAAGATCCACACTGTCAGCACAGAGCCTGACTAGGGGCATGAACCCAAACCATGAGATCATGACCTGAGCCTAAAACAAGTCAGATGGTTAACCAACTGTGCCACAGAACTGTGGGCACGGCTCAGACCTAACAGAGTTTCCTTCATTTGAAAGCAGCCAATGTTCCTTTGCCCAGTTAATTGGCTTTTTCAGACCTCATAACCTTCAATGCAGCAAAATCATAATGAGTAACTCGTATAGAAGAGTAAGATTGATTATGTAATGCCATGCTTTTACTGAAAAAAATAAATATATGTGTTGTTTACTATTGAGTTTTATTAGGTCCATGCTGGCATTTCTGTGATGTTCGTTTTGCATTTCAAACTCATGTAGGTAATCAGAGTTGATGATACTGATATTCAAGGTTTAGCATGTATATCTGGATGTGAAGAATAAATTATTAACTTCTTTATCTCCTTGGGAACTGGGTGTAAAAATGCTCTAATTTTCCAGATAAAGGAACCTCAAGATCAGAGACCATTTTTGTTCTTAGTTGTCTGTTAGCATCTAGTATAATGACTAACATGGAGTAATGCATACTACACGTTTGTGGAAGGTTTCGTTGTTAAACAGGAGGCAAGAGATTGTTGGCGATGATGACTGCAGTCTTAACCTGCTAGCTTTCCATAATCTCACACATTATTGCTTTGCTCAGATAATTATCTTCTGAACCCTAACTATTCCTAGTGTGCTCTAATTTGACTTCAGGGAATGTGTGCATAATTTCATGGAATGCCCAACTGCTTGATATCCTACAGACTTGGATAGAGACCATATCAACTGTCTTAAAATATGATCAACCTGATACCATTGCCAATTTGTTCAGAATTGATTGAAAACAATTTAATCTGGGTTTTATATATAGGCAATAAAGTGCATAGCAAGATTTTTCTATTTCAGGGAGAGGAGGAAGAATACCTCATATTTACATAGTACTTTCCCATGCAATTTATTTAACTAATATTTATCCATTAAAAATGAATAAGGCAGAGCAACTTTCATGAAATTCTATGTAAAATTGTGTATGCAGGTATAAACTTACTTGACGAAGGTTTTAATATCTTTTGTAAATCAGATTTTCAAATGATTTTCTGACATTCTCTTTTCCCCAATTTAGAATCTTTGATGTTAGAATTTTCTGAATAAGGCAGCAGAAGAAAAGAAACCTTTAGCACAAGGTATAATGTGAGTAGAGCTCTGTGTGCAAGTTTAGGATGTGTTTTAAAAAAAAGTCACATCACTTGGAGTGGTTAGAGAGTAGGGAATGATGGAAGACTGAGAGGAAGTTTGTCAGATGTGAAAAGCCTTATGGTTTAAAGTAATGAATTTAAGCTGTATCCTATGACTAAGAAGAGTAATTACAAACTTCAAAGCAGGAAATAACAATGGACTTCTTTTTCTTTTTCTTTTTTTTCTTTTTCTTTTTTCCTTCCTTCCTTCCTTCCTTCCTTCCTTCCTTCCTTCCTTCCTTCCTTCCTTCCTTCCTTCCTTCCTCTCTCTCTCTCTCTCTCTCTCTCTCTCTCTCTCTCTCTTTCTCTCTCTCTCCTCTCTTTCTTTCTTACTAAAAGATGGTGTGGGAGGCCCCTGAGCAGTTCAGTCAATTAAACATCCAATTTTTAATTTCAGCTCAGGTCATTATCTGACAGTTTGTGAGTTCCAGCACCATGTAGGGCTCTGTGCTGACAGCACAGAGCCTGCTTGGGATTCTCTCTCTCTCCGACTCTCTCTGCCCTTCCCTTGCTCTTTCTCTCTCAAAATCAATCAATCAATCAATCAACAAACTTAAAAAAGAGAGAGGTGGGTGTAGAAGGTGTACTGGTGTAGGAGTAATTAGAGGGAGCAGTAAGGACACTGTAATAATTTTAAAAATGGTGGTCAGGTTGTCTAAGGGAAAATGATCAGTGAGAGTAATGTATCAAACAGGAGGAGTCAGGGACAAGGACAAATTCTTGGTGAGGCAAGAGAGCATATGGAGCTTAAGGAAGAAAGGGAGGACACTTGGAGAAGTAGAAGAACTATGTTGAAGATGTGTGTGGATCTAAGGGGAAGCATTCTCACTTCTTCTGACACACACAAACCATTCAGTCATGGCTGAGAAATTTACGGAATGTTCCCTTTAGGGGTATCCAATATCCAGAGAGGTCAAATTGTTTAAGGATTTACACTAACTAAAGACCATTACAAGGCCACTGGTGACCTCTCTGAAAGCAAATATAACAGATTTGTGGGCACAGAAGTCATAGTTTAGAACAATGAAGAGTAAATTAGACCTGAGCAAGCTTTCATGATGATGATAAACTGCTCTTTGAAGAAGTTTAGCCAAAAAGAGAATAATTTAATTCAAGAAATATTTATTGATTATCCATTTGCATCAAGTTCTGTCCTAACTACTATGTTCCCCAGTGGGGTTAGAGCCTGGTGGAGAAAAAAGGGACTTAATGAGAAAGCTGAGTGTTAAGATCATGTAAGCACAAGAGGACAGGGGCTAATGTAACAAAGGAGCTGACCTACTTTAGATCAAGGAAGACCTCCCTGGCGAGGAGACAACTAAAATCCGGAAGTTTTATGAGTGGGAGATAACCAGCAAATATGCTGTTACAGCATTAAAAAAAGGGGAAAGAATATTATTGGCTGAGAAATATGTAAAAGGATAGAAAACAAGACAGATGATCAAGTTTTTAAATTGCAAGATAAAATCATACCCATACAAGTTTAGGTATAACTTTCATGGACTAACCACCTCATGTAAAAAATAGAACAATACCAATAATATCGAAGCACTGTGTGTTCTGATTCTTGGGTATCCCTCCCTCTTTCTTCAGTATATACAAGTAGGAACATATATATTACATAGTCAACATATAATTACTATTATGAATTTGGTATGTACTTATCTTGCTTTATATTAATATATGTGTATGTGTCTAATTCATATGTTGTTCAATGTTAATTTCTCAATTTTATGTAAATGGAATCTTATTACATATGTTATTTTATGACTTTCTTTTTTTCATTCAACATGATGTTTTGAGAGCCATCCATACTTATTCTTGTAGCTGAGGTAAATTCATTTTCATTAGTGTATAGTTGTCCACTGTAAAAGATATCAAAATTTCTGTGTCCATCTATTAGGTATTTTTGTTTGTTTGTTTTCAGAATTTTGCTTTACCAACAATATAGCTCTACAAATTCTTTTATATCACTTGTTGCCCAAGTGTGAAAATTTTCTGAGGCATTTACCTCGGAGTAGAATTCTGGGTTATTGGATATAAACATGCTTAGCATTACCATGTAATACCAAAATGTTTTTGAGATGATAGTTTTTGAGGACCTGAAAGAATTTGAGATTATTGGAATAGAGACAGAATGGTTATGAGGAAATAAAATCAAGGGAAAATTTTTCAGTGTGTGTGTGTGTGTGTGTGTGTGTGTGTGTGGTTTATACGTTTTCAGCAAAAGAAACATATAAGCATATTTATGAGAGCACATGGGAGGACACCAGTCGAAGGAAAGATTCTGATGATAAAAGTGAGAAACTGCATGATTAATGCTACAAGGTCCCAAAGGAGGCAGGAAGGAGAATATGAGTTCAAGATCATAAATGAGAGGGAAGAAACTGAAGCTCAGAGACATCAAGAAATAGAGATCTAAAGGCTAGAGTGCAAAAACAGAGAATAAAAAGAATCTTCCAGTTACACCCGTGGTGTTTCTTTCCATTGGTTAAAACTGGTAACAAACAAATAGTGCAATTTTGTATATGCACTATATATGTGTTACAGGTTTTCCCATGGACTAACTCAAGTCAACAGAGAAAAAAAACAGTGTAAATTAAGTCCCTAAGCACTGTGTAAATATTTGAAAGCTTCTCTCTTGGAGTTATTCCTTGAAGAATATCTCTTGCAATTATGCTAGTCACCGTTTTCCACAGGCATTAAGACGGCTCAGTTGCCTTTGTAAAGGAACAGAGCTATATTCTTCAAAGGGATGCATATCTGCTTAAATATTCTTTTCCTTATACTATTGCTTTTATTACAACAATAGTCAGGGGAACTGTATTTGACCTTTACGTTGAACATTACCCACACAAGGACCAACTTGGGAAAATTCAAACATTTGAGATGTGTCCATGAACAGCTATTTGAGTCAGGTGGAATGACTGTATCTATTAATCAACTGCTCATAAAGAGGTGTGCATGATGGCTTTTACACATTTTTGCAAAATCCATATGTGTGTATGTGTGTGTATATATATATATGTATATAACATTCTGGATGTATATTATCTATAAATGTATATTTCATATATATGTTTATATCAAATATGTATAAAATATTTGTGTTGTCTTTCAAAACTATTGTTAATTCTTTTAGATGGTTAGACTTTTACAGAAAGTTAATTTTTCTGAAGTTGGAACATGTGTTTCAAGATTCTACCTTTTGCCTGAAGAAATGGCTTTACAGGGACCTTTTTTAAAATGTGCTGATAGGTAAAAATTAATCAAGGGAAGGATAAATGTTTCCAGACTTTTGCTACTGTTTGTATCTTGGCTAGACAAGCCTATCTTTGGTTATTATTATTCCAGTCTGCCTAATTTTCTTCTCATTTAATGACTCTGTTACATGTGTCTGCTTTGTGTTTTTCAAATACTTAATCATCTACTTGTTTTGTCCCAAAGAAACTTTTTTATTTATAGATGCAGCTTGAATATATATGTGTTGCTTCTTCACTATTTGATACCCCTTGAGGATAATCTCACTAAAAAATACTTCCTGTTCCCTTCCCCTTGAAGTCAATATTCATGCCTTGTTTGTGTTGCTGTTGGAGGTCAAAACAGCAAAAATCCTATATATCTGCTGGTCTTAGCTTTAGTTAGAAGCAGGCAGCTATAAGTTTGAAAAACTCTACATAATTTATATGGTGTGGGCAATATCTTTAGCAGTCTGCATGAAAAAGATTTCGAATAAAGGCTCGCTGCTCGTCCACTCTAATGTAACACCCTCTATATCTCATATGAGGTCATCAGAATCACACATGCATTTATTCCTTTGGAAAAACTGCCATGTGAGGAACATATTAAAGCTCGACATGATTTTTCCATTGCTGCCAGCTCTAAGGTCACAAACAACTCTAACCTTGGCTGGAAAGATAACACTTTATTTCTTATGGTCTTTTAAGAGGAAGGGTTTCCATTTTCTTTATAACCCAGGTCACCTTAGAAAAGATTTGTGATTACTATTTAAAAGAGAGTGTTTTAGCTTCTGGCTAAAACTCCTGATTTTTATACCAGTTTGGTTTCAGCATCTCTTCTGTCCTTTGTTCCTGGTGGGGTACAAAGGGCCACAATATATCATAAAATGATATTTTCTACCTCCACTCACCCACTCCATAGATGTGCTTGAAAATACAATTTAGAAGAAAAAAAGTTATACAGAATTCATGTGCCCAGATTTACAGTGGGATTTTGAAAAGATCCTATTGCAAACTGAAAAGTTATAAGCTGGCCTCCCCAAACTGGTTGCTGATAACCTGCTTCATCTGTCTTATGTCTGGGAGCCAAGCTTAACTCAGAGATGAGGAACCTTTCCAACTCTGAAGTCAACATGAGAAGAAACAGTGATGGTGTAGGTAGGAGATGATTTATACACCTCCGACTCCTCTTACGTTTCTCAGACACCCATGGAAATATTTCAGTGACTTTTGTGCCTTATTTATGCCCAGAATAGTTTGACTTTTTTTTTTTTTTTGCTTTCAGTAGATTCGTGACTACATTGACTCTAGGGGCTCATTTAATGAGTTCTTTTTTTAGAGAAATCATATGGGAAATTTTCAAAGTATGTTCTCAGTCATTCTCTCATTTAGGTACATTAGACAATTACACACTAAACAGATTAAATAAAATTACACCGTTTTCCTATTGAAAAAACTGAAGCTGAAAGTAATTAAAATAACCTTTTTCAAGGTCACATGATTAATAAATTATAGAGTGGAATTCTAGATTCCTGACTCGTAATCCAGTACTTTTTATTATGTACTCTATGTTATGTTGAAATATGAAAAATTTTTCTCAATTCACATTTAGAATCTTACCCTGACATTTCATGTTTAATGTCTTTCCTGGTTAAAATCATGCTTAAACAAATTTGCTTTAGCCAATTCTCAACTGCACAAAAGCCCCTTTATCTGCATTAGTATAAATCAATTAACCTTCTTTAATTTCTGCTGAAAGTTCAAAACGTCAAATGAATTGGCCATTAACTTTGACTGTGTGCCCAGTGTACTAACAACAATAAAAACAAACATCTACCTGATGTGCTCAATGTGCTATTATTATGAATTCAGTTTTCTTATGCATTCCTAACGGAGGGCCATTGGGGGTTGGTATATCATACAGTGGCAAGGTTTTGCTGATAAAGAAGCTGTTACAAGATATTCCACTGCAAGAAAGACTATGATCATTTCGAACAGTTTTCTCTCCCCAAGTTTTTATTGAAATTCCAACTAGTTAACATACAGTCCATTCGAATGGTTTTTAACTAGTCTTCTTCCAACAGGAAGGGGCAAGAATTCCAGCATTCTGTGCACCAAACGAGTGCATATTCAGGGTGAAATTCTCACAAGTACACAATGGGAAGATGCAATTTACACAGAGCTTAGCAAATGACTTATTAAATTTCATTTTTTCTCTATGAGGTATAATAAAAACCATCAACTTATTTCACTGAGCAAGAGGCCATCTGTAGCTGTTTGAAAAAACTAAAATTAGACATACTGCAAAGAAGTTAGCTGGAGTTTCAGAGATGGCATACTTGAAGTTTTCCTTCTTCCCTTTTCTCCTTCCCCCTCTCCCTTTCACTTCCTTCCCTCTTTCCCCTTTTCCTGTTTCTTTCTTTTTTTTATTTTTTATTTTTTAAAATTTACATCCAAGTGAGTTAGCATATAGTGCAGCAATGATTTCAGGAGTAGATTCCTTAGCGCCCCTTACCCATTTAGCCCATCCCCCTCCCACAACCCCTCCAGTAACCCTCAGTTTGTTCTCCATATTTATGAGTCTCTTCTGTTTTGTCCCCCTCCCTGTTTTTATATTATTTTTTTGTTACCCTTCCCTTATGTTCATCTGTTTTGTCTCTTAAAGTCCTCATATGAGTGAAGTCATATGATTTCTGCCTTTCTCTAATTTCACTTAGCCTAATACCCTCCAGTTCCATCCACATAGTTGCAAATGGCAAGATTTCATTCTTTTTGATTGCTGAGTAATACTCCATTGTGTGTGTGTGTGTGCATGTGTGTGTGTGTGTGTGTGTGTGTGTGTGTGTGTGTGTATATATATATATATATATATATATATCACATCTTCTTTATCCATTCATCCATCGATGGACGTTTGGGCTCTTTCCATCCTTTGGCTATTGTTGATAGTGCTGCTAAAAACATGGTGGTGCATGTGTCCGTTAAAAACAGCACACCTGTATCCCTTGGATAAATGCCTAGTAGTGCAATTTCTGGGTCATAGGGTAGTTCTATTTTTAGTTTTTTGAGGAACCTCCATACTGTTTTCCAGAGTGGCTGCACCAGCTTGCATTCCCACCAACAATGCAGAAGAGATTCTCTTTCTTCATATCTTCGCCAACATCTGTTGTTGCCTGAGTTGTTCATGTTAGCCATTCTGACAGGTGTAAGGTGGTATCTCATTGTGGTTTTGATTTGTATTTCCCTGATGATGAGTGATGTTGAGCATTTTCTCATGTGTCAGTTGGTCATCTGGATGTCTTCTTTGGAGAAGTGTCTATTCATGTCTTTTGTCCATTTCTTCACCGGATTATTTGTTTCTTGGGTGTTGAGTTTGATAAGTTCTTTATAGATTTTGGAGACTAACCCTTTATCTGATATGTCATTTGCAAATATCTTCTCCCATTCTGTCAGTTGCCTTTTAGTTTTGCTGATTGTTTCCTTCACTGTGCAGAAGCTTTTTATTTTGATGAGGTCCCAGTAGTTCATTTTTGCTTTTGTTTCCCTTGCCTCCGGAGATGTGTTGAGGAAGAAGTTGCTGCAGGCAAGATCAAAGAGGTTTTTGCCTGCTTTCTCCTTGAGGATTTTGATGGCTTCCTGTCTTACATTGAGGTCTTTCACCCATTTTGAGTTTATTTTTATGTATGGTGTAAGAAAGTGGTCCAGGTTCATTCTTCTGCATGTCGCTGTCCAGTTTTCCCAGCACCACTTGCTGAAGAGACTATCTTTATTCCATTGGATATTCTTTCCTGCTTTGTCAAAGAATAGTTGGCCATATGTTTGTGGGACCATTTCTGGGTTCTCTAATCTGTTCAATTTATCTGAGTGTCTGTTCTTGGGCCAGTACAATACTGTCTTGATGATTACAGCTTTGTAGTATAGCTTGAAGTCTGGGATTGTGATGCCTCCTGCTTTGGTTTTCTTTTTCAAGATCGCTTTGGCTATTTGGGGTATTTTCTGGTTCCATACAAATTTTAGGATTATTTGTTCTAGCTCTGTGAAGAATGCTGGTGTAATTTTGATAGGGATTGCATTGAGTATGTAGATTGCTTTGGGTAGTATCAACTTTTAACAATATTTGTTCTTCCTATCCAGGAGCATGGAATCTTTTTCCATTTTTTTTGGTGCCTTCTTCAATTTCTTTCATAAGGTTTCAATAGTTCTCAGCATATAGATTTTTCACCTCTTTGGTTAGATTTATTCCTAGGTATTTTATGGTTTTTGGTGCAACTGTAAATGGAATACATTCCTTGATTTCTCTTTCTGTCGCTTCATTGTTGGCGTATAGGAATGCAACCAATTTCTGTGTGTTGATTTTATATTCTACAACTTTGCTGAATTCATGAATGAATTCTAGCAGTTTTTGGTGGAATTTTTTGGGTTTTCCATATAGAGTATCATGTCATCTGTGCAGAGTGAAAGTATGACCTCCTCCTGGCCGATTTGAATGCCTTTTATTTCTTTGTGTTGTCTGATTGCAGAGGCTAATACTTCCAATACTATGCTGAATAACAGTGGCGAGAGTGGACATCCCTGTCTTGTTCCTGACCTTAGGGGGAAAGCTCTCAGTTTTTCCTCAGTGGGAAAATGATATTAATGTTGGGTCATTCATATATGGCTTTTATGATCACAAGGTATGCTCCTTCTATCCCTACTTTCTTGAGGGTTTTTATCAAGAAAGGATGCTGTATTTTGTCAAATGCTTTCTCTGCATCTATTGAGAGGATCTATTGAGATGGTTCTTATCCTTTCTTTTACTGATGTGATGAATCACGTTAATTGTTTTGCGGATATTGAACCAGCCCTGCATCCTAGGTATAAATCCCACTTGGTCATGATGAATAATTTTTTTAATGTATTGTTGGAGCTGGTTGGCTAATATCTTGTTGAGGATTTTTGCATCCATGTTCATCAGGGAAATTGGTCTATAGTTCTCCTTTTTAGTGGGGTCTCTGGTTTTGGAATCAAGGTAATGCTGGCTTCATAGAAAGAGTTTGGAAGTTTTCCCTCCATTTCTATTTTTTGGAATCCCTTCAAGAGAATAGGTGTAAACTCTTCCTTAAATGTTTTGTTGAATTCCCCTGGAAAGCCATCTGGCCCTGGACTCTTGTTTTTTGGCAGATTTTTGATTACTAATTCAATTTCCTTACTGGTTATGGGTCTGTTTAATTTTCTATTTCTTGCTGTTTCAGTTTGGTAGTGTATATGTTTCTAGGAATTTATCCATTTCTTCCAGATTAGCCATTTTATTGGCATATAATTTCTCATAATATTCTCTTATTATTGTTTTTATTTCTGTTGTGTTGGTTGTGATCTCTCCTCTTTCATTCTTGATTTTATTATTTGGGTCCTTTCCTTTTTCTTTTTGATCAAACTGGCTAGTGGTTTATCAATTTTGTTAATTCTTTCAAAGAACCAACTTCTGGTTTCATTTGTCTGTTTTACTGTGTTTTTTGGTGTCGATAGCATTAATTTCTGCTCTAATCTTTATTATTTCCTGTCTTCTGTTGGTTTTGGGTTTTATTTGCTGTTCTTTTTCCAGTTCCTTAAGGCATAAGGTTAGGTTATGTATCTGAGATCTTTCTTCCTTCTTTAGGAAGGCCTGGATTGCTATACACTTTCCTCTTATGACCACTTTTGCTGCATCTCAGAGGTTTTAGGTTGAGGTGTTATCATTTTCATTGACTTCCATATACTTTTTAATTTCCTCTTTAACTTCTTGGTTAGCCCATTCATTCTTTAATAGGATATTCTTCAGTCTCCAGGTATTTGTTACTTTTCCAAATTTTTTCTTGTGGTTGATTTCAAATTTCATAGTGTTGTGGTCTGAAAATATGCACGGTATGATCTCGATTTTTTGTACTTACTTAGGACTGATTTGTGTCCCAGTATATGGTCTATTCTGGAGAATGTTCCATGTGCACTGGAGAAGAATGTATATTCTGCTGCTTTAGGATGAAATGTTCTGAATATATCCTTTAAGTCCATCTGGTCCAGTGTGTCATTCAAAGCCAATTGTTTCCTTGTTGATTTTTTGATTACATGATCTGTCCATTGTTGTGAGTGGGGTGTTGAAGTCTCCTACTATTATGGTATTACCATCAATGAGTTTCTTTACGCTTGTGATTAATTGATTAATATATTTGGGTGCTTCTACATTTGGCACATAAAAGTTTACAATTGTTAGATCTTCTTGGTGGATAGACCCCTTGATTATGATATAATGCCCTTCTGCATCTCTTGATACAGTCTTTATTTTAAAGTCTAGATTGTCTGATATAAGTATGGCTACTTTGGCTTTCTTTTGTTGACCATTAGCATGATAGATGGTTCTCCGTCCCCCTATTTTCAATGAGAATGTATCTTTAGGTTTAAAGTGGGTCTCTTGTAAACAGCATATAGATGGATCTTGTTTTCTTATCCATTCTGCTACCCTATGTCTTTTGATTGGAGCACTGAGTCCACTGATGTTTAGTGTAAGTATGAAAGATATGAATTTATTGCCATTATGATGCTTGTAGAGTTGGAATTTCTGGTGGTGATCTCTGGTGCTTTCTAATCTTTGTTGTTTATTCTATTGCTATTCTAATCTTTGTTATTTATTCATTTATTTATTTACTCTCTCTATACATATTTTTTCATCTTTCTTCCCTCAGAGAGTCCCCCTTAAAATTTCTTGCAGGGCTGGTTTAGTGGTCACAAACTCCTTTAATTTTTGTTTGTCTGGGAAACTTTTTATCTCTCCTTCTATTTTGAATGACAGCCTTGCTGGATAAAGAATTCTTGGCTGCATATTTTTCTGATACAGCACACTGAATATATCGGCCACTCCTTTCTGGCCTGCCAAGTTTCTGTGGATAGGTCTGTTTCAAACCTGATCTGTCTTCCCTTGTAGGTTAGGGACTTTTTCCCCTTGCTGCTTTCATGATTCTCTCCTTGCCTGAATATTTTTTGAATTTGACTATGATATGCCTTGTTGATGGTCAGTTTTTGTTGAATGTAATGGGGGTCCTTGTGCTTCCTGGATTTTGATGTCTGTGGTTTTCCCCAGGTTAGGAAAGTTTTCCGCTGTGATTTGCTCACATAACCCTTCTACCCCTATTTCTCTCTCTTCCTCTTCTGGGACCCCTATGATTCTGATATTGTTCCTTTTTAATGAGTCACTGATTTCTCTAATTCTTAAATCGTGCTCTTTTGCCTTAATCTCCCTCTTTTTTACTGCTTTGTTATTCTCTATAAGTTTGTCCTGTATACCACTGATTCTCTGTTCTGCCTTGTGCATCCTTGCCCCCGCTGCATCCATCGGTGATTGCAACTCAGTTATAGCATTTTTAATTTTATTCTAGCTATTTTTTACTTATTTTATCTCTGCACAAAGGGATTCTAATCTATTTTCAACTCCAGCTAGTATTCTTATTATCGTGATTCTAAATTCTGTTTCAGACATCTTGCTTGTATATGTGTTGGTTAAATCCCTGGCTGTCGTTTCTTCGTGCTCTTTCTTTTGGGGTTAATTCCTTCATTTTGTCATTTTGAAGGGAGAAAAGGAATTAATGAGGTAGAAAAATTGAAACTAAAAAAAATTAAAATTAAAAAATAAAAACATACACACAGAAATTGAATAAATGATGCTAGATCCTAGGTGTGTTTTGGTCTGGGTGTTGAAAGTGGTTTGACCGATTAGAGAAAAAAAAGAGGGGGGGGGGGAAGAAAAAAGAAAGAAATCATTTGAGTATTTGAAAAATTGAATACACTGAAGTAGACTAAAATGAGATGATGGGAGTAAAATAGAATTTGAAAAAAATATACACAAAATTAAAGAATATAGTAGAAAAAAATTAAAAAATATCTAATAAAAATTAAAAATAAAATGAATTTTTTTCTGTATTCAAGAAAAAGAAAAATGAAAAAGAGAAAAAAGATTTAAAAAAGAAAAAAGAGGAAATCGTTTGAAAATTTGAAACAGTGAATACACTGTGTAGACTAAATTAAATGATGGAAGGAAAATAGAATTTGAAAAAAAATTACATAAAAGCAAAAAAATATAGTAAAAAATTAAATAAAATATTTTTAATATAAATTGAAAGTAAAAATTGTTTTTCTTATTCTGCATTCAAGAAAAAGAAAAGAAATGAAAAATAGAGAAAAGAAAAAGAAAGAATAAAGAGAAAAGAAAAGGAAATTGTTTGAAAATTTGAAAAGGTGAATACCCTGAAGTTGACTAAAATAAAATGATGGAAGCAAAACAGAATTTGAAAAAAGTTACACAAAAGTAAAAAATGTAGTAATAAAAATGAAAGAAAAATAATTTTTTAAATTTTTTTAACATTTATTTATTTTTGAGACAGAGAGAGACAGAGTATGAACGGGGGAGGGTCAGAGAGAGGGAGACACAGAATCTGAAACGGGCTCCAGGCTCTGAGCTTTCAGCACAGAGCCCGACGCGGGGCTTGAACCCACGGACTGTGAGATCATGACCTGAGCCGAAGTCGGCCACTCAACCGACTGAGCCACCCAGGTGCCCCAAGAAAAATATTTTTAATAAAAGTTGGAAATAAAAATGAATTTTTTCTCTTTCTGTATTCAAGTAAAAGAAAAGAAGTGTAAAAGAGAAAAAAAAAAGACAGAAATTTGAATAGATGCACCTGTTAACAGATTGAAGTAGGACTGGAGTTACTTCGTTTTCCCCTAGAAGTCAGTCTATGTAGCGCTTTATAGTCCATAAACTAAGCCAGTGGTGAGACTTGTGTTCTTGAGGAGCGAAGTTGGCCCAGTTGGGTGGGGCTCAGTGTAATGGCTCCGCTCTCCACTAGATGGCGCTGGTAGCCTACTGGGGTGGATTGTTGCGCGCTCATAAGTGCATATGCGCATGCGCGGGGGCGGTGAAAAATGGCGCTACTCACCTACCCATCTGTTCTCCCGGATCAGCAATCGCACATCTGTCCTCTGTCTTCAGCTTTCGTCCACGCCCGCTTTTTCACTGTCTGTGACCAGGCCCCAGGCAGTACCTCTCTCCCGAATTTTGTCTCAGATGCAGCCGTTTTCCCCAGCCCCTTACTTCTGAAGGACTGCGGCTTTGACCTGTCCCGCCCCTCTGTGGAAGGGTCTCACTGAGCAATGACCTAATGAGCAATGGCTGAATGTCGGCTGCACCCAGGAACGCTTACTGGACCCCGCTGCTGTTGGTGCCCCAGGACTATGGCCAGGTGCCAGCCCACCTCAAAAAACGTTCGCGAGATAGTGTAGCAGCAGCGTTTCAGGGATTATGGAAAATCACAACACACATCTGGCACCAGGTTTCACCCTTAACGACCTTGTTCCTGCACCAGTGAGTGTAGCCGTTTTCTGGGGTCTGCTGGGACCAGGTGGCTTCAACAGTCTCTACCAAATGTCCTTCCAGCAGTGGAACTGCTTTTCCCTGTGTGGCCCGAGAACCTCCCGGCCTCCACTCTGTTCCTGGGGATTCGCCCTTCTCACCAGAGCACCTCCAGGTATCGAGCTGCGGAGTTGCAGACTTTGTGCTCCCCTTGCTTACAGTCTTAATGGAATTTAAACCCTGTCCTTTCTCCTTTCTCCCTTTTTAGTTTAATCCCTGCGGCTGTTTCCAATTTTCCACTTTCTCTCCAGCTGCTTTTGGGGAGGGGTGTTCTTCCCATATTCTCCCCCTTCCCCAGTCTCCGTCCTCTCTCTGCCCGCAAAAGTGGCTCCCTACCCTCTGCGGCTTTTTTGCTCCCCAAATTCACCTCTTCGTGCCACGTACCTGCTGAATTCTGTGGTTCAGGTTGTGCAGATTGTTGTGTGAATCCTCCAATCAGATTTCTAGATTTGTAGGATGGTTTAGTGTTGGTCTGGCTGTATTTCATGGACGCGAGACACACAAAAAAACTTCCATGCTGTTTCGCCATCTTGGCTCCTCAGGCTGTTTTTTTTCTTTCTTGATGAAAGAAATGTTGAATCTCAAATGCAAACTGTCACAGTTTTATAAAGTTCAGAGCATGTTATATAACTGCATATACTTTCTCCATTTTTTTGTTCTCAATTGGTTAACAGTTGTCTAACTACCCTAACATACCACATGGTGTGTAACATGGTCCTCCTACCAAGGCCTGATTTCTCACTGTTTACACAGGCAACTCACTGCATGAGTTCTTCAAAATCTGAGCTGGTCTACACCTTATGCAAGGAGGCAAATCTCCAGGTGAAATGCTTGAATGTCTTGGGACTCACAAATGCTCTAGAAAGTGTCTCAGTGCTTACCCTTAACTTCTGAACTTCTCTCTTCAAGGATTTGTAATCAGCAGTTCATCAACCAAGGCATGGTTTCTTCTTGCCTGGCTTGTGCCAATAAGTAGCTTCCCGTTCGGATTTATACCTTCTGTGTCTCTCTTCTAATAAAGTTTCCAAGGTGATCTTCTTAAAATGTAAGCAATCAAGTAATTTCTTGCTTTAAATCCATCATGGGTTTCCCTTTGCACTTGATGGTAGACACGTTTGGTTGACCTGAGGACCTTATATGAACTGGCCCCTGAATATCTCTCCCACTGAGGTTCGTTCTTTGTTCCTACTTGTCACTATGGTTCTGCCACTTGGCTTTGTTTTATTTTGGAAATTCTGTGCACGTTCCTCCTGCTTCTGAAAAGCTTTTCCGGGGCGCCTGGGTGGCGCAGTCAGTTAAGCGTCCGACTTCAGCCAGGTCACGATCTCGCGGTCCGTGGGTTCGAGCCCCGCGTCGGGCTCTGGGCTGATGGCTCAGAGCCTGGAGCCTGTTTCTGATTCTGTGTCTCCCTCTCTCTCTGCCCCTCCCCCGTTCATGCTCTGTCTCTCTCTGTCCCAAAAATAAATAAACGTTGAAAAAAAAAATT
The DNA here is from genome assembly GCF_007474595.2 of Lynx canadensis. Lineage (NCBI taxonomy): Eukaryota > Metazoa > Chordata > Mammalia > Carnivora > Felidae > Lynx > Lynx canadensis. The sequence continues at coordinate 107,396,460 of NC_044309.1, forward strand.
AAAAAAAAAAAAAAATGAAAAGCTTTTCCCCTGCCTCTTGCTAAGGCTGAATTGTGCTTATCTCTAAGTCAAGGATGGGCAAAGTTGTGTAAAAGCTCAGTAAAAAATATTTAGTCTCCTGGGTCGTACAGTCTCTGTTGCCAACTCAGCCTTGGGAGAGTGAAAGCTCTTAATGAAAGAGCAAGTTTGTGTTCCAATAAAGTTTTATTTGTGGACACTAAAATTTGAATTTTGTATAATTTTCATTTGCAGTTCTTCCCTTAAAATTTTTTTTATGGACACTTGGTGCCTCAGTCGGTTAAGCCTCCCACTCTTGATTTCCACTTAGATCATGATCTCACAGTCGGATCTCACAGGTAGAGTCTGCTTAAGATTCTCTCTCTCCCTCCCTCTCCCTCTGCCCTTTCCACACGCATGCATGCACACTCTCTCTCTCAAAAAAAAATTGTTTTTATTGTTAAAGAAATATTCTTAGCTCAAGGGCACCAAAATAGGTGGTGTGGCTTGCAGGCCCCTTTGTGTAATGTTTAACTTATAAGTCATTTTGTAAAAACTTTCCCTAACTTGTCTAAGTCTATTCCTTAACTTCAGCACTGTTACTTTAATTTATATTACCTTTTTTTCTTTTGGTAATTATTTCCTGATATTTTTTTGTTTATTTATTGTCTTTTCATTTAGTTACATGTTTCCTGATTTTTTTTTAATTTTTAAATTTTTATTTATTTATTTATTTAAATATGAAATTTATTGTCAAATTGGTTTCCATGCAACACCCAGTGCTCATCCCAACAGGTGCCCTCCTCAATGCCCATCACCCACTTTCCCCTCCCTCCCATCCCCTATCAACCCTCAGTTTATTCTCAGGTTTTTTTTTTTAATGTTTATTTTTGAGAGAGAGAGAAAGAGAGAGAGTGCAAGTGGGTGAGGGGCAGAGAGAGAGAGAGACAGAATTGGAAGCAGGTTCCAGGCTCTGAGTTGTCAGCACAGAGCCCAAGGCAGGGCTGAAACATATAAATCATATGTTCCCATATGAATCATATGCCCCTACGTGTTCCCTGATCTTGACTGTTCTGTTAATCTCTATACATTAATTGTATAGTCACAATTAAAATAATGTCTGGTACATGGCAAATGCTCAGTATTTGTTGACTAAATTAATTAATTTTGTTAACTCATTTCAAGTACTTTAAAAACTGAGCTATGTCAAACTATTTTATGTATTTTAAGACACTGAGACTGGAACTTAACACAAACATCCTGTTATCTTTCTCACTGTGTCCTGTCTTCAAGATAAATTTGAGAGAATATTTACTCTTATTTGTTCAATCTACAAATAACAGTGTGCATAACAGTGCAAAAAAAACCCAAAAAACAAACAAAAAAAACCAACCCACAACACCATGTATACATTCACACTGTGTACCATATTTTGTTTATAAAAAGGTCATAAAAAGAGACAATGCATTAGAATAGTCTTAAGAAGACTTTTATTTGACCTTCTGATTACAGTCATTGTCACAGAAATGGATTCCTGTGGTATCACTTGAAAGTCTTATGACATGTCTTTGAAGGCATGTCTGGATAAAGAACCAGGAGGCAGCAATAATTTTGGTGGTCAGTGTTGTTGTTCATCTGGTACCTTACTCTTCCTGACCCTTTCTCGGTAGCAGAGCCTCTGTGTGACTGTGTGCCCAGGAAAGCTGACCCTATTTTAGCCTCAGAGTGAATATGAGTGAGTATTGATTAGTCTTAGCCAATCTTTTTTTTTTTTTTAATGTTTATTTATTTTTGACAGAGAGAGAGAGAGAGCATGAGCAGGGGAGGGACAGAGAGAGAGGGAGGCACAGAATCTGAAGCAGGTTCCAAGCTCTGAGCTGTCAGCACAGAGCCCAATGAGGGGCTCTAACTCACAGACCATGATATCATGACCTGATCTGAAGTCAGATGCTTAACTGGCTGAGCCACTCAGGCACCCCTGTTTTTTTTTTTTTTTTTTTTGAGGCGGGGGAGGGGCAGAGAGAGAGAGGGAGACACAGAATCCAAAGCAGGCTCCAGGCTCTGAGCTGTCAGCACAGAGCCCCACACAGGGGCTCCAACTCAGCAAGATCATGAGCTGAGCCGAAGTCGGATGCTCAAGCGACTGAGCCACCCAGACGCCCCTACTCCTAGCCAATCTTGATAATTTCATCCTCCCTGCTAATGGAATCACCAGGCAGGGGCCAATAGCACCGACAGGGGTTTGTTAGGGGCTTTTGTGAGATATGTTCCTCCCTGTCAAAAAAGAGATGCTGCCTGGGGAGCTAGAAACTCCTTTCCAGTTCTGTGAAATAACGAAACATTCTCTTGACTAGGCTAGTGATTTTCTGACTGTAATGTGCATCTGAATCACGTGGGGATCTTGTTACATCTAGGATTTTAATTCAGCAAATCTGTACGCTCCCAAGTGAGGCTGATGCTGTATTTCCAGGGCCTACACTTTAAGTAGCAAGGCCTTAGGCGTCTGTTTTGACCTTCTGGGAGCTGAAAGCACCTTACACAAACCAAATCTGCGTTAAAGAATGGGAAGCTGATTTCTCTCTGTCTCCATTTATATTAGTTATACTAATAAGTATAGATTATATAACTTTATGTTTTAATCAGGAAAAAAAAAAAACAATGACTCTGCCTCTCTCTGAAAAAAGTAGTCAAGCCACTAGAGGCTGTCTCCTGTGATAGTTATGTGAAAATAAAAGCTTTTGTTGAAACTTTAGCATTGTGTTTATACTTGATAGTGATATAATTTTTTCATCATAACTTTTCAAAAATGATAAATGTTGGAAACACATCAGGTGGATTTTGAAAGATACATTTACTAATAGATATGTTCATTTGGAAATTCAATCAATTAAAAGGAAAGTTTGCTCAGCTAAACTTTGGGGTAGGCATGCAAACTACCATTGTTTTGTTGTTACACTAAATTTTTTTCAAGTGTTCTTTTGGAGTTATGTCAGCATAGACTGAAATGTATCAGAGCAGAGACAAAAGAAGCAAGATAGTAAAAAAGTGAAGATCCATTTAAAAACTAAGAAAAATCCCATTTTCTAATTTTAGGCCTTTAATTTTGGTATGTTAAGGCATGGCTTGTCTGGAACAATGCAAAGATTGTAGAGATGCTGTTTTAAAATGAGCAGGAACAATGAACAAAATTGCATCAGTGCCAAGAAATTCACCTGGGAAGATACAAATGACAGCTTGAGGATGAAAACTATTTGCATCTCATGGTAAACACAAGATGACTTTCTCCAATTCTTGCTTGTTACTTGCAGGATATAATATTCTTTGTATATATTGCAATTATTACTGTCAGTGCAATATCATTTGTCTAATGACTTAAAAATATGTTTTGCATGATGCAAGTGACTGTGGCAAAGAAATCTAATTTCGTCACATTCTTTTCTTTATATTTTCCAAATCAAAATAAAGGTTATGTCAGAAGCAAAAGTTCATTCTTTTCTGAGAATGAGTAACAAGCTAGATTAGCAGCCAACCCACATTCGCTGCCAATTGATGGGTCACGAAACAAGTTCAGCAATCCAGGAACACAATGTTAATTTTGGCCAGTCTTTAAGAATGTTTGTCCAAATATTCAGGGTGGAGCTAACTATAGTTTTTTTCTTTATGCTAGCAAGATGCTTAAAATAAACTTGTCTGCAAATCTTCCTACGAGCACTTATTCTCTGATGAAATTGTAAGAGAACGTTTTTTGAAATTTCATAAATTTTCCTAGGCATTTAATCAGATACATTTCTACAAAAACCTAGGATTTGGTCTAAAAGAGACAAGGAATTGGGATGGTTGTCTAGACCCCACCTTGTTAGTCAATCATTACTAAGGACAGATTTATGTTTTCTTGATCCTATTGAATCAATGATAGCTCAGTCCTCTCTGAATTGTAGAATGCTTCAAGTCTCTAACTCTGTGCTGACTTTGAGCGCTATGGATTTATAGACAGCGATATCTACTGCTGTACTCAGTGCTGGATAATTCCCATGCTCTTTTGCTTTTGTGTCATATGGCTTATTTATGTGTTTTATATACACAGTGCATATTGCATAATTTTAATATTCTATTATAGATATTAAATAACAAGTGTATTTTAGAATAAGGATTATAGGCCAACATAGAAATATCACTTAATTCTTTAATAATTATAGTCACATATGCTCACAAAGGAAAAATGTTTAATAAAGAAATAAACAAAATTAACAAAATGTTTTCTAAATATCCTTAAATAAAAAGTTGAATAAAAAGCTCAAGAAAGAGTCTACATCATCACAAATGTTGTGGATTCATGCTGCCAACATAGTTGATTGGATGCAACAATGACAAACATGCGAAAACAGATCATTTTCATTTAAAACTTGTTTGGATGCACTGTATAAAACAAATGTGCTGACACTCAGCCAATTGGAGCAGACAAAGGCTTCTAAACCAAGTTATACATGCTGGGCCCTATTGTGTAATCTCACGTTGGACTCCTCTTGTTTCTTTATTGCAAAAGCTTAAAAAAAGTGGTTGGAAGCAATGAAGTTAGAATACTAGAATCAAAGATTTTACTATTCCATTTAGATACAAAGATTCCATAAATTTTTCAAATTCCCTATTGCATTTATGACTCTAGGTTTGATTTCTCGAAAGAAAACATTTAACAGTCTGTACTAAATTATTATTTTAATATGGCTAAATGATGAAGGCCTGGCAATTGAACATCACATAGTTGGAAGATACAGAAAAAGCTGATAATGTCTGAATGTGTTTAGCTAAAAGTCTTGTTTTCAGAACCTTCAGATGAAATTTGCTTGCAGTTAGGATTTTCATTTTCTATAGTAAAAGAGCAGGTGAGCAAATCAATAGATCTTTATTTTAAGTTTAAAAAGATGCCGTAGGCCATTGTTAAACTCTAGTTTACTATGGCTTTGGCAGAAAATTAAAATTATATGATGCTGTTTTCTCTTTTAAAAATCAATAAAAAGCAATTTTATTTGAGCTGTGATTTTCAAAATTACAGCCTACTGGTTTGGATTCACTGTACAACCAATTCAGTGATGAGCAGCATATGACCATTATTAGGATAGCTTTTGCAGAACAAGCTGTTAAAAGAAAAATGAGTTTAGATATCACAGGCAGCCCATGTGTACTTGGTTTTCTATATTTAAAGAGCCACAAGTAAAAATAATAATAATAAAAATCTACACTGAAGCTCATTTTGTGTAATAGCATTTCCTGGGATAAAAGACTATAAACCTGTATCAAGTGTAGAACTGGCCTCAATAATTATGCATAACACACACTGTGGGCCAGGTGCTGTGCCAAACACCTGATAGAGATCTCTCATTTCATCATGCAACAGCCCTTGAAAGGTAGGCATTCTTTTTCCCTCTACTTTAAGGATCTGAAAACCGAGGCTTAAAGTGGTTCAATAACTTGCTTAGCGTCAAATTACTAGCAAGTATTATAGTCAGATTTGAATCTAAGCAGTCTGACTCCATGATGTAACATAGTTGTTCTTAAAATGTTGTCTTGACCCCAGGTTTGAAGTCCCGAACTAGAGGCTGGTTCGTTCCCTTCTTAATCGGCTGATTAAGTCCACATATCAATGACATTCCTTTTCGGCGCCTCTGTGCACCAGCCCTAATCGCACTAGTGCCCAGTACCGCACAACCAGGACCAGCGTCTTTGGTGGAACAGGTGAAATTATTCAAATTAGCCAATTGCCAGGGAGCCTGGGAAGCCTAACCCCACTCCCCTTGCCTTACATAAGCTGCCTCCCTACAGCTCCAAATGGCTGTTACCCTGTCCCGAAGTGCAACTCCGTATGACCCACCAACACTTTGGGTCTGTAAATCACAGAGTTCTGCCTTTCTATACCAGTATCATGGTTTGTCCTACCATCAAAAGAATCTTTCGGGTTGCCTGAGTGGCTCAGTTGGTTGGGCCTCTGACTCTTGATTTCGGCTCAGGTCGTGATCTCACGGTTTTTTGGCTCGAGTTCCAAGTCAGACTTCACTGATAGCAGGAGCCTGCTTGGGATTTTCTCTCTCCCTCTCTCTCTGTCCCTCCCCCACTGTTCTCCCTCTTTCTCTCTCTCTCTCAAAATAAATAAAAACCAAATCGGTAAAGCTTATAAACACAAGAGTCTACTCCCTCAATCTCTACACTTCCTCACATCCAGATGTTGTACAGTGAGGGTATTTAAGTAGTGACTCATTCATTTAGATCTGTAATTATTATGAACATTCTAGACCAGGACTATAAATAACAAGCCTGCTAATTCTTTTTTTCATATTCACTAAACTAGTCTGGATTCATATTAACTATAACTAGTTATAAGCATTCTACCTAATACTTTTCCCACACACATCAATGAAGGTCATATTTAAGGTAAAATTAATTTAATAGGACAAAAGAGAGGTTACAAAATTTAAGAAGAAGAGTAGGCTTATACTTTCTGGGATGTTTATGAGTAATAAATTGATAAGGAAATCAACCAGAACAGGAAAATAATTATAAAATTTAAACAACTCAATACAGTACAAATATAAAATGACTCAAATAATTATTTCAAATAGGCCCCTTATATTTGGATACTTAGAGATAAAAGCATTAGTGTTGGTTTTCTTTCTTGGGTGTGAGAAAGAAGTGATTGCGGTTAGTAACCTCCTATGAATTACTTTAATAGTCTAATACAGAGTTCAGAAACTATTACCTTTAGACAGTCAGATAGCAAAAGCTTTGGGTCCATATGGTGTTTGTCTCAAATACTCAGTTCTGCCATTAAACCAGTGCGCACGTTTGGTCCAATAACGTTATTTACAAAAACAGGCAATGGTTTGGATTTTGCCCATGGGCCACAGTTTGCTAAAAACTGGTCTAATACTCTGAGTTACCATTCTAGCTTCCTTTCTTTTCCATGATTGACACATTATTATAGAAGGGGATCCCAGTTCAGGAAGTATGAGGTCCACATGTTAGGGATGAGGTAAGTCTAGAGTTAACCAGCCAAAGACGTCTCTTCGCAACAGTATAATTATAATTCATTGAGATTTTTAGGACAGTTGGTTTAGATCACATAGAGAAAGAGGGTGTTTTAATATGATAATGGCAGCTCTAGAAGACCACCAATTTTCACAATAAAGTTTACCTGACCTGCTGCTCTGAACTCTCCATTTGGTCATTTGTAAAAATGAATGTGTACCCGCTAAAGTACGTGTCATTCCTGTGCAATCAACTATCAGCTGGAACTAGAAATGAATGATTATCTTTTGTATGTGTGAATAATAGTAATGGTAATAAAAATAGTAGGCGCTAGTTACAGAATATTTACTGTGTGAGATTCTGCCTTATTCTTCAAGACTCAGGCTCAGTCTGTCCAGAAAACCATCTCTGATGCCATGGATTGGGTTCTACACCCTTCTATTCTTCGCGTCTCATCACACCTTGATTTTCTTGTACTACAGTACCAACTACACTCGAAGGGTCTTACTACTAATTTGCTCCTAAACTGGTAATAAGTGCTGTGGGTCAGGAACCCCCTCTAGAGACTAACAGTGCACCCCTGGAGTCTAGCACAGTGCCGGGCTCCTAATAAACTCCCATGCTGTAAGTGCTTTCAAAGAAATGAATGAGCAGCTAGCTACATGGAGCCCCAGTAGAGCAGGCCTAGCTGTCGGAGGCCTTGAGAAACTGAAAGAAAAGGCTGAATCCTGGGGTGACATCAAGGCTCAGCTGCATGAAAGAAAGGCCCATCACTCTGAATCATTCTAGCACAAATTATAGGCTTTAAAAAATGGTTTGGGAATGTTACATTTTTGAGTTTCCTGCACTGGAAGATATCTTAAATTTCACTTTCTTCTCTGGGCAGCACTCATTCTGAGTGTATGTTGGTTAGTTCACTCAAGTGAAGGGGAAAGCCAGTTTGAAAACAAACCACAAATCAGATTGCTTTTCTACCCTGATTCCTTTTCTGCTTGTGTTTATCACAGCTCCAGAAGTAGGATGCCTTTAGAGATGTGTGTGGATAGGCTACCAGGAATGAAATTTCAATTCCAGTTTGGCACTAAGTGAACCACTCGCCCAAATGTCTTTTACAATGTGCTGACTGGAATGCTTTGACCATAAACCACTGGTAATAGCAAGAAATTAGGCCCTGGTTAGAAACATATTACTGCATTGCCAAATCCTTCTGTGGAATTCAACTACTACATATTTTTAGGTTAAAGAAAACTAGATCTCTGCACTTCAGCCAAATCTGGCTTGGGTTTCAAACTACCTCAGAGGGGAAAAAAAAATATTCTTAGCCGATAATTCATTTGATACGGTTTGCTTCACATGGTGATATATGTACAATGTATTTGGTAATTGAACATCTTTTCAATTAAAAATGTGATACTTACTAATTAGAAGTTATTCTAGTTAGTATTCTAGTTATTCTCTGGGGTTGGGGGAGGGGAGAGAAAGGGAAGTGGACAGGATTTATGATGTTTTAGGGTATTGGAAGTGGGGAGGTAGGGGCTTGAGAAGAGAAAAAAAAAATATGAGAGAAACAAACAGACAAACAATAACAACAACAGCAACTTTGAAGACTCCAGAGAAACATCTGGCTAAGTGTAGGACCTCACGTTAGGGAACACTCCTATTAGATTAGTACCAAGGCCCCTAATTCTGATAGGGCTTGTTTGGTTGTTTCCATAGAACACCGATATCCCTTCCACACCAATACTTTTCATTTCTCCTGATTTGTCCTCATTCCCTTTATCCTGAAAACATGTTGATGAAAAAAGACATCCTGGAATATCTCCCCTACACTCAGTTGGGTAAGATATCAATGTGAAGGAGGCTTGTATTTCTCTAGGAACTTGCTGTCCTCAGCATTGTTTAAATGAGCCTATCAGGAATACTCATGCCTCAGAGAAACAGCTTATTAGAATTTCTAATGGAAGAAACAAAACATTTCTAAGGCAACAGTTTGTGCCAAGGAGAGCTCACTAATAGTTTACTTATTCAACATGCATCTATTGCGTGCTTGCCATATGGAAATAGGTGAAAGGAGTAATACTAATAATAAAAAGACATTATACTTCATAGTCCCTTCTCTAGAAGAGCTTATTTTGCAGTAAAAATTTCCGATTTGACATTTTAAAATTATAGGATCACTGAGAGATTCTAGCTCCCAAATTCCATTATAGATTCTTATTTGTGATACACCTGACCTTGTATGCATTTTACCTACTTGGTCATTTTTATAATTGATCTTAATTCAGGGTTTCTTATTTTTGAGATCCCTCCCCAGTCATCTCTGACAATTAACTTTATTGACGGCTAAACGTAATCCTCTAAAGTGATTTGTGTCTACATGCTCTGAGTTTATTGCCAATCTGAGAGATTTTAATGAGCAAGGATGAATATATTCTCAGCAAAAAAAATTCCATTTTCTTTACCTGTATAAAATACTTTTACTTCCATGATAAAACTGCTAGTATGCTTATCCCTAGTATTTTTTTTTGTTTCAAAAATTTCTCTTGTATTTAAGGAATGAAAACGTTCCAGTTTTAATTCATGATTTATTGAAATCACAAGACTTGAAATTTAGACTAAGTCATAACAATTATAATGGTTTCTGCTTATTCTTGTTTTATTTTTTTATCATTTTAAATGTTTATTTATTTTACATTGTTTATTTTACATTATTATTTTATACTGTCACTCTGTGACAGAGACACAGAGTGTGAGCAGGGGAGGGGTAGAGAGAGAGAGAGGAAGAGGGAGACATGGAATCCAAAGCAGACTCCAGGCTCTGAGCTGTCAGCCCCCAGTGTGGGTCTCGAACTCATGGACCTCGAGATCATTATCTGGGCCAAAGTCAGACGCTCAACTGACTGAGCCAACCAGGCGCCCCTGCTTATTCTTGTTTTAAAAAGGAGGGTTTTTTTTAACTGAAGTAGACTATACATACAGGTAAATGTACAGAACAAAGCTATTTCTTATTTCTTTGGACTAATTAGCACAGACATAGGTTGCATTACACATGCAAGGCAATATCGCTTTTTCAAAAACCTAAATATTTAAAGTTTTGGATTCAACCCCCTGGTTTCCTTTCTTAGAAAGCAAAAGTTAGAATAAAATACCACAGTTTCCCTAAATTTAAGCCATGCTCCCCCTTTTTAAAGAGAACTTTAAAGTACTCAGACCATACATTGTGAAGGAGTGTAACATCTATACATAGGCATGTTTGCACTGGCAAAGAGAAAAAAAAGTCCCCATCTTTCTGAGCATTGTTCTTCGGAAGGTTTTCCTCAGCTGTTTGTGGAGGATAATCACTAGGCCAAAATGTCAAGACACTAATGGTAACTGATACCGATGATGTATCTTTGTGTGCACTCCTTGGAGATAGACATTCTCTTTGACAGCTAATATTTCCATTAATTAACGGATACTTTATCTACCAGCTACAAGAATAATAAAGAGTTGCAACATATTTAGTAATAGGTTCAGTCACACACACACACACTCAAACTTCAATTTATTTATCAATCTATGTGTAAATAATGTAACTGATTCATTAAGGTATATAAGGATTTTCGAGTGCAAGTTCCAATTATTTAGACTACAAAGTTTGTAAGGACACATTATAGTGTAGCCAAATGAACACTTAAGTTGTAATCAGGAGATGAGTCCTGATTTATATTCTACTACTGTTAGCTGTGTGACTTTTGGCACATTATTTTAGCTTCAAAGTCCTTGGTTTCCTTATCTCTTCAATTTCCACCTATTCAGTGATTCCTTCATGGCTGAGAGCCTTATGTAGGGACAAATGATCTTGTTTGAATGAATTTAGTGCTTTTAAAGATTACCTAACTAATTGGCTTACGTAAATTTATCCGTGTATTTCCTTCATGAGTTTAATATTGCTTTTTGTTTTTTTCTTTTTTTTCAAGTTTATTTTTGAGAGAGAGAGAGAGAGAGAGAGAAGGCAAGATGGGAAGGGGCAGAAGGAGAGGGAGACAGAGAATTCCAAGCAGGCTTCACATTGTCAGTGCAGAGATGGACTTGGGTCTCAAACTCATGAACCATGATATCATGACCTGAGACAAAACAGTCACTCAGGTGCACTGTTTTGTTTTTCATAGTAACATCACTTCTGATTGTTTAACTGCTTTGTATATTTTGACATAGGTGCTTGATTACCTAACATTTGATTCAGGATAGGTACAGAGTATTGATAGAAGTAGCAAAGATGAGCATAGAAGTCCATAAAGATGATTGGGTACTTGAAGTAGAGCACGGAAAAGATAATTTAACCTTCTATATTCATTTTTTAACCTCCTTATCACCACGTAAAGAAATTGGCCTGTAACTATGTCATTTTAGGCATTTGGTTACTTATTTAGACATTTAGAATTACTATTTAGGAAACCAAAATCTGAATTTTCTCCTCACCTTTTACCTGAATTTGCAATTAGAACTTAATTATCATATTGAATCATTAGTATTTATTCCTTAGTTTACTTGACCTGTGCTTGATATTTACACTCCCTTGAATTCCTCTCCTCCCCCCAGACATTTGACATCTCTTTCTTTTCTCTCTGGCTGTTTTGATCAGAATTCTTTGCTGGTTCACCATCCTCTGCCTGCACAATCCATATTGATATACTCCATAGCTGCATTCTGGGATATCCTCTGACTTTATCCACTCTTGGGTGAGTTTACGACTTCAGTACAATGCCCTGCAAATACATATCTCTAATTTTCAAACCAACTCTGGATACCTACTTCTAACAGCAGCCTATGACATTTAGATCTCCTATAAGACACTCAAATTCAACATGAACACAAGTAAAAGTTAATTACCTGCCACACCCCAACAACAAACGCTCATCCTCCTTTCATGTTTATTTTTAATACTAGCATGACATCCATGCAGTCATCTAAGAGAGAAATCTGTTACCTATGTTATTCTTTATTTCCCCATGGTTTGCTAATTATAAAAGCAGACTCTGGAGTCTTTGTCTGAGTTTGAATTATACCTCAACAAGTCCTCTATTGACTATTGGTGTGACCTTGGGGGAGATACTTGACTGCTCAGTGCCTCAGTTTCCTCATCCGTAAAATGGGGGTGATATTGAATGAATATCCTGGGGTTGTTCTGAGCATTAAATGCGTTATGTAAAGTCGTTAGAATGTTATCTGGCAGATAATGAATGCTCAGTGTTAGCTCTTATTGTCCTCGTTGGCACTGACATCATTACCTTCAGGAGGTATCACATGGCTGACGACCATTGGCTTCTTCTAGGACTTCATGATCTCCATCTGGATTGTTGGGCTATAAACTCCACAATGTTCTCTTGCCTGCCATCATTCTCTGTCTCAACTGATGCTTTGCTTTGCCACTTTAGTGATTCTGTACAGTTTTTAAAATGTGCTTATCTTTTTCTTATATTGCTTGTATGTTTCCTTACTTGATTGATGTTTGTAGGGTGTACATTAATACTTTCTACATTTTTATATTTCCAGTGTTGACACAGAGCTAAAACTTAAATCTTTATTAAACAAAATGATGAATGATAGTTTATTTAGAACTATGATGAAATGCAAGGTTCACAATTTCATGGTAATCAAATTAGGCTTACCAAATAGAACCCTGAACAGACAAAGAATAAAATAAAGCAAATGGTGCTATAACCCTGTGTATATTTAAAACATATAATTAGTCAAATTGTTGGTGAGCTGTAATGGCTAAAATAATCTTTTTTAAGTTTAAACTCCATAGTCCATTTAGAAGTATCTTAACACAGATTATTGTAGGAAGTCTCTAAGTCTAATTTAACACTTTTCTGTCAAAATACACCCCCTCTGGGTAATCTTTTACCATTGCATGAGGCTAATTAGAAGCCACTTTTTAATGTTTTCCTAAAGAATTAAGAATCCATGATAGGCCCTCTCTAACTAAGCCTGCTAGGAAATCCAAGATGAACCTTAGTGTCTGTTGAGCCCAGAATTAGGCCACAGACAAATATTTGACACCTCCCTCTTTGCTGGAGAACCCAGACAACACAGCAGGCTCTCTCATTAGATAAGGTACAAGTCAAAAGCCACAATCCAAGCTGTATTCGGGCTAGTCAGCATCTAATTGACTGCTAATCTTCCAAGAAAACAGAAATGGGGGAACATTCACAGCTATGACTATTTTGAAAGGACTGGGATTTAAGATAATAATTTCTTCTGAGTTTGTTCTTTGGGAATATTCTGGCTGTGCCAAGGGATTCATTAATTCAATCAGTGTGAGCATCAAGTCCACATCATTCTGGAGAAAACTGTCAGTGTACTCAATCATAATTTATCCCAATTCAAATTTGGACATGACTATAAAATTATACACAGAGCAACAATCCTGAAAATTGACTAAATGATGGGTTTGACTGGGCTTGACAATTAATTAGGGCTTTCTGAAAGAAGAATTGTATATTTTTCTCTGGCGGTCAATTACTGCCTGAGATCGAAAAGTCAATTTTCCATGGATTTAGATGCCAAGAACATTTACTTCTAATAGAATCAGGATTTATGCATAGCTACCTTAGTTATAAATACTAACTTGAAATTGTAATACTCAGTCCGTATGGGAATAACTCTGTAAGGGAAATAATTTATGCCTTCTGAAATCATTTCAATTTCTGTTATCCTTCGGTTCCTATATTAGACTTTAAGTTTGCTCTTGTGTATGCTTCTGTCCTTTACTAAATTACATGCTTCTGAATTGAGAAACTGCCTCCTGAATGTATTTGTATTATCTTCCCACATGATTTTAACATATTGGACACATAAAGAAGCCCAAAGTTTCCATTTATACCTTTAACCCTCAAAGCCACCTTATGGGATACATATTATTGTGTGTATTTTATAAGTTAAAAACCAGAGGTTCAGAGGGTTTAAAGAACGCTTCACCCGATTTCACCAGGGTAGAAAATGTAGAGGATGGAAAGGCCTATGACTCTTTCCACAATGCAATCCTGTATTATGTACTGATTATTACCAAAGGCAAGTACTTAAAAAAAAATAGCATATAAGTCCCAGAAAAGTCTTTGGTTAAAAGTTACTCAGCTGAATAATTGAAAGAATTTCACGGAGTTTGATAAAATTTATGTGGTACACTAAATGTCCAAGATCAGCTGGGAGACTTAAGGAAGACTGGGGAATGAGGATTTGCCATAGTGTGGGAACTTAATATGAAGCTACAGTAAATGAGACAGTGTTGTATTGGCTCAAGGAAAGAAGAAAAAAATGACAAACAGAGTTCTCAGAATTCTTTTTTTTTAATGCTTATTTGTTTATTTTGAGAGAGAGAGAATGAGAGATCATGAGTGGGGAGAGGCAGAGAGAGAGAGAGAGAGAGAGAGAGAGAGAGAGAGAGAAAGAGAGAAGAGTCCTAAGAAAGATCTACACTCAGCACAGAGCCCAACTCAAGGCTGGATACCATGATTGTGAGATCATGACCTGAGCAGAAATCAAGAGTTGGACATTTAATGGACTGAGCCACCCAGGTGCCCCCCACAAACAAATTCTTAACAGGGATCCCAGGAAGAGACCCATTTTGTGACTGTGTACCATGTCACCTTAGCTAAGTGAGAATCGTCCCTTAGAGTTCACATAGTTTTGCTGGGAATGACATTTTCAAACCTTCACTCCTTGTACTAGTTCAAGGGCCGATTCACATTCCCTTCAATAATCATTTCCTGACCACTTTAACCAAAAGCGGACACTACTTCCTCGGTACCTCTGTAATACCTCCTCTATCCATTCTTCAAGAGAACAGAACTTCTGTAGGAGGTTTAGTTGGATACCTTATTTCTAGGAAGTAATAACGGGGGAAAAATCCAAACAAAATGTAGAAAGCAACTTATTCCTAGACCATGGGCTTTAAAAATGCGCCGTTATTTTTATTGGACAGATTATAATGTTCTACCGAGGACATGTTGAAGCAATACCACAATATTTAACCTTCAATTTAAGAAAATAACCACAAAAATTTATCATTCCAAGGTTGCCGCCTGGTTGGACATTTTATTAACATAACATTTTAATACATAGAACAGATTTTCTCAAACTTTGTTCCTTAAGATATTAATAGATATTTTTAGAAACAGAGAGAAAAGAAGAAAGTAAATTTAAACACATTTGGAAAATGCTGCCAAATATTAACTATCTCTTGGCTACTAACAATAACTATCATACAACATTCTGTGAACAACTTAGAGGTAAAGAAGGCCTGCATTTATTCAAGCTAGTCTTTTCCATACTTATTTGTACACAGAACACATTTTTTTTTTTACAAATTTCTTAAATTCAAGCATTTACGGTAGAAAATTCTTATGTGTTCTCTCTCAATCTCTATAAAATTTCATTTATTTTTTTGAGTAAATAATTCATATATATCATATATATGCACTGTTATTTTTGTATATATATTCTGCCCTATGCTTTATGTTCTTAACTTTAAATATGTATTACAGATTTCTTTCCACATTGGTATATAAGGGGCAACTGTATCATTTTTTAAAGCTGCATAATGTCCCATTGAGTGGACATATTGTGTAACTTTTTCATCCATTCCTTGAATTTGTATAAATATATTGCTTTAAGACTTTTGTTATTACAAAACAAATGTCACAATGAATAAGCTTATGTGTGTCATTTCATAGGTGTGCCAGTTTATTTGTAGGATAAATTCCAAAGATTTCTAGGTCAAATTGTGGATACATTTGCAATTTTGTTAGATATTGCCAACTTGCTGTTCCCAGAAATCACATGCTCCACTACCACAGCCTATTTCACCAGAGCCTTGACAACAGAATGAGTTTTCAAACCTTGAATTTTGTTAATATTGTAGTAGAAAATTATAATTTAATTTTTATTTTCTCTTACTGTAATTGGTATTTGGGGGGATATGAATTCTTCCTTTGCCTAGATTCTTTTTTTAAATTTATTTATTTAAATTCAAGTTAGCAGACAGTGTAGTATTGGTTTCAGGGGTAGAACCCTGTGACTCATCACTTACATATAACACCCAGTGCTCATCCCAACAAGGGCCCTCCTTAATGTCCATCACCCATTTGGCCCATTACCCCACCTACCTCACCTCCAGCAACCCTCAATTTGTTCTCTGTATTTAAGAGCCTCTTATGGTTTACCTCCCTCTCTGTTTTTATCTTATTTTTCCTTCCCTTCCCTTCCCCTATGTTCATCTGTTTATTTTTTCCCTTAAATTCCACATATGAGTGAAATCATATGATATTTGTCTTTTTCTGACTGGTTTATTTTTACTTAGCATAATACACTCTAGTTCCATCAATGTTATTGCAAATGGCAAGATGTCATTCTTTTTGATCACCAAGTAATATTTCACTGTGTATGTTTGTGTATGTATGTGTAGATAGATAGATAGATAGATAGATAGATGATAGATAGATGACATCTTTACATCTTTATCCATTGATCAGTTGATCGACATTTTGGGCTTTTTCCATAATTTGGCTATTGTTGATAGTGCTACTATAAACATTAGGGTGCATGTGCCCCTACAAATCAGAATTTTTGAATCCTTTGAATAAATACCTAGTAGTACAATTGCTGGGTCGTAGGATAGTTCTATTTTTAATTTTTAACTAACCTCTATATTGTTTTTCACCAGTAGCTGCACCAGTGCAAGTGTTTCCCTTTCTCCGCATCCTTGCCAACATCTGTTGTTTCCTGAGCTGTTAATTTTAGCCAGTCTGACAGGTATGAGGTAGTATCTCATTGTGGTTTTGATTTGTGTTTCTCTGATGATGAGTGATGTTGAGCATCTTTTCATGTGCCTGTTAGCAATCTGGATGTCCTCTTTTGAAAAGTGTCTATTCATGTCTTCTGCCCATTTCTTCAGTGACTTATTTGTTTTTTGGGTGTTGAGTTTGATAAAATCTTTACAGATTTGGATACTAACCCTTTATCAGGTATGTTGTTTACAAATATCCCATTCAGTTGGTTGTCTTTTAGTTTTGCTGATTGTTTTCTTTACTGTGCAGAAGTTTTTGTCTTGATGAGGTCCCAATAGCTCTCTCTCTTTTTTTATTTCCTTTGCCTCTGGAGACATGTCAAGTAAGAAGTTGCTGTAGTTGAGATCAAAGAGGTTGCTTCCCATTTTCTCCTCTACAATTGTGATAGTTTCATGTCTCACGTTTAGGTCTTTCATCCATTTTAAATTTATTTTTGTGTATGGTGTAAGAAAGTGGTCCAGTTTCACTATTTTGCATGTCTCTGTCCAGTTTTCCCAGCAACATTTGTCCATTAGATAATCTTTCTTCCTTTTTCAAAGATTAGCTGGCACACATTTGTGAGTCCATTTCTGCACAATCTATTATATTCCATTGATCTATGTGTCTGTTTATTCTGCCAGTACCATACTGTCTTGATTATTATAGCTTTGTAATAAAACTTGAAGTCTGGAATTGTGATGCCTCCAGCTTTGCTTTGCTTTTTCAAAATTACTTTGGCTATTTGGGGTCTTTTCTGGTTCCATACAAATTTTAGAATTGTTTGTTCTAGCTCTGTGAAGAATGCTGGTTTTATTTTGATAGGGATTGCATTGAATGTGTCTATTGCTTTGGGTATCTTAGACCTTTTAATAATATTTGTTCTTTCAATCCATGAGCATAGAATGTTTTTCCATTTCTTTGTGTTTGCTTCAATCTATTTCATGAGCTTTCAATAGTTTTCAGCATATACATCTTTTACCTCATATTAATGAGATGAGCCCTTTGTGTGATATAAGATGCAGTTATTCTCTGTTTTTCAAGTATCTTCTTACTTTGCTTCTGATCATTTTTTTCACTATGAAGAAATCTTGGTATGTGTGTACTCAAAAATATTTAATTTTTTTTTTGTACATATGGCTGCTCGTTTCTATACTTTCTTAGCCAAAGGCTGAGAAGCAATACTGTGGCTGTTTGTTTCTAAATTTTGGTTCTAGAAAACTGCATTTTCCTAAGTGACACCATGATCTTCTATCCCACATAATCCTCTTACAATGTAACTGAATTAGTTTGCTAAGACTGCCATAAGAAAGTACCATAGGCTTAGTGGATTAAATGACAGAAATTTATTGGCTCACAGTTCTGGAGGCCAGAAGTTCTAGATGGGAGATGTCGGCCGGGTTGGTTTATTCTAAGGCTTCTCTCCTTGGCTTGTAGATGGCTATCTTCCTCTGCTTTCACATGGTCTTTGTCGTGATTTCCTCTTTTAATAGGGAGACAATTTATATTGGTTTAGGACCTTCCCTAATGATCTCACTTAATCCTAATCACGTCTTTAAAGTCTGTTTCTCCAAGGACAGTCATATTCTGAGGTCCTGGTGATTAGTGAATTTTAGTGGAACACTGTTTAGTCCATGACAGTGGCTTTGACATTCCTGGCCCTGAGAAGTGGAATCTGTTTCCTCCCTTTACATCTTGATGGATCTTTTGACAACTTCAATCAGTAGAATATGGCAGAAGTGATACTATGTGACTCCCAAGGGTAGGTACTAAAAAGATATAGCTCCCAGTTGAACCACTCTTTTTGGAATGTCAGGCTCAAAGCCATTTGCCTTTAGCCTTTATACCCAAGGGAGACTTTGAGTAAATGTGAATAAGTTTTATGTGGAATGTTGTGTGGAAGTCTGATGCCAGCCTTTTCTTCTTTCTTATATATGCGATGTGATCATTTTTGCTTGGCTTTTAAATTTGGAAGTGCAATAACTTTACAAAGAGATGTCTCATTGCTCTGAATAAAGTTTCCTTGATCACAAAGTCTTTCTATGTATGGAAGCAATATGATTCTTCCATTTCAGAGAAATTTCTTTTTTTTTTTTGTTTTTAAGTTTATTGAGAGAGAGAGAGAGAGAGAAAAAGAGAGAGAGCGCACATACAAGCATGAGCTGGGGAGGGGTAGAGAGAGAGGAAAGAGAGAATCCCAAGTAGGCTTGGTGTTGTCAGCACAGAGCCAGACACGGGGCTCAAATCCACAAATTATGAAGTCATGATTTGAGCCCAAATCAAGAGTTGGATGCTTAAGCACTGAGCCACCCAGGTGCCCCTCAGTGCAATTTATTTAATTATATATTGAACTTTTTGTTTGGTTTCATAGTTTCATTTCTGCTTTAGGAATTTCAGTTATATGTACAACAAATTACCTTTTCCTATCTTTTATGTTTATTATTTTGTGCATTGTATGTATGTATGTACGGCTTCTTCAGTATCTACTCTCTCTTATTCCTGTAATTTAAGCCTTTATTTCTGATATTTTTCACTATTTTACTTCTATTTCCTTCCTTCTACCAGTTTCCACTTTCCCACTTCTGTTGTTTGCTTGTTACCTACAGCAGCCTGTACACCTATTCTGAGCTCCTATATTTCTGGTCTTCCATTATATTGACAATTGCTACCTTAAGGGGATTTTTTCTTGTTGTGTGTAGTGGTATTTATGTTGTAATGTTGGATTATGTTTCCAAATGCTTGTGACAACTTTTTATTCTAGTGAATTTTCTCATATTTATGGCAGTTTTGTAATCTTTAATTTTTCTTATAATGTCTGAATTTTTAAAACTTCCAATAAAATATTTATATTTAAGAGAGATGCATTTATTTGGATAAACTATTAGCAGATGATTTCTATGTGTGTATGTGTAGAGTGGGGGGGACAGTGGGCAGGAGGGCAAGGTCAGTGTCAGGATAGCTTCCAAATTTGCAATCCTGGCTCCTTGTCCCTCTAGCTATGTAGGATTCTCTAACTTATTTAAATTCTGTGGTCTTTGCATAATGGTGCTTATTTCACTGGTTTGCTGTGAAGAAAAAATCAAGCAGAGTTCTAGTTATATAATGAGCATTCAGTATATGGAAATTTTTGTTCTAGCTTTCCTCTGACCTGATTTGACTGTGCTATAAAAGTTACAAAATGGTTGGCTTCTATCGTAGCATACATTTAAGCGCAGAAAGCAAATAAATGTTGAAGTCTGAGTAGCCAAAACTTTGCCTCAATAATTCTGTACTTTTTTTGGCATCAACCTCATTGTCTTAGACAGAAAGCAGATACCAGCTTTGGCCTGCTCCATAGGGAAAGTCTGATACTTGTTAATCATCTCAGTGAATGGAAACTTACAGATGATGGAAGAGGAATGAATGAATATCATCTTAAAAATACCAGTCCTCATCACAGGTAGCACAAACAAGATCCTTGGCTTTAAATGCTTAAAGGTTCTTTTGACATTAAATGCCCTTTTGGGCATATTTATTGATCATCTGTTGCATTTTTCTTTTTTTTATTTTTTTTTTATTTTTTTTATTTTTTTTTATAAATTTTTTTTTTCAATGTTTATTTATTTTTGGGACAGAGAGAGACAGAGCATGAACGGGGGAGGGGCAGAGTGAGAGGGAGACACAGAATCGGAAGCAGGCTCCAGGCTCCGAGCCATCAGCCCGGAGCCTGACGCGGGGCTCGAACTCACGGACCGCGAGATCGTGACCTGGCTGAAGTCGGACGCTTAACCGACTGCGCCACCCAGGCGCCCCAATCATCTGTTGCATTTTTCTATGAGAGTCCAGTGGAACATATTAGATCAGTTGGCATGAGATTAAAGATTACAAGTTTTTGACTGATGTATGAAATAATTGATCATTCAAATGTATCCCATCAATAAAAACATACTTGCTTACATTTAATAATGGAAATAAAGGTTTTTTTTTTATACTTGGTGATAGAATGGCTTAGTTAAACCAAAACAAATAAAGAAGATATAAATTAATTAAAACTAACTAAATCTTTAATATATATACAAAAAGAAAATTAGCACGTAGACTGCAGTGGAAAAGTTATTATTTATCCTTTATTCAAAAGTAGAATTCTAAGTTAAAAATTGTATCTAATTAAGTTCATTATTTTTCACATATATAACTACGTGAAATTATTTTAGGTACCTGTGTATTTTTTCATCGAGAATTATGTTATCTTGATTCTTATAAAACAAGACATTTATTGATAAACCTTAATAAGAAAATTTTACATCAGAATATTTTAGGAAATAACTTCCAGCATAAACTTTAGAAATCTTAGATAATTTATGTAATTGAACTGGCAGCTCAAAAAAAGAAAGCCAAAATTTATGTGCTTTGGCTACTGTATATCAGTAACTTGCCTAGGAAACAACTATTTCATTCAAATATTTTTTAAGGGGAGAAACTAAAAAAAAATCAGAATTTGTTGTCAGCTATTGGGAATTGAAATATTCATAGTGTTTATCCAAACATACAGATTTATTTTTGCCTTTTGGAACTGAAGCTAAAAGCTTGGTGAAAATGAACTTCCTCTTCAAAGATTTACAATACTTCATGTTTTTCCCCCATGGAAACAAAATGCTAAAGTATCATTTTCCCTTTAAGAGTACAGGATTTGTATTTTAGAGCCAAACCAAACTAAAGCCATCTGGGGACTTGCCATTCTTCACCTTTCAATTTATTCACTGAGTAGAAATGATAACCCACAGCTCTTACGGTTTGGCACTTTTAAGTTCACCTCAACAACTGTTGAATAAATGAATTCATTTGCCCACGTGATTTTTATCTGTCTTTACTATTTTCAGTTTGTTTTCTATAGGTCTATTAATTGACCCAGCATACTGTAAGTTCTTAACAATATATACTTCTTTTATTATTATTAATCCCCATTCCTAGAACAGTGCCAGTCACAAATTATACATTAATAATTATCTGTGAATTCAATGGAAAATGATGGCCTGTAAGCCTTAGAAGTTTTCAGCTCCCAAGTCAAATAAACATCCTCTTTCCAAATTCTTATTGCACCTAGCTTGAATTGACACAATACATTATTACAAAGATCTCCTATGTTCTTATGATACATGTTTTCTCCTCTTTGTGCTTGGCCAGTCCTAAACACCCAAGAGTTAATGGT
This sequence comes from Lynx canadensis, assembly GCF_007474595.2. Classification (NCBI taxonomy): domain Eukaryota; kingdom Metazoa; phylum Chordata; class Mammalia; order Carnivora; family Felidae; genus Lynx; species Lynx canadensis. The sequence goes on from NC_044309.1 coordinate 107,418,468, forward strand.
CACTGGGAAAGATAATGGTTGTTATGCATGGAAGTCCAGCCACTTACAAATGATTGACTAAAAAATGGAGTCAAATAAATAAAAGAATTAAAAATTGTGATATACTATTTTGAAATATATTGGGTACTGAGATAGAATGTAACAGTAAGACCTGCTCTTGATGGGGTAATCAAGGAATTCTCTGAGGAGGGAAATTTAAAAGATGAAGAATAAGGAGCCAGTCGTGTGAACATTTTGAAGTCACTGTCAGTATTAAGATTTCTTTTCAGTATCTTAATACATAGCTGTCCTCACTGCCTCTCTATTTTTTATGTTTTTGAAGTGCCTTTCCTTCATCTTTTCCATCACTGTTAGATTTTGCTACTAAAACTCCATTTTTGCAGTTTTTATTTTATTTATTTTTCTTTTTTCAAACTTTTATTTAACTTCTAGTTAGTTAGCATATAGTGTAATATTGGTTTCAGGGGTAGAATTTAGTGATTTATATACATATAACTTACATATAACACCCAGTGCTCAACACAAGTGCCCCAACTTAATGTTTTTAGGAACAAACTTTTATTTTTACTTTGACTTCCCTTCCAAACCTTTCTCTCAGCAGCCTTTACATATCTCTTAAGAGCTCTCTACACAACTCCCAAATCCTTTAATTTTTGATATTATTTTCTTGTTCTATTGCTTTGCTGTTTATTTTATATCTTCTGTATCATGATGGCTTCTTTAGAAGCTGATACCACCTTGGAAAGATCTGTTGAGCTACCTGCTATAAGAACTATCATGAATTTCTTTCTTTTTTTAAAGTTTGTTTGTTTATTTATTTATTTAGAGAGTGAGAGAGAGAGCCAGCACACACAAGTGAGCCAAGGATGAGCAGAGAGAGAGGGAGAGAGAGAATTCCAAGTAGACTCTGTGCTGAAAGCTCAGATCTCACAGGGCTTGATCTCCTGGACCATGAGATCATGACCTGAGCCAAAAATCAAGAGTTGGATGCTTAAGCAACTGAGCCACCCAGGTTCCCCATGAATTCATTTCTTAAACCACTCAGTGTCACAAGTGCAAGTGCATTGTTTAAGGTTGGATTCCCCCTGGGGAAAAGACTGGGATGGATATTTACATGCAGTCAATTTGTTGGGGAGTGCTCTGGGATTAATTTCTCTGAGGGACAGAGGGAAATAGGGCTGGGCAAAAGGAGGGCTTTAACTGTGATGTGGTTGTAACAAATGTCCCAGTTCATAGGATGCTCTGGAGCTGGTATGGCTCTACAGAGCCATCCTTCCTTGACACAAGGGACCTGGTCTTTAAATGTCCATATTGATCAGTCATTAGATGTAGACTAGGAGACATCACCTGATGTGTGAGTCCCTTTCACTGAGACCATTTTTTAGGGAGGGACTTCAGTTGAGATCATCAACAACCAACATCCTGAGCATCAGAGTAAATGAGTCCCTCATTCTGAAGAGGGGTTCAGAATTCCAAACCACAGTGTGAGAAAAAACAAAAACAAAAACAAAAACAAAAAGATTTCCTCAGGCACACCATGTTTTTAACATCAGAAATTGTAGACTGTTGTCAAATCTAATCATATATTTTACATATATTAATAATAAACAGTAAACAATTCTATGTACAAATATCTATTTTCTTACAAATTATTGATAATTACAAACAAAATATGTAAGTCAACAGTTATATTTTGAAATATTTACACACATCTTTCATATATTAAAGAATAAGTAGATTGGGGCATCTGGGTAGCTCAGTCGGTTAAACATCAAACTTCGGCTCAGGTCGTGATCTCACAGTCCATGGGTTCAAGCCCCACATCAGGCTCTGTGCTGATAGCTCAGAGCCTGGAAACTGCTTCGGATTTTGTGTCTTCCTCTCTCTCTTCCTCTCTCCCACTTGCACTTTGTCTTTCTCTCAAAAATAAAATAAAAACATAAAAAAATAAGCATATATTAAAATATAAGCAGATCATATAACTTAATTGTAAATTCAAACCAATAAATCCATAAAAGATTCAACACCCAACAAAAAGTGAATGCATGAGATGTTCATAAATATTGATCAAATTTAGGTCACAAATCAGTATTACATTCCTAGAAATTAGCATTCTACAGAATATACTGTCCTACCTTAACACAATAAAATGGATAGCTTTAAAAAATCCCAAATATCTGGAAATTCAAAATCATATTATAAATGACCCTTGAGTAATAAAGGACAAGGACAGTGATGAAATGCTTAGCACTGAACCACAGTAAAAACAAAATAAATCAAAACAAAAACAAACAAAAATCTCACCAAATTTGAGACATTCTGCTAAACAGTGTCTACGGGGAAAATTATAGTTACAAATACAAATATCAAAAAAAAATTTTAAGAGTTTTTTTTAAATGTTTATTTATTTTTGAGAGAGTGAGAGAGACAGAGCTAGAGAGGGGAAGGGCCAGAGAGAGAGGGAGACACAGAATCCGAAACAGGCTCCAGGCTCGGATCCGCACAGAGCCTGATGCGGGGCTCGAAGTCACATACTGTGAGATCATGATCTGAGCTGAAGTTGGACTCTCAACTGACTGAGCCACCCAGGCGCCCCCCACCCCCATTTTTTTTTAATAAATAGGTTAAGAATTCAACTTTTTTAAAAAAATTTGTTTTTAAATCTTTGTTTTTTAGAGAGAGAGAGAGCACGAGCGGGGAGGAACAGAGAGAGAGGGAGACACAGAATCTAAAGCAGGCTCCAGGCTCTGAGCTTTTAGCACAGAGCCCAACACGGAGCTCGAACTCACAAGCTGTGAGATCATGACCTGAGCTGAAGTTGGATGCTTAACGGACTGAGCCACCCAGGCACCCCAAGAATTCAACTTTTAAAAAGCTTAAACAGAAACAACCGAGTAAATAAGAAAAATTACAAAGACCAAGGAAGAAATAAATAATATGGAGAACTACAATATAAAATAAGAGGAGGGCTGCCTGGGTGGCTCAGCTGGTTGTGTGTTGGAATCTTGATTTTGGCTCAGGTTATTATCTCACAGTTCATGGGATTGAGCCCTGCATGAGGCTTTTTGCTAACAGGGCAGAGCCTGCTTGGGATTCTCTCTCTCCCTCTCGCTTTGCTCCTCCCCTCTGTTTCTCTTTTTCAAAATAAATAAGTAAACTTAAAAAAAAAGGAATAAGAAAACTAAAAGCTGTTTTTTTAAAAAAATTAACAAAATACTCAGACATTTGTCAGTGCTTATCATGGAAAAAAGAGAATATAATCAGGGCACCTGAGTGGCTCTGTCAGTTGAGCGTCTGACTCTTGATTTTGGCTCATGGTCTCATGATTCATGGATTTGAGCTCCGCATTGATAGCATGGAGCCTGCTTGGGATTCTCTCTCTCTCTGCCCCTCCCTTGCTTGCAATCCTTTTCTGTCTCTCTCTCAAAGTAAATAAACTTAAAAAAAGAGACACTAATCAATTAAAATACAGAATAATAAAAGAAATAAGTACAGATATAATGATTATTTAAACATTGTAAATGATAAGTATGAAAGAAATAAATTTTAAAAACCATGCACTGGAAATTTGAAAACATGAAATAAAAATTCTGAGAAGTACTAAATTAAAAAAAAAAAAAAAACCAACCAAAAACCATTAGCCATTAAGGAAAGTCCCAGAAACAAATGGTTTCATAGATACACTGTATCAAATTCCAAGAGACAGGTGTCATTTCTTATACAAGAGTTTCCAGAGAATAGAAACAAATCTGTTGTGTCCATTTTGTGATGCTAGTAATATCCTGATTCCAAAACTTGATACAGCACAAAAATGAGAAAATTATAGACCTCCATAAGTTGCAAATATACATTCAACAATTCTAAATAAAAGCTGAAGTTAATAGTTATTAAAACAATATATAAAGATTAGAAAGCGAAATTATAGAAAAGCAAGGATAATTAATATTAGAAAAATATATTAAGGTTGACTTAAGGAGATGGATTTTTTTTAACTTGTTTTATTTTTTAGTTTTTAAAATTTACATCCAAATTAGTTAGCATATAGTGCAGCAATGATTTCAGGAGTAGATTCCTTAGTGCCCCTTACCCATTTAGCCCATCCCCCCTCCCACAGCTCCTCCTGTAACCCTCAGTTTGTTCTCCATATTTATGAGTCTCTTCTGTTTTGTCCCCCCTCCCTGTTTTTATATTATTTTTGTTTCCCTTCCCTTATGTTCATCTGTTTTGTCTCTTAAAGTCCTCATTTGAGTGAAGTCATGTGATTTCTGTCTTTCTCTGACTGACTAATTTCACTTAGCCTAATACCCTCCAGTTCCATCCACATAGTTGCAAATGGCAAGATTTCATTCTTTTTGATTGCTGAGTAATACTCCATTGTGTATATGTACCACATCTTCTTTATCCATTCATCTGCTGATGGACATTTGGACTCTTTCCATCCTTTGGCTATTGTTGATAGTGCTGCTATAAACATGGGGGTGCATGTGTCCCTTCGAAACAGCACATCTGTATCCCTTGGAAAAATGCTTAGTAGTGCAATTGCTGGGTTGTAGCGTAGTTCTATTTTTAGTTTTTTTGAGGAACTTCCATACTGTTTTCCAGAGTGGCTGCACCAGCTTGCATTCCCACCAACAATGCAAAAGAGATCCTCTTTCTCCACATCCTTGCCAACATCTGTTGTTGCCTGAGTTGTTAATGTTAGCCATTCTGACAGGTGTAAGGTGGGATCTCATTGTGGTTTTGATTTGTGTTTCCCTGATGATGAGTGATGTTGAGCATTTTTTCATGTGTCATTTGGCCATCTGCATATCTTCTTTAGAGAAGTGTCTATTCATGTCTTTTGTCCATTTCTTCACTGGATTGTTTTTTGGGTATTGAGTTTGATGCGTTCTTTATAGGTTTTGGATACTAACCCTTTATCTGATGGATTTTGATTCCTGGTTTTGGAGAAATGTTAAATGCTTTGCAGTTTTAAGCAAGGAAGTAAAATTTCAAATTTACCTTTTGCAAAGACCATTCTATTTGCAATATTCAATATGAGTTGATGTAGAATAGAATTGAAGGTTTAGGGATTATTTAGGGCACTATTGTACAGATCCAGGAAGAATTGACAAGAATTTTAACTGTAGCAGTATCACTGGCTATGGAAAGATGGTAAGGGAAATGAATAGGATATATTTTATCACCACACTTGGATTCCTTATGAGTGCAAAGGGGTATAACCCATATATAAGCTGGGATAACAGGTGAAATATAGGACTTCCCAAAGCTAGCAAGAATCTGTTGTCACCATGGATATGACAGACTTTCAGAAAACATAATATGCAGGATTGACCAGTAATTAAATGTAGGAGTCAAGGGAAAGGAAAGAGTAAATAATGACTCCCACTGGTGGATAGAGGAAATAAAGGAGGGAAGTTTGGAGGTGCTGGAATGGGTGGGGAAGATAATGAGTTTAGGCTCAAAGTTATTGTGTTAAAGGTGCTTGTGAAATATCCAGGTGGAGAAGAAGACATTGAATGGAATTTTCTGATAGAGATCAGAACTCTATACTGAAGGTATGAAGCTGGGTGCCTTCAATATGCACATGGAAGTTCAGTCTCTGGGAGTAGATGAATCTTTCCAAAAAGTAAATATTGTTTTGTGTAGAAAATACATAGACATCCTCTAGTAGAAAGAAACTCATTAAATTTTTTGGGAAAGAGGCAAGATTCTCAATTCATGGATGTGTGTTTAACCAAAAATTACATAGTTCCTTTTGAGTAATTTTGCTTCCCTTACCCTAAGAATCTTACTGAATTCAAAATATGGTGATTATAAGATATTTCTTGACATTTCTGTTTTAAAATAACCCATATATTTATATAAGTAGAGCATATGTTGCTATGTTGCTGTATGCATTACAGATATAGTATACATTATTAATTGCAAAAGTTTCAAAGAAGGTGTAGTTCTGTTTTCTTCAACATGGATTGCATTTATTTTATTTTATTTTATTTTAGTTTAGTTTAGTTTTATTTTGTTTAATCTTATTATTTATTTTTTCATCATGATGAATGTAATCTTTAATCCCCATCACCTATTTCACCCATTCTATCCTACCTCACTTTCCCTCTGGTAACCATTAGTTTGTTGTTCTCTCTAGTTAAGAATCTGTTTCTTGGTTTGTCTCTCTTTTTTTTCCTTTGCTCATTTTTTTTGTTTCTTAAATGACACATGAGTGAGATCATATGTTACATATATTTCTGATTCACTTATTTCGCTTAGCATTATACTCTCCTTCTCCATCCATGTTGCTGCAAAATGGCAAGATTTCATTCTTTTTTATGGCTGAATAATATCACCTCTTCTTTATCCAGACCCTGGGGCTGCTTCCATATGTTGGCTATTGTAGATAATGCTGCAATAAATACAGGGGTACATATAGCCCTTTGGATAGTGTTTTCATATTTTGGGGGTAAATACCCAGCAGTGTGATTCCTAGACCTAAGCCTGTTCTATTTTTAACTTTCTGAGGAACCTCCATACTGTTCTCTGCAGTGGCTGCATCAATTTGCATTCCCACCAACAGTGCAAGAAGGTTCTTTTTTCTCACCTCCTTGCCAAACTTCCTGTTTCTTGTGTCTTATATTGTAGCCATTCTGATAGGTGTAAGGTGATCTCTCATTGTAGTTTTGATTAGCATTTCCCTGATGATGAGTGATGTTGAGCATCTTTTCATGTATCTGTTGGCCATCTGGGTGTCTTTGGAGAAATGTATGTTTATGTCTTTTGTCCATTTTTAATTGGATTATTCATTTCTTTGGCATTGAATTATACCAGTTCTTTATATATTTTTGATATTAACTCTGTATTGGATATGTCATTTGCAAATATCTTCTATTTAGTACTTTGCTTTTTAGTATTATTGATTATTTCCTTCATTGTGCAGAAGAAATTTTATTTGATGTAGTTCCAATAGTTTATATTTGCTTTTGTTTCTCTTGCCTCAGGAGACACATCTAGAAAAATGTTGCTAAGGTTTATGTCGAGAAATTACTGCCTGTGCTCTCTTTTTTTATAAATTTCTTTTTTTTATGTTTTATTTATTTTTGAGAGCGAGAGAGAGACAGAGTGTGAGTAGGGAGGGGCAGAGAGAGGGAGACACAGAATCCGAAACAGGCTCCAGGCTCTGAGCAGTCAGCACAGAACCTGACACGGGGCTCAAACCCACGAACTGTGAGATCATGACCTGAGCTGAAGTCTGACGCTTAACCGACGAGCTACCCAGGCACCCCTGCCTATGCTCTCTTGAAGGATTTTTATGGTTTCAATGTCTCACATTTAGCTCTTTAATCCATTTTGGGTTTATTTTTGTATATGGTGAAAGAAAGTGGTCCAGTTTCATTCTTTTGCATGTGTGGCTGTCCAGTTTTCCCAACATCATTTGCTGAAGAGACTCTTTTTCCTGTTATATATTCATTCCTTCTTTGTTGAAGATTAATTGACCAAACAATTGTGTTTTTATTTCTGGGTTTTCTATTCTATTTATTGATCTGTCTATTTTTATGCCAGTACTTAACTGTTTTAATTACTACTGCTTTGTAATGTAACTTTGAGCCTGCAATTGTGATACCTCCAGTTTTGTTTTTCTATTTCAAGATGGCTTTGATTATTCAAAGTCTTTTGTGGTTCCATTAACATTTCAGAATTATTTGTTCTTGTTTTCGGAAAAATGCAGCTGGTATTTTGATAGGGATTGCATGAAATCTGTCGATGGCTTTGGATAGTATATATATTTTAACAATATTTGTTCTTCCAACCCATAAGTGTGAAATGTCTTTCCATTTGTTTGCATTATATTGAATTTCTTTCATCAGTGTTTTGTAGTTTTCAGAGTACAGGTCTTTCACCTCTAAGGTTAAGTTTATTTCCAGATATTTTATTTATTTATTTTTGTAATTATAAATGGAATTATTTTCTTAATTTCACTTTCTGCTGCTTCATTATTAGTGTATAGGAATGCAACAGATTTCTCTACATTGATTTTTGTATCCTGCAATTTTACCAAATTCATTTATCAGTTTTAGTAGTTTTTTTTTTTTTTTTTTTTTTTTTTTTTTTTTGTGGAATCCTTCAGGTTTAATCTATATGGTATCATGTCATCTATAAATAGAGTTTTGCTTCTTATCCATTTGGAAGACTTTTAGTTCTTTATATTGTTTAATTGCTGTGGTTAAGACTTCCAGTACTATGTCTAATAAAAGTGTTGGGAGTGGATATCCTTGTCTTATGGCTGAACTTAGGTGAAAGGCTCTCAGTTTTTCATTGTTGAGTATGATGTTTGCTGTAGGTTTTCATATAAGGTCTTTATTATGTTAAAGTATGTTCCCTCCAGACTTACTTTGTGGAAGGTTTTTATCATGAATGGATGTACTTTGTCTAATGCTTTTTCTGCATCTATTGAAATGATCATATGGTTTTTATCCTTTCTCCTATTGATATGATGTATCCTGTTGATTATTTTGTGAATATTGAACTACCTTTGCATCTCAGGCATAAATCCCACTTGATCCCAGTGTATGATTTTTTAGATGTACTGTTGGATTCAGTTTGTTATGATTTTGTTGAGGAGTTTTGCATTTATTTTCATGGGAGATATTGGCCTATAGTTCTCTATTTTATGGTGTCTTTATCTGCTTATGGTATCAGGGTGATACTTGCCTCATAGAATGAATTTGGATGTTTTCCTGCCTCTTTTGTTTTTTGGAATAGTTTGAGAAGAATGGGTATTAACTCTTTTTTAAATGTTTTCTAGAATTTGTCTGTGAAGCCGGCTGGTCCCGGACTTCGGTTTTTTGGGAGGTTTTTGATTACTGATTCAATTTCTTTACTGGTTATTTTTCTGTTTAAATCTTTTTTCTTCCTTCTTCATTTTTTTGTAGTATATATGTTTCTAGGAATATATCTCTTTCTTCCAGGTTGTCCAGTTTGTTGGAATATAGATTTTCATAATATTCTGTTACAATTGTTTGTATTTCTTTTTTTTTTTTTTTAATTTTTTTTTTCAACGTTTATTTATTTTTGGGACAGAGAGAGACAGAGCATGAACGAGCGAGGGGCAGAGAGAGAGGGAGACACAGAATCGGAAACAGGCTCCAGGCTCTGAGCCATCAGCCCAGAGCCCGACGCGGGGCTCGAACTCACGGACCGCGAGATCGTGACCTGGCTGAAGTCGGAGGCTTAACGACTGCGCCACCCAGGCGCCCCAATGCATTTCTGTAGTGTTAGTTGTTATTTCTTTTCTCATTAGTTATTTTATTTGGTTGGGTCCTCTCTCTCTCTCTCTCAATCCCCCCATGTCTCTTTTTTTATGAGTCTGGATAGAGATTTATCAATTCTGTTGGTCGTTAAAAAAAAAACCCAATTGTTTTAAAAAAAAAAAAACACACAATTGTTTGTTTTGTTTTGTTTTGTTTTTAGTTTCTATCTCATTTCTTTCTGCTCTAACCTTTATTATTTCCTTGGCTTTTGCTGGGTTTAGGTTTAGTTTGTTCTTTTTTGCTAGGTCCTCTTGGGGTAAGGTTAAGCTGTTTATTTGAGATATTTCTTGCTTTTTTGATGTAGGCCTGTATTGCTTTAAACTTCCCTTCTAGAACTAGTTTTGCTGCACCCCAAAGATTTTGGATCCTTATGTTTTCATTTTCATTTGCTTCCATGAAATTTTTACTTCTTCTTTGATGTCTTAGTTGACCCATTTATTGTTTAGTAGCATATTATTTAACCTTCATGTATTTGTGTTCTTTCCAGATTTTTTCTTGTGGTTGATTTCTAGTTTCATGGCATTGTGGTAGGAAATGATGCATGGAATGATTTCATTTTTTTTGAATTTGTTGAGACTTGTTTTGTGGCCTGATATATGATCTATTCTGGAAAATGTTTCAAGTGAATTTGAAAAAAATGTGTATTTTGCTGTTTTAGGATGGAATGTTCTGAGTATATCTGTTAAATCCATCTGGTCCACTGCATGATTCAGAGCCACAGTTTCTTTGTTGATTTTCAGTTCAGATGGTCTGTCCATCGATGTAAGTTGAAGAAGGCATTGTTCTTGAATATTCCATCTGAAGTTATTTCTATTAATAAAAATATTAATTTATAGTATTTGGTTGATGACTTATTTTCTGCCAAGCACTGTTCTAGGTGCCTTATTTGAATAGTCACATTTAAAATTCATAACTTATTGGTGATATTATTAGTGAGATACTACTACAAACTTTATTTACGATTTAAGAAAACTGTAGCCCAGAAAGATTAAGTAACTTGTTCAGATTTATCTCCATTAGTTTCTTCATGTTGGGGCATCAATAATCAAAATTTTTGATCATCAAATGAAAGTAAAGTTTTCGCTTTTATGTAAAAGGAATTTGTATAACTTTTATGAAAAGAATTTTTCCATGATAAAAATTCTTGGAATTAAAGTCATATTTAACATCTTTAACTGCCTTCTCCTCCAGATCCAAGCAATAGCCAGTTCCACTTCTTATAGCAGTTCCACTTCCCTGTCTTTGTATACCTTAGCCTGTTACTTTTTATTCCTACTGTCTCTGCTATAGGTTGTTGCTTTCTCATTATATCTTTTAAACCACGCTAAGAACTTCTTAACTGGTGTCCTACTCTTCAATTTGTCTCCAGTTTAATTTATTCTTCACACTGCTTCCAGATAAATCTTTGAGATAAATGGACATAATCATGTGATTTGCAATTTTAAAACTCTTCTAAGACTATCTTTCCTGGTGAATTACATTTCTGTCTCATGAGTTTGACATTCAATATCCTCCATACTGTATCCTACCTATGTATTAGCCAATTGAGACGGCTTATACCAGCTCCCAAGAGTGAATGTTAAATTTTCAGAAATTTTATGAGCAAACTGTCAAACAGCCATTATAAAAGAATTGTGTTATGTAAACCTGTAGCTAAATATTTTATTAAAAACAAAGGCAGTAAATACTCATAACTGTAAAATTATGCCTCTGAGTTTATGTACATATATTGTATCTGATGGTGGACGTATTCTACAATGGTACGCTACTTTGCATCTCTAACTGCATTCAGAATGTGACCTTGGAAGATTAAAATCACCATTATGGGGATATTTACACCATGGAAATTGGAAAACACTGCAAATCAGGATAAAAATGTGTTTATTTTGTTGAGTGTCTGGAGCCAGGGTCAGCAAACTATAGCCTGTGGACCAACTGCCTGTTTTGAATCAGAATTCAGCCAGGCTCTTTCCCTTATGGGTTGCCTATGAGTGCTTTGCTCTGCAGTAGAGAGTAGAGTAGTTTTTTGTTTGTTTAGTTGTTTGTCCATCTAGACTATTTATTTATTCATTAATTTATCTATTTATTGAAGTATAGTTGTTAAATAGACTAGTTTTAACAGAGATGGTTAAATATGGCTCCCAATATTTACTCTCTGGCCCTTTAAGGAAACACTTGCTGATGAGGGCTCGCCATTGTAGCAGAAAAAGGAGCTAAAGATAATAGGGAAACAAATATAATTGTATTCCAATTATACTTTATTTGCAAAAACACATGGCTGGCCAGATTTGGCCTATGGACTGTACTTTGCTGAGCCCTGGTCTAAGGCTGGTCTATGACTTAAGGAAGTAATAGAAAAAATTGGTAGTAATGCAGTTCAAACTTAAACATGTAACATATCTGTAGCCCTTACCCTCATATCATAACAAAGCGATAAAATATTATTTTGGTACTCAAAAACTATAATCTGTATTCAATTTCAGTGTTCAAAATCTATAATCAATGAAGATGTTGCTCATGTCATTGATGAATGAATGAAAGTTAGCATACATTTTTATTGTTTTACTTTCATCTTACTAGGTAATATAATCAAAAATATTAACAGTATTTGTATTGAAATTACACTGGATTGTCAATTGCAACTACAGTTTGGCTTTGGATATGAGAGTGCAGGAAAAACTGATGAGAGTGCTTTGAGAGTCATTTGGCTGTATGGAAATTTAATGAAAAGTATTTATATTTATTTATAATATTGTGAGTTATATACCCTTTTGCATTAGTAAAATTTATTATAAATTGCAGTATATTAACATACATATATATATTTTATTTTATATGCATACTTTATTTAATAGTTGTTAAACAATTGCCAGCAGATTGCTGTATATGTGTTTCTAGCTTCTCTCCTTCATGTACATACATTCAAATTCAAGTGAATATGTACTCCTTCATGGGTGCATTTGTATTTTTCCCTCCTTCCTGCGCCCAGGTTGCTCCTTTCACATGGAATGACTTCACGATCGAATTCTGCTCATCATTACCCTATATGTTCTCCAAGACTTGGCCCACATGACACCTTTATTAAAAATTCCAATATCTCCCAGGTTACATATTTATTGTTTATGCCCTACTTACTTATAGTACTATTTTTATATTTCTCTATAACATTTGTTAAAGTTCTTTGTGTATCTCCCCAATGCTTGATTAAAAGTTCCTGGAGAAGGTATGCTCTGTCTCTTCCATTTATCACTTGTTATGGAATCCAGTCATATGTCTTATGCATAGTGTTTACTGTCCTTTATTGAGCTGGGTTGAAGAGGCACTGTACAAATAAACCTGCTGGGATATTTTTGTCAATCTTACTTCTTTCTCATAAGTCCCTTTAGTAAAACTAATCTATTCACTTTCTTCTAAAACACATCATTTACATGTATGACCCTTGTCCCTGTTGTTTCTCTAACACATAGGTTCATTGCCTCAGGCTCTTTGGGCTGTCAAAATACCACAGACTGGATAGCTTACAAAAACCAGAAATTTATTTCAAGTCACCAGCATGGTTGTGTTCTGGTGAAGACCCTCCTTCTGGTCATAGCTGATACCTTCTCACTTTGTCTTCACATAGTAGAAGGGGCAGGCAAGCTCTCCAGAGTATCTTTTATAAGAGTGCTAATCTTATTCATGAGGATTCAGTCCTCATGACATAGTCAGTTCCCAAAGGTCTCACCTCCTAATTCTATCACCTTGAATGTTAGGATTTCCTATGAATGTTGGGGAAGGGGGGACACAAGCATTCAGACCATAACATTAATCTATTTTTGTCTTCCTCTCTGAATTCCAAGTTGAAAACCAGTTAGTTCCCATCTCAAGTGGGAAATATGCTCTGAAAATAGGAGCCAAAGGAGAGTTTCTTTGTCTAAGCTTCAGTATGTTTCATTTATTCAGTATTCCTCCTAAATTGTATGTGTAAAAATTTTATCTGACTAACTGGATGTAGGTTTCTTGAAGAAAGGGATTATGTCTTCCTCATCTTCACAAAGCACAGAGTACTTCCAAAGCACTCAGGATAGAGCCTTGCACTCAGATACTGAATATAATGTTTCACGAACGAATAAATTTCTCGTAAGTTTCTGTATTCCCTACAGTGTTTAATGGTGCTGAACACATTGTAGTCACTCCATAAATAGTTGTTGATTGATTGATATGTTAATGAAACATAAAAACCAAAAGTGGTTGAAAATTAGACTTATAATTTATTGAGATGCAATAAAACTATCTTCAGTTTCTAAGTATTTTAATACTTTCAACTGTTGTTTCATCTTTACATCATGGACAAATTTTTATGCAATGTCATGAGGCTGTTGTCTGCTTGAATTTATAAGACACTTAAAAATGCTCAGGCCCCATAGCAATGCCAGGATCTAGGAAATCTGCAGTCATTTATGATTAATGATGCTCTGTGTTTTGTGAGGGATTATTAAAAACAGGAGTCTATGACTTCACTGTTTCTGACAATAACTTTGAACACGGGGTCAGTCCTTCAATTTTAACATGTCTTTGTGAGATTAAAAGAAAGTAAAAACATTGCATTGGGAGTTTCACCCAGATGTGACAAAATAGGAGACACAAGTTTTCAATCTGTTTCTTCCAATGAAACGTCACCTCATTCATAGAATATTGATGATGAGCAAATGTTACTGAAGGGCCAATCTAGTCATCAGAAAAACATAGAGTTCAGGACACTATCAGGCATCACATGGTCAATTCATAGAAGATGTTAACCAAAAGACTTAAGAGCAACTTAAGAGCTGACTCATAACAAATGCAGTTTAATATTTGCATTTGCCTCCAGATGAGTAACTGGAATGAGAGTTATCAGGTTAAAAAAAATCAAAGTATTCAAGGTTCTATTGAAAATATAAGAGAGTACTAAATGTTTCCTGAAAAAGAATAGTTGTGTAATATAATGACCATTTTTATTCAATTACTTAAAAATAATAATCATGTGCTCCAGCAAGTAAAAAAAATAGGAACAGCATGATAGTTTGCTTTTAAATGGACACTTGAGATTCAAGAACACACATAGTTCTCCCTCTGTTATCTTATTTACCTGAAGATGTCTCTAATTTGCCTATAATTATTTATAATAGGTTATTTGATTGCAATGATTCATGTTTTTAAAAGGACTATATGCTTTTACAAAAATTAATTCAAACTTCTCCACTCTGCTTACTGACAGCACTTTATACTCCATAGGAAATAAGAGCTACCTTCTTATAAGCGTTGATGTAGCCTTCAAAATACACTGTTGGGCTGAATCCCACCTCTGCTAGCAGCTTAGAAGCACTCTCCTAATTGTCAGGTAGTATGGCCACGATATTGAGCCTAACTGCACGGTGTGTAACTTCTTCTGGGTTATATGCATCTCACTGGTTGCTAGGCCACAGTCTGACCTTAAATTTGTATGAAAAATTAAGTGGAAGACCAACGATTGAGTTGTGGTTTTTCTCCATTTAATATGATTGCCCCAGAGTCTGGCAAGGAAAGAAAAAACCAGCTGCTTGATAGGAATTGTCACTTTCCAGTCCTTCGGTGAAACAGTACTAGAAAGGATTTAGTTGGAGCCAGCTCACAGCTAATTCTTCTTCCTGAAAATGTGATGACGTGAGGAGAGACAGGCCTAAAGGATGGAATAATTCAAAAAATTTCTTCCTCACTTTATTACTACAAGTTAACTTCTATTTTTTTTAAGGGTTCCACTTACCCTCATTGCTTCAAAGCAATAAAATGATGTGTCAAAGCTATACAGTTAAATGAAACAGTCCTGGCCTGTAAGAACAAAGATCCTATCATGTCACGTTTTCAGCTGTTACAGTAACCCCAATTTAAGATAATCAAACAGGAGATATCTGAAGAAAGAACACCCATTCATAACTATGCAGTTCAAAACCTTCTTTTCTATTAAACTGAGCAGGATTTGTGAATTAGAGGGTGTTGTACGCATGTGTTGAAATAAAGCTCTTTGCAGTTAATGTCACAAAGGAAGTGAGTTATAGGCTTTTTAATAAGACACATTTCTCTTTAAGTAATGAGTCATAGTGTTGCTTTCCACCAATATAACAGTAGTCATCAATTTATGGATTTTTTTGGTTGCTCTTTATTTTAATTATTTGATCTATTTTTCATCCATACCTTCAGCATTTGATCAAGCATTAAAAAAAGTTTTAATGTTTATTTACTTTTGAGAGAGAGAGAGAGAGAGAGAGAGAGAGAGAGAGGCAGAGTATGAGCGGGGGATGGACAGAAGGAGAGGAAGACAGAATCCGAAGCAGGCTCCAGGCTCTGAGGTGTCAGCACAGAGCCCAATGCGGGGCTCAAACTCATGACCTGCGAGATCATGACCTGAGCTGAAGTTGGACGCTCAACAGACAGAGCCACCAAGGCGCCCCAACCAATCATTTAAAAAATACTGTACATTGTAAATATATCCAAATGTTCTGGGTGTGGATATCAAAAAATTTTGTTAAGCACCAAGAACTAGAAAGTACAAGAAATTGGCTCAAAAACACTGTTGATGGTATTCTCTCATTATATTTGGTGGGCCAAACAAGCTAGAAGCATAATAGAAATGTAAGGTACCTTGCTGTGTTTTAGAAATCCTCCTAGAATGCAGCAAGTGAATCAGCAATATACATTGTACCCCTCCTCACTGCCAAGGAATTCAGTTAAAAAAGGTTTCAATGCACTAATGGCTTTCATTCATTTACTTCTTCCTACCATAAATATTTATTGAGCACCTACCATGGTGAAGCATTATTTTAGGTCCTGAGAGTGTAGCAATAAAGAAGGCAGGCATGAGCCCATTCCATGAAGAGTAGCATTCAGTGATGTGGAATGGATCACAAATAAGTTAGTTGCAAATAATAAAAATATTAGGAAACGATTAGCCCTTCTGACCACCACCCCCGTGGAGGTGATTTCTAGCTGAGATCTGAATGACGACATGGCACCAGTATTGGACTGTCTGTATAGAATATTCCAGGCAGTGAATGCAGAGGCCCTAGGGGAGTACGTATGTTTGAGGAACTGAAATAAAGGTACCCGTGGTTACAGTCCAGTGCGACGAGGCAGAAGAGGTATGGGGAGATCAGAGTGGGAGGGGAAGCCAGATCACATACTACCTCACAGGCTGGGGCAAAGGAGGTTGGCTTTTCTTTAGCTGTGATGGAAAGCCCCTGAAAGATTTTAAGGAAAGGATAATACAATTTGATTTATGTTTTTAAAAAGATCCCTCTATCAAGTTGTTACAGAAGAGGTAATAAGGCAACCGTAGTTGAGGCAGATTTTTTTTACATCTATTTTAAATATTTTTTTTTAAATTTATTTTTTAGAGAGATGGGGGAGAGAGACAGCATGAAAGCAGGGGATGGGCAGAGAGAGAAAGAGAGAAAGAGACAGAATCCGAAGTAGATTCCAGGCTCCGAAATGTAAGCGCAGAGCCTGACTGATGCGGGGCTCAAACTGGTAAACCATGAGATCATTACCTGAGCTGAAGTCAGAGGCTTAACCGACTAAACCACCCAGGTCCCCCAGGCAGAGTTTTAATCACTCTCTTATTGCTGTAGGGTAGACTGTGCAAGACAACCTGCAGAAGGACAGGGATTTGAGTGTGTAATGGAATGCTGATAAGGTTGTCTTGTTTTTGTTTTTTTTTTTTTAATCTGCCTTTCATGTGTGCTGTGAACATTGCCCTGCCTCTTTTCCCTGAGATGCTGTTTTCCCTCCACTTCCCAATCTTTTGTATCTACAAGCTGTAGATACTCACGAAGCATGAGATCATGACCTGAGCTGAAGTCAGATGTTTATTTCCATAAGTACATCTTCAATAATAAATCATAATTTATAACGATATGTAATAATAGTAGCTATAGTAATCATTGCTATAATAGCTACAATAATAACAATAAGAATAACAATATAATATTTGAAGCTGATTCCATTTATCCTAACAACTGAAGCAAAAGCTATTCTTCTCATTGACAAATAATAAAGATTCAAAGGAGTCAACACATTGACCATCTGCTTAGTAGGGAGCCAGGGTCTGAACACCGGATTTTCCAACAGAAATGTTCCTTTTTGTTTCACTCTACTAAGCTGCCCTTTTAACCAAGAATTCTTGATTAAAGGATCTTTTTTCTTTTCAATTAGAGATCTTGGCAGACATTGACATCAAAGAAAAGAATGCTTCTGTATATGCTCACAAGTGTAGGAAGGAGTATCAGTAGGTAAAAATTGTTTTAACTAGTGATAACATTCTCACTCTTACAAAATATGCAATAGAATATGAAGATGAAATATCAGAACCTTCTTTTAATGGGCCAGGAGAGAGAGGAACACAAAGTAACAATTAATAACATGTAGTTGTGTTAGTGCCTTTTCAAGCAAAAGTCTGTATGTTTCAGCTTTACATCCAGTACATGAATACAGTGTGGTGCCATAAAACTGCCTTGGTCATCATTATCTCCTTATTTTGTAATAAATGATAGCCATAAATGCCAAAGAAAAATGGGTCAGATAATTAACTGTTTGTCAATTTCCCTCTTTCATCACTCCATCCCTCCATGGCCACATAAGATAGTAAGAGTATAAGAATGATGCACATACATTTTCTATGAAGACTGATTTGCACATACTTCCTGAAGAATTCTTTAGATAGATAGATAGATAGATAGATAGATAGATAGATAGATAGATTTTTTTTGGTGGGGGGAGAGAGAGAGAAAGAGAGTGTGAGTGGAGAAGGGGCAGAGAGAGAGGGGGACAGAGGATCTGAAGTGGTTCCTTGCTGACAGCACAGTCCAATGTGGGGCTTGAACTCATGAACCATGAGATCATGACCTGAGCTAAAGTCAGATGTTTAATCGACTGAACCATCCAGGTGCCCCAAGAATTCTTGAAAAACCATTGGATTTCTTGTATTGCACTATACCAGGAACCCCTTTCAGGCCAAAGGGAGTAAATTATGGTACCCTAGTTTCTTCTTGGCTGTTGGATTCTTGTTATAATCTTAGCCCATTGAGGTAAACAGAGATTACTTCTGAATCAATAACTTGAGACTGAGTTTCATAGGAAGACTAGCAGGAATGTTTATCAGTCACTTCATTTGTAAATTGAATTGCCTACTAAGGGGTTAGCTTTGATTTTGTATTAGCACATAATGGAAGAATTAATTCAAACAATGCCCGATTTCAAAATAGATTTCACTTCAAACAGAGAGAGGTTGAGGAATATGGCCACTTTAGATAGTTTAAAATGAAAATATTCTACTTCACCTACATAACAAAAGTAGATCTATACTTTAATTTACTTTTAAAAAGATGGGAAAAGTGGGTGAAAAAATTTGCTGTATTTTGAATTGCAGCATGTAATTTATATTTTCTTAATATTCCTTTTATACGGATTTCTCACTTCTGCTAGTGAAAAGTTGCATAATTTGGATTCGTTAAATAACTTATATTTAGTTTTCAGAAACAATTGATTTACGAAAATCTTATGAGTATTTTGAAACATGTTACGTAAAATCCCAAAACGGTTTTTTTACAAATATAAAGCTGGATCCAACAGTTGAAAAAATGAGTTGGTCATTCTATCAAAATTGACCAATCTTTATTATTTATGATTACTCACAGCCTGTCATGATTCAATTATACTTAAAAGAACAGTTTTAGTGTTGACTGTAGCCTGTTTGCATTATAGAACAACTCATATTCATTTAATACTTTGATTTACAGTTGTTGAATTACTATGGAATTTTAAAAAATTATATAAATGCATATTTTTAAACAATAATGTGAAAGATTATACTTCAAAAGAGAACCTACTACATATGAACCTGCTACTACTACTACCTTACCATATGGAAAATGAAATACCCAGTCATCTAATTGCTTGGACTGTATAACGTCAGATACCAAGATATTAAGGAACATTGGGATGTTATGAAGTATCACCATAATGAAATTTTTATTTTACTTTTTACTTAGATTTTGGTCATCATTTAGAAAGAGTATTAGATTTCAATTCGGTTAAATATATACATTTTTATTTTGTATCCCTTATGCTATGTTTTTTATTCCCTGAATATTTTTTGCAACAGCGTTATGTAAAGTGAGCAGCACGACTCTCTCTTCGTGTTTGAATGGAGATGATTTTTAATGGGGGTTTACTTTGTCCCCCAGGGTACATTTGATAATGTCTGGAGATATTTTTGGTGGTTTTCAATAATGCCAAGTTTGAGAAACACTGAAGTACTGACGTATTAAAGAAACTTAATACTAGAGCATGCAATAAAGATGAGACAGTAAGAACGTGAGCATTAAGAAGTTAGGATCTGGTTCTGTTTGGTTAACAACTTGTCTTGCACGTTGTAGAAACTCAGTAAATATTTGTTGAATAAATACATTCATAAGCAGGTAAAATACAGACAATTGTTCCCTGAAGATTTGTTCAGTTTTTTTTTTTTATATACAAAAGGAGGCAAGTAATTATTCTTTTCTATACCAAAATAAGTTAGCAATCATTGCTGTAGGGCAACATATCCTATTCAATGTATGGGAAGCATTTTTAGAATTATGTTTATGACACACTTCAGAATACATGTAAATGAAGAGTTGAAATATGTTTCAGCTTGTTCTAGTATAAGGGATGTATTAAGATGGATTTGGAAATATATACATGTAACCATTTTATTATACTGTGAAATTATTGCTCATTCTTACGGAAAAATAAAATTTGTGGACAGGACCGTTTTGCAATTTTTAGCCATAAATGACAGAATTTTTATATACCCCAGGCACTAATATTACTTATAAATTTATACCATACACCACTTTAACTTAAACTTTTTTTTTCGTTTTATTAAAGGGAGTGATCAGAGTCAAAACCATATGCTGTGGCTTTTGCCCTATGGAACTCTCAAATGTACTGCAAGAATAATTATTCCTACTTAATGGAGTTACCAAAGAGAATGTGGTGCTGGATGGTAAGACACATGTAATCTAATGAAAACCCTCTGTAAGTCCTCTAAAGGCTTGTGTTAAGGGTTTTGAGTTTTGTGGGATTTCTCTTATTAAAAGACTGAATAGCAGTTGAAATCTCTAAGAGAATAAATGGTTGCTAAGGATTGAAAATCTTTCCTTCTCAGGGGAGTCCATCATGAGTGTATAATGAAGAGTTTCCTTTGGGAAATCAGTGTCTTCATGAGAGGGAAGGAGGGAGAGAGACATCAAGGGAGGTGGGGAGAGGGAGATTTTGATTATATTTCTCAAAATGATATCATGTTGAAGTTTTCTTTATTTGGAAACTAAAACATAAATGTAGATCTTCAAATCATTTTCTTTTCATTAGCCTCCTAGGTGTCTTTCTACTCACAGTCTCTTTTCTATCTAGCCCATTTAGCCCCATCCTTCAAAGCTTTGTCTGTTGTTTGTTTTGTTTTCAAAAGCACAGATCTGGACAGGCCTGTCCCCAGCCTCAAAATATTTGACCCCCTTAGCACAGTAGAAACATTCTTTTTAAATCTGCTCCCTATCCTTTTTGCCAACTATGCTCCCACCACTCATGCACTAACTACACATATCTCCCTGTGCCTGTAAATGTCATGCTCTTTAATGCTTTTCTTTTCTTCCTTTGTAGCTAGGTAATGTGAAGATATCCTTCAAATGGCAAATCTTTACAAATTTTCCTTAAAAATTCTTTGAATTCACTTCCCTATGTTGTTAAAAGAATTCCTACATACCTATATGAAACAATTCACCACACTCAACTAAAATCATGTGTTTGGGTATTTATTTTCTCATTAACTGTCACATCTGTGAAAGAAAGGGTGTGCATTATTAACCTTTGTATTCCTACTGCCAATGCCTGGTACATAAGTGTTTTAAAATTCAAAGGTGAGCCACCTATTAGAATGGCTAAAATTAAAAAGACTAACCAACTCAATCAGTCAAGGAAAGATTGCAAAAGAGCTAGAACTCCCATACAGTGCTGATGGGAAAGGAAAATAGTACAAAAACTTTGGAAAATAGTTTGGCAACTTTTAAAATAGGTAAACATATGCTTATAAATAACCTGGCCATTCCCTTCCTAGGCAGTTACTCAAGCGTATGTGCATACAAAAACTTGTACATGAATGTTCATAGTATCTTTATTTTAAGAACCGCAAACAGCAAACAACCCCAATGTCTATCAACAGGTAAATGGGTAAACAAACAGTGGTATACCCACATGATGGAATATTGACTTACAGCAGATACAAAAGCATGAACTATGGAGAAATACAATAATTACAATGAATCTCAAAATAATTATGTTAACTGAAAGCAGCCAGACAAAACCTAGTACATGCTTTCTGGATCAATTTGAATTTGATACTATGATACACTTAAAACCTCCTAAAATGCAGGGGTGCCTGGATGGCTCAGTCGGTTAAAGCATCCAACTCTTGATTTCAGCTCTGGTAATGATCTCATGGTTCCTGGGTTTGAGCCCTACATAGGGCTCTCTGCTGTCAGAGCAGGGCCCACTTCGGACCCCCAGTCTCCCTCTCTCTATTGCCCTCCCCTGCTCATGCTATTTCTCTCCCTCTGTCAAAAATAAATAAGCATTAAAAAAAAAAAAAAAACTCTTAAAATGCAAACTTCTATGGTGACAGAAAGTAGCCTTGCTGGGTTGGGGTGAGGTGAGTAATGGAGAGTTCAGGAAAGGATGTAGAAAAGGATTGTGGAGATTTGAGGAAAGTCTCAGGATCTTAGGTATATTCATAATCTTAACTTTGGTGATGATTTCATGTGGGTAAATACATGTAAAAACTTAACAAATTGTATGTCTTAAATATGTGCAGTTTGTTCTGGGTTAGTTATACCTCAATAAAGGTTTTTTTAAAAAGAAACAAACTTAGAGGTCCTCTGAGTCAGCTAAGCATCTGACTCTTGATTTCAGCTCTGGTCATGAGGCCCACATTGGGTTCTCAGCTGACAGCTCAGAGCTGGCTTGGGGTTCTCTCTCTCCCTCTCTCTCTGCCTCTCCTCTGCTCTCTCTCACATGTGTGCACATGTGCTCTCTCCCAAAAAGAAATAAATAAACAATTTAAAAAGAAACAAAATTAGAAGATGCAATCATGAAGAAAAGACATTTTGCAAGTAATTTACAAAGTAGATGCTTTGGGTTTTTTCAAGTGGAACTGAGTATTTATATTTATTGACATGATTTGACAACATACACTCTCCTTTTTCAATAACTCACAGAATGAGACAAACACTATACTCCCTTAAAAATATATATTCTTCTTTGTTAATCAAACATATGATTACTTAATATGTATAGTTACCGTGGTGTAATGGGTAGAAAAATTGAACTGAGAATAAGCCTCATAATTCTACCACAGTAACTATGTAGCCCGTGAGTAGGTAACTTAACCTCGTTGGGCATTAGCACCTCATTTTGTAAAATAAGGTTGTTGCTATGGAGTGAATATGGGTCAATAAATATTGAGGTAATTTTTCACAAAAGCACTTGGGAAAGATGTTAATGATGGAAGTGTTAAAAGATAAACTGAAGTACATTGAAATTTTCAAAAGTTTCTTTGAACAAACATTGATTTAAATCAGGCAGCACCAAACCCAAAGTAGGTGAGGGCATACTATTGTGGCCGTACTGGGGGCGGGCAGTATGGGTTTTGTAGAGCAGTTTTGGCTTGCAACCTTGGGAGCTTCCTGGGTGAAATCTGAAATTGGCCCTCATACCGCAAGGGCAAGGAGAGACTGAAGAAGGAGGCAGACCACCCCCAAATTGGTGGGCAGCAAGGGTTAATAAGCAAGAGAACTTCTATATGAGGCTGATCTCCACACCTGCCTGCCAGAATCTTAAAAGTTTATATAGAGGCCCAAACTGGGTTTCATCATGTATATGGCCTAGATAATCTCAACAATACATTACTCTCTCAAGGTTGCATATTTTTAAAAATTAAAAAAAATTTTTTTTTTTGAGAGGGGACGGGTAGAGAGAGAGAGAGAGGAAGAGAGAGAGAGAATCCTAAGCAGGCTCTACACCGTCAGCACAGTGCCTGATGAGGGGCTCAAATTCACAAACCGTGAGATCATGGCCTGAGAGGAAATCAAGAGTTGAACACCTAACCTACTGAGCCACCCAGGTACCCATCAGGTTTGCATATTTAAAAACATCTTCCACTGTGGGAATGGGGGGCAGAATATACCTTGCCAGGACAGGGTAAGGGGCGAGGAGCCTCTTATTGCACAGGTCTGGCTGTCAGTCTCCTCCAAACAGATGCAGATACAAAGTGAAGAAGTGATTTGGCTATTGTTTAAGTCGTTGCCTTATTTGGGAAAGCCTAATTGGCTGTTTGTGATTGGTTACTCTTAAATTTTGTTTTCTGCAATGAAAGTGCATTTACAGGAATTGGTTCTGGCTTAGGTTTCACTTGGCTTCCGAAGGTTACCAACACATTAGAGCCACCTCAGTCTAATGGCCTCCTTGTTTACTTACTTTAATAGTAGATAAGGCGCACCTGGGTGGCTCAGTCAGTTAAGCATCCAACTTCAGCTTAGGTCATGATCTTGTGGTCCATAAGTTCGAGCCCGGTGTCAGGCTCTGTGATGACAGCTCAGAGCCTGGAGCCTGCTTCGGATTCTGTGTCTCCCTCTCTCTCTGCCCCTTCCCCACTTGTACTGTGTCTCTCTTTTTCTCAAAAATAAATAAACATTAAAAAAAAGAAAAAAAGAAAAAACAACAGTAGACAGTATGCATTTTATACTCCAAAGCAGTTTAAAATCCAGAAAGGAAATGACATCAGGCACAAATAATTTTAAAGAAGCGCTAGGTGCAAGTAGGGTATACTATAAGCAAGGCGCAAAGCCTCCCTTTCCAGGGAGACTGGAAAGTTTGTGAACATTTCACTGGATCCAGCCCTTGAAGAATGCGTAAGTTTCCAATAAGGTGGAACTGTGGAAATGGTTTCCATGGAAAGGTGGAATTGTGGAAAGGTTTTCATGTGGAAATGGAAAGAAAGAAAATCTAAACAGAAGTGACTAGTACCAGTGCACAGAGTGGGTTCGATACAGGGGACTTACTCATGTTGACTGGAGCAGGCTATTGTTAAAAGCAAATAGGAATATGGGGTGGTCTGGAAAAGGTGACAATCACCGAGGTCCTTGAATGCCATCATTAAGGGGTTTAGATTTGTGTTAATAGAATCATGTTTCAGAAAGCAGGTTCATGAAATTCTGCACTTAAGCAAAGCCACAGAGTAAACATGAAAAATCTTTTACTCTACCTAGTCTGGAGAACACTGATATTCAAGAACAAGGTAAAGCACACGGTTGGGTCATCTGGTTTATGGGGAAGGTGATTAAACTCGGTTTACACATGTTGGTTCTGAGGTACTAGTAGAACGATTAGACACACATGACCATTGAGAAATTGATATTAAGAATTTTACTGTATGTATGTATGAATTTATGTGATGCTAAGAATTTTAGGCTAATCTAAGGCTAGAGAGGTCATTATGAATACAAGATGTACTATTTGTGAATGGTTTATAATATACGATTGTTTAAAAAAAGCCAACAATTTTATATATCCATTAACTCATGTAAATTCTCACAAGTTCCTCACCAAGGCACGTTTCAGTCTCTTTAACTGGTTTTAACTCACATCCCTGACCTCTAAAGGTGAGGATGAGCCAAGGCTTGGTGGTCTTTGATCCTCTTTTCTTATTATACTCATGTCTTAGATGATCTTGCATCCAATCTTGCCTTGAAGCACAATCTTTATGTTGAAGATACCAACATAAATAGACTTGGCTGGACTTTCTCAGGACTTTGCATGTCTAATAGATATCTTGAACTTAACAAAGGAAAAGGCAAATCTTGATTTTACTTTCCTCACCCACGTTTCCTTCTGTTCTTTCATATCTCGGAAAATGGCAACTCTTTCCATTCAGTTACTGAGGCTAAACAAAACAAAACAAAACAGAAGCTATTCGATACTTATTTTCCTCTCTTACACTTCCTCTCCAACCCATAAGTAAAGGCAGTAAGCTGTACCTTCAAAATGTATCCAGAATTCATCTATTTCTCTCCACCTTCACTGCTACTACCCTGATATAAGGCAACATTGTGGCTCACCCGAATTAATATGTTAGTCTCCTTTCACTCTTGACCCATTTCAGCCTAGAATCCATAGAACAGTCAGAGTTGTTCCTTTAAAACATTTGTCAGATCAGGCTGCTCCTCTGCTAATAATCCTCAGAATAAAAAAGGCGAAATCTTTACCCAAATGCCTAATGACCTCTTTAACCCCATCTAACATCTCTGCCCTTTGTTCCAACCAGGGATACATTTCTTGCTATTTCTGGAACTCATTGAGTGGGCTTCAACCTTGGGGCATTTACACTTGCTGTTTCTTCAACCTGCAATGCTCTTCCCTCTTATATTCCCAAGGTTCACCCTTCTCTATCTCTAGGTCTCTGCTCAGATGGTGCCTGATCAAAGAATCTTTGTTTAACCATCCTACATAAAAACAAATCAAATGAAACAACAACAAAAGCCTCTCAATTCTATCACTGACACACAGTAGGTGCTCAGAAATACCCGAACAGATACTCGCATTCCAAACCATAGTCTGTATGTTGAAAATGAGTACCATGTACCCTAAACGAAGTTTCTAAGTTTTACATCCAGTAAATTATAGACATGGATTTTGAACTGATTCTTCCTGACTCCAAAACTTTAGTTATTTTATGGAAATTTAAGTCTTAATGGGTGACTTGAAAATCTTTGAAGAGAAATATTTGAAACTGTAGGAAGAGATGGGATTATACAATGGTTAGACCATATACATGGACCAGGGAGAGACACTAGGGTAGGGATTCTTAATTTTTTTCAGGTCATGGATTCCTTTGAAAATAGAAGGAAACCCTTTGGCCCTCACTCCCCCAAATACATGTAAGCATGTACCATAGTCTTGCATAATATAGCATGTAATTTATAGACTCTGTATCATGCTCTAACCAAAAGGGAAAGAAGATAGTAGAAGAGGGTGGTTTGCAGATATTTTGTGCAGATTATTCTTTTGGGAATTTTGAGAATAAATATAAAGGAATGGCTTTCTAAGTATAAAGGCTATTATTCTGACTTCTCTGTTTATGCCTAAATTATTCAAACATTATGTTCCCATTGAGTCAAAATGGAAGGGAAAAAGAGTTCATCTATTATCCTCATTTTACACACGAGACAGCAGGAGCCACATGGCCTCAGTTGCTTGCTCGTGTACTTCCAACTGGCTAGTTGCAGAGCAGAGATTAGATTTCATGTGTCCTGAGTCAAGGCCCCTGCTCCTTTTGCATACCATGCTGCCTTCTCTGAAGAACTGGGTTATCCTCCTGTGCTTCTTAGCTGTTCTCAAGGTGCTTTAGTATACGGTGTTGGTGTGTTTCTTCATCAAAATGTATATTGAATATAGATGGTGGACAATGCTTTACACTGGAATTATTCTTTTGCATTGCTGAAACATGCTGGAAAGTCATTTTGTAATTAGTTCATGGGTTTGAGAAATTTACTGGTTAGTTATAGCTGAGGAAAAAATAATTTGATGGTTAAGCGAGAGCTTAAGTATCTAGACAAGGCTTAAAAATACTAGCGCAAGAATTTCATTCCATTATCCAGCTCACTTCAATCTGCAGTTTGGTTTTCATTGTGCATATGGCTGAAATGGTGCAAGATTGTGACATTGTGGTCAATTGTGCAATTATGAGGAACGTTATACATTCCAGATCTTTGGAGAAACACTACAAAATGTCAGTGCATATTCACTCATTTGGAGAAGCTTAAATGTCTAAAATCTTCAAGATCTGATGGTACTACTGAGGCACAATTAAAAGAAATAATTAATTCATGTATTTATCTGTGTAACTACCCATCTATCCATTTATCCACTGATTTAAAACGGGTTTTGCAGATAAAGTGGAAATCCTCAGACATTATTCATGAGGTCTCTTAGAGTGACTGACAAGACTTCCCAGAGTGCTAATGTACACTCTGCTCCAGCTTATCAGTTAACTAGTGAAATTTAACACGAATGGTGTCAGCTTTATATTTAGAGTGTAACTGTATAAACAGAGGAAGCCACTAGGAGAACCTTGTTTTAGCGTTTTTACCACATTTAAATTCTTAATTTGTCCCTTCAGTTTAGAAAAGACCATTGCAATGTGGTCCTGCTTCCAATTAATGAGCTTCAGGACAGATTAGGTTTGCCTCAGCCAGTCTTTCCAAAATAGACTAACCTTGAATCACACAAACTAGAAGAAAAGGTAAATACTCTGTTCTGATTCAAATTAACTTCAACAGAGAAGACAAACCGAGGTTGTTTGTTTTATTATAGCCTCAGCTAAGAGTCCTAAAAGTTAAAGTTGATAAAACAGACATTTTTTTTGAAAGTTAAAAAAAGAGAAATATGAGTTTGGCATACTTGTTACTTTCATTAAACTTTTTCCCCACTTATCTAATGTTTTCTGTTTCTAGCCATTCAATAAAATAGTAGCGGAAACTAATAGCTTGTATCACTCTCATAAGGTTGAAAATACTTGGGTGATTTTGTTATTGAGTTAAATGAATCCCAAGGAGCCAGTTTAAAAAAGCCCCTAATATATTAAGTATCGTAAGCATATTATGAGATTATACAAGGAACATAATTGTATATATATTTGTAAGATCACTAAATATATCCACTCCTCTATAATCATTTTTTGGGGATTTCATAGAAATCAGGACATCTGACAATATCACAGTCTAGTTTCTCTTCCATGAAGGTAGTCACCTGTCTCCCCTTAAACCCATCCCCACATTCACATCCCAAAATACGAACTACTTGTGAGGGAATCTAAAATGGCACCAATTTCTATCTTAATCCATTTTGGGCAATATTTTTCATGTGTTTCCACCTGAGTCTGATTCATTTATTCTTGAATTCTCTGACTTCAAAAATGTTTTGATCATGTTGACAAGCACATGCACATTCTAGTCCCTTCCCAAGATAAAATTAAACTCATACCTGATTTGTACAAGAGAGGAATGCAATATAGCGGTTGGTGTTTAATTGTTAAGCATTAGATTTTCTTTCAGTAGCAAATAAAGCAAAAAGGAAATTCACTGATTTTGGTCAAATTACTCATGTTGTTAAAAAACATTGATTTTAAAGTTTTGTTTCACATAAGTTACTCAGCCTGGGTTAGGGCAGTCAACACAGTTGTAAATGAAAATATGTTTGAATTAAAACAATTAGGCTTGGTTTTCTTTGTCGTGCATCTCACAGCAGGTATTCAAGCACAGCCAAAACTTGGATGTGCTGACACCTGTAATCAACACAAAAGGTCTCTTTCAAACTAACAAATCATCCTTCCCAGTGGAAGTATAAACAAAACCCTAATTGGGGATTTTGCTAACTATTCTCCCCTGCTGTGAATACTAGTTAGTATCTAGAGTTTAAGCAGTAACCTCAGCTATAATTTATAATTGCCAAAAGATAAGACCTAATTCTCTTGATTCAGTCAATATTACTGTGTGCTTAAATTGAGTCTACCATTCAACAATTCCCTAATTACCAGCTAGTATCAAGCATCTTGAGATGGCTTTTTAATTGCAAGGAGACAAGTAATTAGAAACACATATAGTGCTGCTAAAGTGCGATAGTGTCCTAAGCACTTTTACATATGTTAGCTTATTTAATCATCACAAACTACATTTGGGGTAGATACTAATATTAATTTACAGATAAAGAAATTGTGGCTATGTAGTGGTTTGTTCTAAGCATCACAGCTACTAAGCAGTGTAGGTAAGATTTGAATCCAGATTGTCTGTGTCCAGGGCTTGCGTCCTGCCTTTGTCACTAAAAATAAAGATGTAAATAAATAATAAGTAGCCACTATTCCATTTTAGGCAATTGAAATGAACACATTTGCTGGCCAGATTCTTCACGCTAGCTTCCTGGATCTTATGCTTTCCCCCGGGAAGGGCTTCACGGATTCTGAGATCCATAGTTTGCCAGCAAGGAATATCTTTGATTAAAACAATTGATTTCAGGGAATAGACAAAATTTAAGTGCACAATGAATTAACACAAATAAGAAGCAAAAGTGGTACTAACTCAATAATCAATATATGCTTCATTTCATATCAGGGAACATTTCTTCCTACACCACACAAGAATGTGACTTTTTCCTCTATTTCTTAATGTGACTGTCAATATGCCTTAACAACTACATTCTTCTGTTCCCTAAAGTATTCTTGGGCTACAAGCTAAGAACTTATGAAATTTTCATTAACTCTTTCAGGTATCATACTAGTGGCATCAATTTAAATAGTGGTACAATTTTATCCGAAGCCTCATTTACTTTTTAAGGTCTTGCTACTCTGTGGCTATCAGTCAGCATCAGTATCACTTGGGAGCTTGTTGGAGATGCAGAATCTCAGGCTGCAAAACACGAACCTGAATCGGAATCTGCACTTTACCAGGATAACCCAGGTGATTCATCTGTAAATACGGTTTGAAAAGAAGTGGTTTAAGTCACTCCGTTTAAAGAGGGGAAAAAGCTGAGGTTTCAATTACCATTAGGTAATTTTTTAAGAATTGGATATATTTCTCTTCTGCTTGTACAATAGAAAAAGAATAAATAAATCTTTGCAGAAAATAGATATGACTTTGTAGGCTACTGGATTAATTAATGAGATTCCCATTTTATTTTTACTTATTATTAGTTATTAATTTTCAGGAATGTTAGTGGGAGTAAAATAGTTAGGTGTGGGGTGTTAATTACGAACATCATGGTTTTAACTTCTCTGGTATAGTTCTGATTTCTTAAAACCCACTCCATCCCCATTTCCAGTCTTCGTGGTTCGGTGGGACTGAAATCTGAGAGTACGTCTTTGACCCTGGCTTAGCCAATAAGAATATATAATGATTGGTCCAGGGGTAGCACGTGACCCCACATTGACCATTGGGAGTTTTACCTAGGGTTTATCCCACCTCTGAGTTTGGTACCTGAGAGGCTGCTCCAGTTTGCTGAGATGGTGAGCACTAAGGACCAAGGAAGCCTGGAGTTTCCGTGGTTCATCATTGCCACCGTAAGGGTGGAGGAGCTGCCTGAAAATGAAACCTATAGAGAAAAAAACAAGAGATACTTTCTTGGTGATGTTTGGTCAGACACCTGGATCCAGTTACAGTTTTGAATCCGTCACAAGGACTTTTCAGGTATGTGAGACATGTCCATTTTTTTTTTTAATTGAGATATAGTTGATATATAACATTATATTGGTTTCAGGTGTGCAACATACATGAGTTGATATTTTTATATAGTGAAGTGACCACTACAATAAGTCTACTTAACATCTGTCACCATACATAGTTATATATGTTTTCTTATGGTGAGAACTTTTAAGATTTACTCTCCTAGCAACTTTCGAATATGTAATGCAATATTATTAATTACAGTCACCATGTTGTACCTTATGTTCCCATGACTTATTTATTTTATAACTGGAACCGTGTGCCTTTTTCCCCTTAACACCCATCTCTCCTCAGCCACCAATCTGTTCTTTGTATCTATGAGCTTGGTTTTTTGTTTGTTTGTTTAGAGTTCACATATAAGTGAGATCATATGGTATTTGTCTTTCTCTGACTTATTTCACTTAGCATGGTGCCCTCAAGGTCTATCCATGTTGTTACAAATGGCAAGATCTCCTTCTCTTTTATGGCTGAATAATATTACTCTGTGTGTGTGTGCTTCAGCCATTCATCTGCCGATGAACACTTAGGTTGTTTCCATATCTTGGCTAGTGTAAATAATGCCTTAGTGAACCTGAGTATTATGTATCTTTCTGTTAAGTGTTTTTGTTTTCTTCAGGTGAGTACTCAGAAATATAATTACTGGATAATATGACAATTCTATTTTAATTTTTTGAGGAACCTCAATACTGTTTTCTTTCGTGGCTGCACCAATTTGCATTTCCACCAATAGTGCACACATGTTTCCTTTTCTCTGCATCCTCGCCAATGCTTGTTAAATTCTTGTCTTTTTGAGAATAGCCATTAAGAAGTGTGCAGTGTGATCTCATTGTGGTTGATTTGCATTTCCCTAATGATAAGTGATGTTGAGCACCTTTTCACAAACCTGTGGGCTGTTTGTCTTTGGAAAAATGGCTATTCAGATCCTCTGCCTATTTTAAGTTGGACTGTGTTTGTTTTCTCTGTTGAGTTATAGGAATTGTTCATATATTTTAGATGTTACCCCTTATCAGATGTATGATTTTCAAATATTTCCTCCCATTTGGTAGGTTGCCTTTTCCCTTTGTTGATGGTTTCCCTTGTTATAGATTCTCACTTAAAAAAAAAGTTTAAAAAAGCTTATCTATGTATTTTGAGAGAGAGACACAGAGAGAGAGAGAGAGGCAGAGGGAGAGGGAGGGAGAGAGAATGCACATGCATGAGTGGGGTAGGGGTAGAGAGAGAATCCTGATGCAGGACTGGATCGCAGGAACTGGGAGATCAAGACCTGAGCCAAAATCAAAAGTCTGATACTCAACTGACTGAGCCACCCAGGTGCCCCTGTGGATTCTCATTTTAAAATGTAGCTATTTTCTAGTTTCTAAAAAAAATGTTTTCCATTTTAAAATCTATTTAATTGACAATGTGTTTGTATTTAGCTCATTCCAAAAAGATTTAAAGGTGATTTACTAAGACACAAGCATAGAGTGTGTGAGCTTTTATGAAGGCATGCTGCCTGTATTTGCTATGTTGCCTCTCTTTAGCTGTGTGAACTTGATCTAATGACCTCTCTTTCCTGTATCAGTTTTCTTATTTGTGCCATGTGGATACTACTGTCATTCTATATACCTCTTAGGGTAATTAAGAGGTAATCATTGATCCATATTTTAACTACTTAGTATAGTCCTAACATATGATAAGTGCAATGAGCTTTAGGTACCAGTAGGATACAAGAGTAGAGTTATATAAAATTAATTCAAAATAAGCAAGGAAAATGGGAGAAAGTAAAATAAGGATTGGAGATTCCTTAAAAAAAAACAAAAAAAAAACCCAAAAACCCAAGAAAACCCCTATGACCCAGCAATAACACTACTAGGAATTTATCCAAGGATACAGGAGTGCAGATTCATGTACCCCAATGTTTATAGAAGTGCTATCAACAGTAGCAAAATTTTTAAAAGAGCCCAAATGTTCATCAACTGATAAATGGCCAAAGAATGAATATATATATATATATATATATATATATATATATATATATATACACACACACAGATACACACACACACACATATGTATATGTATGATGGAATACTACTCAGCAATGAAAAAGAATAAAATGTCGCCACATTTTCAACAATGTGGATAGAACTGGAGAGTATTATGCTAAGTGAAATAAGTCAGTCAGAAAAAGACACATATCATATGTTTTAACTCATATGTGGAATTGGAGAAACTTAACAGAAGATCAAAGGGGAAGGGAAGGAAAAATAAGTTACAAACAGAGAGGGAGGCAAACCGTAAGAGACTCTTAAATATAGAGAACAAACTGAGGGTTGATGGGCATGGGGAGCTGGGGCAGGGCAGAGAAAATGGGAGGTGGGCATTGAGGAGGGCACTTGTTGGGATGAGCACTGGGTGTTTTATGTAAGTGATGAATCAAAGGAATCTACTCCCGAAGCCAAGACTACACTGTATACACTCTGTTAGCTAACTTGACACAAAACAAAACAAAACAAACAAACAAAAAAAGGACATTTTGGTTCTCCAACCTTCCCTTCCCTGTACCAGTTTCCCCCATGGTGCCCTTCCATACAGCATCACCTATGCCCTACAGGTTTATATCACCCTGTTAATCCCCTTCATGGCATTTATCAGAATGGAAAATCATCTAATTTACTTCCAGAGTATAAGCTCCATAAGGAGAAGGCCCTTCAGTATTTTTGTTCACCCTGTATTTCTGGTATCTAGAACAGGGCTTGCCATAAAGGAGAAGCTCAATAAATATTTGTTAAATAAAAACACGTATGTTCACATGCCAGATGTAAATTAAAACCATAAAATACATGCCACAAAATCCTGCACCTACCAGAAGCAAGCCCAACTTTTTGCTCTCAGTTTCTTACTTGTTAAACTAGAGACCATCAGTTACTTGATTCATAACCCAAAATGAAAATTAAATTGTTTCATATTTATATTATACTTTATATTATAATAAATATTCTCACAATCAAGAAATAAAATTGCCAGATAATATTTAAACAAAATGTGTAAAAATAATTTACCTAATATATGCCTTTTTCTAAACGTGTAGTCTGTTCCCAATTTTTATATGTACCAGACTTATAACTGAGGTATTTTCATGTTTAACTTTTTAACGTGTTCACTATAATTTATTTTGGATAGATCACCAAATTGAAATTGAGGTTGGAGGGTTTAAGAATTTTAAGGTGTCTAATAAAAATTGTATACTTTAAAATATTGCAAAGAGCCCACTGGACACAGAAATTTTTTCTCCAATCAACTCATCAGTACATTTTGGCTTTTAGATAATTAGCTATGAATATACTTGTTAACTCTGAAAATGGTTTTCATTTGTAATCTTTGTAATTAGAGAAATTGTGTTTCTGTTATGTATACTATCACTAGGAAAACTATTCATGACAGATATCTTGCCATGGCAATCCAATAATTAATTTTCTACATGAAGTAAATAGTATTTTCCTTTAATACACACTATAATAACATTTAATGAATACCCTATTTTTCCTAGAAGACTAGGAATATGTAACCTTTTAAATTTTTGACTGTATTAGAAAACGTTTAGAAACACAAAACAAATTGCAAAATTTTAGTAGCATAGCATAATACAAATTTACGTTTCACTCACCTAACATTCCAATGTAGGTATTTTTTTTAATGTTTATTTATTTTTGAGAGAGAGAGAGCAAGTAGGGAAGGGGCAGAGAGAGAGGGAGACAATCCAAAATGGGTTCCAGGCTCTGAGCTGTCAGCACAGAGCCCAACGAGGGGCTCAAACTCAGGGACCATGAGATCATGACCTGAGCCTAAATCAGATGCTTAACCAACTGAGCCACCCAGGTGCCCCACCAATGTAGGTATTTCTGATTGGGACTGAGGAGGACTTTTGTTCCATTAACCACACTCAAGGACCCAGATTGATGGAGGCTCTCCCATCTCTGAAAATTGCTTCCCACAGTCACCCTGAATATCAACATCCAAGTGGTGAGTTGGTGAAAGAGAGGGTAGAGAAAACATGCCCTTTTTGGTCTTGTCCCCAAAGTGACAAATCACTTTACCACCATTCTACTTGCAAAAACTAGTCATATGGCTTTACCTAAGCTTGTTTGTATAACCTTGGGAACATTACCTAACCTTTCTAAGTTCCGGTTTTCTGAAATGAGGAAAACACTCGCAATCTGTTCCCCTGGCAATTGTGAAGTTTAATGCTTATGAATAAAGTACTTAGCTCAGTGTCTGACTCATACTAAAGGCTCAATTAACAACAATGCTCTTATTATTGTCACTTTTAGTATTAGGTAAAACATACAATTTAGACATATATTACAGAAATGTTTTTAAATTACATATAATTACATCTAATAATTTTTTTTTCAACGTTTATTTATTTTTGGGACAGAGAGAGACAGAGCATGAATGGGGGAGGGGCAGAGAGAGAGGGAGACACAGAATCGGAAACAGGCTCCAGGCTCCGAGCCATCAGCCCAGAGCCTGACGCGGGGCTCGAACTCACGGACCGCGAGATCGTGACCTGGCTGAAGTCGGACGCCCAACCGACTGCGCCACCCAGGCGCCCCATACATCTAATAATTTTAAAAGAACTCCAAGAAATAAGAAAAAAATAACTTACCTACCAAAAAAAAATTGTGGACTCAAACCTCTCTATAGTACTAAACACCAGAAAGGAAAAAGGAAAAAAAAAAAAAAAATGTCGCGGCCAACAATTTGATTACAGGACTAATGTAT
Source organism: Lynx canadensis (assembly GCF_007474595.2). Lineage (NCBI taxonomy): Eukaryota > Metazoa > Chordata > Mammalia > Carnivora > Felidae > Lynx > Lynx canadensis. Next base: position 107,453,887 of record NC_044309.1, read on the forward strand.
AAGGCAATAGGGAGACATGTTTATATATGTAGTTACCTGGAAAATAAAGTATATGCTTCATTTAGAAGAGGGCAAGAAGATTACATTCTAAAAAGCTGAATTTAGGAATGAACAAGATATTGGATAAGAAGGGATGGTGATCAATTCTATTATTTTAAGTTAAGTCTAAGGATTATTACAAACAGTCCAAACTAACTAAAGATTACGAGTAGTTATTGAAAGATAATATGTGTTGTGAAGTTAATGAAGTAAGTTTGAAGCCTCCCCTGATTTAAAAAAAGGAGATGTGTGAGGAAAGGTACCGGGAAGGCTGCTCTGCTGAAAACAAAGGTGGCAGAGAATAAGCCTGAGGAGCAAGTGGGGACCAAAAAGCAGGAAAAGCCTTTGTTAGTGTATTGGAAGCATGCATCTATTAGCAGCTGCTACATGATGAGATCTGAGCTTTCAAAAAATCACCCTAGATGCATTTTGGCAAATGGACTGGAGAAATCTAAGAATGGATGGGGTGAGTCCAGATAGTACGCTGTTAAAGAAGTTAAAGTAGAGTGGCACCTGCATGGCTCAGTCAGTTAAGCTTCCGACTTTCACCCAGGTCGTGATGTCATGGTTTGTGGATTCAAGCCCCATGTCTGCACTGACAGCTCGGAGCCTGGAGCCTGCTTCAGATTCTGTGTCACACTTTGTCTCTCTCTGTCTCTCAAAAATGAATAAATGTTAAAAAATTTTTTTAAATAAAAAAAAAGCTGAAGTTGAAATGCTGATAGTTCAAACAAGGTGTTTGGCATTAGAGTAGAGAGAAATTGAGGCGATTGAGAATATTTTGACCATAGGAACGGTAGAACTTAGTAATGGGTTGGGTATGTGGATGAGAGCGATGTGAAAGGTGATTCTGGGCGTGTGGCTTGTGACCCTAGGTAGTGGGTGGTGATGCCACTCACTATGATTAGGGTTGAAGACTCATGGGAGAGAACTCAAGATTAGTTTGTCACAGCCTGAGTTTGAGGGACTCTTGTATGTAATGGTGAACATGCAAGTGGAGAGGCTACATAGACATTTGGATGTTTAGATCAAAAAGATTTAAAGGAACTATTAAAAATGTAGTAAAAATGTTGATGCAGAGTCACATATATAGCTTAAAGTGGAGTTTCTCAACCTTGGCACTGTTGATATCTTAGGTGAATAATTCTTTGTTGTGCAGGGTCTACCGTGCATTATAGGATGTTCGGAACATCCCTAGCCTCTACCCACAAGATATTAGTAACAACAGCCTAATAATGACAATGAAAAAATGTCTCCAGACATTGCAAATGTCTCTGGGGGTGGGAGTGGGGAGTACAAAATTATTCTGTTGAGAAACACTGGCTTAAATGATGGTGACTAACAACACAGTATAGAGTAATAAGAAAACCCTATAACCCTATTGAGACGAGTAATTTGGTTCTAAAATATATGGCTCAGGCAATTTTCCTTAATTCAAATAATTGTCATGGACACAAGAATGGATAACAGGAGGAGGAACACAATATGTTTGTATGTGCTATTTTAAAACTAGTTAAAGTAGGATCCACGGTACGTGGAGAAATAAAGCCAGAAGGATTAGAGATTTCAAAATGGTTGAAGATGGAATTTACTGGAATAGAGAATAAAAAAGGTTCTTGATAATTAGTAAATTAAATTGAAATTGTATATCTTCTTACATAGTTGGTTACTCCTGTATATCCATGAATAGGCTTAACTGAGAGACAGTGATCTTACTTATCCCATTTTCAGAAAAAGACTGCATCTCCACAGTCACATGGGCATTGATCACACCAGAAGCTTTCTTATTTGAGTTTTTGGTCCTGTTATTGACAATGAACTCTAATGGCTTCATGGAGTATCTTAGTATCTTTGAAGGTTGATAGAATATTAGAATATCATTGAATCCTGTAGAGTAACATTATTTATTGATACTATTAACAGTATTTCCAATACATAATTTTTATTCATTGATTTGCATAAATTTAGATTATGTCTGTTAGAAATATTTGAATGGTTCTGATTATTTTGTTGGTAAGTATTTCCTTTATTCTCTGAAATATATGCAAATATATCATTATTTTACAAACTGAAAGTAGTAGGTCCTGAGGTCCTGTTAAATTATGCAACATTTACTCCTTTTTTATTAAAGTTCTTTTCTTCATGTACAGATATTCAAATGAATAGTGTTTTCTAAAGTAGTGAAATTAAACTTTCACTTGACCGTTTGTACTCTGGAATGCTCTTGATATTATACATTTCAGAGTTTCTTTGCTGCTTAACTTTGATTTGGAATACTCAGTATGGTGGGTTGTAATTTGCCAATAACTGCCAACTCCTTTGAAAGTGAGAGTGAAAAAAATAGAAATCTGTTTTAAAATGTAAAGATCTCTTTTTTTTTCCTTAATGACCAGAAATTTCTAAATCCTGTTTTCTAAAAACCGTGCCATTTTGAAATTTATCTGGCGGATAGCACTGCTCTGTTGTGTTACATGTGGTTGATGTTAGTCACATCCTTGATGTAACATAACACAAGCTGGCTAAGGTAATCCAATGTGACATATGACAGCATTTTGAGCCAGTCTGGGATATTTGAAAATATGCCATCTTTCAAAGACCATGGACAGATAGCATGGTGAGCCAAGATTGTGAACTCTGCTGCTTTTATTTTGAACAACCACAAAGGCAAGTTACTATGATAATTAACCGGTGAATTCCAACATGGTAGACTGTAACAAACACTAACAAAAGTGCATTGTTTTGATGGTGAGTTTATGCCTGAAACCCCTTAAGTTACATCATTAATAAAAACAAGTGAAGAGATGTAATTATGCATTATCACAAGTATGAAAAGGTAATGCAGAGATCAACTAACAATATCTAGTAACAAAGACACAGAGATGACAAGTGGGCATCTGGTTCTTTACCATTTGTTAAAAGTGCTCATATCAAGTCAAGTATCACTGTAGTAGTGTTTGAGGAAAAACAATCTAGAAACATGAGCACACAGGCAAAAATCTATGTTTTCTACATATGTTGTTGCATTTCTCTGTGAAAAGTCTCTCTATACTCAGCCTAATTTATTGTGCAGGCTGTGGAGAATTTGAAAACCACGTTTTCTTCTAGGATTACTTCAAGATCAGCTCCTTTGGTTTTAAATTCGTTTCACATTTGTTGGAGCAGAAAATACTAGCACTAATAATACCTGATAAATAGTGATGAGTTACAGAAATGAAAATAACCTGGACACTGAATTAGAAAGAGGACGGAAGAGGAAATTGAACATAATATGTACATCTTAGAATGAAAAGGTAAAATTGAACTACAAGTAAAGGGTCAGCACAACTGTTCTTTTTTGTGAGATTTACCACTGAAAGTTGTAATATGTGATTGCCTTACTCAATTATATTTTAAAATATCTTCTTTCATAAAAATATCCTCTTATCTTTCCAGGTAAATCAAAATCATTAAGAATTCTGGTACCGATCTGTTAATAATGTGATTTAAGTAAATGAGAAAACAGTTCACTTTCTTGCAAATTAAAAACACATACTTAAAACATACTTTGTGCATCTATAAAGATGTATGTAAATAGATTTTTTATCTTTTCACATATATTTTAAAAACATTAAATTGAGGTTTCCGGAACTGCCAAGATGACATTATAGCATATCAAGAAAAGGCTGTTTTGTTTTGTTTTGTTTTGTTTTGTTTTGTTTTTTACTAGGTACAACAGCAAAATTTCCTTATACTTTGATATCCCTCTTAAAATATATAGTAATATTTGTCTAATGCTTCTTCTTTGAAACTCAAAGTTACGTGTGTATCACAAAGATAAATTGGTTTATCCATTTTACAGAAAGGAAAATAGAAACTTACGGTTCTTGTAATTTATGGAATTTTAATTTCAATTCAGGTTTGAACTTGAATTCTGCTCTTTTTTATGGTTCTCATAAAATTAAGATTTTGTTAATGTGACCCAAGATATAGTGACTGATGCCAAAATTTAACGTGAAGATAAACAATTTAACATTAAGTGGAAGTTGGATGTCACCCTGATGTTATTATACTTTAATAATGCTGAAAGTGAACAAAGTAATTACCTCTCAAATTCTGGCTAATAATTAGATTAAAGGGGTGCTGTAGCTAAGAACGTTATAATATTCTGTGCTTAGGACTATAGCATGTGTTGAAATAAAAACACGGTAATGCCCAATGAATCTAATATAGAAGATCTGATATTTTTGATTTAATGGAAATAAAAATATTGCCAAATTTACTGCTGTTATAAAATTATCAAGAAAAGCCTATTAAAAACAAAACAAAACAAAATAAAACTGTCCTTTTGGAGGAAACTGAAGGTTAAAAGGTGTAAACTGAGGAAAACCAAGGTCAAGCAAATTATTTTATTTGCTGGGCTGGTTTCGAAGATGTTTGAACATTTTGTGAATGCATCTATCAAAGACCTTTTGCCAACTATTCTAGACAAGAGTTGCCTAACCAAAAGGAGAGATAAGATAATAGAAACAGTATCGTTATATGCCTGCTGTGCCTACATTTTTATAAATTTTTCTCACAGAAAGGCTGTGAAAGCTATTTTCCCATTATATACACCACGGATTGCAGCTCAGAGATTAAGTGACTTCTCCAAGGCAATATAGCTAACATGTGGCTGACTAGGGATTTGAGCCCAGTTATAGAGTTGAGATTTGAATATTAAAAATATTGAAAAATATATTAATCTTGGAAGAGATATAAGCAGATGACAAATGACAGAGGACAGAAATGCAAATAAAAGAGCAAAGGAGTTTTTCACACTGATGGGCTAGCATTGGTAAGAGTCTACCCAGGAAGATTTGTGTGATTCAGTTGGATTACAGATAATTCTGTCTGGTTATCTAGTTGAATTAGGAATCTTCTACATCATGAGTTGGCAGCATTTTGGCCTTCTAAAGTACTTTCAGAGAGAATATATTGTATGGAGTTGGGCAACTCTGAATTCAGTTCCTTGATGGTTAGTTTACTTTCTGTGTTACTTTGGATGACATACTTAATTACACTGATCCTCAATGCGTTCCTCTGCAAAATGAATATTAATGACACTTACTTGCATTCTGTTCAATTATACTGGGGTAGCAAACATTGCCAAAACTTTAATGGCTCACAACAAAGGTTCATTTCTTTCTTGGATTGCAGATCCTTTCCATGTCAGGCACACCTCTGTTCCCTGTGTTCTTCCTTTTGACAGAAGAGGCCTCCCATTCAGCATGTGTTTATCTCCAGGCATAGGGAAAAGAGATGCACGAACCATAGGATGACACTAACAGGGTCTCCTTGTATATTTTGTGCCTCACTCTCCCTGATCTTTAAATTGTCCAGGGGAAGTCACATACCCAAGCTTCATTTGAGTGGGGCAGAAAATGTTATCTCATAGGGAAAGGCAGTGAATAATTAAGAATAATTAAGTCTACCATAATGCCCATATTATTATTATGATAATTAAATGAGATGAACAAATAGAGTGCCTAGCAGAGTTCTAGACACATAGTACATGCTCAAGAAATTTTATTTCACTTTCATCCCATTTGGGATCCAGAGTCAAGTTGAACAAATGCTCATGAAATATTGCAACTGTACATAACAATTTTCAAATGTTCATTCTATGACCTTATTGAGTCATTGAAAAAATTACAAATGAGTGAATTATTGTTTCTCATTAGAAACTGGGGATTAAAACATTTAAAGTCCTATTGAAAAATCACAGTAAGTTAAAAAGACCTTAGTCCTCCTATTTAACTCCTAATAGAGGATTGACAAATTAAGATCTGGCTTTTAAAAGTATATTATTAATTTATTAAGAATTCCTAACTTCTCATACACACAAACACACACGTTAAACAATTAAATGAGCACTACTAACAAAATAGCACGGCAGTTTCAATTGGAAGCTGGCATTTGGGATAACAGATGAACATAAAATTTGGTAAGAGTTTTTTTCCAGCTTAAAAAAAAAACCCTTTTAGGAATTTTGCAAACTTTAGCACGAGAGGAAAATTCCCTATTGAATGTTTCTGAAAAGGTCTCTTTTCTATGTCATGTGGTCAACTCCAGCAAGAGTTTTGTATGAGTAATGGATTTGGTCTTGAAATTTTTGGATGAATCCTTGAGGAAAAAGCCAACAAGTCTTGCCTTCCCTCTATGAGATCAAAGACACCACTGTATTTTTGGTATGAAAAGGGTTTTACCATGTTGCCAAAAATATGCTGTTTCCCCATCAGCTGTGTAGTGGCCATGCAGTGATTGACAGACCATGAAGTCTCTCCAGGGTGGCTCCATTTCAACTTAATGGTAGTGTTTAGTTTGCAAAGTACTCTGAGTCTCTTTTGGATAAAAATTGTGACCATACACAAAGTTTTTCCCTCAGCTAAGAGTCAGTCAACAAAACCCACTGTGTGAGGTGTTAGCATAGTACGAAGCAGCCCTTTGTGAATTCATGGGATACATTTTTATCTGTGGAAGACCAAAGTATTCAGATGATGATTTATCTGCCCCTTTTCTCGTAATAAATTCAATGGAGAAAAAAATAGCTTCAGACGAAGACTAAATTGGTTAAATGCTCCAAGAGAAACAAATTTGAGAATTATTTTTATGGGAAAAAATGTATAAGAAAGTCATTGGTAGGCCGTTTTTCATTATAAACTATTTAAATAATGGAACTTGCTGTCACATGATTTTAATATACAATAGTTTGAAACACATCCTCTCAAATAGCAAGTACTCAGCTGATAGGCAATGGACAATGACAAGTGGATATTAGTCATGTCTTATCAAGGGTCCCCAAATATATAAACTTTATTACAAATATGAGAAAATTTTGATAATCTGTTTGTAGTTTAGCATGTTTATTTTTTTTTTAATTTCAATGTATTCAACATATTGTAATGTTAGATAACAAAAATAAAGTAAATTAACAAAAGTTAACTAAAAATACCTCAGTACTTGTGGGATACAGGCAGAGTATACAAATAAATAAGCCTTCTTTAAAAAAGTGTACCCTTCGGGGCGCCTGGGAGGCTCAGTCTGTTAAGTGTCCAACTTCAGCTCAGGTCACCATCTAGAAGTTTGTGAGTTCGAGCCCAGTGTCGGGCTGGGAGCCTGCAGTCTGCTTTGGATTCTGTGTCTCCCTCTCTCTCTGCCCATCCCCCGCTCACTCTGTCTCTCTTTCAAAAATAAACATTAAAAAAACGTTTAAAAAAATGTACCCTTCAAACTGAGGTTCAATATATATGAGAGCATAGAGTCTAGTGGAGAGTCCAAGAAACCCCAGAAAACATCCTCTACTAGGAACTACCTGGTCTTACACCAGAGTCTGCAACCCTCAGGTCTGCAGCATTCCTTGGCTTTCCTCTGAATCTCAGGTCTAGCTAAATGAAATGATGTGGAGAGAAAACAAAGAAACAAAAACGCACAAACACTTAAGCACATTATGCTCCAAATCATGAAACTGAGGACATGATATCCTGAATGATCAGGACTCCTTGGTGACTGCATGAAGAGGTCACCTTCACCAGAGATCTGCTTTTTTGCTTCAGTTCACAGGAGCTATTTAAGATCAGAGGTAGAAAAGGGTTGCATGTTGTATTGCTTCAGGAGTAGGTTTTCTGCTCACTTTTGATGCTCTACAATCAAATGAAACAGTTTGGAATGCAAACTGAAACAGGAGGTTATGGAGGGGTGACAGGCTCACAGCCTTAACTAGTTTGTAGTACGCCAGTAAGCACCCTTTTGTTCTACCTCTGATATTTGGGCCTTGTTCCAGGAGTATTTTTGAGCAAAAAAACAAACAAAAAAAACATAATAAGGTCTATGTGAAAATGGTAAATAAAATAGGGAAGTTTTGAAGATTTTTTTTGCCTCAAATATTATGTATTTCATGAATTCTATTTCATCTGATTCTTCCAAGTTGCATTTTAATGTCTCCACTTCAGTTTGTATATATCTCATCCTAAATATTCTATAGCCTGAAGGGGTCATTTAGGTCTGTGTTCTGTGGTGCCTAATTCTACGTTTATAATGCACAAGTTATAGTTCAATTATTTAACAATATAAAACTTTTAAGTGAAATTCATGAAAACATTTAAAACACACTAAATCTACAGTTCACTTAAACAATTTTAATTTTATTGGCAAATCATTATGCTTTTTTTTTAAATTTTTTTTTTTTAACGTTTATTTATTTTTGGGACAGAGAGAGACAGAGCATGAACGGGGGAGGGGCAGAGAGAGAGGGAGACACAGAATCGGAAACAGGCTCCAGGCTCTGAGCCATCAGTCCAGAGACCGACGCGGGGCTCGAACTCACGGACTGCGAGATCGTGACCTGGCTGAAGTCGGACGCTTAACCGACTGCGCCACCCAGGCGCCCCTCATTATGCTTTTTATAGTAATAAAATACCATATTGGTGTGTGTGTGTGTGTGTGTGTGTGTGTGTATGCACATCTTTTCTAAAGTGCAAATTTATAGACCTCTTCCTTCTAATTCCTCTTTTGCAAATGTCCAGTATATGAAAATAAGTTTATACTTGATATCAGAATGATCTGTGACAGAGAAAAAAAATCCACGCTCTTTGGCAGAAATACATGCAGTAGGCTTCAACTGTTAGATTTTTAAAATATTTGAATGATGGTTATCTATAGCCCAATCTCTTCTGATGTTTGAATTTGCCTTATCACTGCCTGAATCATTTCTAGGAAATACTTTTTTTTAAAGATTTATTTAAATTGGGAAGCTTTCAATCAGTTTTGCTTCCATTACAAAATCAAATTCTACCATTGACAGCAGTCAATAAGAATAGCGGCTTTTGCCCTTAACAATGTATTTATCTCTAGACTAATACTATTATTTGAGTTAGAGATTAATACAATATACTATTAACATATTAATAAAACAACTAACAAGTTTAAAATATGCTAAAATGAAACCCAACCCATTTTGTGTTTAAATTCCTAAGGCTTTGATTAAATCCTAATACATATCATCCAGCTGCATTGAATTCATTTGATGGGCACACTTGATAATTGTTCACCTTATACCCTAATCATCCATACACATTCTTTAATACTCTCTACTTGCTATTCCTTGAAATAATAAACTCAAACACCAAAGCAAAAACAAAATGAAACAAAACAAAAACAACAACAAAAACAACACTTAAACAGCAGTTTGAACACTGAAGAAAAAGTAGCATACTCTGAAAATAAAAACAAAAACCTCTAAAATAATATTTTATTGATCACATATAAACGTGTTTTCCTAAGAATTATTTCCAGTATGGGCCACCATATGGAAGTAGAAAGCCATTATAGGAATGAGCTAAGATGGTTTGTATCACCTGCATAACTTGTTTTGTTCTATGCCTTCAGGCTTCAAAATCTACTTCCCATATTTTTTTTCTTTCTTAAAAATAATGTACATCAGTTTAATTTATCCCAGGTCCTGACAGAAGGATCGGATTTTAAGCATTTAATGCTGTGGTTTCAAATCCAATTTCTCAGTGTTCATCGTTTCAAAAGTGGTAGAATTCAGTTTTTGAAAAGGTTCAAGAACTTGGAGAGGATTGGCATACTTTCTAAAGTCTTACATTGATGTTAAAGGCAGCTCTGTACGGAGAGAGCAGTTTGGTCTGAATTTTTCTATAGTGCTCCAGGAAATACTAAACCCTTTGCCTGCTCCAACAAGAGTCTCTTCTTAATGGTGTCAACCTAGGAAAATTTTTGAAACTCATAAAGCATATTGAATAAATAACCTATTTACAGATTTTTCCAAGCTAGGGCACCGATTGGTTGGTACATTTTCCTAAAAGGAGGGTATCAATATATCTGCTTAAGGCTTGATTCCACTGCATGTGTTTAGAAACAACTTTCCTTAAGACCAATGGGATTTTTATCCATTCAGACGCTGAGGCATTAGATCTCTGCACAGTAAATTCATTGTAGGCTCTCTTTATTGGTGGTGGGTGAACCTCAAAAGGTCAGGAGTCCAGGTTGCTTCAAATAAACATCCAGAATCTCAGATGCCTTTTTGAAACGGGCCCAAGTTTATTTGAACCTCTTTTCTGGTTTGGAAATCAGGCTGAAAATTTTACAGAAACAGATTTTCTTGTGAGATCTCAGAATGTTGTGGTTTAAGTAAGGTAATAAACAAATTTGAAAAATGAAAGGCAAAATTGGCTCAAACTCACCTGGTTTCATTCTGTTAAATGCCTGAAACTGAGTGGCATTGTGAAATATTTAAAAAAGAAAAAAAAAAGACTTTGGCTGTGGTTTCACCTAGAATCATCAAACATTCCTGCTGAGGAGGTTTAAGAGAACTTTCTGTCACTCTGTGCTCCTCCATCCTTATGTTCCACTAACTTTTCATCTATTTTGTTTGTTTGTTTGTTTATGTTCAGTTTGGGAGACTTTGGCATTGGTCTTCTATTTTTAAAGTGCTAATGAAGAGTAACTCTTTTGAGGTGCAATAATTTCCGTTTATTTATGGGTGTGATCGCCTTGAAGTGCATATTTTGGCATTTGCATGGTATATATAACATGGGAATAAAGAAAGAATTTTTGAAATGCTTACTAATTAATTAAACACCAGGCATGAGTTAAAACTTTCACACACATCAGCCTTCACTGCCACAGCAAAACTATTAAGCAGGCATTTCATCTTTATTTTACAAGTGATAAAAAAGCAGTTTAAGTAATGGTAACTTGCCCAATTGTATAGCTCTGTTACTCTTAGCTAGGAAGTCACAGAGGAAGGACCGAAGCCGAGGATGTCTGACTGACTTCAAAGGCCATACACTTTACTACTGCTTTACAAAGTTTCCTGTATAGTTGTTTAGGTTTTCCCGAGACGTTGTTTTTGTAAAGCCCATTTATCCCTACTAATAACTTTAACCCTAACCACTACATATAAGAGTTTATATACATTAGATGTTAGCTGGAAAGAGTATTTGTGTTGTAGCTCTTAGATGTGAATAGGAAATTTCTATAGTTAAGAACGTCTCTTATAATCATGCCTTAGATTCATGAAGCCCTGTACTGTGTACAAAGACCTTTTGTGTTTGTCATCTCATTCTGCTCTATCCAGCAAGCCAGGAGGTGGGCAGATAAGGCATCTTGATCCACTTGAACAAATGAGAAAAACTGAGGCTCTGTGAAATTAAGATACGTTCCCAAAGTCATGAAACTAAGAGTCATCCAAGAGAAACTCTCACTGAAGTCTCTTACCTATGTGAATTGCTTTTTGCACATCAACACTTCAGAATTCTTCTGTGGTCTCCTCATACCTAGTTTTATTTTCTCACACTTAACCTCTTTTCAGTTACACTATTTTCTCCACAGAACTTTTGCATATTTCGGCTCTGAACATATATTGTGCTCCTGATAGAAAGTGCTCTGCACTAACTGATAAAATCCAAACTACTTTTGCAAAGCCCAAAATAGTCTGGACACATGATACCAAAGCTGTTCTTGTGCTACCCATTTAAGTTATGTATCAAGTCTAAATTTAATCAAGGCCACATTTTATTTATACATTTCATGCATTAAACTCATTTAAACTTTTAGTCAGATTTCATTAGAAGAAATACTACCGTGCACATCATACAGTAGTAAAGCTAATGTACTTCAGGAATTTGAAAGGAGTTAGAGATCGGGGGTCTGATTTCAAAATTTCTTTTTCTTTCTCTGCTCAGTGCTTGCAGCAGGTCTGTGAGCGGCACACGGTTTGTTTCCTAGGACACTAATACAGTCAGCATGCTCTGTATAAACGTGTAAACACAGACATTCCCTGTAATCAGGGAGGTTGGTGTCTTAAGGCAAGATTATGTTTTTTTAGGAAATGCAATTTATGTTCAGGATTAAGTTTCACTTGCAGACTGATAACGTCTGAGGTTCAGGGAGATGATAATAAGTATTGTATCCTAACTCCCTGCCTGCATGTGAAGCCTTGAATCAGTCTTCCTGGATAGCTTTCATTCTCCTGATCCCAAGTAAAATTACTTTGAGTCTTCATTTCTTAGCAAGATGAGGAAAGTAAATGATGTGAAAATACAAAACACACCTAAAAAACACTCAAGGCATCTATAAGTCTTATTGGTGCATGTGAGGAAATACAGAAAGACATGAGGAAAAAACACAGATGACACCAGAGTGAAAATTCTTCACAAGTCAGGAAATTTACATTTATGTTAGATACTTTGGTATTCTTGAGGCTGAGGTGGGATTGGGTAGCGAATGAGCCATGATTCTTAGAATGTAATCATTTTTGTCTGCCTGTGGCATAGCTCTAATACTATAAAACAAGTTAAATATATGACAGATATTCTTTTTACATAAGAGTTGAAATAAATCCATTCAGAATGTCACGTGAGCCCTTTCTAGAAATTCTTCCACTGAAAAAACTGACTGCCCTTTGTTTTTCAAACCAATAAAGTTTTCACAAGTTGAAGAGCATTTTCCATGCCAAAAACATACATTTTTTTCACCTAATACTAAATTCACAGGTTTTCTTTTTTCTTTTCTTTTTTCTTTTTTTACTTCCAGAGTCAGTGATCTGAGATTCCCTTATCCCTCCCTTTACACAAATTGTGGATCATGCAAAAGAGAACTATGGCCTTGATCAGATGGCTGAGTTTTCTCCATCTTTAAAATATTTTTGCCCACAAATGATTAAGTATGTAGAACTGGAACTTTTTTGACAGCAGAGAAGACTGAGGTGCTTTTTTATCAGGGTAACAGGTACTGCATGGGGATGAGCCTTACCATGGAAACCTCAGTCTGCCTAGGCTGTGAGAGGGGATATGCCACCAGGCAGGCTGGCGGGGGCCGCTGGAGGGCGGGGGTTGCTTGTTCTTACAAACATATTTTCTAAATTACTAGTTTGTGTCACTTAGGAGAACAGAACTGGAAAATGCTGCTTTGAGCTGGTTTTTACAGAGCAAAGTCCTTGTGTAGCATTATAATAATTTGAGTAACTATGTAATGCTCCTATGGGCAGGGAATCAAGTCTGATAGGGCAAGGTCAACTCTATATTGTGATGACTCCTGCTGTTTTCTTCCAAGACACTTGAGAGAAAACATATAGTAGTTTAGAAAAAAAATCCTTTATCCCCCCAAAGTCCCACCTCCTCTAAAAATAGAATTTTATGATGTTCAATCTAATTTATTTTCAAGACCACTTATTTAATAAGAGGAATGTTCTCCTGGACTGAGATGCAATATAACTCTGTGTGTGTGTGTGTGTGTGTGTGTGTGTGTGTGTGTGTGTGTGTTTCATAGAGTCAAAGTTTACAGCAAAGGGCTAAGCATTGAAAATGAGGAGCTGAAATGGAAACTCTGACATCACTTTAGCTGCAGTCCTGCTGCCTTAACCGGGGAGAAAAATATTAGCCCTTGTCCAACTTACCTTTTCCATGAGGTGTAAAAAGCACCCTATACAAAGGAGACTATGAAAGCCAGAGCTACTCTGATTGCTCGCATGTTATTCATATACACGCCCGTCGTTTTAAACTGGCACCGAGTGAACCCGCTGATTCCAACCATATGGCGGCGCGCACAAGTGCATTGAGAAGTTTCCTCTAGGGTGCCCACACAGTGTCCTACTGGCTTCCCCGGCTGCAGGAGAAAATAAAAAATCTGCATTCTCCTATTAGGAGATTTAATCCAGATGCTCACGAGGCTATAGATTTAAAGAATGGATCTTGAACTTTAAGGAACATTAACATTTTAAAGCTTTGAAGACTTTTTGCTTTTTCCACTGGGTGGCGCACAAAGGCCATGCTGGTGAAGACCACTCAACGACTGGAAACTGGAAGTCTAATTTTTGAAATGTCTTAAGGGTGGATTAATTCACAACTACTACTCTTCTAATCAGATTACGAGTTTAGAGTGTCCAGTGTCACTCAGACTGTACTGGTACTGCATGATGAGTGGTCAATAATAATTCCACAGCGCAGGGGGCATGTAGTGGGAATAGTTTATGCTGATCGACTAACATTTTTTGAGAGTAAATATTTTGTACTCTGTATAAATTGAATGGCCAAATGATCATGATAATTTATCTGCAATTGAGTTTTTCCCCCTGACTTTTTCAGTTTTTAAGGAAGATATTTCCTGTCCCAGATATCTTTCAAAATTCCAGATAAACACTATTTCACATAATAGTAGCTCTTGGTCATGGACCACCATTAACAGCTCTTACAAACTATTCTCATTATTTCTAGGCCTGGAAGTTTGGGGGCTGTGTGGTACATTCATTTTAGTTTGATGATAATCAGTTATTGCATGCTACATGGGCAATCAACTGTAAATATGAAATCTTATGTAGAGATTTCTGTTTTCTGCATATCAGCTCTGCAAACCTTATTTGACTTTTTTCTTGGCTACAGAACAAGCAGGATTACTAGTATATGCAGGGTGTGCATTAGGGCTAATCTCTTTTGCTGCCTCTAGGACCTAGTTATATGACCTTTGTCCCATCATATATATTTTGTCCCTAACCAGAACCAGCTATATGCAAAATGTTGAAGTAGGTGATACTGTTTTTGATAATTATGTTTTCTTTCCCTGGTCTTGTCTGCACATAAAGTGTAGTATAGCTGATCAAACAAAAACACAAGTATTAAGTAGACTTGGGTTAGAATTGGATGTTTATTGATTACATGATCTTGGGTTATTTAATATCACTGTACTTCTAGTACCTACTTTAAAAATTGAGACTAGCAGTCATTATAACTCTGTAACTCAAAAGGGGGCTTTTGAATATTAAGTCATATCAAATGTATGAAGAACTTTGTGGTCTGGCCTATGATAACTTATCAGTAGGTGAGAGCTGTTGTCATCAAGAATAAACATTTAAAAAACCTAACCTAACTGCAATAGACTGATTATAAGACGCACTGCCCTAGGATCTATGCAGTCTAGCTCAGATAATAATTCATCTGTTCATTCATTCACTCATTCAACACATATTTATTGAATACCTATATATGACATGAATTTTTTGATGGTGATACGACAGCAGTGAACAGAAGAGACATGAATCTTGCCCTTATGGAGCTTAGTTTCATGGAAGAACTAAACTCTAAACAAAAACACACTGTTCAAACAAATTTTAAGGTTGTGATAATTATCATGAACCAAGGATGACATAATGAAAGCCTAGATGTATCCAGGGGTCACCCTTACCTTTGAATTAAAAAGAATTAGTCTGAACTTCTTTTATCATGTTTTCTGCAAAAAGGAATATCTTCTTCTTGGCTATGCAGATTCCTCCAGATTTGTTTTTCTGAGAATCAGCCTTTTCTCTAATTTCATATTCCTGCTAAAATCTTTATTTCTTTATGATCTTTACTCCAAAACTGATTTTCTTCACTCTGCCTCTTATGGACTAAGAGTCCATAAGAGTACTTAGGCTTTCTAAGGCTAGAAAGGCTTTGATTAAAAAAAATATGTCTCTAATTCTGAAATTGACCAATCAGTTTGCTATGTATTGATGGCAATGCTGATACAAATGAAGATTTACAGTGAAGATCAATGATAGTGATCCCAGTCTGATGGAGGGAGATTTTATGACAGAATTCCTTTCTTGTGCTTCTCAAATCACATCAAATGAATTTATTTACCAAGCTTATTTGCAAATTGACTTCCACAAACTCTGACAAATGAAAACACACATGTGCACGTGTGCACATATATGCGCATGCTCACAAACGCTGTCTCACACACGCACAACTTTTAACCAAACCTTTAAAAAATTCCACAAGGTTTAATCTTCAATTTAACCTTTTCTCCTTATGGTAGTGAATTCACTACCATATTGGTAGTGAATAGGCACGTGTGGGTTATTTATGTTTTAATTTTAAACGATTAAAATTAAAATTTAAAGTTTGATTTTTTAGTCACACTAGTCACATGTTAAGTGTGCAGTATTCACATAGGGCTAATGGCTACCATATTGGACAGCTCAGGTATAGACATTGAAGGATGTTCCTTTCTGGAGTACTGTAGTAGAATGTCTATCCTGATCTATAGTATCCCTTTTTGTGCCTTGCCTTATTCTTCATCATTTTCTTTTTTTTTTAATTTTTTTTAACATTTATTTATTTTTGAGACAGAGACAGAGCATGAACGGGGGAGAGTCAGAGAGAGGGAGACACAGAATCTGAAACAGGCTCCAGGCTCTGAGCCGTCAGCACAGAGCCCGACGCGGGGCTCGAATTCACGGACCATGAGATCATGACCTGAGCCAAAGTTGGCTGCTTAACCGACTGAGCCACCCAGGCGCCCCTCTTCATCATTTTCTTAATGATATGTTTTGGGGGACAGAAATTTTTAATTTCATGTACTTCAACTATTCATTCAACACTTACAGCTATCTGGAATTTTATTATTTGCTTACTTTTGCTACTAACAATTTATTGATTATAATTGCCCCCACCTTATCTACATTTGATCTACTTTTTCCTAGTATAGGAAGAAATGCAGACATTCTCAATAGATTAGGTAAGCAAAACACAAATGAAGATATCATTATAAGAAATTATATAGCCCTATAATTTTGCTATTCTTATTTACAGCTCTATCCCTATTATAAAGAATAGCCACTGGCATGTAGTAATGCACTTAATAAATATTTCTTGAATGAAGGATTCTCTTTCCAATTTATTAGATAAGCAAGAAAAGATCATTCTATGGTCTCAAGGCAGATGTGGGACAGAAATATAAATTTGCTGAGTATTCAAGTTCATAAACTTTCCCTAGGACAGTCTGTCTCTGAACGTAATTTTGAGTAGTAAGAACTAGGTGATAAAGTAGAATTTGTCAGAATTTAAGGGAAATTTACCATATCATGTGAGTCGAGTCTAGTCAAAGAAGTCTTAGTCAGAAATGAGTACCTGATTTAAAAAAATAGGATTTCCAGACACTTCAGATAAAATAAGTTTGAATAAATGGCTTGAAGTATTCAAAGGGAAAATGGCTGAAGAGATGAAAAGTCTTCAAAAACAGTTACTGTATCTGTGCTCTGATACCAGAAGGGTATGCATTTATTTCACTGTTTTGTGTTAGAGTTTGCCAAGGATTTACTTGTTTGCTCTCGTCATATTTTAACTTGATTTTATCCTTCTGTGGCCCCGACAACATCAAGTACAGCATCATATACAATAAACATTAAATACTGTTGAACTAGGTCAAGTTATTCAAACCAAAATAAAAATGGATACATCTAAAGAAGTAAATACTTCAATAAAATTTTATTACAATTTGGATTTTAAAAGGGTTTAGGGAGGAGAGTAAAGTGGATACAGAAGAGATGCACAGGATAGGTAAAGTCAAAAAAAATTAGAATAATTAGTGTATATTTTTCCTTATTTATTCTACCAAGGATTACTCTTGTTTTCTTGAAATAAGAAAGAATAGGGAAAATGTAGGTAAGGAGGATTGAAAAATACAATCAATGAAGAGTTTGTTAGGGGGAAACAAACAAAGCCAAACAAAACCAAAACCAAAAAACACTAGAGGGCACTCTTATAAAATTTCGTGTTTTCTAGGACAAATGAGTGACATTTTGAAATAACCATAAAAGTTATTAATGAGACATCATGGAAATTTAGGGCTATCCTGAAAGGAAGCTAGAGATAGGGAAATTAATAAAAGGGAGAGGAATTCATGGCAATAACTTTAGTGTTACAAATTTGACATCAATGCTTGGTAAAATTCTAAAATATTTACTGAAATTATAAGAATTAATAATAATCGATCACTAGGAAACATAAAATCACTTGGAATAAAGTTTGTCAAGAACTGCAGTGGATCTGAGATTTTAGCCTACTTGCAAACTAACAAGTTAACCTAACCTAAAGTCTAACTTCAGGTTAGACTGCCTCAGTGGCATAGATGTTGGCAGGAGATACAAAACTCTTGGGTTAGAGACCAGGAAAATTATTATTCATGGAAGAACAAACGATGTGAGCGTCAACTTGTTTTGTATCAAATCGCTTTGCGTTGGGTGATGATGAGGGCCAGATAATGCCTAAATACAGTCTTATAGGAAGGAAATTCCAAGTTTAGGGAACCAGAATCTTTTAGTCAGAGCAATAGACATACCTGCCCTTTGCTCTTGAGACACTATTGCTGTCTTCCAAAGCTATTTGCTCTCAAAACATTCTTGAAAATATTGTCTGGAACAAGAGGAAGTTAATGCCTCTCTCACAAGATATAAAGAAATGCAAGAGACCTGAGGAGAATTGTCTGTCAACAAAATTATGTGAAACTAAGATCATTTTCTTTTCTTGATAGACATACTATTTCAGAAGAATTCTTATAAAATACATACTAGTTTTATCCTTTGATAACATTCTCTTCTGACATGTTTACACATAAGATATAGAAAGCTGTATAGATGGATAGATGTTGCAAATGCCTGAATTTGTTGTTGATAGAAAAACTGCATACAGGATATTAACTTATGACAGCTTAATTTTGGAAAACCTGAAGGCATGTCTCAGCTAGTTATCACCAATATTGTAAACTCTGATATGATTTCAAGTGCCCTTTTCTCTGATCAATGTGCTATTTTTTTATTAAATATATTTTAGCACCCCCAATCTAAATATTCTTTCAGTGAGGTTTCCAATTGTTCTCATTACTTTTTCATTGTATCAACCCATCATACCCTTATTTCTTTCACACTTTATATTCTGTGGTTTCTTCTCTCCAACTCCAGCCTGATTCCATTGCTTACAATGGAATACCATTGTAAGAGTAGAGAAAAAAACAACCATAATTCACATGCACTGCAACACACACACACACACACACACACACACACACACACACACTTTCATGACGCAAATACACTCAGGGACATTGGTGCTGTCTTTTCACTTGTCCATCACCACAAATCTCAGATATCCTATTCACTTAACACTGATAAACCATTCCATTATTTGGTTCATATATTTTCTTTCTTACTCATTCTCTCAGAGCATTATGGCACACATTCCTCCTCTGCACAGCCTTCGAATTATCTCTGAACTCAAATGATAATCTTTGCTCATATTTAGTTGGAAAATAAAAGAAGATTAATCAGACTCTAGGAAGACATTTGTCTCCAGAGATTTGTAATGCTACTTAATATGTAGTCCAGGGGGCTGATCTAGAGTTAACACAAGTTAGAGAGAGACTAAGTTCCATTTAGTGTACATAAAAAGCTGTGTCCGGATGATTTTCAGTTAGTGAAATACTTCAGGGAGAAGCTAGACAACTATATTCATGCACTCTTAATGTATGGAAAAGAACTGGGTTTGAGTCACTGTACTTGAATTTGAAACTATATATGACACTTGCAATAGTCTGGTTAAACCTAAATTTCTAATTCTTAAGTTAGTATAGAGAGCAGTTTCTGTATCTAAGTGGATGTTTAGAGACAGAAATCAGACTTACCAAAAATGAATAAAAGAAAAATAGATACTTTACTTCATGTTGTCTACCCTCCAAACTTACCTGAAGGTATGGAAGAAGAAGATCCATACAAAGGGTAATACTAAGGGTTTTAGATCTCATGTACTAGGCCTTCAGAGTGGGGTGGAGGCCGCAGGAGGAGGGCATGTTCTGCTATTAGAGGAGTGGAGGACAGAGGTGGTATTCTAGTAATCACACCGTACCTGAGAATTTCTGATTCAGCTCTTTAGGCCCACAATTCTACCAGCAAATTTTAGTTAATGACCTGTATTGAATCACATGTTGGGCTACCTCAGATTGTTGTAAAGTAATTCAAGAGAATCTTCCCGCGTGAAAGGGACTGGGGTTTAGCCTGTGGTTTATCCATGCACAACTCTATAGCATTTTATTGCTAAAGCCTAATTGTAATTCTCATTCATTCATTGATTCATTTATTCCTTCAGCATGTTTATTGAGTACCTGTCACTGTTCTGAATGCAGAGGATACAGTAATGAAAAGTAAATAAATAAATAACGGGGACACCTGGGTGGCTTAGTCGGTTAATTGTCCAACTTCGGCTCAGGTCATGACCTTGTGGTTTGTGAGTTTGAGCCCCGTGTCAGGCTCTGTGCTGAAGAGCCTAGAGCCCTCTTTACATTCTGTGTCTCCCTCTCTCTCTGCCCCTTCTCCATGCACTCTCTCTCTCTCTGTCTCTCTCAAAAATAAAATAAAAACATTAAAAATTTTTTAAATAAAAAAAACAAACTTCTCTCTTAAAAGTTGCATTCTGATGAGGGAAGGCAGAAATTAAACTGGTTGAATAAGTAAAATATATCATGTGTTATATAGATATAGACAAAAATAATGTAGACAATGGGTGTTAAGTGTGTGTGTGTGAGAGAGAGAGAGAGAGAGAGAGAGAGAGAGAGAGAGAGAATTATAAGATTAAATAAGGTGGGCAGCAAGACTTGAGAATGTGATGTTTAAAGAAAAGACTGAAGGTTTATGGGGCGCCTGGGTGGCGCAGTCGGTTAAGCGTCCGACTTCAGCCAGGTCACGATCTCGCGGTCCGTGAGTTCGAGCCCCGCGTCGGGCTCTGGGCTGATGGCTCAGAGCCTGGAGCCTGTTTCCGATTCTGTGTCTCCCTCTCTCTCTGCTCCTCCCCCGTTCATGCTCTGTCTCTCTCTGTCCCAAAAATAAATAAACGTTGAAAAAAAAAAAAGAAAAGACTGAAGGTTTAGGGAATAAAGATGGAAGAAAAAAGGGATATAGGGAAGACTCGAACACACAGGTGTCTGGAGGAAGGGTGTCCTGGCAGAAGACATGGTAAATTTAAACTCGTTAATCAGGGTCGGCTTCATGGGTGTACAATCTGTGCTATTGTATAAGACACATGCCATCTTGAAATTCTTAATACATTTTGAACACGGAGATCTACGTTTTTATTTTGCACTGGGTTCCACAACGTATGCAGCCAACTCTGTCCTTAAGGCACTGTAGGGGAATAGTAGTGAGGTCCCCAAGGCTAGAGAGGAATGAGTGGGAAAGAGAGCAGTAAACATCAGGGATATGGTGAGGCCACACCTCTTGTATGAACTTGAATGACCTGAATAATGTTTTATCGGTATTATTTCAACTGCTGTGTTGGAAATAGAAACGAAGAGATCAAGGGTGGAAATAAAGTGATCAATTTTGGGAGAATATTTGCAGTGAAATCTCAGTAAAACTTGATGGTGAGATAACAATCTGATCCTAAATTTAAAATACTGTTGTGGAGTACAGAGATTACTTAAAATAAAAAAAATAAAATACCATTGTATTGTCCTGTTTTTAATTAAGGGCTTATAGGTTTCAGTACATTTAGATGACAGTTTATGGACAAAGAGGAGAAAGCCTTGTTATAAAGAATCATTTGCTGGTACAATGCAGCCCCCCCCAAAAGAATTGTCTTATGTCAATGTAGCGCTTATGACCTATACTCTAAAAGTCTCATGCATGTTAAAAAATTCCTTATAAACTACATGATGTTATTACGATCATTATTTTAATAGGGAGGTTTGAACTAGATGATCTGTAAAGACTCTTTCCAATTCTTGTTTCTTTGCTTTGTTCATTCTTTTGCCATTTAATACTATCCTAAATCTGATTTCCTTTTAGTTACTCTGGCCCCAGACAGACTGGGTTTATTTTCAACTTATATTTAATTTTGAGGGCTGTGGAATTGTCACAGGTTTTACACTTTTTACATATAGTTATATATCTATGTATATTTCATCTATGAGCATCAAATGAGACAATGTATATAAAATGCTTTAGAAAGCCTAAATAACTCTATAAATGTAAGAGATTAAGTAGTATATTAGGAAGATTGCAGTTTAAATCTGTTTGAAATAGTTTGAAATCTTGCTTACATTTTCCAGCAGTCTGAGGGAACTATGTATGTACTCATTTACTATAGCTAAAACATAGAACTGGCTTTCATTTTATAAAATTAAGTTTTTGGAGAAGGATTAACTAACAATTTTCTACATAGTGTAAAGATTGTTCTTCTGATATTGGCACTTGTACGCTGTTTAGAATTTTTCTGCCAAATGTGCAGTTTCTTGATTTTTTTTTCCTTAGTGAAAGAGAATTAATTTTCTGTGCTCATGCTTGTTTCCAACTTTCAACCTCTATTTACAAGCATGAAAATAAGCTCCCCCCTCTCTTAACAAAAATGTTAATTTTGAGTACTCATTCCCTGGAACAAGTTGTTGGCAATTAAAATGTTGCTTACAAATTTATCTGTGTTCTTATGATCCAGACAGTGATGTCATTTCAGATATATTTCTTTAGGAAGATGGCCATCTTTGCAAAGGTTAAGTCCTCCATAATTGCTCTTGATCCCAGTTTCAAACATCAAGTATCAGCTCTTACTCAGATATCCCTTTGCAGTCCTCTCTAAATTCCCAGAGTAGGTCATACCCCTTCACTGCCCTCAGTCTCTTCCTCCGGACATGTCATGAATAGTTTGATAAACAACAACAACAACAACAACAACAACAGCAACAAAATAACAGTTGTCTCCCCCAGAGATCCTAAACTTGGTTATAATAGACACTATGCCTGTTTGTTCTTCCAATTCTGTCACATTACTTGACAAATAGGAAGTACTGTGCCTTTGGTCATTGAATAATTAACACTAAGATGCCTCCTTCAAGTGGAACTATTGCACTAGCATTTTTTGGAATAATATAGTATTTGAAAGGTATTAATAGCCAGGGAATGCTTTACTGGTTTAATTATTCAGTGTTGACTAGACTATGCCACACTAAAATCTGTCTCCCAAATGTTAGCATATGTCTAGTGAGATCAGTGCGTCTTTGCTCCAGAAAGTTACTCAGGGATCTGAGCTCACTGAAGTTCTGCTGTGTTGGGACATACCGTCTCAGACCATGGCTTCCAGGGTCACTGCAACAGGAAAAGAGAGAGGGCATGGGGAACTCACAGACCCTCTTAGAAGGGCTGGACTGGAAATGACAAGTGCCACTTCTGCTTCCCCCATTTGGCTAGTACTTGTCACATAACCCTGCATAAATGCAAGGGTCTTGAAATTCTTCTTTTATGCAAAGGAAAGACAGGGAAAAGTAGATGTGATAAGAACCAATAAAATTTTTATACTAGGAAAATTTCATTTCAGGTGTTAGAATGAGGAATTACATATGCAATAATAAATAGGTAAGTAGAGAACTCATTCTTATAAAGCAAAAGGACTTGATCAGAGAATGCCATCTAAAAGGAAAAGTGCCATCTTGTTGGGATGAGCATGGGGTGTTGTATGTAAGTGATTAATCATGTGAATCTACCCCCAAAACCAAGAGCACACTGTATACACTGTATGTTAGCCAATATGACAATAAATTATATTAAAAACAACAAAAAACTGAAGCTGTTTATATTAAAAAAATAAAAAAATAAATAAAAGGAAAAGTACCATGAATAAACTTTATTAACTGAGCCGCAACAATCACCTGACAGTAACACGACTAAATTTAAGTTTCTTCAATACTTCCATCTTTCCATCCTCTCTCTCTTTTGAACAATAAATTTGAAGTCTTGAAATTTCTAAACTTATGGCATAGATTATTAAGTATCAGAAATATAACAGGCATTAGTTTTTTTTTAAGGATTGTATACTTTAAAGAACTTTCACGGGTTAAATATGCAAATAACCAATATATACAAAAATTATGAACTAATAAGCCTTGATAAAATCACTCAATCACTCTGCTTTTGAAAATATTTGAAATAGAGCATGGTAATGATTATAGTGAAGGCAGTGACCACGGTTATGGAGATGGACGGACAGCGTTACAAGCAAAGTTCCGTGCTGTGGGAACCTAAGTGACTATCGCAGAAATGGGAACATGATTTTTCACAAAGAGTCTTGCAAATGTTAGCATAACATAGAAAAACCTAATCAGTTTTGACATTTTAACTAAATTTAGAGCTTACTAAGTACTTATTTTTCAATTTAGTCAAATAACCTACTAATAACACATGTTTTTAGCCAAAGTAGTTAGTAAAAGTAAGAAAAGTAGGCAAACTAGTGGAACATATAGTTTTACTTCAAATCATAACTAAAAGACTGTGACAGAAATGAGTGTGACCAGAAGTTGTTTTGGTTTGGAATCCCTGACCCCGTTTTGGTGTCAGTGTTAGAAATCTGCATATCCTGGATCAGCTTCTCACAGGGATGCCTTTCTGAATCAGACAAACTTGACTCTTTTACCCACATCTGATTCCGCCACAATTGCACATGCACAGACTAGGCATAAAAACCGTATGAGAACACTCTCACGTAAACCCTCAAACTGAAATCAAAGATAAAAGTGTATATGCGACAGATACATTTATGTTCTAGAAATACACATTCTAGGAAAACTGGTTTGGCTCACTGCATTACCCTAATTCCTTCTTCATAGAAGGAAGTATTATATCAAATTACAAGTATGTAATGTTAAGTGAGCTTTGGCAAACTTTAGAGATGCCTATTTAAAGATAAAGACATGCTTATTTTGCTTATTGCTTTGTCATTTATTGACAATATGTTTTATATTATGGGTTGTAAGTAAATATCTTTTGAATTCAGATTGATACCAATTATACAATATGGTTGACATCTTACTTCGTTTTATTTGTATTTCTATTAGAAATCCTCCGTGAACAGCAAATCAAGTTAGTTTCAATCAAACACCAATTATTAATGCTAAGGGTATAACTAATTCATTCAAATATTTATTGAGCACCTACTATTACCACTATTCTAGACCTTGGGTTCAAATCAGTTAAACAAGACCTCTGCCCTCATGATGTGAAACAGTTGTTAACAATTATAAGTAAGTATCTGTATGGTAAGCTGGAAAATACCTAGTATGAAAGTAATGAAAAATGGATAGGACAGATTAGGTCTCTTAGAGAAGGTGCCGTTTGAGGAAAAACTTGAAAATGTAGCAATAGCTAAGTAATAACCTGCAAAACAGCATTCCAGGTAAAGAGACGAACTAGAGCAGAGGTGTGTGACTGGTATATGTCTCCTGTGTTCACAGAAAAGCCATGAAGCCAGTGAGACTGGGGTCGAGTAATAAAGGGAGAGAATGGTAGGAGTTGAGACCCAAGGGATATCAGGGAACTGGAATTCTGACTTCTACTCTTGAGTGAAATGAGGAGCCTTTGCAGGTTTTGAGCAGGACAGTGGCATGATCTAAGTAGTGATTAAAAGAATCATAAGCTGCAGGCCAAGAAAATATTGTGGGGAAGTAAGGACTGAAGCAAGATCAATTGTGAGGTGATGGTTGCTCAGAACAGGCTAATAGCAGGAGGGATGGTAAGTGACTAGATTTTGGAAACACGCTGAAAGTAGAGTCAACAGGATTTCTTCACGGATTGAATGTGGGGTGGGGTGGGGTGGGGGGAGAGGAACAGAAAAACAGAGGAGCGAATATCCCAAGGGTTTTGACTCCAGAAACAAGATCAAGTTGTTTGGTGAAACAGGTTTGAGTGAGGGCTATGATCAAGATCAAGCATTCAGTTTTGGACACATCGAGTTTGGCATAACTTACATGTTTATGTGAAACAAGGAGTAGCTCTCCGGATGTATAAAGCTGACGCCTTAGGAAATAGACTCACGTTCTACCAAGAATTTCTGAAGAAAGCAGACATTAAGAAGTTTTACAGGGATTTATGTGATTTCATTTCAAATAGGAAACTATTTTCTCCCCTCTGTCCTATATGCTGTATTTTATGGCTGTATGTATGTATATCCCATAGGACTGTTTATAGGCTTGCTGGTGGGAAAACAGCACCACCTTGTGGATAACAATGTACAATTATTTTAATGAAAATACTTTTTTCTACGTTCTAAAGGAGTTTAATTCTGAAATTATTTACTAGTATTTTGAAAACTCACACAAATTTCGGAGTGTATTTGTATAAGGTTATGTCTACTGGGTATCAAAATTAGTGACCAAACCAGTAAGTCAGGCAACTGGATAATTCAAATAAATGTCAGTTCAGTAAATTATCTCACAAAATCTTCCAAGGACTCTGAGTAGTGACATTAATTATAATGTATGTAATTAGTCAATTTTAAAATATGAGATGCGGTAATTACGTATGCACATACATATAATTTATTAATTTATTAATGTAAATTCTGCCTTTGACAGACTACTTCCTGGAAACTCATTAATTCACTTATTCACTTTTCAAATATCATTAAAAAACATTTTCTGCATATGAATAATTATATCAGGCCCAGTGAGAAACCTTATTTCTGTCCTGAGGAAACTTCCTATCTGGGTGAACTTACTACTTGTTAAAATTTAAGGAACTTTAAAATCGAAAAGTTATAGCAATATAATAGTAAATATAAAGTAGCTACTTATGAGTCAAAATGTTTGCTTAGACTATTGTTTTTCAAATTGGGTTCATTAAAGTTGCTTCAGGAATTCCACAATATTTTATCAAAAAAATAGGAGAGTGCCCAAAAAAGTTTGCTTTGGTTGTGAAAATGAGCATATGGAACATATGTAAAATACTGTATTAAGATTCAAATTTTATAATTCTTATTTTTTCACTTTAATTTATTTTTGTTCTCTAAACAAGGCAATACAAGTATATTTATTTCATTACATAGATCTAATATCATTTTTAAAAATAAGATGGGTCTTTTTTACAAATTAAAACAAATAAACGTGTAATTTACCAAGCATGACATAACTAATCCTGGCTGTTATTATCACAAAAAGGAACTCGAGGTAGGATAAACAAGAAATGAATGAAGTATTTGCCAAGAGACGAGTGGAAGGGAAAGGGGAAGAGGTTAATACTCCTTTGAATATACCTTTTTATAAAGCTTTGATTTTGAGCTATGCAAACATTTTCCATGTTATGAAAAGTAGTATAAAGGGATAAAGAAAACCTTAAAATTAAAAATTGGCGAACTTAACATGATATCAAATTGGCAACCAGTCAGAATAAAATAGATAATTAAACTATATTTTGAACAATACTTTGATTACATACCCACAACTTCAAGGAAATTTTGAACTTTAGAAAGGTTGTTCTTCGTAGTGGCATTGGCATAGGGACTCTTAAGCAATTTCTGGTGACTTTCAGGATAAAGCAAACGCGTAAATATATAGGTGCTGTCGTGAACTAGTATTTCCACTGTGAGAAAAGTGAGATACAAATTTGGAGTGGGGAAAGTTTGAGTAAGATATCTGATGATAGATTTTAATTGGAGCTATTAAATATGAGCTCATGTAAATATATATATATATATATATACATATATATATATAACCATAAGTGTGTATGTGTATATATATATATAAAACAAGTAAAACCTTGGTTTGCAAACATAATCTGTTCTGGAAACATGCTTGTAATCCAAAGCACTTGTATATCAAAGCGAATTTCCCTGTAAGGAATAATGGAAACTCAGATGATTCGTTCCACAATCCAAAAATATTCATATAAAAATGATTACAGTACTGCAATATAATACAAAGTAACAAGGAAAATACAAAATATAAAGAAAAGTAAACAAATTAACCTGAACTTAACCTTTGAAAACCTTGGTTTATGAGAGGGAGACAAGAGAGAGGAGGGTTATTGTGTAGGACAACTTTCAGACTTTCACTATCACTAACAGAATCACTGCTATCTATTGGCTCAATGTAGTCTTTTTCTTTTTGCACAACTTAAACAAGAACCCTATCCAATGACATTTGCTTTTGCCTCCTTTTGAGAATTTTGTGGAAATGTGACATTGCATTGTCATTAAACAGATTCATCGCTCACACTGCTACAGCCTTATTCGGGTGGTGCCTTTTAACAAAATTTTGCACTGTTTCCCGTATTTCACACATCTCCCTAATCTCATTTGAAGTGAGGGATTCCTCTGCCTTTTTTTTCCTCCTCCTCTGCAGACAAGATCTCCTCCACAACCTCTTGCTGTTGCTCATGATGCAGATCCATCAGTTTGTCGGTGGTCAGCTCCTGGCCATGCTCCTCCACCAGCTCTAGAATGTTGTCCTCACTCACCTCCAGTCCCATGGTCTTCCCCAGGTACACAATTTCATGGACAACTGGTGGCGCCTGTTCATGAACAAGCCCCTCTAAGTCATGTCCAAGAATGCAATCAGACCAAAGTTTTTTCCAAGCAGAATTGAGGGTTCTTTTGGTGACCCCTTTCCAGGCTTTATTGCAGACCTTGAGGCAGTTCACATTGTGGAAATGATTTTTCCAAAACTCTCAGAGGGTAAGGTTTGTTCCTTTGGTCACCTCAAAGCATTGCTGAAATAGTGATTTGGTGTCAAGCTTTTTAAATTTCAAAATGACCTGCTGATCCATGGGCTGGAGGATTGGAGTGGGGTTGGGAGGAAGGAACTTGACCTTAATGAACTCGAATTCCTCCAGTAAGTCATCCTCAGGGCCTGGAGCATGAGCAGGAGCATTATCCATAACCAGCAAGGCTTTGAGTGGCAGATTCTTTTCTAAGAGGTATTTCTTCACTGCAGGACCAAACACCTCTTTGATCCACTCAACGAACAAGACATGAGTGACCCAAGTCTTGCTCTTGGACCTCCACGTGACGTTTAACTGGCTCTTCTGCACCTTGCATTTCTTGAAGGCTCACGGATTCTTGGAATGATACACAAGCCAGGGCTTCACTTGAAATCCCCACTTACATTAGCACAAAACAAGAGGGTGAGAGATCTTTCACAGGCTTGCAGTTGGGCATTGCATTCCCTTCTTCTGTAATGTACATCCTCTTTGGCATCTTTTCCCAAAAAAGCCCCATCTCATTGATGTTAAAAACTTGCTCTGACAGGTAACACTCGGAAACCACAAGCTTTCGGAACTCGGTAGTGAATGCCTTAGCTGCCTTAGCATCCAAATTCGCAGCGTCTTCATACCTCACAACACTGTGAATGCCACTTCCCCTCTTAAAGTTAGCAAACCATCCCCTGCTTGCTGGAAGCCTTTGTTTTCTGTTGACGTACCCGGCAGTTTACTTACGATGTCAGTGTACAAGGCCTTTGCTTTCTCGCAAATAAAGCTCTCTGTCACAGTATCACCTGCTGGTTGCTTCTCGTTTATCCAAACCAGAAGCAACATTTCTACATCTTCCAGAACACGTGGCCGTTGCTTTGATATTCGCGTGACTCCTTTTGCTGCATCTGTGCCCCTTCTTTCTTCTTTAATATTGTGCAAATGGTCGACATAGACTTTTTATAAAATCTTGCAATTTTGGCTACTCACATATCTTGTTCATACTTCTGGATGGTTCTCTTCCTAACTTTCACCATAATCATCTTCTTAGCACCTTTCTTTTGAAACTTTTTCTGCATGGAGACCATTGTATATGCTCTCATGGATGTTGACTATAGTACAGTATTAATAAACTCCTGTCATGGACTGTATTTAATGGAACTGGCAATAAGGCAGCAGAGGAAAGGGTCTATATCTGCAGGCGGCCTGACCTAGAATGAAGCAAAGCATTTCTAAGCTTACCCTCCTATGGAAAAGTAAAGGACTGTTCATAGTGACAAAGAAATACACTAAGTGCCAGTTGTGGGCACCTGCCAACATTCTGAAAAGTCACTGTTTTCTGCCAGACACCGCAGACTGAGACCAAGAATCTGAGCATGGGAGACAATCACCCACAATCCCAGAGCAAGAGAGAGAGAACCATTGGCTCAGTTGTGATCATGTGACATTTGGTGGCATGTACTATTTATATTGCAAGACATCACTTATTTATAGAGGTAAAATTTATTAGAAATGTTTGCTCATCTTGCGGAATACTTGCAGAACAAGTTACTCATAATCCAAGGTTTTACTGTATGTGTGAATCTATATCAATATCTATATCTGTACCTATATGTATATCTAAATCTATATCTAATCTATGTCTATATTTATATCTATATCTATAGAGATATATATCTATAGATACACATATGTTTATTGAGATATATATATATATATATATATATATATATATATATATCTCCAGCTATCAAGTTCTAGCCACAGAAGGATGTAAAACCAATGAAATCTAAGTAGCAGTGATCACCTCCTGCTCCACAACCCCTGAACTCCATCCCTTGATCTTGGTTTCTAAAAACGATGTTCATTCAAAGGAACCAGAGAAGCATGAAGTAATTAATGATTTCGTTTCAGTTTTGGAGCAGGAAAGGGATAAATTGAACCTGAAATATAATTTTGTGCCAGAAACTAAAGAAGATTAAAGACTAATGGGTCCTTTGCAAAAGATAGAGGTTCCATTCTGGTAGACTCTCATCGTCCAAATGTAGGACAGTTTGAAAATCAAAGAATAAGGAAACTAATGAATTACATTAGTATATAATCTAGTAGTAATAATAATAATAACCTAATACTATAAAATATAATCTAATAAATTAGATGGAATGATAGAATTATAAAGTTCCCAGTTTGTAACTATCAACTTAAGAACAGATTCAGGCAAAGGTCATTAATATGTAGTAAAACCCTGTGTTTTAGAGTTGTTTGGGTAACATGATCACATGGTCAGAAAGTATTACCACTGATAACATATGAATTACAGAGGGAAAAGGGAAAAAAAGTACCTTGAGAATGGAGAAATCTAGCAGACATCACCTTTACCAAGTGATCAAGTTTAACATCATCAATAACATCATCAAACCTAAATTATATGCCTCCTGAGATGATGCAGTAGGAAAAACTCCCTAAAAATAGTATTGTTGACATAAATATTTAACCTGAATTGAATCATGAAAAAAACAAGTAGACCCATCTACAAAGTATTCCATAATACAACTGGCCTAGACTCTAAAAATATGAATGCCGTAAAATATAAAATAAGAGCTGTTCTAGGTGAAATGAGCTAAAGAGACAACTAAATATAATATTTAATTTTTCACTCAATCATTGATCGGAGGAGAAAAAGAGCTGTAAACTACATTGTTAGGCTACCTGGGGAGATTTTTAATGTAAGATTGTCACTATTGCATTAGTGTTAAATTTTTGGGGTGTGATAATGAAAATGTGTTCTGTAGTTATATAGAACAATGTCCTGGTTCTTAGGAGATAAGGCTAAAGTATTGTGGTGCTTAAGTAATTAAGGGTAAAGTCTGTCTGTGTCTGCAATTTATTCTCAGGTTTTTCCAGAAAAACGACAAAACTATCTGTATCTATGTCTATATCTGTGTCCATATTTATACTTCTATCTTCCCTACATTTATATCTATCTGTGAAACAGTTGTTAACAAAGGGCAAATCTAGATTAAAGTCATGTGGGAGTTCTTTCAACTTTTATAGGTTGCAAAACATTCAAACTAAGAAAATTAGGAGGAAAGTGCTCTCACTTATTACATAGATTTTTCTAAACTGCCTCATAGTTTAGAAATAAAACAGGCCATAAAAGCACACTGATAATTGAAACCAATATTCAAAAAATGTTAGGCTATTTATTCAAAAAAATTTAATGTGATAAAGATCCAGACTTCCCTGAAAATCCTTTGACCTTGCCGCATTATGATGTTGCCTTCACGGCATTTATAATCATAAACTTCGAACTATCTTGGGGAATACTAATTCTATTTATTTAATCTCCTGATCATAACTCTCTTCTGAATATAACTTTTGCGTTTCACTGATTTTTTGATTTTGTTAATTCTCAGGGCACTTTGAGTCTATAAAATAAAAGTTTTGAGGTAAGTGGAAGTTCAAGTACAGAAATGTAACATCTGACATTATGTGCATATATGACCTTTACACTTGAAAGCCCACAAAATGCTTTCTGAATTAACAATAATATATAAATTTGTTATTGAAGATTTAATATAAAGTTATATTCTGATTGTATGATATTATAATTCAATTATTCAATGTATCCAAATCCTAATCATTCCAGAAATTTCAGCTTTTGCTATATAGTTTTTAACTAGAATTAAAAAAATGAAAGAATTCTATCATTGGAGCTATAAATATATTTTAAAAATTTTATTTAAGTAATTCAATATTTAAAAATTGTCTTCAAGTAATTTATCTATGCATGGATTGCTTTCCTCCTTCATGATTCCTAGCTTCTACACCTTGAAATGAAAAGTCTCATTCACTACTGGAGGGATTTCTGAAAGCTTTTACTTTGTTTCTCTTGCTGGGATAACCATTTCCTTTGCGTTAATTAAATTCAGCAGACCTGCTTTACATTCCACCTTGTTTTAACAGAGAAAGCATTGAGGAAAGGTACAAGGAGGGAAATGGGGGATATAAACAAGGGAAAACACTCAACAAGTGCAATAAAGAATGGACACAAATGTTTTGGTATCTTCAACTGAGATCACTCTAATTTGGGTGAGGAAAATTTTGTGGACCCTGTAGGGAAACCATGATGTATAGCAGGATGTTGGCTAAATTCCTCTGCAAAATTCCCTGTATAAAAACTCTAGATTGAATTCAAGTCGATAGAGTGAAGGTTCAGAAAATAAGAAAATTGTTGGTTGGTAACAGGGAGTAACTAAAATTATATTTATATCTCTATATCAGGATTAATATCTATGTTAATATAGATATTAATATGTTTAATATTTTATATATTTCATACTTCATATGAGTTAGTATGTTCGCTTGACATTTATTCAGCATCTGCTATATAACAAGCATTGTACTGGACAAATTTACATAAAACAGGTGACCCTGTTAATAAAGCCAAGTGGGAAGGAGAGATTATCATGCTGCATGTGTTGAGATCTCACCCTACAGATTTTTAAGATTAAAAAAAAATGTTTATTTATTTATTTTTGAGAGAGACAGCACAGGCCAGGGAGGGACAGAGAGAAAAGTAACACGGAATCTGAAGCAGTCTCCAGACTGAGCTGTCAGCACAGACCCCACACGAGGCTCGGACCCACAGACCGTGAGATCATGACCTGAGCTGAAGTCAGATGCTTAACTGACTGAGCCACCAAGGTGCCCCTTTCAGACCTTTTTTGATGGTAGCTTTGCTCTTACAATTCTCAGATATGACCTTTTATCTTAACTCATATACGGAGAATGTGAAGTTAAAACAAGGTTGTTGCTAATACCTTAGCCTGCATATTGTTTTCTGTCCTAAAGCAGTCAAATTTATTTTTAAAGAAATAACAAGATAAATTATTCATAGAAAATGGCAGCAAACTTGACATAGGAGAACCTGTAGGAAAAATGACTTCAATGCATTTTTAACAATCCTAGTGGCACAATGGCACCTTTAGTACAGTGACCCAGCAAGTGTATTGAGCAAAATCAGGCAAAGGGATTTAATCATAATTTATTTCTGGAAAGAATCCAAAATCGTTGCTCTCTACTTTTCATTTACACCAATGATTTTCATGCATGCTATTTTAAAGTACATAACTGCTTTATAAAGTCATTATCTATCTCTCTGACCTCTTCTGTGGCATTCCAATCTATTCAAAGTAAACCTCACCAAAGACCCAAAATCAAAGTGCTTTCACTGTAACTTATTATTTGCATTTATTCAGTTTCCAAGAACCTAATTTAAAAGAGAAGTTCAGGCACCAGTTGCATATTTAATGGCAAATAGTCCAAAAGAAAAATAATCTAATAATTCTTGATATAAGATGAATCTAAAAGCAGGACTTAAAATATAGCTCATTTGTCTTCTGTTTTCTTCAAAGATACTGTTTCTATACCATCTTCTGATATTGCTTTGCTTCCAGGGAGAATAAAATATTTAAAGTATAAACATTTATAATCCTATCTTGTCTGCTCCCTAAGGAGGGGTGGATCCTGATAGAAGAATCTCTTTATTTGTTGTAGATGGAGAGGCAAATATTAGAATACTGGGGAAATACTAAATAGCTGTATATCAACATGTGTATCTTGGAGAGATGGAAATTCAAGTGGCAGAGAGAGGTAAGGTCTATATTCAGCATGAACTAAGAATGTGGGGTGACAACACGGTGACTTCATCCCAGCCCTTCATCCTCTTCAGGGCCAGCTGTGACTGAGAATACATGAAGAGTATGAAACTTTTGTTTGTTTATTAGTCATTTCTGTTTCTTCACATGTGTTTATATCTTTTGTCCTGATTATTAAAAATAAGCATTTTGGGGTGCCTGGGTGGCTTAGTTGGTTGAGCATCCAATTTTGGCTCAGGTCATGATCTTGCTGTTCATGAGTTCGAGCCCTGCATCAGGGCCTGTGTTGACAGCTTAGAGCCTGGAACCTGCTTCAGATTCTATGTCTCCCTCTCGGCCCCTCCCCCGCTTGTACTCTGTCTTCTCTCTCTCAAAAATAAACAAACATTAAAAAAATTATTTAAAAAAATAAGAATGGAGCACCTGGGTGGCTCAGTCAGTTAAGCATCTGACATCAGCTCAGGTCATTATCTCCCAGTTCGTGGGTTGGAGCCCTGTGTGGGGCTCCGTGTTGACAGTTTGGAGCCTGGAGCCTGCTTTGGATTCTGTGTTTTCCTCTCTCTTTCTGGCCCTCCCCTGCTCATTCTCTCTCTCTCTTTCAAAAATAAATGAAACATTAAAAAATTAAAAAAAATAAGCATTCAATCTTTTGTTCTTCTTACTTGTAGGCATTCTGTTGGCTAATGAATAGCTCTCTCGATGTCCTTAGGCCCTGCTCAAATTCACTGTATGCAAGGCAGTTCATTATTTCTGTTCACATATCACCCTCTTCTAATGACTAACACTTTTGTAAATAGCCTCATTCACCGAGTTGTAGAAGATAAATATTTTAGAACCTCTTTGGATCTTTCTTCTCCTTTATTCTGTAAATTGAATTCATGACGTCCTTCTAATTCTACCCCCTAAATTCCTCCATTCCATGGCCACTGTCCGACTTCAGGCCCTCATCTTCTCTTACCTGGTCCATTTTACTAGGATCATGTTTAGGCTCTCCATTTCAAGTTGATTGGTTGTCTACATCAACCAGTCTTTACCAGTCTTACTTCCAGTCTATTCTTGACCACTCTTCAGCCAGACTAAGCTTATACAATCTTTTTCATGATTTTGTTCAATCTGTTCTTCAAACATGCCTAAACACGTTCCCCCCTCTGGGTCTTTGCACACTTATCCTACTCTCTTTCTTGAATGCATTTCTCACATATATATTGTCTGCACACAGACTGTTCTAATTCCAGGAATCTTCTCAGATGTTACCTTATTAGAGAAGCCGTCCTTAGCCACACTTGTCTAAAATAGCATTCATCTCTATGATAGTCTTTACTTCCTTACTGTTTTATTTTACTTCTTGTCACTTCATGGCACTTCTTACCAACTAACATGTTATATTTTTGTTCATTAATTCGTTGTTTGTTTTCCACCACTAGAATTAAGATCCTTGAGGACAGGGACTTCATATTGTTGTATACCCTGTACCAAGAATAGTCCTTGCTTTCTGGCAACTGCTCAAAAAAATATTTGGGAATGAATGCATGAATTAAGTTCTTTTCGGTGAATTGAATGTGTTTCTCCCCTCTTTTATGTCTGAATGACTCATTTTTCTGAGCAGACCAAAATCAAATTCATCTTCCCTAAGCCACCATTTTTTTTTCAACTGGAAAGATTTCATGTTATTATTGCACATTGTAAATAACTAATTCAGCATACTGTTTATGTATGACTTTTCTATTCTTATTTGTTTTTCTCAATTCTGAGTAGAATATAGAATACTAGAGATGATGGATTGTGTACTAGGGGCTCAAAATGAGCCCAAATTGGTAATGAGCCTGAATTGATAATGCCAATTGTGTTACATGACCAGAGGCATCTCATCATAGTTACTTGGGTGGGGCCCAGATCTGATGAGAATTTTCATGCTGGCTGTGAGGGCTATTCCCCTCTCTGCTGTTTCAACCATTGTTACAGTGGTGCCTCATTGCATGCAGAGAATAAGAATCACTCCCATTCCGTTACAGTCTTAGGTACAAATATGGATTAAAAAAAAGTGTTTCTTCATGTTCTAATAACAACAATTAAACAAAAAGCATTGGGCTCTGCACTTTCATCTTTGTAACAGAAATTTGCCTCTAGCAATAAACACTGATTACATTTTCTCAAGTGGAGTGCTGAATGCAAACTAGGTCCCCACACTTACTGCTCAGTAAAAGTTGTTGAATAGAGCCCCCAAAATGATTATATTAATCATTGAATAGTCTATAAATTACAAGCTAGTACTAAATATAAGGAAACATCAAAATAATTTCCCCCTCTTTGCAATATTCAAAGTACTTTCCCCTCCTGCACTCTGGATAGTCAAAATAACATTTATATCACATACAATGATAATGTTGTATCGTTACACACAGAAATACAAAAGGGCTATGGGCAGCTGGGCTTGTTCCTGACTTGATATATCAAGTTGACTCATTCTACAGGACATAGGGAGATTAATGTATCCAATCCACCTTCCTTAAAAGATTTCTACTGCAAATGAAGAAGAATTATATTCTTTCTGCTTCTGATTGAAATTTTTTAGAAGTTTAACAGTTTAATCTGAGGCTTGAAATTAGGCTTTTCTCTTAAATTGTTAAATTGTTCAGGAAAGCATCTTCTGAAATATTTTAAATAACATGATTGCCTGACAATAACTACAAACACACTGAACAATTCTCTTCCACTGAGAAGAAACTGAGTTCTTGCCAAAAAAAAAAAGGGTGTGTGTGTGTATGTGTATGTGTGTGTGTGTAAGAGGGAGGATGAAGGGAAAGAGGGAGAAGGAGGAAAGGGAAAGAAGGAGGGGGAAGAAAGGGGGATAGAGGGGGTCGGGGTGGGGGGCCGGGCTAATATACTGGAATAACAGTCCAAAAACAGAATAGCCAGAATACTTTTATTTCTTTCTAACTTGCCAAATAATCTGAAAAGCCACAATTTTCCTGTGGCTAAAACCATAGAAAAACCTACTTAATTCTCTGTGGTTCTATAGGTCACAAAAAATGAACCCCAAAGGAATGGAGTCATAACATAATGAAAAGTTTTCTCTAATAACTTTATTCTTGAACTCTCAAATTAGGCGTGCATTCACACAGGCCTTGCCTCAATCCCCCATACCCACCCTTTCTGTTGGGTATGTCTAAAGCTCTGTCTGTGCTCCCTGTTGGCATCCTAATATTACTTAGATTTTTACTTGTTTTCTGAATTTGAAAGTGCGCTCATCCTGTGGGTTGGATTGCCGTGACAATTAACGTTTTGAAAGTTTTCTCTTAGCAGCACTTCGTCCTCACTTTCTGCCTCCATCTAGTAATCAGTGGCAGTGCTTTCTTCATTTGTTATCGTGTTGGGAACAATCACTTTCAAAAATACTTTGTTGTGAACATTTTCAGGGTAGAGACAGCCACTTTCTCCCCTTTATCTGTCATGTGGAAATGAGTTGGACTTCCACTATCATTAAGAATTATACTTTTATGACTCGAGTTCTTCTCTGTTGTCAGACTGGAAAAAGAAACGGTGGTCAGAACTGGCTCTTGTTTAGTCTTTCATTTTCTAGGAGGTAAATGAAATGATATTTAAAGCAGTTCACTTATTTTCAATTTTGGAAATTTTTTTAACCCAATGTATATGATACAGCA
Source organism: Lynx canadensis (assembly GCF_007474595.2). Taxonomy (NCBI): domain Eukaryota; kingdom Metazoa; phylum Chordata; class Mammalia; order Carnivora; family Felidae; genus Lynx; species Lynx canadensis. The sequence goes on from NC_044309.1 coordinate 107,491,539, forward strand.
AATTTAAAATACGCTCTAGATTTAGAAAGCTGCAGCAAAGTGGTTGTAGTCCAAAATAAATGGCTTTGTTACTATTGTCCTTGCAGTGAATGAACTTTAAATAAAAATTATTTTTTTTGAGGGTGCAGTAATACAAGAACCAGCAGCAATCATTGATATTTATGAGCACTTACCATTTGTCAATGACTGTGCTACATGCTTTACATGCATTATCTCAATTTATTTTAACAACTATGGCATAGGCCCAATGATTCCTATTTTATAGAAAATCTTGATATTTATAGCAATATATACTTTGCTCATGTTCATACATTTAATAATTAGTAGATTATAATTGAGACTCGGTCCCATAATGGACTTCATTATATTAATAAAATGTTACAATAATGCTATGCTAAGTTGCAATTTCAGATGTATCTGAAACAACTAAATCATAATAAATAATCATAAACAAATATGGAAGACATACTCAAAGGGGGAATGGAGATTGGTTAAGCATTTAATCTAACAAAATTGTGAAATTTCATTGCAGGCTTCCAAAAATATCAGAAAATGATACCTTATTAAAAGTATGGATTTTTGTTACAATTTTATAATAGAAATTACATTGTATTTTATATCAAGACAGCAGTAATAATTTCTTTTTGGAATTGTAAAGAATTTTGTTGCGTGAATCTTTGTTTCATCCTTTGCTAATACTAGAATAATAGTAGGAGAGATGGTAATTTAATGGGACACATAAGAAGAAACTCTTAAGTGTAAGTGGTTGAAATCAGAGACAATTTGCCCTCCAAAACGGGAGACAGTTTTGGTCGTCACAACTTGAGCATTTCTTTGTCTTAATTTTAAATAATCTTAGTTATTTTAACTCAGTAGTTACTGAAAATCCTGTTTCAGGATCAGACAGTGCCAGTACTGTAAGATTAATTTACTGTGTACAGGAGAGCAACAATATATGTGGAAACAGCTTGGATACATTTTGATGACATAAGTGAGTGATTTGGGTGAACTATTTTATTAGAAGTTATGTGTATATTCAATACTGAAGCTCATAGGACTATAATATATAATTCATCAAACTTGGAGATTCTTTTAGGCTCTTGCAGTTTTCAGAAAAGTAAAAGGTAGGTGAGAGAATTTTAGTTTTCAGATTCATGTGTAATAAAGCAAGAAACATGTCCCAGCAGGTCTTGGAGAGAAACTCAAATGTGAGTCAAGGAGTTGGATAATTGGTTCTTCTCTGGCAGCCTCTATTTTCTTCTCAAAATTAGGTATCTGTTGTTCCCTACAAGATGTCCATTGTGGGCAACTGCTAAGCTACCCTCTGCTTTGGCTTTTACTGTTACTGCCGAGACTACCCAAATGTCCCTTCTGTCTTTGGTTCTGTCCATAGCTTTGAATCACTCATGACTTTACCTCCCTCAGGACATACCCAACTGTAGTAGCATTGGCTTTGGGGAGCCAAATAATTCTTTGTTGTTAGAAGGAGGCTGTTCTGTACAGTCTAGGGATGTTAGCAGCATCCTGCCCTCTGCCCACTAGGTGCCAGAAACACTGCTCAAGTTATGACGACCAAAACTGTCTCCAGTTTTGGAGGGCAAATTGTCTCTGATTTCAACCACTTACACTTAAGAGTTTCTTCTTATGTGTCCCATGTCACATCCTCTCTCTCCTCCTCTCCCTCTCTCTCCTCTCTTTCTTTCTTTTTTTTTTTTTTTAATTTTTTTTTTCAACGTTTATTTAATTTTGGGACAGAGAGAGACAGAGCATGAACGGGGGAGGGGCAGAGAGAGAGGGAGACACAGAATCGGAAACAGGCTCCAGGCTCCGAGCCATCAGCCCAGAGCCTGACGCGGGGCTCGAACTCCCGGACCGGGAGATCGTGACCTGGCTGAAGTCGGACGCTTAACCGACTGCGCCACCCAGGCGCCCCTCTTTCTTTCTTTCTAAGTCTTATCTCTCCCTGTCTCTTTCTGACTCTCTCTTTCTCTCCCCCTGCCCCCAGCCTTCTCCCTCTCTCCTACTCACAGCTAAACTCAGTTTTAAAGAAAGAAACCTTTCCAGATAGTGACAGTATGACCAGCCAATACCTTGCATGGTCTTTCCATTAGAGTTAAATAATATCTAGCCTTAAAGGATGTTAAATAAACCAGATTAGTGACACAATTTCCCTTTATTCTGTTACTGTTTATAAGAATTTATTTTTGTAGGCTTTTGTGGAAATATCTTTAGTTGTGAAGAAAAATGTATTTAAAGTTCAATCATTCCTTCATTTTCAATTGTTTTTTTTAAGTCCAAGTAAAATAAAACTAGTTTTAAACTTAAAATAGAATTCTCATGCGATTTAATTTTTTGCAAAAGGAATTCTATCTACCATTTCTATCAGTACATACAGATCTTCTAGTTTAATGTATAATTTATATTCCAGAATGCCTAGGTTCAAATTCAGAAGGACACTAGTTGTCTCATCTTGGAAATTTACTTAACCCATTTATGCCTTAGTGTTCTTATTTTTAAATGGAGATAAAGTTAATACCAACCTTGTGGGGTTTTAAGAATGATTTAATATTTACTTAAAAATAACCTTAAAGTGTCTATTAAATGAGCAAAGGAATAAATATATCCACTGTCCCCAAAATCAGACATGGGTGTCTTCATATATCAAACTCACCACATTGTGTATTTTAAATAAGTGTAACTTATTGTGTTGATTATACTGCAATAAAGGTGACATTTTATGTTTAATAAAATATATATTTATAAAAGTGTTTACCTAACCACTAACATGGTTATTTCTAGAGAGTGGTAATTTGTATGGTTTGTCTAGAGTTTAATTAAAGGTTTATTAAATTTAATTAAACTTATCTGCATTGCTTAGATTATTTACAGTGAGGATATCAACACAAACTATCACTTTCTTAGAAGGAAGCATTTTAAAAACAATAATATCGTCAGTATTCATTTTTAATTCTTTACCATGTGTCACTTTTCTTTAGGATGCTGGTACAATATTTCTTATCCAAATCTCTGAGCTCTGTTATTTCATCATGTTACATTTGACAGGTGCACATCTCAGAGCTGACTTACTTTGCCTCTCTAAATATGACTGTGAAACACTGCATAACTTTCCCATGTGTTGTATTTCTTTCCTGCGTTCAGACACAATGCATTGAGTAAATGAACCCCTCCTTATATTTAACTTAATAGCATGTTAACTTAATTTAAGTGTATTGTTGTTTCCTGTCTACAGAAGGCAACTGCTATTAACCAATTTTGGCTTAGTGATTTTTCACATTAAGGAATTGCCTTTCCTCTTAGCTCCTCTGCGTAAGATTAATTTTATTTCCTGTATTACTGACTTCTTTTTGTTTCCACAAGCTGTGCGTGAACATGACATTTTTCACAGAACTGTCTCTGAGTGGGCCCAACTTTATCAATTTCTACAGCGTAATGGCAAAAACCTCCTCCTGTTCCTTTCCCTAATTCACACAAAGTGATCCTTTCATACTTGAAGCTGCAGATAGCTTAAAGATTATTTATTTATTTATCTATTTTTTTTTTTTAATGTTTTAACATTTACTTATTTTTGAAGAGAAACAGAGCACAGGCAGGGGAGAGGCAGAGAGAGAGGGAGACACAGAATCCAGAGCAGGGCTCCCAGTTCTGAGATGTCAGCACAGAGCTGACCAACACAGGGCTTGAACCCACAAACTGTGGGATCATGACCTGAGCTGAAGTCAGATGCTTAACTGACTGAGCCACCCAGGCGCCCCTGAAAATCTTTCGATGAGACTATTGATTACAAGACCAAATATTTCACCCATAATATGGCTACCAACAGGCTTATAGCCTCATATATTTCAACATTTTAAGTGACGTCTGTGTTAGGTATTCTTTTTTTTTTTTTTAATTTGAGAGAGAGAGGGAGAGAGTACACATGAGCAGGGGAGAGGGCCTGGTTGCGGGGGGGGGGGGGGTTGAGAGAGAGGGGGGGGGAGAGAGAGAGAGAGAGAGAGAGAGAGAATCTTAAGCAGGCTCCATGCTCCATGTGGAGCCTGACATGGGGTTTGATTCCCTTGGGATCAAGACCTGAGCCCAAATCAAGAGTCTGATGCCCAACCAACTCAGCCACCTAGGTGCCCCAATGTTAAATAGTTTTTCAAGTTACTTCTGTTTTTTGTTACAAAATGTGTACATTAATTGTAAACATTTAGAAAATGCAAATAATTATTTTATTGCATTATTTCCTCCTGATATTGGCAATACCGGTGGCTGTTCCAGTGCCTGCTTTTGTGTGAGGACACAGGCTATGGGGGAAGGTGGAGGGGCAGAGGTGTGCTGATTAAAAGAGTCCTCTTTTTATTTACAAGATCGGCAGAGAACAGCCTTAAATTTCCTTTTTATTTTTATTCTATGTATATATTTTTTGCCTTTGGAGCAACTTAGAACCAGTATATCTCAACTTTGACACAATTATATTTTTATTCAAAACATACTATTTGACCAGCTGGTCTTTTTGTCAATAGCCCTGGTTCATTAAGGTATCATTTTGATTCCCTGTATAATTCTGTTCCATTTCACTCCTGTAGCTACTTCCTGAACACTTCATTCTTTCTCTTTTATTCTCTAATTATATCTCTCCCATGTTTTTTTGATGATTATTAATTTTGAGAGCGAGAGACAGAGACAGAGAGAGGATAAGTAGGGTAGGGGAAGAGAGAGAGGGAGAAAGGATCTCAAGCAAGTTCTATGCTGTCAGTGCAGAGCCCAATGCAGGACTGGATCCCATGAACTTAAGATCTTTAGCTGAAATCAAGAGTGAGATGCTCAACTGACTGAGCCACCCAGGTGCCACTCTCCTATTGTTTTTTTTTTTTATTATTATTTATTTAAAAAAACTTTTTAACATTTATTCATTTTTGAGAGACAGAGAGAGAGACAGAGCATGAGCGGGGAAGGGGCAGAAAGAAGGAGACACAGAATCCAAACCAGGCTCCAGGCTCTGAGCTGTCAGCACAGAGCCCGATGTGGGGCTCGAACTCACGAACTGTGAGATCATGACCTGAGCCGGAGTTGGATGCTCAACCAATTGAGCCACCCAGGCACCCTTCTCCTATTGCTTTTTAAAGATGCTTGTGAAAATTCTCATCCTGATTTTCAAAAAAACCTCATGGTCTCATCTGGAGGCTGCCTCTGACACAGTTCTTCTACTCCACTCAGGTGAATTATCATGTGGCAAGTGGACTGGCCACATCATTCACTGTATTTGATTTTTACTTTGTGTTAGTTTTTTCCATGTTTGGATACCTTCTTTGTCCTCCTTGGACACTTTCTTAAACTAACTTTTGCTTTAAGGCTCATTCCAAGTCTAGTTTTCTCTAAATGTCCTCTGAGGGCACACTTGTTCTTGTCCTACTCTGATTATCTTTAAAATTAAACTCAGAATTTAGAGATAGAAGAACAGTTAGGGATCATGTAGTTCAATCTTTTGGTGAGGCGAAGAATTTAAGTGAATTTGTGTCAGCAGACTAGCAACTGTAGAACTGAGATCAGAATTTCGATTTCCAAATTTTATATCACATGGCCATGCGCTTTCCCCATGCAGTTTTGTGTTGCTATTTAGTCACATACTACTCTCTGGTATTATTTTATTGTCTCATTCTGTGAGTTCTGTTTCCCACTGTGGTAGAGGCTTATTGAAAATTAGACCAGTATCTGTATACACACATATATATATATACACACACACACACAGTGCAGCCCAGTCTGAACTATGGAGCTGCCATATGTGTGCAGCTCCCCACTTTCTCTCTTGCTATATGTGTAGGAGTACCCTAATACCAACTATAGACTTAGCAGAGGTCTGGTTTCTTTCTTTTTTTTTTTTTTCTATTAAAGACTTTGTTTTTTAGAGCAGTTTTTGGTTCGCAGCGAAATTAAGAAGGAACAGGGATTTTCCATTTGCCCCCTATCCCCCACATGCACAACTTCACCATTATTACCATCCCCCACCACAGTAGCACATTGGTTATAATTGCTGAAGCTGTATCGACACATTATAATCACCCAAAGTTCATAGTTTACATTAGGACATTAGGGTTCACTTTTGAGGAGATGTCTGTTCTTAAAAGTTTTTATTATGAGGGCTTTGTATACCCAATACAAACTCTGTTAAAGAATTCTATAATTCTTGGTAAGTGTTTAGTTTTGACCAAATATTAGAGTATAACATTTTTTTCCATGACTCTCTTCTACCTCTGACATCCTGAATTCTTATTAATCAGGCCCATTACTTCTTTTCCTTTTGCTTTCCTTGACAGTAGGAAAGGGCAGTCATCTGTATGTGTCTTCTAGGGTGTGCTTTTTATCTCCCTGGTCCATTACTTAATTCTTATTACGATTTGTTTGGTCATGATATTGTGTCAAGCAGTGGTCTGTGTATTCATTAGATGGAGTATATCTCTGTAGATACATGTGTAGGAGTTTTTACTCTCTTTTACCAGTCTCACCACAAATACAGAACTAAGCCTATAAAGACACAGCACGTGTGTCTTTCGTGGAGGGGAGGTTGGGAGGCAGCTGCTATTAAAACAGTTGTGTGGAAACCACATGGCTGACTCATAAAACACACTGTGTGGAGAGAGAACAGGTTTGAACATAAAGAAGTCTTACAGGGATTGCCCTTTCACAGGCGAGCAATCCCTGTGGAACATCAGGTTAGTAATCTAAACTATACTTTACTATTAAAACTACTCAGGCTTCAAATAAGTTGTCTTAGTCATTAATTAAATCATAAAACCACTGAATAAACTAACTGACATCTTTGTAAAATGAGGATTTAATTATAAACTTTAATCTTGGCAATACTGCTTCAATGAAACTTAAAACTGTTAACATAAATGTGTACACTCAATAAAAGGCAACCTTTTCACTTATTAGCAACACTTCCCTCACTTAAGGGGTTTCCTTTTCTTAAGCTTTTGGCACATTTACCCCCGTCTCCACTTTATAGGTCCTTAGGAGACATGTGTACTTTTTAAAATATGGACTCAACATTCAGAAGCCTCTCAAATGACTTCTAACTAAAAACTTATGTTTAATCAAAATTTCAATTTGGGGAAATACAAGACATGTTAAGTAGCAGCCTGACACATTCTTTTTTTGCCTGTAATTTATTTATTTATTTTTTACTATAAGCTCATAACCCTTACTACCTTTAACAAAAATGAGTTAGAAAAATCTTGCTTGCCTGCTGCAGTATCCCTTCATGTTTAAGACTCTGCTGGGAAAAGGATGGTCTTAGAGGAAGCGCTTTTGCACTGCGGTGATCTGAGGCCGTAGCACAGGGCGCACCTGCTCTAGTACACATTCATCCCCTGAATATCTTCTTTTACAGCGATAGCTCTAGATTGGCCTGTTGCAATAGCTCTATAAGAGCCTATCCTGGGGTTTTGTTTCAATTGATTAAAGTAGTCTAACTTTGTTAATATTCCCGAAAGCATACAATGGCTCTTACGAAACAGATTTTTTTTTTTTTTTGGAAAAATTTTGCTCATTTGGATTACCTGTTAAGTGACAATTGGACAAGATGTCTTGCTCAGCAGTCATACAGGCTCCCAAGTGGAGGGAGTTTCTGTCGTCTTCAACAAAGGGTCTCAGGGATACCCTGTGGATCACCATCCTTGTCAGCTTGAAGTGAAAAGTGCATTGAGCATGTGTGATATGACAGATTTTCATAAACCGATCTTGGTAGTTGTGCATACCATTTCTGCCTCCCTTTTATTGGCTAATCAGTCACCTGGCCATACTTAAGTACAAGTGAAGTAGGAAACCCTGGTCTAGCTCTGTGTCTGGGAAGAAGAGACACTCATGGATTTGGGTGAGCCACTGGTTGTTTCTGCCATACCCATTCAAGTTCATTCAATCTCTGTTGGTGCAAAAAAGGAATATCTTATGATTAAACAGATCTTAAGAAAGTTTGATCTTCTTAAAAAAATGGTCTTCTGAAATGAAATTTATTTAGTTAACCTCCTTGATTTTAATTGAAGAAAATAGACCTGACTTCTCTCAATGAAATTAAAATCATTGGGATCAAACATATATAACTTCAAATAGATGTAATTTACAACAGATTTAATAAAATTTGTAATCATATTTTCTGTGTTTGGGGCAAGTCAACCACCTCTCACCTCATGTAAACCTGTTTTCTTCTATCACATCCTTTACTGACCATTATAGAGGTCAGTCAAAAATTCAATGTCCGTAGGGGCACCTGGGTGGCTCAGTGCGTTAAGCGTTTGACTCAGGTCATGATCTTATGGTGAATGGGCTCGAGCCCTGCACCAGGCTCTGTGCTGTCAACTCAGGGCCTGGAGCCTACTTCAAATTCTGTCTCCCTCTCTTTTAGCCCCTCCACTGCTCGTGCTCTGTTGCTTTTTGTCTCTCAGAAGTGAATAAATGTTAAAAAAAATATATTAAAAAATTCAAGGACTGTAGAATTGGCTTGAGCTTCTGGGTCTTAAAACTCATTAGGGTTCCTAATGGGAGCTTTTTTTTCCCTTTCGTTTGGGGAAAAAAAAAGTAGGATGAAGAGCTCTACTGTTTCTAGGATGTAAAGGACTGACATGTTGGTGGAACTGAAGGATTCAGAAGACTTCACACCAAGTTCAGTCTTCTGTTATTCAAACCAGCATGGTTTATGTCACAACATAGCAAGTCGTGCCAAATTCACTTTTCCCTCTTCTCCCTTCCTTTTACTGTCCACATTTAGCAAATAAGGAATACAAATGCTTAGAAAACAGTTGTTTCAACTGGACAGATTATCTACTGCCCCTGTGATGACTCTAAACAATGAGTGCTTCTGAATAACTGTCTCTTCCCTATTGTTAGCAAAGGTAGCTGTTTCAATGGGGCCTTTACTCCACCTCCTGCAGTAATTCCTGATAGTGATTCCACAACAGCTGGATTCTCAAGCCCAGATTACTCCAAGACGCCCACCAGCTCTTTGCTGAGCTTGCTTCTGGTAGCTACAACTTTGTACAAGTCTTTAAAGAAAGTTTCTTCAGTGGGGAGACCAGCTGTTCCAATTTGCTTGGGCCGATGAGTCTCCTAGGGTTCTAAAATTGTGAAAATCCCCAGCAAACTGGGCTGAGGTGGTCCCATTGTAGTCTTACCTCAAGAACTGCTAGGTAACAATAGAAACACAAACTGTAATTCCTTGTCCCTCAGCTTCACTTTAATTACTCTGAAGTGGCAAACCTTAGCTCACTTGCCCTTGGCTCAGTTGGAAGTAATTCTCAAATTGTGGTCCCACACCACCTGTATCAGAATAGGGATGATTTTTAAGAATAAAGATCCTATGGTTCTACCCCAGATCAACTGCCTAAATCATAGCAGATGGAATCTAAAATCTCAAATTTCTAATAAGGACCCTATGGTGAAATTTGAATGCATGTTCTATCATTTGGGCTTTATTTCCTTATGGAATCCATCTATGGAATGGCAAGAAATGCTCTTTTCCCAACTGTCTGGATCAAGTTTAGGTAACTATAGTGCTTGACGAAATCCTCACACTTTATTTTTTAAGGCACTCAACTTTATTTAAAAAAATATATATATAGGCACTTAAGTAAATAAAGCTCCAAGTTATGGTTATACACTAGGAGTTTACCAAATTCTTCCCCTGTGCAAGAATGTTTGGTATATAAATGGAATTTGAAATATGTTTGTCTCAATGCCTCCCTCTACCACCCCCCCCCTCCAACATAGTCATTGAACTTCCAAGCTCCCACCAGGGCTACCTTTCTCTTGTACTTGCCGTAGCAGCCATTATTAAAATTGACTTTACTACAGTCATCAATACCACTGTCAAATCTTCTTGAGGGAAAGCTGCATTTTCTTTTTCAACTTCTGGTTGTTTTCTTTGCCATTTTTTTTTCTGTCTCACAGTAGTTACCCCAGTGAGTGCTCTCTCCACCCTGGAATATGAGGTATATGGTGCTTCTCACCTTGTGTCAGGCATGGTATGTACAACTCTTCTGAGACAACACAACAGGCTTCTTCCTCTTCCTCCTCCACAGCCTCTAAGCTGGATAGAAAGTTTTCTGTGAGGGGAGAAAGAAGGCAATGATAATCATTATCTCTGCCTGTAGGTGTCAATTTCTTTCCTTAATTTCCAGGTATTAGCTACACCTTTCCTTTGCTGTACAGCATGCTTTCCCCAATTTTCCTATGTGTTATTTTAAGAAAAGGCTGTGGAAGTGAACAGCCTGTTTTGGTCATAGTAGATCTCTCCACTAGATGGCACTCTTAGGTTAGCTTTGTTTTCAGTTTCCTTCATTGCGGTAGATTTTCACACTGAAACAAGAACAGAGGCCCATGATTTATATTTCATGATTTACTTAGCTGATTACAAAGACTAAAATATTTCACATTGTTTCAGGAATATAAGCATCTTGTACTATTGAATCTGAGATATACTGTAGTATATTGGGGGGCAGGCATGGGAGAGGTACACTTTAAAATGTAGGCAAACAGTAGCAAGTACCAGAACTTACAAGGAGAAGAAATGGAAGTTAAAAAAAAAAAAAAAAGAAAAAAGCCATGAGTAGTAACCATATACAAGTAAAATTCAAGGTATAAAAAGGAAAAAGTGTCTTAAGTTGGATGCACCTGTTACAAAAGTGATATTGATAACCAATCTCAAAATTGGTTAGTAAATGCTTTAATTGTTGTGTTATTGATGACTGTGGCCTGGGAGACAGTTTCAGATTGCTCTGAGGAACTTCTCAGAAGATCGTTAGCTACGGGGGATATTGTATACAAAAGGAGAAAGGGTATATACATGCTTGTAAGAAGTTCTCCAAATACTTGTGTCTTCATTAGTACGGTAGGATTTCAATTGGTAGGGAGCATTAATATTAAAAAAATATTTTCAACATTTATTTATTTTTGAGAGACAGAGAGAGGCAGGACATGAGCAGGATAGGGTGGGGGGAGAGAGAGGGAGATCCAGAATCTGAAGCAGACTCCAGGCTCTGAGCTGTTTGTTAGCACAGAGACTGATGCAGGGCTCAAACTCACAAACTGTGAGACTGTGACCTAAGCTGAAGTCAGACGCTCAAGCAACTGAGCCACCCAGGCTCCCCAGCATTAATATTTTTAAAATTAGTCTTCTTTAAGTAGTAATTAATAAATAAACACAAGGCACCTGGGTGGCTCATTTGGTTAAGTGTCGGACTTTTGGTTTCAGCTTGGGTCATGATCTCACGGTTTCTAGCCCTTCATTGGGCTTTGTGCTGACAGTGCAGAGCCTGCTTGGGATTCTTCCTCTCCCTCTGTCTCTTCCCCTCGCCCACTCACACTGTCACTGTCTCTCTCAAAAATAAATAAATTAATTAAAAAGTAATAAAATAAAATAAACACATGCTGGATGACTTTGCTTTCATATTTTAGAGTTTCCTTGCTAAGAATGCTGATTTTCTGCATTTATATGGGAAAGAGCATATTTATTTTCACATTTGTAAAGAGAGAGAAAACTGATGGCAGAACTGGGGTGGAAGCAGGATTGGGACATCAAATGAGGTTTTAATACTTCAAGATGATAAGGCATAATAAAAGAGAGGTTTTGGAATCCAAAAGTACAAATTAGTGGGTATTAGTGGCCTTCAGCTTGTGAAAAACAATTTAAAAACTGATTTAATAAAATATGGGTTTATTCTTCAACCCACCCTACTCACTGTTGTATATTAAATTTGTGATAAACTCTTAATTTAGATTTTGATAATAAAAATAAAATATATACAATAAAAATGTATAAGTGATAAAGGCCATTCTAGATTTTCAAGTCATTAAATGACTGAAGGTCTTGACTCTGTTTCACAGTGATGATGTCCTTGAATATTAATCATTAATCTCAGATGTACTAAAACTAGTTAGATTTATTTTTTTTTCAGTCTTTTATTTTTAGTTGGAGACATTTTTGTACTTTATTCTGGCCTTTTAAATGTGTATATATATAGTCTGAAGCAGCTTCATATGTTTCTGTCATTTATAGGGAATCATGTCAGAGAGTGAATACCCTCCAACAGGCTGTTCGTCCAGTTTTAAAACATGTAAAACATTGAAACCACATAAAAAATTAGCAATTACCGAATACATTTGGAAAAATGGCTTGCTGTAATGCTTTTCTTTTTTGTTAGAGTGAAGCTTTGGCTGGGTTGAAAGGCATCAGATTTATATTGCCACTTCAAAAAAGGCTATTTGTAGAGTTTCCAAATAACAAACTAAAGTAATACTATTATCGAGTGTGGACACCTGAATAGCACAGATGTTGCAATGATGTGAACTCACTGCTCTTTATTTATTTCTGACTACTTTTATGTCTTCACTTTATCAATGTCTGCAAATGTGTCTCTAATTTTCATTTCAAGTCTGAATTAAATGCAAAATTTGACAAAGCTGGTTGAATGTTGTTGTTGTTGTTGTTGTTGTTGTTTTTAATCTGAAGACTTTTAAGGTTTTATATTTAGATTTGGATGTATTGCTTTAGACTTCCCAGGACGGCATTTGTAATCTTTTTTTATGAATTGTCCTATATCCATAAGCCTAGAAGTAGAGAAAGAAGTAAAAACAGAAAGGAGAGAGGAAGGAAGGAAATGAAAAAAATGAAAAAATTAAAAAGAAGAAAAAATGGGAGAAAAGAGTGTCAAAGGAATGGAGGAAAAAGAAAGAACACAGTGACTTCTGCTGTTTCCACCTCTTCTCTCTCACCTCTTGGAATATGAGTATAGAAAGAGAGCCTTAATTAGGAGTGGGCACATTAATTAACAATTGAATTACTTACTTTACACAGTAGCAAATACCTCAACCTTATGTTATATTGATAAATTATAACTGTAATTAAACTATGAATACATAGATGCTGCTGATTTGTGTACATCTTCTAATGAAATGGTTTTCTTAGTCTACATCAAATAGTTTACAAAAAAGCCTCACAGCTAAGAAACATGTCCTACTTCAAATCCATTTATAAATAAATTCATGGAGGGGAAGAAGAACTAAGTTGGTGGAATGTTTGGGGGAACCTAGGCTTGCCTTGTCTCTCAAACACAGCTAGATAAGTATCAAATCATTTTGAATACTTGAGAAATCAATCTGAGGACTGACAGAACAAACTGTACAACTAGAGGGAGAGAAGAGGCCAGGTCATAGAAAGTAGGAGGTGTGAAGATGTGATTCAGGGAGAAATGGATCACAAATTCTGTGGAGGGAACCCTGGTTCGTGGAAGGGGGGTGAGAGAGAGAGAGAGAGAGAGAGAGAGAGAAAGGAACACATATATTGTACAAGGAAAACATTTCCCCAAAAACATACACCGGGAAAATGAGAGGGGCTACTTTTTGTGAGTTTTTACAGTGAGTAGGACTCAAAGACTGGAGTTTTAGAGGTCTACAGAGCCCTGAGGGTATTGCAGTGTTCCTGTGGAGAAGGAGGGCAGATAGCCTGGAAGCAGATGGTGCAATCTGAGGATCCCCTGGGACACACTGGGAGAGACAATTCCCTCTTTTGCAGGGTAACTGCATCCCCTCTCAGGGGATGAAAGAGCTGGCAGGTACCATTACACTCCCCTGTTCCTCAACATAGGTGCAGAGACACCTGCTGAGGGTAGCTAACCTAGACACTGGCTCTTTGCTGCATTTTAGTCTAAAATCCACCCCCTTGTACTTTAGTGCTACTGCCATTGTGGGAAAAACCTACAAACCTGCCTCAGTTCCAACGTGGCAAGACCCTCTCCCAACGGACTAGCATGGGGCTATCAAGGACAGGTCCCTAAAGTTTAGTTTTAAAACTCAGCTGGCCTGTCTGGGATAGAACACAAGTGCACTGCACTGCCGGGCAGGGAGATGGTCCAGACACAGATAGGTTAAAGGCAGAGATCTGAGGGGTACTTGGAATATATGAGAGAAGACTGTTCACTCTTCTGGGAGGGCTCCCTGGATAGTGGTGGGCATGAACTTGTCTCTCCAGGGACAAGGGAGAAGACTGGTGCCATTTTCCACTTCTGCCCCTTAATATAAACTAACTTCAGTAAGCAACATAGCACCAACAGTGGAGGCCTAAACTTCTACATCAAGCCCAACACCCCCCACCCCCTTTGCTCTGCAGTTGCTGCTTTTCTCAGGCAAGTGTGTCTGAGAACCAGAGCAGTGGACTCCTTCCCCAGAAGACCAGCACAAACCCCCCTCCACACCCCCTGCACACACCATATCTACTTACCATAGAGTCCTACAAAGCGTCATCTCTAGTGGAAATAGTATCAGATTATTTTATCAAGCTGACCAGAGAACCCCTATTTGAAACTTACCACACTCTGGCCAAGGTCCAAACACTTCCCACTATAGGCAAGAAGAAACTCTATTGAGGACTGACCTGAGGGAGAGAGCAGTCAAAACACTGTAGCAGAGTGCACACAGCATACACCAGAGACACTTCCTGAAACACAAGGCCCTGGACAGTATACAACCTCTTCTTCATAAAGGCATTAATCTCAGGAGCAGGAAACACAATAGGCTTTCCTAATACACAGAAGATAGAAACCTAGACAAATGCCAAGACAGAGGAATTCATCCCAAAAGAAAGAAAACAAAAAGTTCATGGTCAGGGATCTATTAAAAAAGATGTAAGTAATATGCCTAATCCAGAATTTAAAGCAACAATCATAAGGATACTGACTGGGCTTGAGAAAAGCATAAGACAACATGGAGTCCCTTACCTCAGAGATAAAAGACCTAAAAACTAGTCAGTCTGAAATGAAAATTGCTATAACCAAGATGCAAAACCAAATGAATATAATGACTTCAAGAATGGAAGAAGCAGAGGAACAAATAAGTGATATAGAAGATAAAATTATTGAAAATAATGAAGCTAAAAAGGAGAGGGAAAGGAAAATATTATATCATAGATGTAGACTAAGAGAACTCAATAACTCCATAGAGAATAATAACATTCATATGATAGGAGTCCCAGAAGAAGAACAGAGGGAAAAAGGGCAGAAGATTTATTTGAGGAGATTCTACCTGAAAACTTCCTAATCTGGGGAAGGAATAGCCATCCAAATCCAGAAGTCGCAGAGAACTCCCATCAAAATCAGCAAAAGTAGGCCAACATCAAGACATATCACAGTTAAATTTGCAAAATATATAAAGATAAAAAAGCCTAAAAACAGCAGGAGAAAGAAGTCCCTAACTTACAAGGGAAGACAAATAAGGTTAGCAGCAGATCACTTCACAGAAACTTGGTAGAAAAGAACAAAGTGCCATGATATACTCAACGTGCTGAATGGGAGAAATATGCAGCCAATAATACTCTACCCACCAAGGCTATCATTCAGAATAGAAGAAAACATGAAGAGGTTCCCAAACAACAAAAACTAAAAGAGTTCATGACTTCTAAACCAGCTGTGCAAGAAATATTAAAGGGGACTCTGTGAGTGGAGAGAAAGATCAAAAGCGACAGCAACTAGAAAGGAATATCTCAAGAAACAATGACAAAACAAGTAATAAAATGACACCAAATTCATATCTATCAATAATTACTTGGAATGTAAATGGACTAAATGCTCCAATCAAAAGACATAGGGTGTCAGAATAGATTAAAAAAAAGACCCATATATATACTGCCTACAAAAGACTCATTTTAGACCTAGAGACACCTGCACACTAAAAGAATGAAGAACCATTTATCACACAAATGGACGTCAAAAGAAAGCCAGAATAGCAATACTTACATCATACAAACTAGATTTTAAACCAAAGATGGCAACAAGGGATGAAAAGGACAGTATATCATGATAAAGGGGTCTATCCAACAAGAAGATCTAACAATATTAAATATTTACGCCTCCCTGCACTGGGAGTACCCACATATAAAAAAATAGTAACAAACATAAAGGAACTCATTGATAATAATGCAATAATAGTAGGGGACTTTCGCATTCCATTTATATCAATGGACATATCATCTAAGTAGAAAGTCAACAAGGAAACAATGGGTTTGAATGACACACTAGACCAGAAGGACTTAATTGTTGTATTCAGAACATTTCATCCTAAGGCAGCAGAATACATATTCTTCTTTAGTGCACGTGGAACATTCTCCAGAATAGATCACATAGTAGGTCACAAATCAGGCCTCAGCAAATACAAAAATTGAGATCATACCATGCATATTTTCCAACCACAACACTATTAAATTTGCAGTCAACCATAAGAAAAAAAAAATTGGAAAGAACACAAATACATGGAGGTTAAAGAACATTCTTCTAAAGAATAAATGGTCAACCAGGAAATTAAAGAATAAATTTAAACATACATGGAAACAAATGATAATAAAAACAGGACAATTCAAACCTTTCAGATATAGCAAGAGTACAGTATATAGCAATACAGGTCTGCCTCAAGAAGCAAGAAAATCTCAAATATGCAACCTATCCTTACACCTAAGGGAGCTAGACAAAGAACAACAAACAGTGCCTAAAGCCAGCAGAAGGGAAATAATAAAGATTAGAGCAAAAATCAATAATATAGAAACATTAAAAAAAAACTAGTAGAACAGATCAGTGAAACCAGGAGCTGGCTCTTTGAAAGAATTAATAAAATTGATAAACCCCTAGCCAGACTTATCAAAAAGAAAAGAGAAAGGACCCAAATAAATAAAATCATGAATGAGAGAGGAGAACTCACAACCAACACCACAGAAATACAAACAATTTAGAGAATATTATGAAAAATTATATGCCAACAAATTGGGCAATCTGGAAGAAATGGATAAATTCCTAGAAACATAAACTACCAAAACTGAAACAGGATGTGTTGTAGAAAACTTGAACAGACCAATAACCAGCAACAAATTAAATCAGTAATCAAAAATCTCCCAACGAACAAAAGTCCAGAGCCAGATGTCTTCCCAGAGGAATTCTACCAGACATTTAAGGAAGATTTAATATCTATTATTCTCAAACTGTTCCAACAAATAGAAATGGAAGGAAAACTTCCGAACTCATTCTACTAAAAAAGGGAATTACAGGCCAATATCCCTGATGAACATGGAATCAAAAATTCTCAACAAAATCCTAGCAAATCAAATCCAGCAGTACATTAAAAGAATCATTCACCACAGTCAAGTGGGATTTATTCCTGGACTGCAAGGGTGTCAAATATTTGCAAATCAATTATGACACATCACATTAATATAAAAGGATAAGGAACGTATGATCCTCTCAATGGATTCATAAAAAGCATTTGACGAAGTCCGGTATCCACTTTTGATTAAAACCTTCAACAAAGTAGGGATAGAGGGAACATACCTCAACACCATAAAGACCGTATAACAAAATATTGACAGCTAATATCATCCTCAAAGGGGAAAAATTGAGAGCTTTTCCTCTATGGTCAGGAATGAGACAGGGATGCCCACTCTCACCATTACCATTTAACATAGCACTGGAAGTCCTAGCCTCAGCAGTCAAACAACACGAAGAAATAAAAGGCATCAAAATTGGCAAGGAAGATATCAAACTTTCACTATTTTCAAACAACATGATACTCTACATAGAAAACCCAAAATACTCCACCAAAAATTTCCAAAACTGATACATGAATTCAGATACAAGATCAACGTACAGAAGTCTGTCACATTTCTATACAGCAGTAATGAAGCAGCAGAAAGAGAAATCAAAGAAATCAATCCAATTTACAATTGAACCCAAACCTGTAAGATACCTAGAAATAAAGTTAACCAAAACTGTAAAAGCTCTGTACTCTGAAAACAATGGAAAGTTTATGAAAGAAATTGAAGATAACACAGAGAAATGGAAAAACATTCCATGCTTGAGGATTGGGAGAACAAATGTTGTTAAAATGTGTATACTAACCAAGCAATCTACACATATGATGCAATCCCTATCAAAATACCACCAGATTTTTTCACAGAGCTAGAATAAGCAATCCTCAAATTTGTATGGAACTAAAAAAGACCCCAAATTGCCAAAGCAATCTTGAAAAAGCAAAGCAAAGCTGGAGGTATCATGATTCTGGACTTCAAGCTATATCACAAAGTTGTAGTCATCAAGACAGTGTGGTACTACCATAAAAACAGACACATAGACCAATAGAACAGAATCGAAAACCCAGAATTTCACCCACAACTATATGGTCAACTAATCTTCGACGAAGCAGGAAAGAATATACAATGGAAAGAAGTCTCTTCAACAAATGGTGTTGGGAAAACTGAACAGCAATATGCAGAAGAACGAAATTGGACAATTTTCTTATACCGTACACAAAAATAAATTCAAAATGGATAAAAGACCTATATGAATCCTATAGGAGAACACAGGCAGCAACCACTTTGACATCAGCTATAGGAACTTCTTACTAGACACATCTCTGGAGGCACGTGAAACAAAAGCAAAAATGAACTATTGGGACTTCATCATGATAAAAAGCTTCTGCACAGCGAAGAGAACAATCAACAAAACTAAAAGGCAGCTTAAAGAATAGGAGAAGATATTTGCAAATGACATATCTGATAAAGGGTTTGTATCCAAAATCTATAAACAACTTATCAAACTCAACACTCCAAAAACAAATAATCCAGTTAAGAAATGGGCAGAAGACATGAATAAACATTATTCCAAAGAAGACATCCAGATGGCTGAAGGACACATGGAAAGATGCTCAACATCACTGATCATCAGGGAAATACAAATCAAAATGGCAATGAGATATCACCTCACACCTGTCAGAATGGCTAAAATTGACAATGCAGGAAACAACAGATGTTGGCGAGGCAGCAGAGAAAGGGGAACCCTTTTACACTGCCTGTGGGAATAGAAACTGGTGCAGCCAGTTTTTACTCTGGAAAACAGTATGGAGGTTCCTCAAAAAGTTAAAAATAGAACTATCATACGACTCAGCAATTGTACTAGTAGGTATTTACTTAAAGGATACAAAAATACTGATTCAGGGGTGCTTGCATGGCTTAGTCGGTTAAATGTCTGACTCTTAATTTCTGCTCAGTTCATGATCTCACAGTTTGTGAGATCGAGCCTCAAGCTGGTCTCTGTGCTGACCATATGGAGCCTGCTTGGGATTCTCCCTCTCTCTCTCTCTCTCTCTCTCTCTCTCTCTGTCTCCCTCCCTCCCTCCTTCCCTCCTCACGTTCTCTCTCTCTCTCCCCTATCTCAAAATAAATAAATAAATATTAAAAAAATACTGATCAGAGTCATACATGCACCCTGATGTTTATAGCAGCATTGTCAACAATAGTCAAAATCTGGAAAGAACCTAAATTCCCAATGACTGATGAGTGGATAAAGATGTGGTACATACCCAGTGAAATATTCAACCACAAAAAAGAATGAAATCTTATCATTTACAAGGATGTAGATGGAGCTAGGGTGTACTGTGACAAGCATAATAAGTGAGCCATAGAAAGACAAATACTGTATAATTTCACTCAGTTGTGGGATTTAAGAAACAAAACAGATGAACATAGGAGAAAAAAAGAGAGGCAAACCAAAAACCAGACTGTAACTATAGAGAACAAAATGAGGTTGTTGGAAGGGAGCTGGGTGTAGGATGGGCTAAATGGGTGATGGATATTAAGGAGAGCACTTGTGATGAGCACTGGGTGTTGTATGTAAGTGGTGAATCACTAAATTCTACTCCTAAAAATAATATTACATTGTATCACTAAATATTAACTGGAAATCAAATAAAAATACAAAACTAAAATAATAATAATAATAATAATAATAATAGTAATAATAATAATACAATTTAATTAATGAATGAAAGTAGTTTCATAGGGAATGTTCTTGGACAAAGAGATTTATTCAAAGGACCATCAGGCTCCCCAGCATCCCTAGTATCACTGTAGAAGAAACAACTGTCTGGGACCGCTGTAGATATTCCTGAGTTCTTGAGTAGTAGCCAAGTTAAACTGTTCTCCATCTTCTAAATATTTCTCTCTTCAGCTCAGATTTTCAGAAGAAAAGTTGCCAAATTAAGGAGAGTATGGGCTAGCAGAAATTCTCATCTTTTTCAGACCTGTTTCCTTTGTGTAACAAATATCCTAAAGTTAAATTCATAGGTAATATGCTTCATCTGCTGGTATAAATCACATAATGCCCACTTATAATATAAAAGATAATAAAAATATAGATGATAAATTATCTACATTTCCATATCTAAATAGGCACAAGTGTAGTAGAAAACAAAATAGTTAGATATTTGCACTTAAACACAAAATCATCATAAAGCAACAGCTAAACAACGTAAATAAATACGGGGCTTTGTACTGGCAACTAAAATACCATAACACTACTAATAATTTTGATCAATGTCCTAATTTTCTAAAATGGTGAACAAGTTAAAGCTCCAGAAAAAATAAAAGTATGATTTTTTTCCTTATTAGACTTGCATTCCTGGAAGAGTTGATGTGTATTAAAACTATTTTTTAAATGTAAGTTTTTATTTGCAAAGGAGAGTTGGGTTCATGTGGGTGACACACATATCAAAATATTCTCAGCATAAGACCACTAGGTTTCTTTCAGAGCGAAATACTAGTTGGCCGAGTTGGAGGTTTCACTCTGCACTTCAGACACTTGGTAATACTGGGAGAACGGAAGGACAACAGACATAAGAATGAAGATAAACCAAAGAGTAGCACAGCTACAGGTTTTCTCATCACCATGATGGCTCTCAGGTCCCAAATTGGCCTCCTAC
Organism: Lynx canadensis; assembly: GCF_007474595.2. Taxonomy (NCBI): domain Eukaryota; kingdom Metazoa; phylum Chordata; class Mammalia; order Carnivora; family Felidae; genus Lynx; species Lynx canadensis. The sequence goes on from NC_044309.1 coordinate 107,512,326, forward strand.
TTAGTAACACAGATTGGCTGCTGGCCTAAACAGTGAGGGACCTTAGGTCAAGTTAGTTGTCCTTGAACAACATTTGTCCCTCCTAATAGCTGAATACAACACTACTATTTAAATTAAGTAGTACTGTGTCACTCTTCCAAGAACAGTTGGCTACCCAAATTAGAGATTCCTTGGAGAATAGAATGGAGAGTGTTGCTAACCCCAAACTATCTATCACCAAGAAAGAGGTGGTTCTGTATAGTAGTTTAGAGTTAGACAAACCTGTTTTCAAATCTTAACTTTGCAAAGTACTGCATACTGTTCAATATTTACTTAATCACTCTGCAATTTCCTACCTTTCCTTTATGGTGTCATCATAAGGATTCAACAAAGCACAGCAAGTGGAAGCTAACCTTCTTTTTTTTTTTTTTTTTAATTTTTTTTCAACGTTTATTTATTTTTTGGGACAGAGAGAGACAGAGCATGAACGGGGGAGGGGCAGAGAGAGACAGAGCATGAACGGGGGAGGGGCAGAGAGAGAGGGAGACACAGAATCGGAAACAGGCTCCAGGCTCTGAGCCATCAGCCCAGAGCCCGACGCGGGGCTCGAACTCCCGGACCGCGAGATCGTGACCTGGCTGAAGTCGGACGCTTAACCGACTGCGCCACCCAGGCGCCCCGAACCTTCTTAATTCTTTCTGTTCTCTCATAAAATATCCCAAGACCAGAAATAGAAAAACTCAGCAGGGATGTGATGACAGGAAACATAAGACAGAAAGAATAGTCAGTTTTCCTGGGAGAGAAGAAAGAAAGGAGGATGTCAAACTGGAAAAGAGATGATCAATTAAGACCTAATTCCACTCTCAAAATTAAGATTTTGTTCTTTTATTTGTCTAGGTAAGAAGTGACTGGAACTCTTGTTGCTTACATGAAGGGGACTAGAGGGAAGCCATTATTGTCACCATTTACTGAGTAATTTCAGTTGCATTCCTTTGTGTTTTATTTTGTTCTTTTAGTGGATTGAAAGGAATAAAAACATTTGGGAATACTTTTTTTGTTAGATTAACATCACTATGGATGTGGCAACATCATACAGTATCTAGTATCTATTGCTTAAATTTCACAATTTAGGGGCTCCTGGGTGGCTCAGTTGGTTAAGTTTCTGACTTCAGCTTAGGTCATGATCTCATGGTTTGTGGGTTCGAGCCCTGCATTGGGCTCTGTGCTGACAGCTCAGAGCCTGGACCCTACTTCAGATTCTGTCTGTCTCTCTCTCCCCATTCTATCTCTCTTTCAAAAATAAATAAACATTAAAAAAAATTAAAATTTCACAATTTAAAATTGACATCGACAATGAGAAAAAGGTATTTTATATACACAGAAGGTTAAAGTTTCATGACATTATAAAAATAAACATATTGACATACATCGTTGAAATCAGGAAAAAATATGTCATGATTAATTATGCCCTAACAATAATAATTAATTCTGCCCTAAACTACAATTTGATTATCAGAAAGGGAATCCTCATTGATATGTTAGTTCATTTATTTAAACAAATTTAAATTCCTACTCTAGTTTAGGCCCTGTGCTAAGTGCTAGGAATCCAATGATAAAATAAAGTTACAATACGTGCCTTCAAAGAGGTAACATCAACTGCTCAGTACACTCTGTTTAGAAACAAAAAAATGATGGATTTTTACATGGAGTTTACCCACATAGGCATATTTTTCCTGCTTTTCCAGTTTTTCTTTTTGCGTTATACATCAGTCATATAAAGACTAGGCATAAAATGCCTTTAGTAACTAAAACTCATTTCAGTAAAAAAAAAAAAGACTCACAAAATAAAAATAATGTGGTTTATTTAATTTTTTTTTTCTTTTCCCTCCAGGACTAGAAAGTAAAACTGTCAGATAATTTGTAATGTGCAGCAAACTTCACGATGAATTTGGCACAGCAGCCTGCCTATTTCTTATGGCTCAGAGCACGAAATAATTTCTATCCAAAGTTAGGAGGAAATTTTAAAGACTGTCAAACATCCTTTCTGGAGATCCCTGCTGTTAAGTGTTAGAATATCATGCTGTGAAATCCACACTGTGATGATTTAACAATGAATGAATTCTGAGGTATTCTGGTTGACCCTTATTCTGATGCTGGGAACTAATGATTCACTCCAGCAGTGTAACTAGAAATTTAGGGCCTTCAGATAAAAATGAAGAATGATTCTAATTCTTAGTTGGAACTCAAGGCAGCCTCTCTTCAACTCTCGTTCCCAAACCAGAGCAGAAATCTAGATGTGACATGATTCCTCAGAGATTGGAATTTTTTAGCTGGAAAATTTTTAAGTGGCAAAGTTAATTGTACCCTTCACTTGAATCTGAATTTCATATTGAATAACACATGGGGGATTTAGTAGTAAATGTATGGAAAATAATAACTTTGGTTTCAGTGAACTTCTTAGATATTTGTTAAATTATTTAATTTCATCAAAAACAAGTGGTTCAGGAAATGTCTAAAATAAAATAGGAACTGATATAAAAATGTTGCTTAAGTTCAAATGAAAATGATCTATAGTATATACTTGTTTCTGGAAAAGTTACTGTTTATAAGCCTTTGTTTTCCTCTAAAGAGCCTCTATAAAGGGCCTCTCATTATATGTCCCCAAAACACATGATCAAGTTTCTATTGTATGTGGTTTTTCAACGTGACAGTTACTGAAGTCTTAAAAGTAAGGCGGAGTGCTAGGCATTGGCGTCCCCAAAGTGACTGTGATATGATCCCTTTTTTCAATTTGGTCACATCTGGATTTAGTAAGATAGATAGTAGTAGTAGTATCCAGATAGATAGTAGTCTATCTGGATTTAGTAAGAGGGACAGATCTGTCTCCTGAAATCATACTAAACAAGAATTTCCTGTCTGTGTAGATCACATGTGAGCTACCCATGAACAATTAGTTTTTCCTCAACTGCTCTGAAAAGTCAAGGTAAACGTTCCTCAGGCTCTATGTGAACATTTAGGTAGATCATTAGAATCATTAGCATAGTGAAAACACGTATTTTGATTTTCTTCTGGTTCTTGGCACATGGTGTTGTTTTGAAGTTATGACTACCTGTTTTCCCAGACTTTCCAGGGACTTGCTCAGCTGCACAGGTTTCCCACATTGATGCCAGAGTGCCTGAGCAGCACCTGCGATTTGGTCATTGGTCTTCAACTTCAACTGCACGTTAAAATAACATGGAGCTTTAAAAAATAGCAAGGACTAACACCCACTCCAGTTTAAGTCAAAATCTGTGGGGCTAGAGCTAAGGAATCACACTTTTTGTTTGTTTCTTCCCTATGGTGATTTTAATATGTAGCAGAATTCAGAATGTCCTTATAGTCATTTTCTCCATCAAAATGGGTTTAATCAGATCACTAGTTCATTCAGAGTTAATGCAATTTAGGAGGAAGGTGTCTTGTCATATTATAAATTATATGACTCTTATTCTAAATATCTTCCCTCCAAACTATGGGAGAGTCGGCTAGTCTCTTTAAATCCAGTTGTATTGCTGGAAAATTGAGGACCACTTAGTCTAGCCTCTCACAGGTAGGTATCACATCCACAGCATGTATGACATCTTCTCACACACTGATAGTTCACTTCCTCACAAGGCAGCTTATTATATTAGTGGGAAGATTTAGCCATCAGAAAACTCTTCTTATGTCAAACTGAAATAACTTATCTCTATAATTTCATTTATTAGTACCGATAACATTTTTCTTGAATAATATAGACTGTTATCTGAATTTCGCTGGTGACCATTCAGATAGTTGAAGACAGTCCTCAGAACTTCTTTGTGTCTTCTTTTCTATAGATGAAACATTTTTAGTGCTTTCAACTTTTCCCTTTAGATGTGTGGTGGTTTGAAAATGGAGTTACAGATTCTTTGACATTTTATCCATCCAGAGGTAGGGTGTGTATCTGAGTGAATCTGGGTAAGTTTGTGACTGGGAGTGCCATGGCAATGATGTTCTAAGAAGTACAAGGTTAGCTCTCTCCCACTCTAACGTCTTTTTTTTTTTTTTCCCTTCCCCTCCCCCATGGGTTCCTGTTGAGTTTCTCAGGATCCACATAAGAGTGAAACCATATGGTATCTGTCTTTCTCTGTATGGCTTATTTCACTTAGCATTAGAGACTGTTAAAAACTGAGAACAAACTGAGGGTTGATGGGGGGTGGGAGGGAGGGGAGGGTGGGTGATGGGTATTGAGGAGGGCACCTTTTGGGATGAGCACTGGGTGTTGTATGGAAACCAATTTGTCAATAAATTTCATATATATAAAAAAAAAAAGTACAAGGTTAGGCTTTTAAAAGCTATGCAATGGCTTCCTTCTTATTCTGTTGAACCCCTGATCCAGCAGGTAAGAAGTCTAGTCACTGTGAGGCCGCCATGATGAGGAAATCATGGAAAGGCGTTCCAATCCACACTCCTAGCTGAGCTCCACCTCCTCGCCCTCCTCAAAAAGGCATCATCCATACCAGCTAAATCTTACTGAGTGCAGTCATTGCTACATGGGACAGAAAAAACCCCAGCCAAACTCTGTTCAAATTCTCACAAAAACATGATATAAAATATGGTTGTTTTAAGCTACTTAGTTTTGAAGTAGTTACTCATCAACAGACACAGATAAAAAATGGCACATTTGTTATATATGCTTTAATATTTTGTGCATCTTTTCACACACCTATAGGAGTACAAATCATCTCAAAAAAGAAAACGTTCTCATCTTTGTTTACATACCAGTATGCAGTTTGACTCACAAGATGTTTTCAGCCAAAAAATACAAAATATATCGCTTCAACTTTGTTGTGACAGTCACTGAGAAGTGTCAGTTGTTTATTTTTCCTATTTTCTATTGTCTTCTTAATTTATCTTTATTTGACGTTCTGTGCGATGGGCTTGAATTTTAGTTTGTGAGAACAGAAAGGCAAGAAGAAAGAAAGGCCACAATATTTAGAACACTTTCTTGAATCTAATTTAGAAGCTCAAAACTCACCATTAGATATTATTTCAATTAACTCAAAAGGAAAAATGTGATGTCTCTGGGATTGAAAAAAATATTAATATTGATCCCTTGTCTTTGGTATTGATATATATGCTATATAAATGTGGTCATAAGAAGTAAATTAACAATCAATTAAACAAGTGATAAGGAGTTTCAAATTTGGCAAATATTTAAATATTTGCTACAGCCATTTTTACAAAATACAGCAAAAATATTGTTGTGGGAAGTTGAATTTTAGTTTCTGTCTGTATGGTTTAATGAGGACATACATGCAAAGAGACACCACAGATACACATGCATACCCAGAAATTTAGAATATAGAAGAGAAAAAGTAATTTGTGCCAGTATTTTTTCCTCCAGGAAAATATGTGCCTTTGAAACATTTCTAATTGTACCACTAGATGGAGCTCCTTGTTAGAAAGTTAGCTACCCAGAGAACTCGAGTGTTGGGAGGGAATACATGTACATATATATTTATTGTATATATGGCTTTTCCATTATATATTCCTTTGAGAATATTAAAAACTATTTGACCTTTATTTATCTTTGTAGAGAGAGAGAGAGAGAGAGAGAGAGAGAGGAGGTAAGGATAGATAGCAAGTAGGAATGACAAAAGGTGCTTGGGTTGATAGTAAATTGCTTTATCTAGAAGATGATATTGGACAGGTTCTGGAAGCATATTTAGAGATATTAGCAAAAAAAGAGGTATTAAAATTGAAGGGGGGAAGAAAAATGGGTTGCATTGACTTAAGTATGGGTATAAAGAGACATAAGATTTAATAAAGTGAGGTTTAAAAATGTGAAGGGTGCCTGGCTGGCTCAGTTGGTAGAGCATGTGACTTTTGAACTTGGGATCATGAGTTCAAGCCCCATGTTGGGTGAGGAGCATACTTAAAAATTGTAAAAAAAAATAATAAAAATTAATGTGAGACTTAGTAACCATGTCATCTCTATTGATACCCAAGCCTGGGAATAACTGTGTGGAAGATTCAGTGGTGAGAGTTCTCAGATAGGAATTCTCCCAACTATCTCTTATTAACTTAGGATATGTTCTTTATGGGCACCTGGGTGGCTCAGTCAGTTAAGCGTCTGGCTTTGGCTCACGTCATGATCTCGCAGATTGAGTTTGAGCCTGGCATCGAGCTCCCTGCTGACAGCTCAGATCCTGCAGCCTGTTCTGGGTTCTGTGTCTCCTTCTCACTTTGCCCCTCTCCTGCTCATGCTCTCTCTCTCTCTCTCTCTCTCTCTCAAAAATAAATAAATATTAAAAAATATTTTTAATGAATATGTTCTTTGTCAGTGCTAGAGGCAATAACTTCTAAATATGAGATTCTTTTTTAATAAAGCCACAAATGTCTACGTCCTTTATTCTTACAAACTCCCACATGTTCAAGAGAAGGTAGGAAGAGAGAAAACAATTGTTTTGCATAAAGATTTTTGCAAAAAGATTTTCACCACTTCGCATCCAGATATGCCCAGTCATAGCCTATCTCTGTGTGGAAAGGATTAAAGAGAGTGAGAATGTACAGGTAAGTCAGCAGGAAAGCAGGCATTGCTTTAGGCTCTGGAGACCTAGAGCAGAGAGCAACAGGAAAAAGGACAGCTCTGTTAGACTCTTCTAGAGAATATTGTGATGATAGGATTGAAGAAGAGAACTGAACTCACCCAATTAGAACTGTCTATTTTTTTGTCTATTGATGGTGGAAAATACTGGAATTAGAGGCTGTGGTGGCAGCGATTAGCTGAGCCAGGAGCTCCCAAGTGTACTCAGAAGCCACCATGCTCTCCCAATGCATCTAGAAGAGTCTTTGGCCAGAGAGATTTGGTTTCTTATTTCCTGGATGATGAGAGGAAGTCTAGATAAGATGGACATTTGAGAAAGGGAAGAAGAAAGGAGCAATGGGAAGGGAGATGACAGTAAACCAAAGGCTTGCAGAACTTGATTTTATCAATTTTAATGATCTGCTTAGAGTCAATACCAAAGTCTAATAAAATATTTGGTCTGTCTGGTCCCCAAACCAATGTTATTTTTCATTATTATACTAAGTGAGAGAAAAAGGTAATTATAACTATGCATACAGAAGGAGAGTAAAGCTATGTTTTATGTTTTATATTGGCAGAAAGTCTGGTTATGTTAGCACTTCAATTTGGAACAAAAATGATTCAGAACAAAACTCAGGCTCTTTCCTTTATTCCGTGGATGCCCTTAAAATATTGTCAAGTTGCCCTAAATAGGTTCTAGGTCCTAATTTTCATTCATTCATTATCCAGTGTTTGTGGAGGCACTGTAGTAGACTTCTTAAGGCATCTAGGCTGGCCATGACTCCCTTGCCTTGAAGTATTTCTGATAATTAGCCATTTATGTGCTGCCCTAGGAGATCAAACATAAACTCTTCCATTACGTCTTTGCCTTGTGTTAGTTCCTCAAAACACAATTATTCTCAAGTGGAAGTCACCCTTTTCTGACATCTTAATAAGTCATCTATATAACCGCATTTTTGACTGCAGTGCTGTACAATGAAAGAAATGCTCTCAGAATGAATATCTTAGAAGAGCATGTGAAAATGTACGTTTTCAACTATTTAATTCTACCCATTAGAGGACAGAAAGAAATATAATTTTGAAGTGATGGCTGTTTAGATGAATCATTCTTTCCTTCCTTTCCCCAAACTTTCTTCTATGACAATTCAATGTAAATATGGAAAATTACATAGACTGAGTTCCCACACCGTGAGGTAAGATGACCAACCTTTAATAAGAGAACTGAATTTTTATTCTATCAAGAATCTGAAGAGTCTAGAATCTCCAATATGGGAAACAAAGAATAATGATTAAGAAAAAATGGTGTGAAATGGGGCTTATTCAGTGGGATTTACAGGTCACATAATAAATTTAAAAATCTTGAGTCACTGTTTTGGGGAATCTTACAAATGCCTGTCTCTACAGACAGAAAATCTGCAAAGAACCTTTCATCTTGCTTATGTAATTCATTATTTCCAAAATAATTAAATTACTGATTGTCACTTTTCAGTTTTTAAAAGCATCCACTTATATATTAGAATAATGGTTAATCACTACATCTATAGCCAGGGATCTAAGATAATTTGATAGTGACAAGTACTTTTTATAGTGCAAAGTAAAGTTAGTTTGTATTAGATGGTAGCAAGTCCACGCTTATTTGGGAAGACATCATTGTAATAGTTGTTTGACAGCAGGAAGTGCTTATTAGTACTGACCCTATATGGTCAGATAGGATATTAACTTAACAGTGAAACCAATCAGCCACCCAACTAAAGAGAAAACAAAAGGTAATGTTATTTTCTTTTTCAATATAATTTGAAGCCATCAAACTAAATAGAATCTCAAAATTAAAAACATTACACAAATGTGTTTAATGGAGACTAAAATATATAGAGGAAGTGAACAGGAACCAAAAAAGCATTTCTAATGCAAAATTATTCTAAACTGGCAACAGTGAACTTCTGCTGCATGGAAATTGGGAAGTGACATTGTTTCATGTCAACAAAAGAGATGCCAGATACTTTCAACGTTTATTTATTTGTGGGACAGAGAGAGACAGAGCATGAACGGGGGAGGGGCAGAGAGAGAGGGAGACACAGAATCGGAAACAGGCTCCAGGCTCTGAGCCATCAGCCCAGAGCCCGACGCGGGGCTCGAACTCACGGACCGCAAGATCGTGACCTGGCTGAAGTCGGACGCTCAACCGACTGCACCACCCAGGCGCCCCTATGCCAGATACTTTCAATGCAGAGTTCAGAAAGACATAATTTGCCATGGAAACCTTACCCAATCCCAGAGAGAGTGTGTGTTTCCATTCCAGTCAGGAAATCTCTGAGATTCTAATTCTTTGTAGAATGCAAGAGAAGTCACATGCCTGTCTTCATTCTTTACTTTAATTTTACCAAAAATTTGAGTATTATATATCAAGCACTAAGCTAGATAATAGAGGTACTGTTGACTTGTAATATTGTGTTGATATACACAGATAGGAAAAAGAAAACATAGACTTTCCATGTCCTATCTTACCTTGGAAGAGTATGTCCTACATACCATTATTTTATATACATATAGGAAAGAAAAGGTGCTGCCAGTTAAAGTATGACAGGCTAAGATTTGTAAAGCACACTGCTGTTTTAGGGGAAATGTCTCAAACATGAAAAAAAGATGTGAGTCATGGTACGTTTTTCTCACAAGGGAGATTTGAAGGATAAATATATTTGCAGTTCTTAAGCCCAGCATCTTCTATGGAATGTTACATAGAACAAGTAGCTAGGCAGAATTTGGATAAGTGTATCTAAGAAACGATAACAACTACATAGATAAGTAAACATTCTGTGCTCAAAGAAGTTTGGGAAATGATGAATTAAATAACATTAAACTCTATTGTAGGATTCATGGAGACTTTAACATTTGAGAATCGTTGTGAATTTCTAAAGGTACATAAAGTATCTATTGGTTACCAAAATTGCTTGACATAAATAAATCATCTTTGTTTCGTAGGACATGTTGTGGCATTAGGCTCACTTGAAAATATTAATGCACTCAGAATTTAATAGCAAACAGTCCAAATTTATTTAAATTACTTCTCTAATTTTTAGGTTCTAAGAAATACAACAACGTTAATATATAAGTAAAATGCATACTGTCTCTTCCTGGGTAGTACAGTATTAGTATGTCTATGCCATATTTCATGCAACTTTCCTAGGCAATAAGGAGAACTCAAAGATCCCCTTTGTTCTGAGGAACACTTGCTAATATTCCCCAGCCTTTTGCCCCCTGGGAAGAGATCTCCATTAGAATGATGTTCCCCCTCCTTGCTCTGCCCCTTAAGTCATTCCTCTTCACAGGGAAGCAGTGTGTTTGGAATAGGATTTGCGTGCAACCATCTTGTTCCTCACCTTTCTTCTTGGGAAGCCAACATTTTAGGAAGAATAAGGACACCTTTTCCTATCTTTCCATTTCTCTCTGAAAGTTGGCATGGTGGTTGGTTCAGAAGAATTCTGAAAGCCCTAAGAAATATAAATGCTTCTTTTATTGTGATCTTAAAATAATCCTTAGGGGCAGTCGCCTTGTACCCCTCCTTTTCTCTCTGAGACTTTTAATTCTTTCCCTTCCATTTTTTGTGTTCTGTGTATAAAATCTTTAAGCATAAGAATTAGTAGCTTAAAACCATTTCATCTCTTCCTAATGTGTATAAAAGTCTAAAATAACTTCTCTCTTAACTCTTCCTTCTCTCTCTCTTTTGAGGGGAAGATTTCTGGCAAATTCCGAGTTGGGAAACATCAGTCGTTGCCACAAATCCTAATTGTAAATCCAGTGATTGCTTTTGAGAGACAATTGCAAAATAGTAGCCTAACTCTCTAGAAGACATTTAATTTTGACTGAATCATCCTAACGTTGTACTGTACTTTAAAGAAAATTATCAGGTTATTGATGTTCTCAGTACTGAAAAACTACGAAAGTGGAAATATTATAAGCAGTTGGTATTTTGTTTTGGGAATTTTGCCCAGGATTTAGAAAAATTAAGGAGGCATTTTTTTTCCTGTTGGACCCCTGAGTGTTCAGTGTTCCATCTTTGAGAGGTTTAAAATCAAGGCTGATAAAGGCGGCATTAAAATTAAAACACACTATGCAAACAATAGTTTACATTCAACCAGGTTAAGGAAATAAGAGATTCTTTTAGGATAATTTTAATTTCTCAGTAACTGTTTATCTTATTTACACCATCATTTTAATTAGAATAAAAACATTCTTTATATGGTCATCAGTATAACTAAATTATTTTTTTCTTTCAAGGTTTACGTGGATAGTTACTCTTATCATTCTGGAAAGCCTGGACTAAAAGTTAAACTGCTATCATGTAAAGAAATTTTTTTAAGTTTGTCTGTTTGTTTGTTTGTTTGTTTATTTTGAGAGAGAAAGAACCTGAGCAGGGAGAAGGGCAGAGAGAGAGAGAGGGAGAGAGACAATCCCAAGCAGGCTCTGCACTGTCAGCATAGAACCCTACATGGGGCAAGATCTCACAACCATGAGATCATGATCTGAACAGAAATCCAGAGCCGGATGCTCAAGTGACTGAGCCACCCAGGTGGCTTTAAAAAAAACAAAACAAACAAACAAAAAAAAAAACCAGAAATTCTTCCATTTCTTACTTGTATGGATCAAAATATAAATGACTGAAACCTGTTGAAGAGATCCTACTCACAGCACAGTTCAGTACGGCTATCAAGGGAATATGTGAACACACATTTAAAAAAGTGCTTTAAGCTCATAGAAACATTTTTTTTTTCCCTACAAAAGTCTTGAAAGTAGGAGACAAATTATTGGACATCAGTGTATTATCATTTGGTGAATATGACATAAGATCAAATTCTATTTCATTTAGAGTTTAAATGATAATTTTCTCTTTTTCCCCTTCTCTTCACACTTTATTCTTTTAGAAGCCTAGAGTATAACGTGTTATATAGTTTAGCTTACATGGCCAAGCTTAGTTTGGCTTACTGGCCACTTGATGACATGAACTATAAATCACAGTATGAAATAGCTTTTTCTTGGCCAATCAGAGAAAAAAAGAGAGACAATGGCTGCCTTTATTTCATTTTATTTCAGTCTGGTGAAAATTAGATGGAACAAAGGCTTTAGCTCTAAGTGGACATGATTAGACACAGTCTGCACTGGAAAGTCAGAGGATAAAATTGATGAAAAGCACATTTTGTTATTAGGGGATTTCCATTCTTAAATGCTAATGCCTTTAAACAATGATGAACTGTGTAAATATAAAGTTATATAATAACAATCATTTAAGAAAAACTTTAAATTGTGGTGGCTGAGTTGGCATGGAGGGACATCTCCCATAGCAATTATAACCCCCCACCCTAGTTGGGTAGTAGGAGTATGTGTAATAAAAGTATGTTGTATGTCTGGACTCTATGGACAGCAGATACAGATGAGAAACTATTATTTAGAAAATAGACAATGGGATACTCTCCACTTAAAAGCAAATAAGTAAATGTAAGGTGTTCAGAAATAGACCTTTGCTTCTCCCCTACCCACCTTACCCATGTACACAAATAAGCTCAGCGTACTGGGGATTGGAATTTAGTCTATGGTAACTTAGGTCCCAGAAAGTAGAAAAATATAGATTATTGTCTGAAGCATATAGCCTTTTAGGGGAAGAAGGTCCTATATATAGTACAAAATACTGGTCTCCATTTGGAGAGATAATGACTTGATTTACATATTTTACTAGGATTGAATTTTACTAAATTAAGGTTTTCAATGTTCATGTATTAATAAAGACACTTCATTAGGCAATTTGGTGTGCTTAACATATACTGTGACTAACACTATTATTACCTTCTAATTAAACACTAGGAGATGCTCATCTAAATTGACTTAATCATAGTTTAATTACTATATACCAAGGCACACCCGTTTCAAAATTCAGACCCATGTTGGCCACATAATAGACTACAAATACAGTGTGATCATATAAGACTGGATAATAAATTCATTTATTTGATGTTTGAGAAAATATTTTAGAAAAAGTTCCTAAGCCAGTTGTGATGAAGAGAAGAAATCAATTTTTTCAAGTTAAAAACCTTAATTTTGCAGACTCCCATTATTTTAGTTTGATGACCAATTAATTTAGAACCAATTGAACTATTGACTTGCAGAATACAAATAGAGACTCATGACAACATATCCTGATACCTGCAGATTCAACAACTGCATATCTAATAGTTCTCTTACATAACATCAAAATAAACAGAATGAAGCAAAATATTTTTACCCTTCAACGTTTTAAACAAGGAAACTTATGATGTGAAACGTTCATCCATATGAGGGACAATCTCCCATATTTTCAAGATCCCATCTCAATCCTTCTCAAGACAGTAAATGGTTTGGAGAGTCACCGTACTAGTTAGAACAATCAATTGTGGGATTGGAGGCCTCTCTTGTTAGGATACAGGTTTAAATATATTCAAGTCTGAATTGTTTTAGCAAGAATGATTTTTATTTGAGTCCAGTAAAAAACAGTTTTTGGCTAAGTCCATGTTTTCAATTTAATTCCCTAAATGTTTATAGAACACATAGTGTTTCTTAAGCACAGTATTAAAGATTAAAGTCAGATCCAGGCACCAACCTAGAGACCCACTAACCTATGATCTTTCAGTCAGAATACTCTTTCTTAAAGCAAAGCCTACTCTATGAAAATCACAGTCCATGGAAGCTTAAGCACAGAGGGAATTCCAACATCAAAGTCAAGGGCATAGATCCAATATTCAATACCACTGTCTGTACACAATCTAAAGTTCCTTCACTCAAGTACAAGTTACTCCAGAACCTGGTGCCCCAGTCACCCACATGTCTGCTTTCCAATATCTACCCATTCCCTCTTTTTCTTGTCTACTGCCTTCAAGAATCTTCCCTAAAGCCTCTAATCTGATCAGATATTTTCATTACATGGTTCATTTCATCCCAGTTGCTAGCTGCAAAAGTCCTAACTTCAATTTAAGACCCAGATGAGGTAATATATCCTTTGAAACCCCTTGCTTCCTCAGGGAATATTGTCTCATTCTCTAAATTTACACTGTTTATTGCTTATATTACTGCATTTGTGTTTACCACATTATGTTGTAATTCAAAAGTATACAAGTCTGTCTTTCTGTTTAGAGCAAGGCCCCTGGGTCTAACTTTTATATCTTTAGTTCTTAGTAGAGTATCAGATATGTATTGTCCAAAAAGTGTTGAATGTTGATTGAGGATGAGTTTTTTTTCCTTCCTCCTAGGGGTATTCATGCACTGATGGAAACCCAAGCATGAAAACAAACAAGCAAAAAAGACTATAATATAAGCATAAGAGCTAACTTTTATTAAGCTCTTCCTCTCTGCCAAATGCTGTACTAAAACATTTTTAGGAATGATCACACTGAATCCTCATGCCAATCTTAGAAATAGGTGTTATCTTTATGCCCATTTTATATATTCCCCTGAGTACTTCTCACATGATATTGGCATTTCTTTGTTACTTCTCCATCCAATCCACTCAAGACTGCAAGCTCTTTGAAGACATGGAGTATGTTTCGCAGTGTTTCATTCACAACATCTAATAGATAATCAAAATGTTTGCTGATGCTTTTGTTAATGAATTCATGCACTAATCAAAGGATTCTTTTTGCCCAGTGCTTTCAAGATTATTATAGCACACATTTATACAATGCTTATGTGGTGCCAGATGCTGTCCTGAGTGCTTCACATATATTAGTTCATCAAACCGTCACCACATCCTGTGAACTAGCTTCTCTTACTGTAAGCTGGGTAAAGTTTTTCAGATGAGAAAACTGAGGCACAGAGAGGTAAAGCCATTTGACCAGGGATTTACAGCTAGTTATCTACCTTGGGTACTGCTCTTAAAGATTAACTAAGATAAAAACACAGACTATGAAATCAGCCATATATACCAGCTAAAAGGGCAACTTAAGAAGATTATAAATGGTTTTAAGTACTGTGGTGGTCACTTTTCATCTTTCTTACCTGTTGAAGTCCTTAGCCCATACTGATCATTTTTCTTCATTTTGGTTCCACATCCTCTTAACTCTTTTTTATTGAATCAAAGTTAGTCTGCTCTCTGAAAAAAAGCATATGCTTACTTCCTGAAACTGCTCCTTAAAGAATAGGATCTTGGCTACAAGTACCCAGATTTTAGGCCTTGTACCTCAATTGTCATTTCAGTTTCTGTTCCTAATTATGGCACAAAGCTGTGTAGAGTAACAATTACAGGAAATGTGAGCTTTCAAATGTAAATATGGCTTTTGTGATAATTAGGCTAGTGGGTTTTGTAGCTCTTTGAATGTTTTAGCAGGGGGAAAGTAATCTTCTATGGAGATTTTCTGCATTGTTCAAAATTTCTTTCTCTAATATAGTTATTTCCTTATTGTTTCACAATTATCCCCATCTCAAAGAAACTATCTGCCCTTCTGTGTTCAGCCCAACTAGCTAAAAAGTATATTTTCCTGTTTACTGTTTCACATCCATTAACACTGCCATATATTAACACTCCTGTCCCATATACTATTTATATATTTTGTGGTTACCTTTTTCTCTATTGACATGGACCCCTGATTGAATAGCAATGATCATTGATTCATTATTGACAAATTGGTTCCTAATGATTATGAGTAGTTGAGAGAGTGGTTCCTTGGTGAATTATAATATAATTGACTCTTAACTGGTTTTCCTATCGCAGTAAACACATAATGTAGTTATTTACTGACTCTAAAAGTTATGTTACTATAAAATAATATGACATTCTAGTGAATATTTAACAACCATTAAGGTAAAAAGTTAAAAAGTGTTGGACATACAAGAACACTACCCATTTTTGTAATCTTGGCATTAATTTTGAATCTAAAGAAGGCTGAACATACTATTGTAGCTCCTTAAATGATCCTTGTACTTGTTTTCTATGGCTGAATAACACATTACCACAAATTTAGAAACTTAAAACAACACTCATTTCTTTGTCAGAAACATGGTTTTCTATGTCAGAAGTCCAGCAAAATGGGGCTAGGCTCTCTGCTCACTCACAGGGTGGAAATCAAGATGTCATCAAGTCTTAGTTCTCATTAGGAAGAGCTGGAGGAGGATCTGCTTAGAAGTTCATTCAGGTAGTTGGTAGAATACAGCTCCTTAGAGTTTCAGTCCTGAGATCCTTAATTTTTGCTCTGAAAGAGTTTCTAGAGGCCTCTCTCAGATTCTTTCCATATGGCTGCCTCCACCTTCAAGCCAACAGTAACATAGCAAATCCATCTCTTGTTTCAAATCTCTCATTTCCACTTCTGCAACTAGCCAGAGAAACATAATGTTTTTAAAGGGTTCATGTGATTAGGTCAGGACCACTTGGCTAATTTTCCTATACTAAATTCAGTCATTCCATACCACATAACTTAATCACAGGAATAAAATTCAGTATCTTGAGGATGATTTGGAGCCTGTACACCAGAGATTGGGAATCATGGAGGCAATTTGGAATTCTGCTTATTACAGTCCCCAAATAGACAAAATCACCTCTGAATTTCAAAGCATACTCTTTTTCTATCCCATGAGGGATCGAAAATTTCCTCATATCTTTTCGGATGGTGCCATGTAGTCATATTCTGACAACTTTTGCAGTGCTAACATTTTAGGGCTGGCCAAAGATGAATAAATAATATCCCTCTCCATTTGTGTGTATGCTTATATTCTTTTTACTATACATACACATGAACATCTGAAATATTGGTAAAACTTTTAATGAATATTAACAGTTAAAATCTGCTGACAGTGCAGCTACATGAACTGTGAATAACTAGAGATTTATGAAAAGACTGGATACATATATTGCTGGAATGACAAAATATTTTAAGATTCTATATTTGCTGGTTGACATTAACAAAAAGTAAAAAAACAACAACAACAAAAAACAACCAGACTGAATAGATTAAACAAAAGCCGCTTATTTTCTTGCAGTTCTGGAGGATAGAAATTCCAGAGGAAGGTGTGAACAGGGTTGATTTTCTCTGAGGTCTCCTTGGCTTGCATATGGTCACCTTTTTGGTGTCTCTTCACATTGTCTTCCTTCCTTGCCTTTTACATTCCTGGCATCTCCATATGTGTCCTAATCTCCTCTTCTCAAAAGGACACTCTTCAGATTGGATTACAGCCTACTCTAAAGGCCTCATTTTAATTAATTTATTTTTTATTTTTTAGTATTTATTTATTTTTGAGAGAGAGAGAGAGAGACAGAGCATGAGCAGGGGAGGAGCAGAGAGAGAGGGACACACAGAATCTGAATCAGGCTCCAGGCTCTGAGCTGTCAGCACAGAGCCCGACGTGGGGCTTGAACCCACAAGCTGTGAGATCATGACCTGAGCTGAAGTTGGATACTCAACCGACTGAGCCACCCAGGCGCCCCTCCTCATTTTAATTTAATCATATCTGTAATGGCCTTACTCCAAATACCATTACATTCTGAGATACTAGGAATTAAGACCTAAGATAATGAATCATGGGGAGGGGTACAATTCAGCCTATAATGGATTCTGAATAAAATATATCAGATGTCCCTTCAGTTTTTATAAACATAGTGCAGTGAGGCCTGCAATTATCAAAATATGGGAATGATCTGTTACACATGACAAATTTTCTGACTTATATATGGTTATCAAGATAACAAAGTGAGATCTGGGATGTACATTTCTCAAAAAAGATGATTTTGTTTAGATTGGCTTATTTATCTCATATGCTCTTATCAAAGATTCACTCATATGTAAATTGTTCTAGTTATCAGATAAGACAAAATGTATATTTTCTGAAATATGAATTAAAACGGTCCAAGAAAATTATTTTTTATAATAGAAATTTTCTGTGCTAACCTCTGCAACAATGTAAAATTGGAAAGAAAATAAATATTAGAGGTTTGCAAGACCAGCAAAATGTAGTCTGTTTTTGTCCTTGTTCCATGTATATAATATTAGGCATTGTTTTTTAGTAATAAACTCATCATAAACTGAGTCCACTGTCCGTCAAAATACCATCCATCAGCACAAAAATGGGAAATAATTTAAGAAAAATTTCCTTTCTAATGTAAATTACATCATATTGCATTTTAACTAGGGTATACTGCTTTCATTTCAAGTTAAACAGGATAGATGAAGAATTTACTGTTGTTTACAGAGTTCTAGGGAGTTTCAAAAAGTCCCTACCATAGCCCCAAGTCCAAAGGTCAATTAGATAGTTATTAAATAGCTACTATAAACTAAGTTGTATTTGTTTGCAATTGCCATTGTAACACATTAGCACAAATTTAGAGACTCAAAATAACAGAAATTTATTCTCCTGTGACTCTGAAAATTAGAAGTCCAAAATGAGACCAACAGGCTAAGATGAAGGAGTCATCAAGGTTGCTTCCTTCTGGAGGCTCCAGGGTAGAATATGTTCCTTGCCTCTTTCTCTTCTAGTGGCTTCTAGTGGCTTCCAGAATTCCTTGGCTTTTGATCCCATCACTCCATTCTCTACTTTTTAGATGACATGGCCTTCTTCTCTACCATGATGAAATCCTTATCTACCTCTTGTGAGGACACTCACAATTATACTCAGGGCCCACCCAGCAGCTCCAAGATAGTCTCCCCGTGTCAAGATCCTTAATAATGTAGGAAAAGTCTCTCTCTCTCTCTTTTGCCATCTAAGTTCACATTCAGAGATTCTGGAGCTTAAGATGTGGGGTTCTTTGGGCCCATTATTCAGCCAACCGTAGCAGTGTTGTTCTGTATTACCATTAGAGACATAAAGCAGTAAGGAGACAGGTCCTTCATGGGTAGTTAATATCCATGGGGACACAAAAGGGCCTTCTGTTATGAAATAAAGCATAACGTAGTCTGTGTAAGATGAGGCTAAAATCAAGTACAATTAGTTATTAAGACAATGAAGAAATCATTTGGAAGAAGCTTGGAAAAATGCATGAGCAAGGACAGAAAAGTTAAAACAGGAGAGGACCATTTATAGAATTGGATTCCTGGGTTAGAAAGAACAATTGGAAGGCAGAAACATATATGAAGATGTCTAATTCCTTCTAATCTGGCAGGTACACAGGTAGGCCCTAAGTGCTTATCTATGTAAAATCAATGAATGTTTAAAATGGGAATGAATGAATTTATGGACAAATAGTATGTTAAATAGATTGGAAGTTGAAAACGAGCGCCGCAAATTAGATTCAATGTGAGTAAAAAGTTTTTGTGGATTTTTGAGCACAAAGGGTATAATGTATAATTATACTTTCATCAGTTACATGCAATTCCTCCAAGTGCTCAGGATACCCTTCTTTCCCATGTTTAAGCTCCACTGTGATAAGAGGGTCTAACCATACACACACACACACACACACACACACACACACACACACTTCTCTGAGAACCACTTTCTTCTAGTTCTATTTAGAGGAAAGGAGATAGTCAGTTTCCTGGGCACCACTCTGAACTTAAGGCTTCTCTCACTGCAATTCTAAATCTGTGATGACTTTTGCAAATCACCACCAAACTGAGGCTGTCATGTATAATAGTCTTTACAGAATATTTGGGGAAAAATTATAAAAGAAGCAAAAACTAACCTCAAAGTCAATGCCAGAAATGCTATTTTATGGAAATGCATGAGCTATTCCTCACCACAAAAAGTTTTATACGGGCAGTTTCCTTCTTTATGCCCTGGCTTGGATCCACCTCTTTCTCAAAAGTCCCTGTCTCTGTGTTCCAGATTCCTCACTTCCTTCTCTCCCTTGGTGGCTTACTGAAATGCCAAATGTTTGTCCTTTCTATTTTGAGACCAAAGGCATGTTCTGCTTGTCTCACCCTTGTCTATCTGTGATATACACTTTATTTTATTCAAACAAAAGTTTGAATTACAGCTCAAAATTTGAGTTATATCACTCTTTTAGAGAGCATATATCATGATACTTGGTTGGCTTTTGTTTTGTTTTTTGTTCCTCTCTATGACAAAATGAAGGTAATAATTTTTTTCAAACTTTACTGGGAAGTGATGTACAAGATACTTTGAAAGGGCAAAAGGCGATGAGTCTTTGTTTAGTAGAAGGAACATAGATTTATGGTTTAGACTTTTGGTTTAATATACACTTCCCCCATACTTAATGAGAAGAATTCAGTCATCTTATTCATCCATAAAAGGGGATAATAGGCTTATTCTGAGGGTTTAAAAGTGTGATATCTAGGGGTGCCTGGGTGGCTCAGTCGGTTAAGTGTCCAACTTTGGCTCTGATCACGCTCTCACTGTTTGTGGATTTGGACCCCACGTCGGGGGCCCTTTCCCCACTCACACTCTGTCTGTCATCTCTCTTTCAAAATAAATCAACATTAAAAAAATATACATATATATATATGTATATAAAGGTGTGATATTTAGCATCTAATGCATAATATGTCTAATACATAATACAACATGTGATAACTCTTTATTTTAGGACTAGAGAGTTTTGCTTGTCAGCTGGATAGTCATTCATACATGAAGTAACTAGACCCCATTCAAGGGGGAAGAACTGAGTAATGGACGTGAAAAGGATAAATGGGAAATGCAATTTGGGGGAAGAAATGGCAGTTGTTTGTGACTTCTAAGAGAATAAAAGAGAGAGTGTTACATTAAGGGAGAACAGCAATATCACTGAAAAGTCAGTGTATGTTCCAATCGGACTATTTGATCTTTGAATGAAGAAGAGGGAGAGGTCAGTATAGCATTTGAGTACATGGTTGGGAGGAAGTATGATATGCATAGTGAAGAAAGACTAAAAATAAAATAAGTGGAGTAGAGAAATGAAGGCACACCAGAAGGAAATACGCATCATCATGGGAGTGGTAATTGGTGAGGTAAGTGGAGAGAGGTAGTGAGGGTACAAAGCCAACTGGAGTAATGGATTCACACTGTGAGTCACAAGATGTTACGCAGGGAGTAGGGCAAATTGGGCAATGAGATCATCAATAAGAGAGCTTTTGTAGGCTTTGGAGCTAGTAAAACTATCTGATCAGTCTCCAGAACCTATTACTAGTCCATTTAAAATGTCTCTCAGATTCACCATTTCCTCCCTATTTCTAGAACGTTCATTGTCATTACCAAATTCTATGCACATGGTGATAAATTCTTTTTAACAGTCTTTCCCCACATCACTCTCCCCCAGAATTTCTCCCCTCTCCAGTCCTTGCTATATGCTATGCCAATTAATCATCAGAAAACCCTGTTATCATGACATTTGTTATGGTGAGCTGTATGCTGGACTTAAGTGGCAACAGTAAACCAAGGCCAAAAAAGCAGAGGAAAACCATGCGAATATCTTGAATCAATAAGCACATCCGTGGATGCCTGAAGGCATTTGCTACATGTCAGATTTAGGGCTGAGGATTTCTTAAATACACTTGTTTTTTAAATGTCCTGCTCACCAATAATAATGGCTCTTGAAAATTACTGTTCATTCAGTGTCTGCTTCATCTTACAAGAGAGGGCCAATTTAAGACATGTAGAAGGCCGACGAGCACGGAATAGAAATAAGAACAGTAAACTGTAAATCAAAAAAAAAAAAAAAAGAAATCTATCACTGCATCTAAGAAGAATAACAGAGATAAAAGTTTTTAAATTGATGAGGACAAGCTCAAGAAAGTTATTGCCATAAACCATTTTTGGAATGCAATGGTAGACAAGAGATGAGAAAGGTTTGAAGATTATATTTAATATATATGTGTATATATGTATGTATATAATATATGTGTGTTCTATATTTTAGACTAATACTGAGCTGTCTAAAGGTGGGTTTGAGTTTCTTTCATTGTGTTAAGTGTTTTCAGTGTTCATGAAAGTGACGTGTTTTGTGAAAATAATGTAGGAATAGAATGGCCATTAATTTAAAGTTGAGGTTTTATCTTTTTTTCAGTATTTTCCTTTGATGAGCGACTCAAATACAAATGATTTTATACATTTTATAAATGATTTAAAACTAAGATGGTTTTCTTGAGAATATAAAGCTTTATAATGAAATAGTTACTGGATTAGAAATCAAGTGCAGGCACCTTCACTTGTTTGGTTGAATGAAATTTTGTCCCTCATCTGTAAATGTAAATCTGTTGAAATCCTTAGGGATAAATCTGTTACTTTATGTAATAATATCTTTGGATTTACTAGAAGTAAAACACCCTTTATAATCTCTATACCTTTTCAATGAATATTATTTTTTGGATGTTTTTCCCTGAAGGTCTTTAAACAAAGTATAAGCAAGTTTTACGTTGGTTCCAAAATATAAATTATGCTTTATTAGCTGCTGAACCAAGAACAATTCACCACATTATTTTCAAATAGTTGTCTTGTAATAATATCTGTTCCCCAAAGAATTGGAGCTGAGACTTGACTCAACTTGGAGGTGTGCACTATAGATCTTTTGAATCATCTGCTCCTCCATAATTTTTATTTTTTCTACGTTAAGAAGCTTAGAACACATTGCTAGTTTTTTACTAATGAGTCATGATATGTAATGAGTTGTACGGATGTCTAGATTCATATGAATGACCTTTAGTCTGATCTGTCACTGTGCACTCCAAACTCATATCCCATAATTGCATGGAGATAGTTTTTTTTTTTTTGTTAATTTTGCAATCTTTCAACTTAATAGTTTACTAAATTACACCACCTGCTATTGCAATTTGGCTAGTAAATTTTCATCAACATGTATGCACTGTTTTTTTTTTAGCTATATGTCACATAGGTATTAGGAAGAAATAAAATGGTCTCTTAATTAACATATCCTAATTATTCTGAAAAAAATTAAAAAACATTAAAATAGATGACCTCAAAGCAGGTATATATTTTTCCCTTTCAATTTACTTCATATTATCCATCTTTCTAGTTTATACTTTATATCCTTTATAACACTGTTACACTCTGAAATTAGCTTGTTTATTTACTTATTGTCTGTATTCCTCAGTATAATGTAACATCTCTGAGTAAAGGGAACTTCTCTATCTTGTTTAGTGCTAGGTCATCATTGCCTAGAACACCAGAATCTGTCACAGAATGCTGGATTTTTAAGCTGTATTTAATCACAATATCTAATAGTCCTCTTAAAAATTATGGGAATATTTTATGAATAATAAACAATAAACATATTGAGTATAATATGAATATAGTAAATAATTTTTTATATACCTATAAGTATCATGTGTCCATATTTTAATCATTTTCAATTCAAATAGAGAATTAAACAGTCATTTAATTAAAAAAGAAAACCATTCCTAGAGATTACAGAAGATCATATGTTCAGCATGAGTTTAGGATAAGGCACAGACCTTGCTTTAAGGATATGCTCCTGAGAGAAAGACAAGATAAAGGAACAACTAGTTATAAACCAAAGCAGATTGCAAAGAGTTAGGAAAATGTGGAACACACATTCAAATTAAGAAGCCATCAATTGTCTTTAAGGTGTTAAACTGAGTCACATTAAAACTTTTTAAGAGTGTATTTGAACAAAAAATTGACGAATCAGGCAGCATCCAGTCTAGCACAGAGAAGAGAGCTCCAAGGAACTGTATAAAATGAGACTTTTCTAGACAGAAGGGAACAGGAATAGGAAGTTATACTCAGCAAAAGAGCAAGTTGCCTGGGGCGCCTGGGTGGCTCAGTTGATTAAGCATCCAGTTCTTGATTTTGGCTCAGGTCATAATCTCATGGTTCGTGAGGTCAAGCCCACATAGGGCTGTGTGCTGACAGTATGGAGCCTGCTTGGGATTCTGTCTCCCTCACTCTGTGCCCCTGCCCTGCTTCAGGCATGCATGTGAGCTCTCTCTTTCTCAAAATAAACAAACAACCTTAAAAAAAAACAAACAGGTTGCTTATTGTAGGATTACTTTCCTTTAGGGGCTGGCAGCGGTTTGTGGTGCAGATTACCTGACTAGAACAGATCAAGTAATTCTTGATTGGTGTAAGATTCCATTTCTGGGAGAGTCAAAATGTAATTAAGTCAAGTTTCAGTTTGGCAATGGGGGCGTTTAGCGTGAGTGACTCTACTTTGGACCTGTTATCTTGTTTTAACAATAGAAAAAGTATCTTTGAGGGAGTAACTAAATGATTTTGAAGATATCTTGGGATGTGTAAGGGATCTATGTGTAAAGATGAGGTAGTGGAACATGAAAAGAGTCAAGAAATATTAGAAGCTATTAAATGTGTTAGAGAACTGGGTTTGGTTGGAGTCAATGTAGCAGATAAGGTCAGAGGAATGGTTTGGATGTTAGTGCACCAAGTCCTCCATTCCAGCTTGAAGAAGTATATTTAATTTATTTAGAAATATTCAATGATTTTGTTTCCTATCATGGGAACTGTAAGAACTCTGCTTCATGAGGATCGGTATAGCCTTGATCAGCAGTTTTGACACAACTGAAGTGTAACCTGAGGTAGGAGAGTAGGTAGTGGGTGGCTGAAATCGGTCAGGTGAGGTTATGATGCATTGCTGAAATTGAATAATAGCACAGAGAATTTAAAGAAATATGTGTAAGGAGTCATAAAGTTAGGAGTCTAGGATTTAGATATGGATGAGGTCCTAAACGAATTCTGAACTATGAGCCCAGTATTAATTCCGATCAATTCACCAGTTGTTCTAAAGAGGAAGCCCTTAGAGAAACTGTCTTACACCTGTCCTATCTCTGTCCCCTTTTTGTAAATTCCTAAATAAAAGTGGAAGCATATAGAAATTCATTTTTGTGCCAACTTTGTACTTATGAAAGACCCAAACTGAAATTTTTATTAATGTTCTCATTTTGTTACATATATGCATTAAACCTGAGCATATCAACAGCAAATGATCTATTCCCGCATTCCACTGTATTTTGCAAGCATACTTCCATGTGACCTATTACAAATTTTAATCATTATTAGAAATATATTTGGTAGCATTGATGGTGTGATAGGAAACTGGTTTCTTCCTTGAAACTGCCAATTTCCAATGTGTCAGGTTATTGTTTTTTTAATCTTATTATTTATAGTGGCTAAACTTAGGGTGAGTGTTCTCCAGAACCACTACATCCTGGGACAGTATGCCCCCTCCTTGCAATGAAGCCTATGGGGTCACAAGTTAGGGGTCCATGTCCTACCCTTCCATAATTTACATACTACTCAGTCTTATTTGGTCATAAGTTTTGACTGATAATACTTCACTCACTCTAAAACATTCAGATAATACTAGAAGCTTTTGCTTGAGAGGTGGAAATATACTTTTCATTTTCTTGGAATCCCCATTTTCCAAGACCTTTCAAGTCTTTTATTCCTAACTTTTTGTAAGATTAAAGTAGATTTTTTGATTCTTTTGTGGAAGTATTTTAGCAGCACAATTGGGAGACTCTTGTACCAGGGTAAGCCATGGAGTCATTGAAATGCCAGTGGCTTGCTAGGTCATGTCATCTTATACCTGCTCCCAGGTTATTTGGAGCTAAGCATTTATCTCTTTGACATTAGAACACCATTTAATCTTCCTGAGGCACACTTATCAATTTTGACACATGGTCACATACTCTTGATCTTTTATAATTAGCCCCATTCTTCAGCTGGTTACCCTAGGTTCTAAAATTGAATGAGACAGAAAAGATCCAGATGAGTTTATGAAATTATAGAATATTAGCAACTCCTTTCATTTTATTATTTGGAATGAATATGTAATTCAAACCTTAAATGGAGATAATAGCATACCTAGTCAAGATTATTTTGTATTTGCATGGAATAAATATTTGATCCTTTTGTCAAATTCTGTAAGAGTAACTGGCTAACAATGATAAATATATTCAAACAGAATACTCATTGAATCATTACTAAGCCAAAGGATTATTTACCTATACTCTCATTACTAAGCCAAAAGATTATTTACCTATACTCATTCTCTGAATCCTGATTTCTTTATCAATGTTTTATTTAGATGGAAGTTGGACATACATACAACTGTAGATTTATATGAATATATACATTCATACAAGTGTAGAAGCGTATACAATTCACTAAAAGTGGAGGTGCATATTAGGTGATACAATTATATTATGTTTTGCTTTATTTGAGATACTCTGTTTATGGTTATTCTTAGGCATATGGTGGTTAATATTAAAACGAATTTTTATCATTCCAATTATTAATTTATCACATCAGTTTTTAAATTTGATGTACATTTTCAGGGTTATTATATGTATACGTTGATGAGTAAGGCAAAGAAGCAAAACTAAGGATATTTGCTTTTTTGAATTACCAGTTATATGTTAAAAATAAGTGAAAATGTATGCATGACTTTGACTTAACAGGAAACTGTTACCCTAGATTTATCATGTGATTGAAAGAAACAAAACAATATACATTATGTACAGAATCTTAATGTTAGATACAAAAACCATGGCCTTCAGAAATACAATTTTCAACATTTTTTTTTTCAACATTTATTTATTTTTGGGACAGAGAGAGACAGAGCATGAACGGGGGAGGGGCAGAGAGAGAGGGAGACACAGAATCGGAAACAGGCTCCAGGCTCTGAGCCATCAGCCCAGAGCCTGACGCGGGGCTCGAACTCCCGGACCGCGAGATCGTGACCTGGCTGAAGTCGGACGCTTAACCGACTGCGCCACCCAGGCGCCCCAATTTTCAACATTTTGAAGTACATAATCCCCTCCATAATCTCATGCTTCTATTTCATTTAATGAACTATTTTATCAAAAATTCAATTGTAAACCCTTTAATATTCCCAATGGCTTTTAAATTAATATCAGTAGTCATTTGCATAGTGATTATGCCTGAGAGAATCATAAATTCTTCTTTTTTTTCTTTTTCTCTTGTTGTGGCTCAGCAGTGGATTGAGAGCAATCATGATAATTGTTCAATCAGTTAAGACTCAAAAAACTTCAGGAAACAAAAACCTTTTCACCTTTTCTAACCATTATTCATTCAGAACAACGTGAAGATCTGACTGACAATATATTTACTGTAACAAATCTTAGCATCAGTGATGGTAATACAGCAGGCATTAAGTGCTTTTCATTGTGGTGCACATTATGGTATACAATAACACCTAGGCAGAGTATTCTTATCAAAAATAATTTGAGTTGGAGCTTTTAGATACTATTTTCTGCTTATAAGAAATAAAGAAGATAGAGAAACCAGTAAGAAAATTCCTCTGTTACACAGTGAACATCGTTGTGCATAACAAAATGTGGATCATTGCATTTGATATTGTTTTGTCTCTTTCTTGTTCATTGCCAAGCATAATGCTGTATTTTAAAAAAATCAGTCACCGTACAATAAGTTATGACTTAGATTTTTATGGAATGTAAGGTTCGCTTATATCTGAAACGCACCACACCCTTGGGAGGCAGATGTAGCTGTGCTCACATTAAAGATGAATCTGACTCTGGGAGAATAGCCATGCTCTCTCTCTCTCCCCAAATATAAAGTATTTATTAAATGTAACAACTCTTCTGAGGGATTACTCAAGTAGTTGCGGAGGGGGGCAAGTTGGAGTGTCAGGGAGCTCAGTGTGCTAGGGACCAAAGCTATTGATTTGGCGGAAATCAGTTTCTGTATGAAAGTTCACAGAAATTTTTCAACCATTTAGTTGGTTTGTATATCATCTTTAACAAGTCATTCGTTCATTTAATGAATATGAGCGTCAACTATGGACCAGACAGTTTTGAGGTGTAGGGGAAATCAAGAGTGAAGGAAATATTCCTACCCTCAATTTGACAATTTAGTGTCAAACAAACCTTAAACTGTTTCTTGAAAACATGCATAGAATTTGTCAAATGGTGATGCATTTTATAGAGAAAAAGAAGGCTGGGAAACTAGGTGAAGGGGTTAATGAAACAGAGGGGGTGCAGGGAAGAGATAAATAATTCAGGTATTATGGAAAGCCTCTCTAACAAGAGTTTTGAACTGTGTCTGAAACAAGTTAAGAATTAAGTTATCAAGGTCTCTAGAGAGAAGCCTTTCCAGGCGGAGGGGAGAGCAATTGTAAAGAATTGATGCCGACATGAGCTTGCCAAGCTGGAGAAGGAGCAAGATATGTGGCTGGAATGGAATGGACCAAAGAGAAAATAGCAGGAGACAAAATCAGACAAAATCAGCTGAGTACTGGATCATCAAGGGCTTTGGAAGCCATTGTAAATCACTTTCAGTCTGAGATAAGAAGGCAGTGGGGAGTTTTGTAAAAGGAGTGATGTAATTTGTGTCATGTTTGGTGCTTTTCAAAAGCCTGTATTTCTGATTGTGTGGTGGTGGTGGTAGTGGTGGCCCGAAGCAATAAGAGCCTCCAGGAGAATTCAGTGGCTTGGACCAGGTGCTTAGTGGTAGAGATGGTAAAGCAATAGTCGAGATTCTGGGTATACTTTGAAGGTATAGTCTAAAGTAATTTACTGATATATTGGATTTCTGAGAGGAGGCGTGAAAGAGTTAAGTCAAACCTCTAAGCCTTTGAATTTAAGCACTTGGGAGGGTAAAGATGACATTTACTGAGATGAGGAAGACTGTGAAGAATCAGCTTTTGGCAGAAGGATATCAGGACAGAGAAAGACAGAGAAAGACAAATACTGTATGATCTCACTTATGCACTGAATCTAAAAGCAACACAACTCATAGAAATAGAGAACCAATCTGTGGAGGAATGGGGGATGGGGAAATGGGAGAAGGTGGTAAAAAGAAACAAAAACAAAGAAGAGAGTTCTGAGGAGAAAGGCCTAGAACATTCCATTTGAGAGGTCAGGAAGATAAGGGGAACACTAGTAAAGGAGATTGATAAGGGGCATCAGAGATGTAAGAAGAAAGGCTAGAGGGGGTGAAGTGGAAATTCAGAAACCAAGTTTAAGAAAGTGTGAGGGAGCCAGAAAAGAGGCCTGTGAGGTAGAAGGAAAGCTGAAAGGATGTTGTACCACAGAGGTTCAGTGGAGAAAAAGAAAGTGGTCATCTTGGTGGAATGCTTCTGATGGTCAGGAAAGATGGAATCAAATATTGTCTTTTGAATTTATCCATAGGGAAGTCATTGAAGACCTGTTTTGTTGGAATGGTGGTACTAAAGATTGTTTGGGATGGGTTCACAGGAAAATGGGGTAATATCTTAGTTTTCTAGTACTGTAAAATAAATTATCCCTTAGTTGTAACTTAGTGGCTTAAATGAATACCCATTTATTAGCCGACAGTTGTTTCTAGATCAGAAGTCTGGCTTGGAATGACCCTCGGTCTGGGCTCTTACCAGGCTGACATCAATGTTTCAGCCAGCTTATATTCTCATCTGAAGCTCAGGCTTCACTTTTAAGACCACCTGGTTATGGCAGAATTCAGTTCCTTATCGTTATAGGATGGAGGTCCCTGTTTCCTTGCTGGCTATCAACTGGGAACTTTTCTCAACCTTTAGAAGCCTCCTTCGGTCCTGGCCCTGTGACCATGTCTGTCTTCAAAGCCAGCAGTAGAGAATCTCTCTCATGTCAAATCTCTCTCATATTCTGAATGTCTGACTTCCTCTCCTTGTGTAGCTGGAATAAAATTCTCTGCATTCAAACGGCTCTTGTGATCAGTTCTGACTAACATGGATAATCCTTCTACCTTAAGGTTAACTGTGCTATGTATCAAAACCTAAGCAAGAGAATTAAATCCATCATATATGTGGTCCCAGGGATTATGGAGATGGTATATAACAAGAGGGCAGGGAGTCTTAGAGACCATCCTAGAATTTGAGCTACTACTGGAAAAAAGCAATTGGGAGTTGTTCATTTTGTCTATAGAGGAGAACAGAGCAACAGGGCAATAATTTGTAGTAAAGTGGGGTCAAAAGGATATTTTAAAGGGGCAAGAAATAGCAAAATATCTGTATGCAGGTAAAAATGATCCAAAAAAGAGAGAAAAGCTGATGTTTCTGGAGAGGCCGGAGCTGTTTGGATATTTTTGAGGAGACAAGGAGGGATGGCATCTAGGGCACGTGTGAGGATGCTGCTCTTAGGACACAAGAATGAACAGATCCTCCATACTAAAAAGAGGACCCTTCGTTATTTTGCCGGGAGCATGTGTAAATTTTCTTCTGTTGCTTCTTTTTAATTTATCCCACAGTGAAACAAAGAGATTTATAGGTGAGATGACAGTGGGGAAGCAGTGTTAGAGGTTTGAGGAGAGTATGAAAGGCTTCGAAATGGAATATTTACAAACCAACATATAAGATAATCATGAAGATAATTTTACAAGGTAAAATTTGCACAAAGAAATAAAATCATTTTATGTTGTAGAATAGGTTTTGTATTTGTGGAGGAAGAGGAAGGAAGGGAGGGAGGAAGAAATAAAGCAAAGGAGGAAGGAAGGCAGAAACACCTAGACATTTACTTGGCTGAATGTTATTTTCCCATCACAACATTATTAGTTCTATGAGAATAAGTGAAATACAGTCCTAGTGTAAAGAATTAAGGAGAATCTTGTCAATATTTCATTAAAATGTATGGTGATAAACAAGAAGAGATGTGAATCCAGAATGTCAGAAGGACAGCCTACCTGGAAGACTTCATAAAAAAAGAAAAGAAAAGAAAAGAAAAGAAAAGAAAAGAAAAGAAAAGAAAAGAAAAGAAAAGAAAAGAAAAGAAAAGAAAAGAAAAGAAAAGAAAAGAGAAAAGAAAAGAAAAAAAAGAAAAGAAAAGAAAAGAAAAGAAAAGAAAAGAAAAGAAGAAAGAAAGAAAGAAAATGTTTGAAATGGTTCTTAAAGGAAAAGTAAAGATTTGTCCAGCAAAAATAGATAGTATTATTTATAGTTCTTCTTAATTCTAATGAAGAAAAAATATCATTGGGGAGATAATGCAACAGAGTAAAGAGAGTAAAATAGAATAAATCAGGACAAAGTCAGGAACCCAACACTGCAATGATGATTTCAAGTATAGGCCAATCAGTGAATGATCTTCCTCATTTACATGTCTCTATTGATCTCTTGTTATTATAATAGAAAGATGCCCTGAAGAGAACTTAGAATCAGGATAATAATAATTCATTAAACTTTATTAATATTTCATGATTGTTTTAGTAAGACTGAGATCCCCATTTTATCAGATTAAGTGAAATAGGCAAAAATTATTCTGAAACAAGCTATTTATAAAAGCCAATTATCATAGACTGTTCTTGATCTGATTTGTCACATGTGTGACCTCTCTACTCAATACTTTTTGATTTAAATGAGTAATGATTTGCATATGCTGCTTTTCTTGTGAGCAAACGTAATTGAAATGCCAACAGAGAGTGCCATTTCTTCCACAGTAATTGTTGATGTAAGTTTATTGACTATTTGATTATCTGCATTTTGAAAATGCTAGTTGATATTTAAAATTAGACCAGTGATTCTTAGTATACAACTCTTAGGTATACAACCCATTTTCTTTAAATTTTCTTTAGAAAAAGACACTACCAATAAATAGGATTTATATAAATTGCCGAGAACTTTATTACTTCTCCTATTCATTGAGCTCTTCAATAAAAACAACATTCAGAATAATTTTGAAAGCACCCCTGAAGCTTTCATTTTTGAACTAAAAAAAAAAACAGGTTTGATTTTTTTTTCTCATTTTTATTTCTGGATAATAGTATAATATTGAAAGAAATGTCAAATAAATGCCACTGCAAAAATTGGGCTTGTCATTCTCCTAATAGTTTAGAAAATAAGACCATCATGATTACTTTCACTACTGTAACACGACTTGAAGGGAAAAAAAAAATGGTTATAGAAAAACTACAAATCCTATTCTCATGTACTCTTGAATCCACAAAAATTTAATTCCATTTTTGAATAAGAAGAATATATCAATGTATAACACATACATATTCTTTTCACTTAAGGAACAAGAATCAGTAATGTGATTTGTTTTCTCTTGATAACTAGGCAAAGAGCATCAACAGAATGTGTAATTCTTTTTCTTTTTTTCAAAAGCAAATGATTACACTAATTGAATAGTATCTGTAACTAATAACCACTACTTATTGGAAATATTAAAAAGTTAAAACATTTTAACAGATAAATCTATCAAAACGCACAACTCTGAGTGTTGAGAGAGGGAAAACTTAAAACACTTCTTGCAACTTAGAAAGAAGAGTTTTTGCATTTTGTTCTCCTCAGAGTTAAAATAAAAATTAGGCTTAATTTCCATCAAGAGCATCCATATTATACATAATATACATTTCCAAATAAATATATATGGAATTTTTGTAGAATCATGGTAACTTTCAAAATAAAGGTGTTCCCCTTTTCTGTGTCTTTCACAAGCATTTCTAATTTTATTATAGATTAATACTGAGGTAATTCTAACAGTTTCAAACAATCATTCATTTTGGAAATGTGTAATGGGTCACTCTAAGCCCTATAGTGCTAGGTTCGTTATAAGAAATGCATGTCTTAGATTTCAAAGAGCTAGTAGATTTATCTGCACTAAACCAATTCTTTATGCCAGTGTGGTGGTGTATATCTCCTAGAGCAGATTGATGATTTCAAAATTCAATTATATGTCTGACATTCAGCTGATCTGACAAAAAATACAGCAAGCAACTTACATGAGTGAAATTGTATATGCCTAAACAATGAAAATGCTGCATAAGTCTTCTGTTGAATAAAATTTTGATTTTGGCTATGTTAGTTTTAAATATATCAAAGGACATTGTTTATATACTATAACTTTTGTTATCTTCTCCTTATTAGGAGGAGAAGATAAATTATGAAATTAGAAAAGAATAATTTTGTTAGACCATTTCAGTTCCTAATTAAAAAAATGCTAAAGACTTTAATTATTTTATCATGAGTTAGATTTAAGCCATAGCCATTTAAAAAGACTCAGGCATCATGAGATATATAATAATGAGACATGTACCAAAGTTAAGAGTTGAAGGGACCTTAGCATCATCTTGATCTGTTCTATCCAATATGATAGCTACTACCACTTGTGGCTATCAAGCACTTGACATGTGACTAACACAAACTGAAACATGCTGTAAGTATAAAGTACACATCATATATCAATGGTTTGGCATAAAAGTATATGTGAAATATCTCAATGATTACTTTTATATTTATCAAATGGTGACATGGTAATATTTTAGATGCACTGAGTTAAATACATTATATTTTTAATATATAAAAAAAGAATCAGAGGTGAGATTTACCTTTGGAAAAGACTTTGGGAAAAAAACTCTCTTTAGGATCTTGGATGAGTTTCTGTAGGCTTTTGCTTTTAATGAAACGAGGAAAATTTTTTATTTTAATGGACCAACATGACACTGTGCCTATAAATGTAGTTTGTTTTCAACAGAGTGAGGCAGATTATCCAGAAGTCTAAGTACAGGATACACAAATAACACTATCTTTGGGAAAGACCCAGTAAAGCTTGGCCTGGCTTTTTGTGCTGCTCAACCTGGAGTTGAGGTTTCCTGACCGAGTCTCAAGGTTATGTAAGTCTAAGTAACCTGAATGTCCTGGGTTGTGTATTGTGTTCTGATAGTTACTTTAATGAGAACAAGGGCCTAATCACAGTCCCATGGTTTTCCCTGAAGGGAATAGGCATTTCCATTGTCAGTCATCTCGGAGAAGACAAGCCCTCAAAAGGAACAAACTTTGAATTAGTTGGTAGGTGATGGGGCTGAAGAGAATGAACCATTTCTAATCACTTTTGGATCATTTCTGGTGGTAGTGATGGAGAGAGGGAGTCATAGAAAATAACTTAAGTGTTCTGATTCAGTAGGTATGACTCAAGTGAAGCCCAGAATCTATGTTTATATCACGCCCTCCTCCCCACCATCTATCATCCATGATTCTATGAAGATAGCCTGTGTACTATACTTTAAGAGATGCTAAACTTAAAGAATAGAAAATTTAGCATATAAAATCAAACACAATTGGACAATAAAAGTAGCTTTTACAAATGTATTATTTTAGCATGGCCCCTGTGCAAGGATGATATGCAAATTCGTGAAGCATTGCATATTTTTATGAAATATTTTTCACCTATTAACAAGAAGGAAGTGGGTTTATTACATATCAAAATGGAACAAGATTTTTGCTAAATCAAAAAAGTGCAGAATGGTGTATACAGTGTACCACCATTTGGGTAAAAATAAATGAATAAACTAAAAAAAAAAAGTATGATTTTGTCATGTTCAAAAATGTCTACCTTGTTTCCTGTGCCAAAACTGCATGTTGAAACTTTCTAGAGATCTATCTAATCAAAAAATTATAAGATTGAACTCTTTCATTTGAAATAGCTACCGTTCCATTTCATAAATGTGGCTAATATGGTGAAATTCTTGTTCAAATTCATTTAGGGTCCTCATTATTAGTCTGGCTTTGGAGAAAGCAAAATATGCTGAAATGAAATCCATTGCCTTTTGTTCTAATCTTAGCTCTGAGAAGTAAAACAAGTCTCTTGACTCTCAAAAAGGGAACGTGAAATATCAGTGGTACACAGGATGATGAAGGTTGCCCATAGACATAGTGCTTTTCACACTTATAGTTCATACTTCATCACATTCTGGTTCAAAAATAAAACGTAATGATCCAGTATGCAATATACAGAGGCAGTCTTCAATTTGACTAGCAATTAATTTTAAAAGTTAGTTTTCCCTTGATAAGTGCAAGCTAGTAATTATTTTTTGCTTTGTGCCATTTAGTGCATGCAAGCAATTTTAAAGTAAAAGAAATATATCAGTTATTAAACAATGATAAATATCACAGAAGCAATTATCTTTTATTTTTTCTTGCAAATATTTAAACTTTTTTGACCATGTATCATGGAAATAAAAAATATTCCCAAATTAATTTTTGATGTCAAATTAAAAATGACAATGAGCTTTTTAGAGGGGAGGTCAAACACTTAGGTTCATTGCATTAAAATTTGTATTGTTCTCTCAAAACAGAGATGGATCCAAATATATTTCGGAACTCTTACTGCAGCCACATCATACTCAAATTACTTAAAAAGTGCCCCCAAAGAAGAAACTTCTTGGTAAAGGGCAGGTCCAGGTGGTCATTTTTGTATTATATGATACTCCACCTACCCCTGATGGGGGATGATCAGTCCATGATAGAACTATTCCCTAGAGAATGAAGAATTGATTATATTTTCCCCTTGATAATTTCAGGAGAAAAATGAGGTTACTCTGTATGTTGTTGCTTGTGGGGTCTAAGTTGAAACTTAATGTAAAATTGGACTTGAGTTTACAACCATGGCAGACCCAATTATGGGAAGTAGAGACCTTGAATAAGCAGAATAGGTCGATCATTAGAGAAGGTAAGAGAGATGCAGAGAAGAAAAAGAAGCTAGTGAGCCAGGGAGGCGGGTGGACAGAGAGGAGGTGAGGAGTGGAGTGGGGGTGGGGGAAGAGGAAGAGAGACAAAGAGAGAAAAAACGAGAGAACCTAGGGCTGGCTGGCTGGCTGGCTTCATGGAAATGGGATCTGTTTAATCACACAGGACCCCACACACAGAGGGGCCCTCACTTGGTTTAATGTTCTACTGTAATCCACTTGAAATTGTTCATCGTATTTGAACAAAGCATTCTAAATTTCCATTTTGTGCTGTACTTTGCAAATTATGTAACTGGTCCTGCTTGTTCCTTTATAGTTTCTTCTCTTTGAGTAGCCAGAGTAGTTTTTTAAGCTATAAATCCAATCATGCATTCTCTTACATAAAACTCTCTATTTTCTTCCTGCCTTCTCCCAAACTTTTAGAATAAAATCCATGCTCCTGACTTTTGCCTGGGAGATGCTACATTATCTGGCTCCTGCCTCACCGGCCCTGCTGTTTTCCTTTCCACTCTTGCCGTGCACGCGATGTTGTCCTTTATGCTCTTCCCACAAGCTGAACTCCTTTTCTGGGTCTCTGTTCCTTCTGATCTTCAGTCTAGAAAACGTTTTCTTCAGTTCTCTTCATATCTCACTTTCGATAATGATTCAGGTCTTACTTCTCACATACCCTCGTTAGTGACACATCCACTGAGCAGTGCCTTTTATGAACCATCTACTATATTGACTTCATTATGTACATTTACTTGTTATTTGTTTACTTGTTTCTGGCCTGTCTCCTCAGCCAGTCTGCTCCACCCTCACTCCACCTGGTGTCATCTCCACAAAGGCAGGGATGACATTTGCTGGGATGCAGGTGTGGCCAGTATACCTAGACCAGTTCACGGAATATGGTAAATGCTCACATTTATTTCTTGAAAAGTGAGTGAAAGGAATTAGAATTCCTAAAGAAAGGGAAGATAATTTGGACCTGCTTCAGTGCCCAAAATGTTTGTGAACATTTACCCCAATAAAAATGCTGTAGAATTGTTATTAGGTCAAAAGGTTAAGGGAAAAACTAGAAAGCAGGGAATAGATACTAATTACTCTAATTTAGAGATACAGTTTATCAATAGAGAATATAGTTAAGAAATTATAATTTTGATGTCATTTATGCAAGATTATCAGAGAAGTTTTATTTATTTTGCTTGAACAGTCTTTCTTTTTCCTTTTACTACGTGTGAACATCTGGGAGCAATATCAGAGATAGTGCACAAGTGTTTATGCTTTGGGAATTCTCAT
The DNA here is from genome assembly GCF_007474595.2 of Lynx canadensis. Taxonomy (NCBI): domain Eukaryota; kingdom Metazoa; phylum Chordata; class Mammalia; order Carnivora; family Felidae; genus Lynx; species Lynx canadensis. The sequence continues at coordinate 107,548,492 of NC_044309.1, forward strand.
GATGAGTAATCTATTGTTAATTTTATGTACACACTTGTGCAATGATAACATGTGATTCAAAATATAGTAATGTTCCAAGAATGTGTCATTAATAACATATTCTCTCATGTCATCAGCATATTTTCACTGAACTGGGCACACCTCAGAAACATCTTAAAATGTGTTCTGAAGCTCTACATTCAGCATTTTCTGTGACAACACATTAATCTCGTGGTTTTTCAACTGGCATGTCACAAAATTCAAATGGACTACATGAACAGACATAGTTCCGATGGCACTCCTCTTTTTTTCTGGAGTTTGTATTAATCATCAGACCTCAAGAGAGGGAGAAGAAAAGCTAATATCAACTAAAGCTAACATATATGGAGGGCTTACTGTGTATTTTATTTTATTCAATCCCACAATAACCCAAGGGGTCATTTCTCTATCTTCTTTACATAAAGTTCAATGTACTAGGGCTCAGTAAATGTCATATGAATCTTCACAACTCTATAAACGATGGCCAATTATTTTCCAAATATGCGTAACTCATTTGTGGAAGAACAAAGATTATAATCCAAATCTGTGTGACTACAACACTGAGTTCTGTTATATCATGATGATTCTCATAAAGAAGTTTCAGACCAGATTTTTTAAGCATAGCTCTGAGTGGGGGTTAATTGATTCTATTAGCTTTTCTAATACTGTCTTTTTGTGTGTTCTTTATGACTCTCAACATCAAAATCCCTATCATGGACAATTGCTGATCTGGGTCAAGGCATCTTCCTTAATATCACCTCCTTCTCTATAATTACCTCTCAGATCAGTTCCTTCCTTTTTAGGCCAAGTGTATCACTGTCCATCTCTATGTTAACTATGATGCCTATCCTTAACGTTTTCTTTCAATTCTCCTTTTCTTGGAATAGCTGAAAATTTACGTTCTCTCTGTACTAGTTTCCTAGGGATGCCACAACAAATAATTGTAAACAGAATGGTTTAAAAGAATAGAACTTTATTTTCTCACTGATAAGGAAGCCAGAAGTCCAAGGTCAAGATGTTGAGAAATTTAATTCCTTTTGGAGGGTCTGCAGGAGAATCTTTTCCATGCTTCTTTCAGGTGGTGGCCAACAATCTTTAGAATTCTTAGACTTGTAGATACATCACTCCAGTCTCTGCTTATTTCTAGAAAGTCTTCTTTATGTCTCTGTGTGTCTTTCCTTTTGTTTCTTTTTTTTAACGTTTATTTATTTTTGAAAGAGAGAGACAGAGACAGAGTGTGAGTGGGAGAGAGGCAGAGAGAGAGGGAGAGACACAGATCAGAAGCAGACTCCATGCTCTGAGCTGTCATCACAGAGTCCAACGCTGGGCTCGCACTCACGAACAGCAAGATCATGATCTGAGCCAAAGTCGGATGCTCAACCGACTGAGTCACCCAGACGCCACTGTGTGTCTTCTCCTTTTTTATGAGGGCATCAGTCATTGGATTTGGGGCCCACTCTAATCTGGTATGACTGAATTTGAATTTAACTCATTACATCTGCAAAAATCCTATCTCCAAATAAGGTCACTTTCTGAGGTTCTTGATGGGCATCAATTTTTGGAGGACACAGCTCAGCCCACCACACTCCCTGATAACCCAGCGGCTCCCAAAAAGGAAATCTACTTTTCTCATTTCTTCCTTCAGTGAGACAAGATGAGGTTGTCAGCTATCTTTTTGATTCAGACAATTGCTTGTAGATCATCATCATCATTGTGTTATGTTAATTAAATAGCTTCTCTGTTGATAACTCTGTGTGGCACTTTGGGCACTACCCCTTCTCATTATAGACACTCACCAACATCTAATACACTCTCCCATCTTCATCGATGGCTTGAAACTTCACCCATAATCTTTCTTTCATCCTCCTTTTCTGTCCTTAACAACAGGATGTTCACATTAGTATTGATGAGCTCTCTGACTCCAAAGTTGTACCATGTCCCCAAACTACAGATTTCCATTCTGTTTGTACCCATGACTTTACTTACAGGGTCTGTTTTGTATCTTAATCAAGGCTTCTGTCAGAGTCTTGAACTCAGAAATCTGACTAGAGTCTTCAATCTGGCTCTTGTCCATGTGTCTTCATTCCTAGACCATAATTTTCATCTAAAAGCATGACCTCTAGTCCTTCATCCACCACTACCAGTATCTCACTCCATTTATTTATTTTTCTGACTCTTTAGCCTCTTTCTTATTCTGGGATCTATGATCAAACATTTGAGGAAAATTTTGCTTTTCCTATATTCAAGAGTTGGCTAAGCATTTAATTTACTTAGCTTATTAAAGAGACCACAGAAGTAGAAGGATCAAATCTTATGAAATAACCAAAGGTCAAATTTAATTGTCAACTTCTTTATCCATTTTGTCCCTCTCTAATTCTTTTTTTTTTTTTTAATGTTAATGATTTATTTTTGAGAGAGAGGGCGGAGGCGGTGAAGGGAGAGGCAGACAGGGAATCCCAAGCAGGATCTGCACCATGAGCACTGAGCCTGAGATGGGGCTCAAACCCACAAACTGGGAGATCTGACCTAAGCCAAAATTAAGAGTTGGAGGCTTAACAGACTGAGCCACCGAGGTGCCCCTATCCCTCTCTAATTCTAAAATTCTGGTGAAAAGAACTGATTCAAATTATTTTACATAGTTTCTCTCTCTCCAAAATAAATATATTTCTGAAATTATTTCTAGGAGGTAGAAAACTTCTTTCTAGGAAAGAAAATGCTAACCTTAAGAAAATACTAGCACCAAAAAGCTTCCAAAAACATAAATAAACAGATATGTACTAGATGATTATTAATAAAATGCATGGGTTCTATGAGTTTTTCATAAATTCTTCTAAGATGCTTAATATTCTGAATCCTATTTATGCCTAAAATAAATATCTGCTTTAATATTTATAATTCAACAGGTTTTAATTTTTATATTATTTTTTCTGAATAATATATAATAAAATGCAGTTAAAAAGTTTTAGTGCTTAAGTGGATTTTCAACCCCATTTTTTAACTCCTATGCTCTTTATAGGTTTTCAGAATAAACTGTTTTTTCATTTTATTCAGGTGCATAATTAGAATTAATCTATACAACAATGCTGTAGGTACTAGAATATTTATGACAACAATAACAATAGTAACCAACAAAAGCAACAGTAATAATAACAAAATAACAATGATAATGAAAATAAAAATAATTAATGTATCTTTCAGGTATGCACTAAGATTTCATATATTATTAAATCTGCTCCAAGAAACTCCACTTCAGAATGCTCAGTAATTTCCCAATTATACAAATGAGAAAATATGTACAAGTTAATTGCTAAAGATTACTACTAATTTGAGAACTAGGATTTGCACTCATGTTTGCCTGCTACAAGGTCTGGACTCTTAATCATGACACCTCATGACAAGCTAAATTCGTACTGAAGTTTTTATAAAGACAATGTTAAAATAAGCTTCATGTCATTCCTCTATTAGTAAGTCATGTCAGTGTGAAGGTGTCATCTTCAGATCAACTCTGTGAGAACCTAAACTCATTCCTCCTCCAAGCAGTCTGCATTAAAAAGCATCCTTACCTAGTTCCTATGAAATTTTTGTTTTTGCCACACACATGCATAAAAAAAAAAATACAGGAATTCTTATCCCTTTAACTCATTAGACCATGGAGATAATAAGGCTCTGGGGTTATCTTACTCCCACGTTTCTTCTTTTTTTTTTCCTTTTTCTTTTTTTTAAGTTTAAACTTAAGCCAGGTGCCGTATTTCAAATTGTAGCCAAACCTCAAGTCTGACACTTGGAAGATTCTGCCTGTAGCCTCTGAGGAGTACAGGCTAAGTCTCTGCCTGTGAGGTCAGGTTCACAGAGATTTAATTACATGCTGTTTCAAAGGAAGAGAAGCACAGCATGGAAACGTGAGTGGGGTGGGACCTACCTTGATTCAAATTAGAACTGTTCCATCAAAATTGTGTGATTTTACGCAAATTAATCTCTCCAAAAGAATCATTTTTCTTAATTGCAAAATTTAATCTAGTCATGTAATCTAGTCAGAGTTTGTGCACTTAGTAGTAATAGAGATAAGGCACCTAGCATCTTTCTTTGAAATGAAAATGAAAGCATTATAGAATAATAGTTCTCTTCCCAGTCCCTATTTTAGCAATAATAGATGAGTGAGCTTTTTTTTTTCTCCTGGAAAAGTTTCTCCCACTGATACTGAAATCTATTTAATAGAAGGCAGTCTTTCTTACTTGTCTCTTAAACCTTAAGTCCTGGCACAATATAATTATCTAAAGTAGAAATAAATTTGTGCAAAACAGATAAAATAGGATGAAGATCTGATCCTTACTAGTGTGTGTCATAAAGCACATACTTATGTAATGTTACATTAATTCCAATCCTTTATTGATGTATTAAACTCCCAAACACCAAGCAAAACCTGGAGAAGAGACCTCTGTTAATTGAATAGGAATTTAATTATGTCAAAAAATGGCCCTTGTAAAGTTAGTGCTTATTAGTCTCATTTTTTTATTTTAGCTTTTTATAAAAATGTTTAGGAATAGATGTGATTAAAGGAGAAAACAGTTGCAAATTCTGAGACATTAGGATTTTTACCATATTCCTTGCAAACAGATTTGGCTTGAAAATGTATCTAGTTTCCTTCTCCAATTCTGTCAAACGAAATAATGATTAGCCTTAAAAGTTTTGGGCTGCCTGGGTGGCTCAGTTGGTTAAGTGTCTGACTTCCGGCTCGGGTCTTGATCTAGCAGTTTGTGGGTTTGAGCCCTGCGTTGGGCTCTGGGCTAACAGCTCAGAGCCTGGAGCCTGCTTCGGATTCTGTGTCTCCTGCTCTCTTTGCCCCTCCCATGCTCATGCTCTGTCTCTGTCTCTCAATAATAAATAAACCTTAAAAATTTTTTTTCTTAAGTTTATATTTCCTTTTAGCTACCTGAAAGTTTGTGTTAAAAAAAAAAAAAACACAAATTTTCTTTATAATCAGCAAATTTTTGTAAGCACTTTGTAAAATACAAAAATTATTTTCCTCTCAAATGAGTAAAATAACTTTCCTCAGGATTATCTCAAATATTTGTTAGGATTTTGTACCTGGTACAAATTAATTGATAAATTATTCTTCTTTTCAGTAAATGGAAATTTAAATCATCCTTTGTCATATTTTTCTTAGGAAATTTGATTATGAGAATGTATCCAACTTTTAAAAAGATTTTAATAAAATATTTCTTTTATGAGAAGCAATTTTTATGTATAATTTAACACCCACTTACCTCTCAAAAAAGAATCAAAAGCATTTAGGATCATCGTT